>NC_135497.1:432085642-432743142 GCF_052857255.1 Amblyomma americanum | reverse complement strand
ACATGTACCCAAGGAAAGGTTAAATTCAGGTCACAATATCAATGCAGTCAAACTACTCTTGAAAAATGCAAAACAGTTCACAAGGTTCGTACAGACTCAAAATAGGCAAATTCAAGGATATTGAAGGAATTTCAAGGCCTAGTTGGAGTATTTTATAGGACTCAACACAATGATACATGCGGCAGTTTGCAATACCAGGTACCAATTTTACTGAACGAAGTCGAGAAAAAAAAACATTTCAAGGAATAGCTTGTATTGCACTAAACCTACATAATATATGTTCCGTCCTTGAAAAACACCCTGCAGTGCACTGCACCAATATGTCGAACAGCAATCCATTCTGCAAAACTGCAAATAGCAACTTCAGGGGAGCACCTGCCGTTTTTCCTGAATCTTCCGACTGATGCTACACAGTTCCTCAGTCTTGCTTCGAGCAGCCTTCCTCAGACTATTTGATCTGACCACGTACTTCAGATCATTAGCTGCTTAATTCTGCCTTTTCAGCATACGTATCCACTTAAGCCTGGAGGTCAGCTATTGCTGCCTGGAGTGTCTTTTTTTTTAATGCATCGATCTCTTCGTCGATGCAGCGCTTCTTTGATTCCCTGACACCATCACATTGTTTCTTTTTTACTGCTTCCAGATATGCAGCATACTGCTGCCGGGAAGATGATACAGCAGTCCTCAGCTCTTTTGTAATCGGGACGTTAAGAACGCCCCCTGCCTTGTCCACAGCGTCGCATACAATACGTTGCGTAATGTACCACAGGTCCTTCAGGTTTTCTACAGCAATGAACTCTCAAATTTAGGCACACTTGCAAGGCTTCCAGAGCTCTTGCAGTGGAAATGTGGACCTGTGTAACATTTCAAATAAGTCATTTGAAAACTTAACAATACACATTTCAACACCAACTCTAATACGTGTGCACAGTGCACCCCCCCCTGCAATTTCTCATACTTTGTACTCTCTCCTGGGATGAAGTGAGAAAGATAGCCGTGCTATACTTCCTCCTCACTCAAACTGGCACAGATTGAGATCAAAATGAAACCAAGAGTGTCCCTTCCCCAGCTGTGCACTAGGGTACATTTTGCATTACACGTTGCACAGCCTCGGTGGCAGTGATATTCTGCTACTCAGCATGAGGCTGAAAGTTCAGTCCCAGCGGCAGGAAAATTAACAACTTTTCATATATTTCAGGACACCAGAGCTGCGAAATTAATGCCGTACCTTCATAATAGCACACCCACATAAGCAGTTTACTTGCTGCGCAGTTCACTTAGAAAATTTCCCACTGATAGAAGCATCTCGAATATGTTTAGTCATTCCTAAATAATAAAATCTTTATCTTTTGGCGAGTCCTCCCCATTGTCATAGTCAATCTACCACAGTGGTTCAGTGTGACATTCAGCTACTGATCTCCTGGTAATCTGATAGCAGCAGCCATATTCCAATGAAGGTGGAGTGCAAAAAGCGGTGTGCTGTGCGTTGTCAGCACGTGTTAAAGAAAACTATGCTGTCTGAATAATTATGGTGCCCTTTAATTCAATGCAATCCACTCATAACGACTTTTAGAAAATCAGAAAATTTGATGGTTATAACCGATTAACGTTATATCTGGACTGGGCAAAAAAACACACACACACCCATGTATTCCCCCATGCATGTAGGCATTACCCCATAAATGTAAGTGCGCACTGCGTCTTGGCATTCTGCCAAGTTAGCCGAGCGAGCCACCCCACCCCCTCCGGAGCTCCCGTCAAAAGATAAACAGGCAGCAATGTTATCGGCATATTCATGATAGAGCATCTTGGTGCACTGCCAACGACTGTGATGCAGACAGCGCAAAACGGGGAACGTGCAAGAAAAGGCAGATCTTAAAAAAAAGTAAATTCTCAACCACATTGGGCGGAAACTAATTTTTTAGTCAATGTTGCGCGGCAGCGGCCAAGCAAGCTCCTCCCTCCAGCTATTGTGTCAACGATAGTGCTTGGTTCTCAAGGCCGTAGGCAACGCTCCCCCACGGATTTCGCCATGCCGGTCCGTTCGGTGAGTTTTTACCTCGTTCACTTCAAAGGATTTTGTTTTTTATCAAGCTTTCAGACAGTTTGACTGTAAATACCATCTGGGTGGCTAGAATCCTATCATTGTATCTGCTATTACACCAATAATTCTATCTTTATATACGGTTTATTTTCATATAGTGGCAATGAGAGAATTGAGAAATCTAAAGAATTTGATCGTTATAAGCGATATATCGTTATATCTGGTATCATTATAAGTGGATTACACTGTACAGCACCTATCATAGCCCAGGTATTGCTTTGGAACGTTCGACCATGCTGTACAGTTTACTTTATATTTTCACCGTGCGCTGTTAAAGGTGCACTAAAGAGGAATCTGAACTTCTATTTTTGCTGTGGGAACTCAATCTACACAATCCGGGCATTCTTGGAAACTTCGAATAATTGTCCTGTGTGGCTGATTGCCCTAATTATACCGGATTAAACATCCCGGCTCCCGCCTTTTGCTTGAACTCAACGCAGTAGGTAAGCGGAGACAACCAACGTGTGGAGTGCCTTTAGCCAGTCCAGTGGCGGCTTCACTTTCGCTTATTTTTAAGTTTCTGTGAATAAACAGCTTCAGTCACAGACAATACAGGCACAGGTTATGCCCATAGAAATAAAAATGCATGTGGACTGTTTGATTTACGTGTCACTCCGCCAATGGCAGAGCGGCAAGCCGCCATGGGACTGCCCGACTCTTTGGTTGACTCCTCCTACCTGCCGTGTTGAGTTAAGAAAAAAAGAATGTGGGAGCCAGGACGTTTAATCCGATTTAATCAGGGCAATCGGCCGCGCAGGACAATAATTCGAAGTTTTTCACAATGCCCGGAATATGTAGATAGAGTTCCCGTGGTAAAAAGACGAGTTCAGATTCCTCTTTACTTTGCCTTTAATCAAGCTCAATGAAGTTTGGCAGCTTGCAAATGTACAGCCCCTCTTCTTCCGCAAATTCAATCAACACACATGGCGCATGGATATCTTTCAGTTTCAATACAGTAATAACACCTGAAAGAGATCGAAAGCAATCCATGATGTGCGGAGGTAGCTTGTGCTGGCTTTCCATGCAAACAACAAAATGCATTCTCTGGTTTCATTTTCGGTAACCTGAAAAATGCGGTTTATAACAAAGAAATCATTCTCTGTTGTGCAAATAGCTGTACTGTTGCTCTTTTTTGCCCTCTCATACCTTGTGCTGTGCAGCACAGTGGAGCGGAAACTAAACCGAAAATGCTCCTCAAGAGAAGAAACGTATCCAAAGCTCAACATAAGGCTGTTTCTTTCTTCTGTTGAAAGCACGGGAAATGGGTCACAAGCTCCAAATATATAAAAGTTGCCCACACGTGTGGCATTCAGAGTGAGTGGGTGCCCCAGCATTGTGCATATGAAATTTCTGACTTGCTCCTGAACAGTGCAAAGCGCCATAGCCAAATCCACTTGCTGCAGCATAATCATTCTTTCAATAACTTGGTCAGCTGCCCCATTTGCTGATGTTATTGCTCTAAGCACTCTACCATTCCCGGTTTAAAAAACAAATGCCGAATGTGCCCACAGGGGCCCGAAGTTCTTAGCAGCCTTCGCCAGGTGGAGAAGCTAGTGGACGTTGAATTTCATCAGCCGCGCTCCATACAGTGCTGGCATCCGTGACACGAAGTCCTCTAGTAGGCGGCCTGCACCAAGATAGTACTAACATCTCACTGTAAAATTATCTTGTGATACCAAAAATGTAACGTGTAGTTTAGGTTCGTTCCATTAGTAATATCAGATAAAGAAAGTAATTACATGAACCACAAGACGACAACTGATAAGTACTTTCTATAATAAGCTGATAACCAGAGAAGGGATGTTGAACACTGTGGGAACATACTACAGGAAATGCAAGCTCATACGACCGAGTCAGGCTTGAAACAGAAACACGGTATTTAATAATAAAAACAAACATGAGATAACTTTGGAAAAAAAAGGATTGAGCCCACTGCTATGCGGCACTCATAAAACCATGAGCTTCTAAACGTCCTTTTAAGCATAGCATTACTTGGCTCATGCTTGGCGTGAACGGAATGTGTGTACAGAATGTGTCCGTAGAATGTGAACGAATGATGGATGGCCATAGAACAATGAACAGAGAGGAGAACCCAGAGAGAGAGGGGAACCTCTCATGGTGAACAACAAGCTGTCTAAATGGCATTCTTTAGAGAATATGCAACTGCACCTGCAAACTACTAATCCTGATTGTCAGAAAAGTAATTGATATGTAGAGTATCGTTGTCGATAGACTGCACTGACTGCACGCTGAAAGCAGCGCTAGTCATTGAGGCACCCTAAGATAGACAATTCTGAATGCTGCTAAAAAAACTGAGCAGCTGCAGAGCGCTGCCACATCAACTCTTAGAGAAAGACCACCACTAAGCACAGCACACACAAGACTAGAGGCTGTGGCTCTCAATGGCTAACAAAAATGCACTTTTTTCAGCAAAGAGACTATTTAATTAAGCTTTCAGTACCCCGCAAGTGGGCAACAACATGCAAACACTCAACTTTTAAAGGGACACTGAGTGACAAAAGAAGTAGGCCTGTATAGATTAAAGCAGCCTAATAAAAATGCAATGGGAAATCTTATGAACTAGAAAACATCACAAAATTAAATGTAGATATCGCCACCATCAGTCGTTATCAGATGATAACTGCAATGATATGTAGGCAGTTTTCTCTCGCATATCCCTAGGTGACATTGCCATGTGCCTCATGCAGTGACCACAGAGTCCTTTCCAGTCAAGTCGTCATGAATTTGAATCAAGTCTCATTTGCAGGTTCGTCCTTAAGCTATATCAGACTACATTAGTACATCCTGCACTGGCACCACTTTAGTGAAATATTCAAGAATGACACAATTTTTAGAGCAGTCTTGAAAAACACTGTTGAGCAGCAGAAGATGAAAACACAAAGAACAGAGACAAACACCACGGGCGCTATTTCGTCTTCTGCTGCGCTGCTGTGTTTTTAAAAACTATTAATGAGCAAGCCCATCAAGCCACACTACTGCTTTTCAGTGTTGCTTTTAGGTAGCCGCCCTAGCTTGTACTGCAACTAGAGAGCCAAATTAGCAAGCTGCGTTACACGTAAGAATGTACATGACTTGAAGCTTTTTTGTAACGGTTGGTCCTGTCTGCTACTCACACGGGACACAACATTGATAAAGAGCGAATGATTACCAGCTCCAATTACAAAACTAAGCAGCACAGAAAATCTTATTTCCATCAGCTGTAGTCCAAAATTTGTTGAAGCTTAACATATGCTGTTTCAGCAGAAAGTCAAAGCATAATACCTCACTTATTTATGTAACAGAACAGTGAAGCAAAAACTGTAATGTGCTCACAGCATGAACAGCAGACCTAGCGAGATTGTTTTGCAGTTTTGATTGTAGCAACATAAAGCTGCTTCAAATGCACATGACCTGGAATCTGGGTTCACAGCAATGCCATGTGCAGCGATTCCGCTAGCTTGAGCATTAGCATGCTACTTTCAGTAGATAGAGATGACAAGCTAGCTACTAGCTAACTGAGCTGGCACGTTGCAAATTACTTACCCCTTCAAAAAGTGGCACTCCAGTCCTCTGCAGTCTCACGCACGTCTTTTTGTCCAATATTTGTATGATTTCAGAGATTTGTACGGTTTAATTTTTTGACCTGTCGAAAACTCAAGCCATGCCCAAGACAAGCCTCGACATTAGTGAATTCAACTTGCAGCAGCTGTCCTGCACATCGCATACCACACCTGCGCCTCCTCGGTCGTATAAGTTTGTTTTCACCAAGTGGAATCTTTTTAGGGTATCCACTATTTTCTGTTTCATGCAGTTCATGGTTCAGCCTTCATGAGCTTTTGCTCCTTTTTCTCTTTTTATCTATTTTCCTCTTTTCCGTTTTCTTTTACTGGCTGATTGCTAGGTTATCATTGTCATTTTTTGCATTCTTTGAAGATTTGTGCATGCATGTTGTTGCTTAGTGATGGGATGTTTTTTCGGTGTTCATTTTCATTCAGTTTTAAATGTAGCACCCTTCCTGTCCTCTCCTTTCTTTGTCCTGTCAAAATGCTCCTTTTTTCATTGAGCACCACTGTGTATCCACTCTGTCATATGCGTTTCCACGTCATACAGAAATTGTCTACTATGAGACGCGAGCGACATTTAACTTGCAAGCAGATCAATGCTGTGGCTGGCTGCAGTGGCAGTGAACTTGACTGTGAACATGGTGAATGCCGCGCCAGATGCTAGCACCCCTTGTGGATGACGTCACGTGAATATCTCCTATATGCCTGTGCGTGCAGAAGTTTTAAGAACACCATGATCAGGCTTAGTATCTCATCAGTCTATGCATGCAGTCAAGAACATAAAGCTGTGATATGTGATCAGCACAACTTCCAGCAGCATGAAAACTCTTTGTTGTGCAGACTTATTGTGACCTGTATGCAAAATGCACTACGTTATTAATAATCACAGCTTTGTCATGTTAATTAACACTTCAAGCATGCACAATTCTGGTGTTGGACAGCTCTTAATAGGCACAAATTATTTCTTCAAGGTAGAGATTAACCTTGCATAACTCATGTATTGAATGGCAAGGTGCTCCTGCATGTATTACATAAATTCACGGCTGACAATAATATTTGAAAATGTTTTGCTAATTGTACACTGCTTTGTTCATATGTTGTATTGTTTCAAGAGTATTATGTTTAATTGAGATGTCTATAATGCAGCAACGGCTGAAGAACTGGCAAAAAAACTGAACAAGCGAAAGATCCGGTGGTCGAAGCATGTGTTTGATGAAGTTGCTCATGAAGCTGCTCAGCAAAGTGCTCAGGTATCCGTCTGTAAATTTGCAATACTTCAGTGGCCAAGTTATTGGAGCATCTGCTTCACATGTGGGAAGTGTGGTATTCAATTCTTAGTGACGCCGGGAACCTGTTGTTGATACAGTGGGTAAAAGCTTTCCTCTGGCCGGGGGCTTCCCACTTTGAGTAAACAGTCACTTTCATTAAACGAAAAAACTTTGTAGCATGGCACTGTTTGGCCAAAGCCGACCTTGCATCAGGAAAAGTGTCATTAGCAGCAGCTCTTTCCTCTGTTCTTTGCTTTCGAATATTTCGTAGTGCATCTTATGTATGTGCTTGCCTATTTTAGCTGTGTGCTCCATTGTGGATTGAAAGATTGAAGTACAAGCGAGTGGGGAGATGCGCAAAGGAAAGGAAGCAGCCTGTGTATGATCAGTATTCGTAATTTATTCTAATGGGCTCCAGTCAAACCTCGGTGGGAGGCTTATCAGGCCTTCATGAAAATAATGTCCTTTGTAGCCTAAGAATAAATCGGGTACCTGAAGCCTGGCCGACGGACTAATGCTAGCTTTGGCAGTTTATATCAATCGTTGACCACTAAAGACCTTGTATGTAACAGTAATCTGTGAGTTCAACTCTTGCTGCAGATTACATTTGGAAGTACAGCAATTATTTGAGAATTCAGGGAAAATAATAGAGTTATACTCAGTGTGCACAAGCTGTCTGTAAAGAGACACTGAATGGGAATACTAAGTTAAAGGGGCCTTGACAGCCTATTTTCACGCATACCCTGCTTATCGCATTTAATTCTCAACTCGTTTAATTAAAATTCCCCCAACATTAAGTTGATTCTGTGCGGCAAATATTTTGAAAACAATTTTTTTCTGTTTCTTCTGCGAACTGCTTGCTGGTCTGGCAACCTCTGATTGCTGACGTTAGAAAGGCATGCGCACCCCGCGTTGTCTGCTGCGCGCTGTTGAGGTGCATGCATGCACATCATAGACGGCGGTCGCTCGAAAACTTTTCTTTTTTTGAGCTTATCCAAATAAATTATATTTTCAGTGTTTTCTTTTCGGAAGCCGTCAGCTTAGTACGCTAGCTGAGAAATCCTTAGGAAAGCCGACTTTCTCGTGGCACCCCTTTTCTGATTGTTGAGGAAACAGAAATCGATGGACCCGTGCTTTATTATTTACGCTCATAAACAAGTTATTTTTATGTTATGAGTGTGGCTTCTTTTGAGCAGTCGAGTGCTTTCGTATGCGAAAAGCGGCACGTGCCGTGTATTGCATGCCTTCGCCGATGTGCGCCGTGAAAGCCGCGTCGTTTTGTAGCTGGATACCAGTTTCTTGTCCGCTATTCATCGGCTTGATAATTAAACTCAAACTATCACAAGGTGGCACTGGAGTAACCTTGAGGCATGAAAGGAGCAGAGAAAAGTACCGAATGAGACGACTTCGCGCTGCATGTGTGCATTTGTAAGTTGAACATACATTCCCTTCGGCTCATAGAACCCTTTTGCAGGAACCAAGCCGCTTGCAAAACCCTACGCGGCTCGAATGTTTTCACTGCCCACACCGATGAATGGTCGCCGCCGTCTAGATGAGTGCTTGAAAATGATAGTACATAATTTAGCGTTTACTGTGCGTGCGCATTGCGGCCTAGGAATGCGACGATCACGACAACTGTAGCCCCGCGCTGGGATTGTTTACATAGCTGTGCGCAAACAGTACTGCTTGGCATAAAACTCAAAGTGGGCTCTCCTTATCCTAAATATTACGTAGTATTGCTCGCAAATTGTAGCTTTCCTCGTCTACACAGTATGATAACACTGCAATAAGCACCGCTGATGTTATATCGCCTGCTTGGGAAACGCCTCGCATAGGACCGGCGCTTCCCGCTGAATGCAAATGCTTCCTCTTATGTCATCAGTATTTGATTTTAAAACGCTTTAGCTAAAGATAAGTTCGGACATTACTTGAATTAATGAAAACTACCAGATTTGTTGTCCACAGTCGACGCCGACGGCTGCTGCCGGCTGCCTTCAGCACATGCTGTGAACACCGGGTCACATATCGACACTTCCCCTTTATTGTGCTCGCACCCTGCGATGTAGGCAGTCGTCGCTTTGAGGGCACTGTAGCCAAAGCTAAGCTCAACAGCTATTTAAGGTGCTAAAACTCGCGAATTCGCTCTTTGCAATCGCCGAAATCGCACACACGAATCCTGCGTACTCGCTAGGCCTCGTCACGAAAGGGGCCGGCGGTCCACCGTCGACCGAAATTCAAGATTATGGCAAACGTTCCTCACTGATTAGTAAGAAAGTGTGAAGCTATGAAATGCAGCCGCTCGGTTTCTTTTTTCGATGTGGATAAGGTACACAAGCGCTGTCTTTCGGGCCATCTATTCACCGGGTTTGAAGCTATCGCTCGGCCGCACAAGCCTAAGCGACGGCGATGAGTGGCACCGTCGTGCGGCGTTTTCTGTCCGTGTCGCTTGCCTCGCCGATAGGTTCTATGCGCAGGCACCGAATAAAAGCACATCTTCGCTCATGCACGAACATCGCGCGTATGTCGCCGTGGCTAGCATCAGGTCCAATAAGTTTTAAAGTTCTTAAGTTTATAAAAATATGTCATATCAACTAGCCCCCACCACACTCTGCCAGTTCCTACTACGTTCACTCTTTTTACATTGCTGCGATACGGGGTCGTTGTTCCTGCTGGCGTCGTCGTCGCTCTAGCTTGACAGACTAGTGCGCCAGCGATGGCATTTTCATACCGACCAGCCAACCGATCGCCGTAGCATCGGCCTAGTGCAACCGGACCCTATACCGAAGAATAACTGCGCTACTATTATTAACGCTTTTGCGGCAGCTGTCACACATATATGGGAGATGACGGCTACTTCGATCGCCCGCGGAATAAAGGGACAAGAGACCTCGCTGCGCACAATAGAGCAACGAGAGGAGACGACGATGCTCCATGTATGCCCTAGTGACGTCACGAGCGCATTCAATATGGCGGTCGCTGCCGGTGGGAGGAGTTTCTCGTTCTCAATTGGATCGCATTTTTTGGATTGGAATATAAAACATGTGCAGGGCAGCCAAATTTCGGAAACTGAATCGTAAGCTTTTGTATTAGTTGCTGAAGCACAAAACTGCAATATGAAGAACGACCATATCATGACCCCTTTAAGCTAGACTGGTTAGTTAGTGTCTCGGGAACATTACCAATGTTTCTTCTGTGCGCAAGTCTGCTGTGTTGCCAAGAAAACCACAAATAAAATATTCCTGCACTCAAATGGTCTGCGAAATCACATAACAGATGTCACAACTGCACCCCGAAATGGGAATTCAGCATTATGCTGTTTGGCTAGTCGGAGGTGCCACTTCAGATGGCCGGAAACACAGCCGAAAGCATTGTTTTGGAGGTTCAAAAAAACTAAGCTGGTTTACGATTCTGAGGGATGGGAGAGCTAGTAATCCAGTGACGACTGTGGGGAAAGAAAACCCTCGTTGACTCAGGTCTGCCAGCTAAGTATGGCAGGAACATAGAGCGCATTATTACAAATGACTCTGGCGGCTACCAGCTGGCTCTCGCCTACCTGGCAGCACTATCCTGGCATGGCGCCTGCCATTTCATATGGCCTTGTGCAGACGAGATTGTGGCATTTCAGCTCTGCCAAAACACGCTGACCTTTCTCTGAATGCTCTGTTCAGGTATTTAACTACAAATGAGGCAGTGAGTACAGCATCCTTTAATTTTTTTCATTTATGTTACCTCTCCACATTTCATAAGAGTGAGAATAATGATTTGACCAAGCATGCTCAGGAAACTGCCTAATTCAAGTATTCGAGGGACTCCGGCGCTGGTTCATCACAGACTCGCGAGATTGGTTGTTTATGCATACGTACCACCTTTTCAATGGTGAGAACTTTAACCTTCATAGCATGCCCGTACAGGAGAAAACAATACATTTTGTAATTTGAAAATGCCACAAGCGCGCGGAAAGAAGCCAGCTCAAAGGCTTAACCGAGAACTGAACCCTTTGACTGTCTGCCGAGCAAACAAAACGCAGTGTAAATCTGTTGCAAGCATACCATTCTAAACATGCTCATAGCATGGCTGCACACAGGGTGGATGCACAGAATGCAAGGTGAAAGTCTCTGTAGTGACATTCGTGTCTCATCTTTCTGTCCATCATCTGGTTTGCGCTGTTTTTATAATATATTTCACATTCTTGACTGCTCTTGCCACACTGCTTTCTTCATATTTCAATGTGAGATGTGCACTGATGCCAAATAGTCTTTAGGCCGTGCGTCGAACCACACCCAATTTTTGAGATAATACCATGTGTTTGGCGCATGATAGCCTGAGTTGCTCATGCGCCGTAAAACAAAATACAATACTAGAATTGTGATTAGCTGTTTATTTGTTTTGCTTTTCAAAATACTGCTGCATCATTTGAATTATAGAGGCTTGCATATCGTTAGATTCTTTTTGCAGTTTCAGCCCATTCTTTTGAAGCTTGTATGACTTCTTGGCAAGCTTGGCAGCGGTGGCAGCTTCCTTCTTCTGCAGCTCCAGCAGCTGCTGTATTGTGGAGCTGCCAGCAAGTTTCCTTCCGCTGCTGGGGGTAGGTGTGACTTCTGCAGCGGCAACGTTGTCCTCATCTCTGGAGCATCGGTTCACTGTGGCGATGCTGGTACTTGTGTGAGCTGGCATGCTGTAGAGCCTATCTGCTTGCTGCTCAATGACATCATTCGGGCTGGCATCAATTTCACCTGCATCCTCCCAAGTCGCCAACAACTCAGACCCTTCAACCAGAGCTACCACCTCTGGCACCTGTAAAGCATCGAACGAAACCTTGTTTACATTGCAATAATCCAAATTTGTAACCAACGCAAGAGGTACATGTCCATGACCGTAACACATCTCATGCATAGGCAAAGGCTTCTTACATTGGATGACCGAAGCCGTACCAGAACTTGTCACAGCTGCTTGTCAGTAGCTATCGCTAAGCTAATAGGTAGGTTTTGTAAATAGTCTTGTAATATTCCATTTAAAATGCGGGGTATTAAATGCTTAGCATTTTTCGCGAAAATGTCATCATGGACAATTTCTATAGAGACCCACTGTTTTTTGTTGGAGGGATGTTATACAAAAGAACATTTAAAGGATCAAGCAAATTTTGTACCAGAACTACCTGCGGCGTATGAAATCTAGGCTAGTGGGCTCCAAAAAATGAAGTCGACTGGCAACAAAAAAAAAAGACAAGGAGCGGTGTAAATCTTATTCCTATATCCTTAGGCACGTCTGAACAGGTAGGTATTGAAATCTAGATAATAAAGGAGGAATACGGGGTTAAAGATAAAGCACGCTATTGGCCACAAATTTGGGGAGGCCAAGGCACAACCGAAGCGCTTCCCAGTCCAAAAGAAGGACCGGGCCAATTTTTTAAGCAGCTGTACCAGAAAAAAGCACAGATCCAAATTCTAAAATTTGTCGGACATACAAAACATAAATCAGCAAAAGTGCATCAGTTGAAGTCAGCGTTCGTCCTGCGTCTATCTTATTTCTTCCGTGTCCTGTGTATTCCAGCTGAAAAATGTATGCATTCTACGTACCAAGACCAACCAGCTCGTCTTACTACTTTAACAAGTCATGTACTTAGATTTAAGCGCAGGTTTGGCGAGGAAATTCCTACGAGTGCAGTGGTGCAGTACACAATGTATGGTTGTCACAAATTTTCTTTTTAGTCCACACTCCTTTTGTGTATTCCTTCATAGCATTATTCCAACATAGCCAACGCATCTTATAAAAATCATTTTATGAATATTTTTGACACGTATTTATGTCATTGAATTTAGTTTCAGACGTGAACACTTTGGAGCTTCAAAAATACATACTACATCAATACTTTCTTCAACCAAGGTATCGTCATTAGATGCCAGGATTCCCAAACATTTGCGGAGCATTCGGTAGTACTCCCATCCAATTCCTTGTGAGCCGGTGGTTGTGCCATCGCGCCTCAGTTTCCTAAACAAAGAGAGCACTATTTACATTTCCAAGCAATCTATTAAGCATTGCGTAAAATGTCTGACAGTGCTGAAGTAAAATTATGCTTCATAATTACAAGACATAATAGTTTGTAGCAGCAACTCAGAATCATGCTATGAAACTGTAACGAAAACACCAAACTGAAAATGTATTTACACTGCACTGTTATGTATATACTGAACGATGCATAATTAAATTATAATGAAACTTCTTTAGAAAGATGGTTTACCGAAAACAAAGCGGTCAGACAATGCACAGGGGACGCGCGCTAATTAACCCACCGCGAGTCTATCAACAGCGTCGCAAGAAAAAAAAAATCTGCAGTTCTCATTCAATAAAAGCAATTAGTGCATACAGGAAACCTCATAATTCGTCACCACCGATTGCAGTGGTGCGAGTACCATTTCATGCCAGCCAAACGCAAAACTAGACGTGTTTTTAGAAGTAAATAACTTTTGTAAAAACCACTAGGGAACTGCTCGGTAATGGGGCAGCAGCGCCGTGTGTACGCTAGCCCTACATGCCTTCCAAGTAGTCACGTCATTCACACTGAGCGCAGCCGTCCCGAAGCGGCTGTGCAACATCGAACCACATAATATTATACACGGGCGACAGAATATAGCATTTGTACTTACCGGTACTTTTTATTCAGGTTATCAATTTTCATCCGAACTTGTTTTGTGCTGTAGGGTCCCTCGTCGGCAGGTAATCCCGTGTTCAATTGGGCTGTGATGGCGGCATAAATTTTGGCGTTCCTCACGTTCCCACGAAGATGGGGCAGATGGTTCTACCAGATTCGTATCAGGCTCTCTGTTGTTGGCGGAGGCCAATTCGTACGTCTCGCATCGGAGGCCGGCCTGCATGCTGTCTCTGTGGGTGCCGCCATCTTCTCGGTTAATGACGATAACCGAGGTTGCCAATCTTGGTTAGCGATAACCGCGGTTAGCTGCGTAACCGCAGTTTCCTTCACCGTGTAACAGCGGCTAACCATCGTTCCGCTTAACCGTGGTTTCCTTAACCGCGGTTAACCCTGCCCGTGTATTACCCTAGTTACACGGCCGACTTAACCACGGTTAAGTTTGTCTCAACTAATATTAACCACAGTTGTGCGCTGTTAGACAGAGAGCCTAACCGCCGTTATGCCACTAACCATGGTTATCGATAACTGAGGTTGGCTACCTCAGTCAAGCGGCTAACGAACAAAATGGCTGCCACCATGTCGGCTGAGCTCGCGATGCCCGCTGCCACATCAAGTGAGCAGAAGCGTGTGAACTGGTCTTTTGCCACGACAGAAGCACTCATACGCATCTGGGAGGACAATCTCTCGGCTCTGCGGTCAAATACGCGCAATGCGAGACTCCCTGAACGCAGGCCTGCCGGCAGGCGAAGGGCCGTATTCAGCAAAACAGATCCGGCAGAAGCTGGAAAATCTCAATAAGGACTACCGGTAATTACGAAAGCCATTTCATGTAATGGTGTAGTTTACAGGCTATTTTAGTGCTTTTTAATGCTGGTATCCGGTGCGCTGCACGTACGCACAAACATTCGCCGTGCTGCACGGTGCTTCGTCCGGCATGACAGCTACTTTGCTGTAGAATACATCTCTTTTTCTGGCTGACCTGTGATATGCGCGGATCGTTACTGCCCTGAACTCGGCTCATTTGAACTGACCACTTGTATGTCTACTAACGGTAACCGCGTCAAGTGCATTGTTTTTCGGCAGCGTCTCCTGAATTGACTCCTATATCGTCCAAAGTGATGTGCGCCAGCAGCACGCCGGTGTTTAGTTCTTGATACTCTTTGGAGCGCATAGCATCGCATGCACCCGCCTGGCAGAGCGAACGTCGCTGACGTAGTTTGCACGCGCCGTATAATGACGATAAACGGGGTTAATGGTGAGAGTTCGCGCAACAGTAGAAGGTCCTGCCTCGAACTAACTTAGCTTGCTACGTTTTTCGCAGCCTGTCGGCGGTCGCGCGGTATTAGTCAATGCTCGGAGGCTGTATAGATCTGGTATTCATTTTATATTTTCCGTCCCAAATTAACCGTAGCAACAGCAAAGTAATCTCGACGTTAAATCAGGTACCTGCGCTAGCACGGTTGACACTTGAGATGTACTACTTTATCTGCTGAATGTGCTGACCAGCATGCTTGTCCTCCGATTCTGCAGCCTTTCAGTCTATACAAAGACAGGCGGGATATGTACTTCTTCCACATGGGTAGCTGATTCTTTCCTGTTTGTCTTTAAACGAAACACTACCCGCCTATAAATTTTCTGATGCAAAGTTTCATGGAATAAAACTACTTTTGTTTCTAGGAAGCTGAGGAGGTCTAGCTCACGCACTGGATCAAAAGGCATTGAATGGCCATTTTACTGGCTGCTTCACTCTGTTCTTAGAGCGCTGCCAGTGAACGACAGTAGCCTGGAGCAAGAAAGTGTATAGGTAATGACTGCTTCAGAAAAACTCAATCTGACAGTGCCTGCAAGCATATTTATTTTCTTCATATGTATTGTAATCCATCATGACTAGCAACGCTGCAACAAGGAAATGGGTTTTTTGCCTCGGCAAGATGGCGTGTTATAGCCATCACAGCTATGTAGTTCGAAAACACTACACAACACAAATCAAGTGACTAAAACATTCAAAGGGCATGTCTCATTCACTTTGTTTTATTACAGACAACAGAATAAACTCATCTTAATATGTATGCACTTTGCTCCAAAGCAGGCAGTGAAACGAGAACATGAAAGAATTTGAACATGTTCAAGAGCCAACAAGCAAAGAAAACCTGTGGGGAACAAAAAAGTGAACAAGATGGAGTGATGCATAGCTCTCTGAAGTGTTTCCAATAAGCTGCACATGGTTTGATTGTGTTTGAATTTCATCACACATAACACAATTACTACACATTACTGTGCGCTGTGAAAGATCTTTGCTGTCAGACTGTACTGATACTCTCGAAGACGAACAAATTGCGGTACAAGAAATGCATTGCATAATGGGACTGCATAACATTTTCTGCACCCCGGTTGATCCTAAATCTGCCCTTGTGTCCTGTTTTCAGAAGCTGGCCGCAGTTAAAGGAATAGGGTGCGAGTATTTGTATTTTCCAAAACATGTGGCAACCCTATTATATTACTTCATAGGTGTTCTTTAATAGGAGTTAAGTCTAATCAAGTATAATGTCAAATATTTCATAAAAGGAAGAATCCACACCGCATTTCCCATCATAAAATGGCTTGCGAGTTGGAAGTCGTCATTTCTACCTTTTTTATCCTGCTCATTTCTCTGAGCTTTGTTGATAAGTTATCAAAAATCTGTATTTTGGACCTTGCCTAGCAGCTAGGTTTTATGTCCTGCAGCTATGTGACATACATATTCATAGTTCATGAAATTCATGAAACAATCTGTCCCCTCTGAAATAAGTGATGTATTACCAACTGCGACAGACAGTGCAGAATGGTCAAATGCTTAAGCCGAATATTTTTTAACTACTACCGTCTAATTTGTCCGCAACAATAATGATACAGCACTCACTTAAATATTTTGAACTTAAGAATGCTTATCACTGTCCTTTTATTCTGCAAACATTAAACAAGCCTTTGCCCAACATAAAACAAAATATTTTGTGGTCAACATTGTTAATAATATATACATCCTATACGACAAGCTATCAGAATTATAAAATGGGTAGGCAACTTAACAAGATCCAAGTTGTAAACCTCCAGAACCCTACAATGCCATTTTGCACAACATGACACAATGGTAGCACTGAATAAAACAGATACACACACATGCTGCAAGCAGTAGGCTGAGGCCACGTCTCAATACTTTATGCGGTGTAATGAATAGGTACACTATGAAGTAGGCAGGTGCTTTGATTGATGGGTGTACCGTCACAATTGCATGATAAACTCTGCTGCAAAAGACACTACTTTTCATCAAGCTAAACAACTTGAGAAAGCACACATGAAGGTCCAGTGTGCGGCATGTCCCCTCTGAAGGCTGGCTTCAAGCAGTCGATTGAAAGGGTGTCAGTGTGCCCATGAATGTCGACGATGAAGAACTTCGATGTTCTTTTGAGTACATGGAAGGGGCCGTCGTAGGGGCGCTGAAGCGGCTTGCGGACAGAGTCTCGGCGAACAAAGATGTGCGTGCATGTCGCGAGTTCGGATGGAACATGTGAAGATCGTCGAGACTGGCGTCAGAGATGCGTCATACTGAGATGGTGGCAAAAATATCGGAGCTGTGTCACGTGATCGGTAGGGTCTGGACTTGTATACGAACCGGTAGATTCGAAAAATTAACCAGGGTGAGCTGAAGACAAGTTCTGCCGGAATGCAACGACGATCTTGTTTCAGCGTAGCACGGAGGCTGAGCAGAACCAGTGGTAGGGAGGCGGTGCAGTGGGTGGTGCAAGTTGGGCTTTGATGGATGTTTTTAGCAAACGATGGAAGCGTTCGATCTCCCGATCATGCTTCTGCTACACATGCAAGACCGTTCACTGTGAAACAAGGTGCTTTGAAAGGGCATTTCTCACTGCCACCCCCGAAGGCTCCTCTTGACTGCTTGTGCTGGAAGGCTGTGGTCGTCGTCCATCCTCTAGACGGACCACATCCAGCCAGTTGGCGTCGCATATGTCAGTCATTTCCTCACAAATATTATGGAGTACGCAGCGGCAGCGAATGACTTTGTTCACATTGACAATGTCGCATTCAAGGCCCTCAAGCAGTTTGCGAAAACGTGCATTGAGCCACCCGAAGGCATTTTCTACCACACGCCTGGCACTTGAAAGATGAGTGTTAAATGCCTGCGTAGCAGAATCAGTAGTCCCAAAATGCAGGTATGGCTTCATGATGCTTTTTTGGAGTGAGAAGGCTTGATCAGCCAGCAGCAGAGGTGAAACGTGGACTCCTTCGATGGTTTTGGCTTCTATATTAAAAAATTCCCTGCTCAGAAACTTTGGCAGTTTCGATTCTGCAAACACGCCTGCGTCATGGTTCCTCCCAGGAGATCCGCTGTTCGTGTAAAGGAATTTGTACCTGTGGTCAGCAAAAGCCAAAATTATTACACAATACCACCCCTATAGTTACGGTAGTCCACTGCATGCTCGGAAGGTGGACAGACTTCGATGTGGCAGCCGTCTAGTTCTCCAACAGCTTGAGGGAAGCGTGCAACTGCAGAAAACTGCTGCAGGTGTTCGGCCAGTTCGTGCGTCCTCGGCATTCTCACGTGGTTCGAGAAGTTGCACAACAACATCGCAGAACTCTTTAACAATGATGTTAACTGAGGAGCGACTGACTCCAAACACGTTTGCCACAGTTCTTTCTACCGCGGAAGTCGCAAGACGATATACGGCAATTGCCACACGTTTATGCAGCGGTATTGCTTTCCGCATATTTCTGTCCAGCCTCCTCATGCGGTGTCACACATTTAAAATGTATTTAAATGTGCCTCTTGTCATTCTAAAGTTCTCCCTAAACCCAGCCTCTGGCAAGTGCGGCAGCGTTGCTTCGTACCATGAAGCTTCGCGCGGATACGCCCACACACTCTACTCGCGAGAGCACAGAACTTGCAGCCAGAACTTGGAGGCGCCGGCACGTATGTTCGGCTCGTTCTTGCTCGGCTTGCTTGTCTTCAATTTCGCCAAGAATGGCAAGCTGTCGCAGACGTAGCTCCTGCATTTCCATTTGATAAGCGGCGAGCACAGCGAGGAACTTGCTCTCTTCCTCGCCGCCCGGCACAGGCTTGCTCTGAGCCATCGCTATATGCACAACTTCCCGCCGACGCACAGCACTGTCAACACTTCATGTTGTAAAATACACTTCAAACACGAAGATAAGGATGGACAAGAATTGAAAATATACTTAAAACAGCAAAGTTCACTTATTATGACACGATAAACAATCTGAAATTGAATAAAACGAAAACAGCGAGAAGAAAACGAAATAGCTCAAAGTGCCGAGGCGATGGCAAGCAGCGAAGGAGGATTGCCTTGGCTCTAGCATCAGCTACGGTGTCGACTGCGCCCCATTTTGAAAGACTACCTTCATGTTTTGTCTGAATTCGAACAACCTCGGGTAACAAGTTTAGATGCACAGGCGATACCAAGCTTATTTCACAAAAAGAACTTCTTATCACAGTGTTTTGTTAAATGTTTTGTATATCACGGGAATAAAATGGGCTTTATAATTGTGTCTGGAGCAGCAGTCACGTGACTAGCGCCGCACGTGCCCATGGGACAAGTTTTCACGTGTAACACCGACAAACTGAGTTTAGCGATAAGCAAGCTTATCTCCGCCAAACCATGGTTAGGGTCAACCGCGGTTAAGTCGGCCGTGTAACTAGGGTATACAACGGGGGTATAAGTCGCTTTGGGACGTTAAACCACCATATTCATAATCATGAACTTCCCATCTGCCCGAGCAACGTCTCTAAATTTCCAACGGATCAGCTCGACACTGGCCCCTATGAGACGGTTGCGCTGCTCGATAATGAAGAACGCCACTTTTTTCTTCAGCTCAAAGTGATGGCCGTGGCGAGGCTTGCGAAATCCTTTGTAGTTGGGCTCACATTTAAAAAGCCCCTGCCGCTGCAGCCGCCATCTGCGGATGGTTCACTTGTTGAGATCAAGTCCTCGAGCTGACGCAGAATTCCCGACCTCTTCAGTTAACAGGATCGCTTTTTTCTTAAAGCGAGTGTCGTACTGAGCACGATGCGTTGCCATCGTGTGCACTGAATCAATACACTGCGAGCGACGCCACAAGAACACGACGCGACGACGTTATGAGCGCGAGGTCGCAGCGGACACTAATAAGTGAGAGACCAACGCTTTGGCTCTGGATGGATGAGGATTTGGCTTCTGTAGTACCCATGTGGCCAGCATAACATCGCAAAACTGATGAAACCAAAACCAAGCTGATAGCTCTGAAAAAGCTGCACCGTGGCCCTCACTGCTCTAGGCCGATCAAAGTGCGGTATTCGATTATAACGTGAGGGGAGACTTTAAGGGTGAAAAATTCAGGAAAGTACTCGCGTTACATTCGAGTAAATACGGTACCTGTGTGAATATAATCAGAACCACTGGTACTTGAAAAACTGACTCTTGGCCTAACGAGTGCGCTGCAGAGGACTGCTTTACACAAGTTTTTGCTGTAGTATAATGTCCTACTAGCAAGGCTTGAGTCAAGCTGCATATTGTATCGTGGACCACTCCTACCAAAAAATTCGAAACAGTCTCATTCTTTTTATTCATCATTTTGTGCAGTCCGATTTAATAGGGGAACATGAGACTTTTCTACAAATGACTTCTGCTCATTCAGGCCTCATGTTGTGCTGATTTTCAAGTGGAACAACTGAGTGAAAACATTTTTAATCTGAACTGGTGATCAGTGTCTTGCAGTAGTAATTTATGCAGCTTTTCACATCTTTCTAGTTAAAGAAACGAGCACTTTAAACGGCCAGATAATCAACCATCCAAATTGAACAAAATAGCTAGCAGTTGGCACAGTGGGGCCAAATTGATCTTATGGTTATCGTTTTTTTAGTGACTAATCATTATCATTCCTTTGTTTAAAATGTATTCCAACTCGGGAATATTCCTGTAACACGTAGTGTTTGGTTTGAATTAGTGTCTATGGCTAGAATTTCGCCAGAAAGTAATTGTCAGTGATTCGGTGGAGGTGTGTATCCGCAACTGCCATTTCGTTGCACATTCAAGGGCTCTTCAAAATTTATTGTAATATGCCTTATCCTGTTGCATCTCATTAATCTGACTTCATCTTGGTTCAGGCTTATTCGAATAGAGGCTTTGGTCCTGCCAATACGAAGCGTATTCAAGATTTCCGCTCTGATTTGGACTAGTAAGTCTGAACAAATTTTCGGTTGCCTTCAAGCCTGTATTATAGTGACCTGACTGTGTAGAGTATCTTAGTGAATGTGAAATATTTTGAGCTTTCATTTTCGCTCTCAATCTTGTGATGCCAAAAATGTTTGCCCCATATTGCGTTTCTGGTTTCATTGTGACAGGTGTACACAGAGGAAATAGAGAGATTGCGGAGGGACCTCACTGCAACCAGGGAGAAGAATAGAATCTCTGTGGACCAGGAGAATTACAGGTAACTCATCTGCTGAAGCCTACAGCATAGCAAACAGTTGCTTGGAGCACAACTTTTTCTTTGCAACGATTGCTGTCAAAGGTACCTGTTCAAAAGACGACTCCAGTTATGAATCTACAAAGAGAGCAAGGCAAAACCGTTAGTGGCATTCTGGGATAAAATTTGGGCATTGGTTTGGTGCAAAGATCTCAGCTATTGTCAACTGTATTGTTTTTTTCCTAAGAAATGAAGCTATAATTGCAATTTTAATCAGCAAGCGGTACTACTGCCATAGGCTTGCCTTCCCTGACTAACGTAATATAGTATCTGGCTGAACTGAAATCATTTCATAGTTTTTTAACAGTGGTTTTTACTGTAGCCCTATCCTGTTTTGGAAGTTTTTAGTTCTTGTTTCGAAGTTCCAAGGTTTAATTGCTATATATCATTTTTTGCTAGGAACTTGGAATGCAGAGTGAACAGCCAATCACAGGAAATCCTGGAGAAAGCAGCAGAGATAGAGTCCCTGACAGAAAAGCTCTTAGGAGTATGTATTCTTTTTTGTCTTTTTTTATCTTCTGTTTTTCTGCGTAAAGTGAAGCTTCTCTATGTTGCAACCATTGGGTGGAATGTTTTCTCTGTTCTAGTGGGAGGAAATTCGCTGAAATAAGGCATGTGCTCTTCACGTCACCATAAGCAACCTTAACCACATACCCCTTACCTTTTTTTCTTTTTTTCCCAGGTGAAGGTGCTTTTTGAAAAAACAAAGCAGGTGGTAGGAGAAACAACTGTAGCGGCTCGAAGCAACAGCTGCTGAGCTCCAGGACACGAAGATGAGCTTGGATGCAACAGAGCAGGCAAAGTAGCCTTCATGCTTCTTTTTTAGCTTTTCAAAAGCAGCTCATTTTTGTACACTAGTGTATTATTCTCGTGCAGTTTCTATGACATGTGCACACTGCTGCTAGCATATCTATGGCAGCCATTTTGTTGTGGTGTTGGTCCAGATAACCGTTTTCAAGTGTTGTTTTGCATGTTGTACCAGTGAAGGTGAATTTGATTCCAGGTGCTCTCAAAGACTTCAGTTGAGAGGGAGGAGCAGGCCGCTCTTGTACGAGCCCACACCAAGACTGAGGCCGCACTCACTGCAACTGCTGAAAAGGTAATAAAACTGATGCCATCAGTGCCACACTTGAAGCAAGCAGTTCTATCGATTGAAACTCTTCTTTTAATGCCTCTGCTGTTACTTTTCGTTCCTCTAAGGCCCCTTCTTGAATTTAAGGAACATTGAGTACAAAATGAAGTTGGCCTGTATCTGAATTATCCTTTTTTATATTAGAAGAGGAGGTTACTTGCACGTGAGTGCGCTTATGCATTAAACAATAGTTACACCTCGATGTAATGAACCTCCATGCAGCCAATTCCTCTTGTTCTCAATTTCCCAGTGCCGCCCCCACTGAAGCATGTGTATATGCAAACTCAATGTAAAAAACGTGTTGCGGTGGTAAACCTTGGTGTAGCAGATTCGGCACACCAACTATCTATTAACTAACGCTGCGTTACTTGAAATCCAGGCGACTCGTGTGACACGACTCACCATGCACCAGGGCGCTCGGTGCCTCTTCATAGCAAACGCAGCTGTCTCCTCAGCTTTCACTTTTGTTGCGTCGCGCCAAGTGGCATTGCAACAACTCTTGTCCAAAAGCAGCACCAAACAACGGGACATAAAAAAGAACACATGGGACAAGCAATGCACACCCATAGCCACCGGTCAGTTCGTCACACAATTTAGGTGCAGACAGCAGATGTGCCGCGATAGTGGGGACAGCAGAGAGTGCTGGCAACTTGAGGAGTGCCGGCAACTTGAGGCAGAGAGCCGGTTTCTGGGGGCTGCGGCAAACGGCCAGGCCGAGATACTTTTTTTTCTTTTTATGGGAGCCAAGTACAGGGAAAGAGAGACTGGAAGCTGCTGCCACACTCTCGTCAGCGCGTGCCAAAAATGTCTCTCAATGTTTTCAACTTTGAGTAACAGGGGTTTACTGTGAACGCATTGCCAGGCTATTTCATCTGCATTTATTTTATTTTAACGCCAGTTCAGCACAGTGGTTTAGTTATCATGTGAAAACTGGGTGTAACAAATACCTGCATGTAATAGAAAATTTTGGACTTGTCTCGATTTCGTGATATCCAGGTATAACTGCAGTAAAAAATGACTCCTTACCACCATGGACTGCTTGCATAGTTAAAATGAGGTGGTCAGAATAGGTTTATAGCTGAATTGAGCAAAAAAAATGAATTATGGGCCTGTATGTTAAGGTCACATTTGTGTTGCTGCTGCTGCTAGTGCACTTAGTTGCACACTGAAGATGAAAACGAAGGGTTTGATCTGGAAAATTAACTGAATCAAACCCATGACCCCCAACGTCCCCAGCAATGTCACAAGTTTGGTTAGATGGACGGACAATTTCTCAGTAATGAAAGCACCTTTTGCTTGCCAAACAAATATCAAGAGTCAGCCTCGTCAAAGTGCTGTCTATGTCCCATTAAATCCATGCGCACTTGTTGAACAGAAGAGCAGCTCTTTGTAACCACCTTTATTTGCAAAAAGAGAGGAAAGAAAGGACATGTTCATCGCAGGCGTTCATGGCATGTTTGCCTTGCAGCTCGTTGAAGTTGCCAGACTACCATAGGCGACATTGACATGCTGCAGCAGAAGCTTCAGCGTATGTCCGGCATTGACCAGACCAACAGGGAACGGCAGTCTGCGTTCGTGGAGAGCTCTAAAGCATGCTTCAGCCAGGTTGAGACAAGCTGCACCGGACAGGTTGCCATCCAGCGGGATACCCTCACTGGCATAGGAAGCTTATTTGGCAAGTGCTGAGGCCTCTCGTAACTGCACTTCTTAAGGGTGCCAACTCCCCTGCGACCCTTGTAATTTCAGTCTGGCGAGTTACAAGCAGGTTGAAGTGAGAGGAAAGATTGCAAACGCTTTGTTGTGATGATTGCCGGCAACGCCAGCAACAATGTACCTTTAGGGCGATAAGATTGGGAAAACATCTCTGTGCGCGCACAGAATGCTAAAGAGGATGAAGAGAATGTAAAGAATGTTTGCTGATCCTGGCATTATGGAGTGTGTTTTAGAGGGGCACCACAATGTTTTGTAAAATTGATTCTTTGTGAGTTCCAGATCTCAGCGCAAAAAAGAAATTATTGAAATCTGAGCATGCAGGCAAGTTTTTCTACTAAGAAAATGAACTGTGTACTCCGCGATGTCAGTGCACGTTAAGAACTCCGGATGGAAGAAATTTCCGGAGCCCTTCACTACAGCATCCTTCATAGCCTGAGTCACTTTGGTACGTTAAACCCCATAAAACCAAACTAAGAAAATTAAAAAGAACGAGATTAGACGAAAACATCTTTTACTTACCCAGTGCTGAGATTGGGTGCTACCAATCGGAAACGTGCAGGACTGGAAGAGACACCCCCCACCTCTCCTCCTGTCCGTTCTCTACATTCACATTTTAGCGCAGCTTCCGTTTTTTTTCGCTGCCTTCTCAGTGGAAATTGAACAACAGTACTAATCTCCAGGAAAGTTTAAGCAGAATGGTAAATGTCGCCCCTAGAGTTATTCTTATTAGCTTTTGTTTGCTTTCACCGCTTCTTTCTAGCTTTTGTCTGAGTGCTGTAAGCTTTTCGCTAGCCACTTGAGACTTTGGATCACTTTCCCGAGTACAAGCGACTAGGCTCAAACTGGACGCTCAGCCAGTCTGAAAGAGAACACTCGATCTGGCTGCCACCTTATTTCCACCGCCGAAAATTGCCAGTGTGTTTCGACACAATCGCTCGAAACGAGCATTTCTGGAAAAGGTAAAATGTTCAGTCAGTCAGAAAAACTTTATTTCCCACCGATATAGGAGACACGCCTATCTTCCCAGCTCAGGTACGCAGACCCGGGAGGGAGTAGGAGGCTCCGCGGATAGAGGCCTGTGTGGTGAACCTCTTGGTTCTTCGAGGCCTCGGTCGCCAGGCGGATGGCTTCGGGTTGGTCTTCGAGTTTTGAGCTTTGAAGGAGAGACTCCCAAGCCTCCTCATTAGGAATGTGTACGGCAGCCCCAGGTGAGTAGGGGCATTGCCAGATTATGTGGTTTAGTTTCCCTCTCTATTCGCATTGTTTACATCTGTCGTGTTCTCTTGCGTCTATGTTAAGGAGGTATAGCCAGTGTGGGTTCGGAGAGTTGCCCGCCTGGAGTCTTCTCAGACACCTGGCTTGTTCGTTGTCCAGTTGTGTGTGCGGTGTGGCGTAGGATCTTCTACCCAGTTTATAGTAGTCGCAAATGTCTCTGAAGGTGGTTAGCCGCTCCTCGTGTACTGGGTCGTCGAGTCGCTCTGCGCTCGCCCGGCAGTAGACGTCTCGAGCGAGCGCGTGTGCGGCTTCATTCCCCGGTGCCGATTCGTGGCCAGGAGTCCAAATAATTCTGACCTTACGGGAAATCTCCCTGGATTCAAGTATTTTCTTCGTTTCTGCCGCCACCCTTCTTTTGGCGAGGTTCCAGATGGCCGTCTTGCTGTCACTAATTATGGTGTTGGCTTGCGTTCCGACACACGCGAGTGCAATAGCCACTTCCTCTGCGATATCAGCATTTCTTGTTTTGATCGATGCTGTAATTAACGGGATGCCTGCCCCATCTACCACCGCAGCGACCGCGGCCCCAGATTTTCTGGTGGCTGCGTCCGTGTATGCCACTCTTTCTGGTGGTTTCGAGTCCATTTCTCTAGCTATGGCCTTGGCTCTGCTTACCCTTCTTTCCTTGTGGTGAATTGGGCTCATGTTTTTTGGCATCGGCGGGATGTAGAGGTTGTCTCTGTACCCGTTGTTGAGTCTAACTTTCGGGGTGGTGCCTCTGTCGTGTTGAAGCCCCACCCATCTCAGTATTTGTCGCCCGGTGTCAGACAGGCTGAGCCGCTCTGTGTGGTTCGTGTGGCTTCCGCCAACTCGTCTACTGTGTTGTGCATTCCAATGGCCAGTAATCTTGTAGTCGAGGTTGATTGAGGGAGACTGAGTGCGTTCTTGATACTCCTTATTACGAATGCTTCGATCTTTTCTTTTTCCTTCGCATTGAGGTGCAGGTAGGGGATGACATAGCAGATTCTGCTGGTGATGAAAGCCTGCATTATTCTGGCTATGTTCCCTACCTTCAGACCTCTGTTTTTGAGAGAGATTCTTCTGATGAGCCCTGTTACTTGCGCTACGGGTCCTTGCAGTTTGTTTATCATGATCGTGTTCCTCCCGTCGGCCTGAATGATGAGTCCGAGGACCCTGATCTCCTGATCTAGCTGACTGCTAGGATCGTTAGGCCTTCCACTGCAACTTCGAGGTCGGGTTTCTGTCTGCTCTTGGTGTAAATCGATAGCTCAGATTTTTGAGGAGAGCAACTGAGGCCGATTTTCGCCGCGTAATCGGCCACAGCGGCCGCCGCTAGTTGGAGATTCTCTTGAATTTCTCCGTCTGATCCTCGGTTGGTCCAGATATTAATGTCGTTAGCGTAGAGGCTGCAATTGACGTTTGGGATGGTGCCAAGTCTTTGCGGGAGTTTGATCATCGCAATATTGAAGAGCAGGGGGGACAAGACGGATCCTTGAGGTGTGCCCTTCCCAGCTATCTTTATACTCGATTATTCTGCTTCCAAGAATGTCAGGGTGACCCTTCAAAATGTTCAAAATTGTGACCTCGGCGATGTCTTTGGGCTTTCAGGCATCACAATGTCACATGCTTTGCATATAAAGAATAAATACCTCATGCAAGACTTCCGTGGCAGGACCCATTTAGGCTCTACAGTAGTATTTTGTGCACGGAAAATATGCTAATCTGCATGGCTCACAGGCTGCACAGGGTTGTGACGGCATTGTCTTGATTAGCTGGTCAAGGAGCACAACTCCCTAACCTTTATACTAAAACAAGAATTCACTCGCCCTTTGACAGTCATGAAAGACTGAAAGTTCTTCATCAAGCATACAAATAAGCAGGTCTAATTTATATCTGCCACACACTGCATTTATGGAGAAAACCTGGGTACTTTTTACGAGAGAATGGCTTTGACAAAGGTTGGCTTGCAAAGACTGACTACCTAGCATTGAGTTTCCTTCAGGTTTTTTTTTTCATTTTTTTAAGCCATGAATACGAACTTTCCATCTGACCGCATACTTTCTTTTGGCTGGCAGCAACACTGTGCAGTCTCATTCAACAACACCAGGCTGCTGTTGTGGCATACACCTCAGAAGCCAGGAAACTTGCGGAGGAAAGTGCTGCAGCCGACGTATCCACCTTGTCATTGCTGCAGTCCACAGTCCAAGGTCTTTGGGAGCAGCAGACAGCACAGATGGCTACAGGCTTGGTAAGTGACTTTCAATGCTTTTATGTGAGCTGAGCCTTTACGCTTGCTCATTTCTGCTCTTGGCGATTGCATTCAGTGGAAGTGCTTCAAGACAGTAAGCCTCTGGTACCGCTCTATACGAAGGGTCATTGGAAGTTTCCTGCAGAGGTTACTTGTACAGGCCCTGAGAAGCCTGGAGGAAGAGCTGCACTTGTTAGTCTCATGATGGCTGTTAGTGAAGCCAGTAGGCACTGTGAGCTCTTTATTAGGGTTGTGCGAATATTCTAAATTTCGAATGCTAATCGAATATGTTTGATATTCGATTCGTATTCTTATTCTAAAATTGATATTCGTGAATTCCCGCATGCTCGCCAGCGATCGTATACTGTGAAAACTTTCATAAATTGGACCGTGGCAAAACCACAATATCCGGCCAAATTAGACAACGATCAAGTTATGTTTAGAGGAAAACAATACAGAGGTCCTATGCTCTTCTTGCTCTGCCGTTTATCACGCGACCGACCGCATCCCGACGCCGGAAGCCTTGACTTCGTGAGATTTTCTTTTAAGTGGGCTTTTCCACATATCACCCCTACTGCGAACAAGATGGCCGATGGCCCGCTTCGAACAATTGCAACGCGAAATCGCTCTTTTTTTTAAATCGTTCCGTAATACGGTGCGCATTTAATACCCACATCAGAAGAATGCGTCCTGTCGCCTTCATAACTCTCCGAGCATGACTTCCGCCATCCCGTTTTGTAAACTAAGCTATGCGTGAAATCCTACTTTTGGAATGCTGCGGGATCCTCGTGAAAGGGTGCGTCTAGTAGTCACGATAGGGCAACCAATGCTGTTAAAATCCTGCCTATTGCATGGTGCATTGTGACCTGCACACCTCTTTAGCGGGCGTAACGGCAGGCGTGGCAACAATCCCAAGGCCTCTCTAGCTAGAGCAAAAAAATAGCATGGCTGCGTGGTTTCGGTTTGTGAGCTTCACCGCTGCGCTGCGGCAACTTCAAATGTCGGCCCGCGCATTCGCCGATAGTCCGATCTCAGCTCCGCGCGGCTTACTTCTTTTTGCTTTTTAAAAACCATCTCGCCGCTCCAACGCCAGTGTGTGTTCCCAGTCCCCTTGCTTGCATTTGTGTTGTTCTCCAAAACGGGCGGCTCGACACGGGCTTACAGGCGTTAGCGCAATGGAGCCGCCTCACAAGGCCTTACTGCATATTCAGCATTTTAGGCAGGATTTTTTTTTCGGGGGGTCGCGGGCAATTTAATAAGCTGAGGCCTTCGGATGAACCGGCCATTTCGTGTCTCTTGAACTCGAAATGAATGAGGTTTTACTAGTCATCATGTAATTTTTTGTTGCAAATCTTGTCACTTCATGTATTTTGTTTTGCATGACCTCATTATAGTTTTGATATTGTTATGCTGACTAATCGAGTAGTATTCATTTCTGTGCACTTCATGTTTTAATAAGGTACAGAGGCAGTCTAGTTTTGTTTATTTTAGTTGCAAAGACCATATCGGATTTAGAAAAAATAGAGGCAACAATGTTTGCGTGTTCGTCGTTTTCTGAATTTTGTTTGTACGGTACAAATAATCGATTCGATATTCGAAGCCATTTTTTCTTCATATTCGTATTCGATTCGTATTAGAAAATTTCAATACCTGCACACCCCTACTCTTTATGCATGTGTTTTCAGTATCATGTGGAATGCTGCCTGTCAGGAGCAGCCAGCTCTCCAATAAACTGCTCTGCAGCACCACCAATACCAACAAGCCTGTTAATTTGGTGGTACTTTAGGTTCTTTGTGATGTTCCATAATTGCCGCCAGTGTCAGGACTAGCACTGGCCACCTGTTGCAGTTACATACCCAAATAATCCTCAAAAGGTCGACAAAAGCCACTTAAATAGTTCAATGGACACAGCACAGCTTAGTGTGCTCAGTTCATGCATTCAGTTTCCTTTTAAGTGCTTGATGAGGAGCCCATGTGGTCTAAATTAATCCGGAGCTCCCCACTATGACGACTCTAAGCCCACGTTTAGCTGTGGGATATTAAAGGACACACATCATCTGTGGTTCGCATAAATGTGCTCATTTAACACTTGAACTTCCAGGGCCATGACTGTAGGGTTGCGCATGCTATTTGCAGATTTGTATGCATGACCGCTGTGTAATAATTGACATCCCATAGGGATGCTTGTGTTAGAGATAAGCAACATCACTGGCACAGCTGGGTTCCTTCAGACAAAAGCTTCTTTGCGCTTTGTAACGGTGGCGCTGTGATTGTGATTACATTCGAACCGCGCTACAACAAACATCGCTTCAACGAAATATTTCCAGATCCCCATTAGCTGGCCAGAGAAAGTAATGGAACAAATTTCTCATCACAACGAACCATTTTTGTGGCCCATTTTCGCTTAAACAAAATTTTTGCTTTGCGAAGGTGGGTTTAAAAAGTTATCTTAAAATAAAACAAGCATATCACCCCCCACCTGTGTGTTCCCGTAGGTCCACGCTGCTTTTTTTCACTAAGCTATAGTGTTCTAAAAGGGGGCAGTGGTCTCAGCAGCCGGCGCGTCCCATGCATTGCGGCGAGGCGGCGAGTGCGGACGAGACCCGGATGTTAGCGGCGGCGCTGTAGTCGCGTGGGCTGGCTCTTGGTGGTGCCCATGTGCTTCCTCTCGCACGTTTGTTCACGCATGGTTTGCGGCTTAATAATAATAATAATAACTGTTTTTTGGGGAAAAGAAATGGCACAGTATCTGTCTAATACATCACTGGACACGTGAACCGTGCCGTAAGGGAAGGTATGAAGGAGGGAGTGAAAGAAGAATAGTAACTGAGCAGTGCGGCCATTCAGGGAAACATGCTGCAGCAAAAGTCTCTTGGCTATGCCAATATGCTAAGCATTGATGATTCCAAAGCCAGCTAAGGGTGGCTGACCTGTTTTAAGCACGAAATTGTCGGTAATGTGCTTTGCTGCGCGTCGGCCAATTCAGAATCCGACGCTGCATCGTCTTACGTCAACTACTGTGCCGGAATTATTGGAGAAGTATGCCACATCAGAGATCTACAATGCCGATGAAATAGGACTTTTCTCCGAGCTCCTCCCCTCCAAGACGCTTCACATGAAAGGCCAGCCATGCAGTGGAGAGAAGCGCACCACGGCACTCGTGGCAAAAAAAAGCAAAAGAAGCTGACTGATTTCTTTGGAAGTAAATGCTGTTTTCGTGCTGTTTTTCAACCTGACAGAGTTTTTCGGCTGTGTCACTTCAACGAAATTTTTCGCACGCCCTGTCAGTTTCATTGTAGCAAGTTTCAACTGTAGTACTCTTCATACTGGCTAAGGGTTCAGTACAACAGCGACAGATGGAGCATGCACTCTTGTATGGGTTTAGAGAGAAGGGTTTTTTCCTACAGTGCCGGTGTCACTATTGCTGATGTTACTGTTGTAGACAAGCAACCAAGCGAAGCTGCAGAGGCTGTGCCAGTCTCTTGTTCATGAACGGACGCAGGAAGCACAAAAGAGACTAGCAGAGCTGGAAGTGCAAATGTCTGCCCTAGCGGATCAGGTCTCTTCTGTGGTGAGTGCATTCTTTGCACCGTATTTATTGAAGATTGGCTCTGTTTTCTATAGCATTTCAGTGTCGTGGTTAACGTGCATCAATAGAGACCTACTACAATAGGTTTAGCATATGAAGGTGATATACTCTCTTGTTCTTTACCATGCATTGCAACGTAACTATGTTCTCTTTATGTGAGTTGTGCTATCGCAAACACCTCTAGGCTGTGTGAGCAGCAACTAAGAAACTTAAGTGAAGATGGAATGGAAAACCAAAAGTTTCAGTCACTATTCAGGTACGAGGTGTTGCAACAGAAATGTCTTCAGACCAGTTACCCCACCCTTGCACCAAACGGGTCACACAGCAAACTGCTCAAAATCTGCTGTATTCGAATTCGGCGGCGCCGTGCGCCAGCTAACTGGACAGCCATTTCAAAATGTTAAGGTTCGTTGAAGCCCGCTTATATTGAACATGACTGTCACGCAGTTTTTGTTCCTGATATCCAGATGTTAGCAGCAAATGGGCTTGTAAAAACAAACGTCTCAGTGTGCAATTCTGTGGTGTACATTTTATATGCTTGTGTGCGAACCAACTACAGTTCCGCGAAGTTTTCACACGCATTTTCGAGCCACTGTCCATTTCTCTCTCGCTTGCCAAACACGAGCAGCACACGTGCCGAGATAGAGGCTGATCAACATCCTCGGGTTTGCATGTCTTTAGAATCTACCGTTCGCCGCCTTATTTCCAACTGGCCAGCCTATTATCAAATCCTATTATTATTATGTGAATATACATAGGTTACTCTGTGGAATTCGCCTGCGACTGCTAAATCAAAATTGAATTTTTCGTCATGTTGTTTTTCATTTCGGTTTCATCAGCCTAACAATGTCTGTGGCGTTTAGATTTTTAGCTCATGTGAGCCACGAAAAAAAAATAGTATAGAACCTTTGCACATAAAGTTCCTAGACCGAGTCCATTAAAAAAATGCGTTTAACATTGAAATCATTTGTCTAGCACCTCTTCGAAATAGTCGCCCTTGAAGTCTATACAGAGTTTCCACTGCTTCTTGAGGTCGTGGAAACAGTTGGAAAATTCTTTTGGCAGGGCTGCCAGCTCCTTAGTCGTGGCGTCGGCTTGAATGGCCTCCAAGCTCTTCGTCCAGTGACCTTTTAGGGCTCTCTTCACATGAGGAAAGTGGAAAAATTCGCATGCGCAAAGGTCATGACAGTATGGCAGATGGGGAAATAAATGGGGGTGGGCGGGTAATGCTGTCCTTGGTGACAAATTCTGTCGCGCTGAGAGTAGTGTTAGGCCTTGGATTACCGTGGAGAAGGATCCACTGTCCAGGTGGCCATATGTCAGGGCGACGGTGCCGCAGTGCATCACGCATGTGTTGGACCACTCGGATATAAATCTCCTGATTGATCGTCTGCCCTTGTGGGACGAACTCGTGGTGTACACCTCTGGCATCGAAAAAAAAAACTATCAGCAGAGTATTTCTTTTAATCTTCTCTCGCCGCACCTTTCTCGACGCCGGAGACCTTGTGGATTGCCATTCGCCGCTCTACCTCTCTGTTTGAGGATCGTATTAAAAATACCGTGTTTCGTCTTCAGCAGTGGTGCTGTCGACGAATGCAGCATCCTTCTCTGCCTCGAAGAGCAAATCACCGCTCACTGATGCCCGCGTGTCCTTCTGGTCCTGTGTGAGGGAGTGCGGCACAAGTCTGGCATTCAGCTTTCGTTTCCCCAAGTTCTCACGCAAAATATGGTGGCATGTTGTCTTACTAATGTCGAGAGCATCTGACAGCATGCGGATTGTAATGATGCGGTCTTGCTGTACGATATCCCTGATCCGAGCCACGCTGTTTTCTTTCCGCGAGGTTGAAGGGTGCCCCTGCCTTGTGTCGTCTACCACAGACGTTCTCCCCGAAACGAACCTCATGGGCCACTTGAACGCTCGCGCCCGCGAAAATGTCTCGTTGCCGTAAGCGTCATGAAGGAGCTCATAGATCTGTTTGGCTGTCTTGTCAAGCTTCACACAAAATTTTATGTTTGCATGCTGTTCGAGGTGGACGTCCATATCTCCACATTCACTCACAGTAGAATGCGCAGACAACTAACGACAACGTATTTTCCTACTGTTGCGCCATCTAGCGGCTGCCACAACAATTAACATAAATAGCTCATTTAGCCCGGAAAGATGGTGCTACGCATGCGCACCAACGTTTGCTTTGGGAAATCTTTTCTTAAGAAGGAAATAACTCTGTCACGAAACTTTATGGATAAAGGTTGTAAATTGCTGACCTGTCATTTTTTGTCTCTGAAATCTTGAAGTAGGTTGTATTGGTGTTGTAGTGGATTAAAACTACGTATCAGCGATTATATTTCGCAATTATAGTTCGCACCCGAAGGGGCCAGAAAATTTATTTGAATTTTTTATAGCTTGAATTGAAGGGTGCCTTTTTAATACACTGGATGTTATCTCTGCTGAAGTTTCAATTCAGACAAGGGTGCTCAAATAAAATTGAGTTTGAATTACTGAGAATACATTGTATTGTTTAAATAAACTTCAGTGTTTCAGTGCCGTCTCTTCCCGGAGGAAATCTCTGTACACCACCACCAGCAGGAACTTCATTTAGCCTCCATTCTGGAAGAAAACGCGAAGCTGCACCGGCAGTTGGATGCCCGCAACAGAGAGGACAGCACAATGTCAGCTGCACTGGAGCAGAGCAGCATAGAAGCTGAAAAGGTTGGTGCGCACTGCATTATTTTATGCTATTTCTCTTGGTCAAAGAATTTCAGCTCATGACTTCTTAGACATTTGCCCCGAACAAACTATTCGTAGCAATATATTCTGGTGTATCTCCTATGGACTGGCTTGTTGTCCCCTTCAAACTTCTTTCATAGCTTGCAGTGAATGAAGCTATGGCTTGAAAATGAATCTTTCTCGCCTATTGATGGGCCCTAAGCACTTCACTTGTTTTGCATAAGTAATGTTATTCCTATGATTTGTCATTATTTGATTTATATTGAATTCCTATACTTCTCATTGAAGGTAGGCCAGTGGAAAGTTGTGCAGTGTAGAAATGTAGAAAAACTTTCAGGCAAAGCAGGTAACATGTTGGCTGAAAACCTCTGCCTCACTGAGTAGTGCTGTGCCTTTGCTACCACTTACCGTAGTTGGCATGTTCTTTGTACCCTGTGCAATTGCTGCTCACATCAAGGTCATAGTTAAGGCCTGTAATTATCTGCGTTAGAGAATTTCATAATCTGAATTTTTAACAAAGTACGTGCAATATTCCGTGCGAAGCCTCTCACGCATTAACATGAGCATCTTTTAATTCCCGTAGCAGCGGCAGCCGTGCCACCTGTTCTTGAAAACCTGGTTCGTGCTTTTGGCTGCACAGTTCTGTGCCCATTCTTCCTTTTCTTTTTTTCCTGCTCGTGGCTCTTTCCTTGCCTTTTCTTTCTAAGTGGCCTGCGCTGCCAGCTATCGACGTCCATAGAAACTCCCTCTCCCCAATGCTTGTCTCTTGCTTCGCCTCGATGACCCAAGTTTATCAAGAAGTTTACTTTCACTCACAGTTCATAAGAAAGCTCGCTGTCTATCTCAAGGAACAGCGAAAAAATTTGCACTCTATTCGCCATAGTTTGGTCAAATATAATTCGAGGTGCTTTCTCAAGCAGGACGACACGCATTATTTTCATTCAACTTCTGTGATATTGATTTCAAAAGAAGCCACTATCATTACTCTTCCATGTAAGCGGTTGACTGAGTTTCTGCAATTGCTGCAGCGCTTTAATGGTTAGCTTGCTTGAGTGGATGCGCGGACAAGCATGTCAAGGCATCAGAACTTTGGATTCTCTTTAAAGGTAAAATTTGGTAGCAAACGATTAAACTAATCACATCCTAATGATTTTATCATTCCTAATAATGTCCAGAAACTGAAATATCATCTAAAAAAGAAAATGTGGTGGATAACGCACAAATCTGCGAAAATTGTTCAAACATGCAATTTTTCGCGGAACCGTGGAAAACTAGGGGCCTTAGTTATAGATGCTATGCTCTGTAACGAGTGGCAGATATTGTTTCACAAGTGTCTTCCTGATACTATGCGAAGTGTGGCGGGCAAAATTTCATACCGAAGATTCCAGCATTTCTTTTCTTGTGCAGAATTGTGCAGGAATAACTGTACTGCTGCAGTCTTTAAAATATCCTTTCATTTCTCCTACAGATAGTCTTTGCTGCCGTTGCTACGGACATGCTATCTTAACTAGTCCTCTCACAGATTTATTGATGCTTACTTTTTACAGCGCTTGTGTCTTTATGAATGGCTGCAAGAGCATCGTACTTGTTTGTGGAAGGTGTGCACCTGAGTGCACAAAATTGCAGGTATTGCAAGCAGTTTGAGTTCTTAGCATTATATTAATCGTTAAGGACATATCTTGTCATTTTTTGTGTGTTCAGCATGTGCTGTGGCAGATTAGTTTTCTCATAGGTTCATTCCCCTCATTGTTTCCTTTTTTTCTTTTCTTCCAGGAGGTGACCCCTTTCTTGCAGAACTGCGAAAAATGTGTTCTTCTTGTCGTTAAAAGCTCTGCAGAAGGACTCGGCGGCCAAGGTATGGCTGAAATTACATTCACATGTACCAGTCAAGCTGACTTATAACTACACGTTACGACTGCTGGCAATGTATGCAAAGAGAGGGCGAAGAGACTTCTGCAAATCAAAACTGCGGGCCAGTGCACAGAATGCTGGAGCAATATTTTGGTGTGTGTGAAACTGTGTTGATCTCGGGAGAGAGTCTGTTTGCGGAGATAGTCGCATGCTATACATGTGGTGTTTAATGACATCAGGCGTAGGGCATAACGCACTTGGACTTGGTGTTGGAATAAGAGGAAAGTCAGCTTGAAGTTGTGCCTGTAGCTGCTGCATATGCTGCTTTTAGCACAATGTACAATGAATTGGTGTTTATCTACGCACATACCAAGTCAACTGCTTCACTTTGTTCAAAATAACATGGGCCTTCTTTTTGCATTCACTTGATGTTAACCGGAGCAAAACATCAGCTTGAGTAAACTGGAACCTTGAATTAATATTTCACACCATAAGCAACTGGAAAGGCAACTTTATCTTGGGGAGAATTGGATTTATAGTTTTTCCAACTGGTTGCTTAAAACTCGTGATGTTGCTAAAAAGTATAGGTTTCGACCCTATTGAAGTGAATGGTGGTGTAGTAAAATTTCTGGGGTCCGCACTTGAGAATAGATGTCAATGCAAGCGTTTTGCTTTGGAAAGCGGCCACTAATGGCAACCCCTGTATTTGGTATTTTCTTCAAAACATGTTTCGCTTCGTGGCAGCAGAATTCGCTAGCCTTTGTGCTTCCTTGTTAAATAGACTTCAAAAGAGGTTTCGCTCCGTGGCACCAGGATTCGCTAGCTTTTGTGCTTGCTTGCGAAACAGACTTCAAAAGAGGTTTCGCTCCGTGGCAGCAGGATTCGCTGGCGCCTGTGCTTGCTTGTGAAACAGGGTTCTGAAGATGTTTCGCTTCATGGCAGCAGGATTCGTTAGCGTTTGCGCTTGCTTGGGAAACATATTTCAAAAGAGGTTTCGCTACGTGACAGAAGGATTCGCTAGCGTTTGTGCTTGCTTGTGAAACAGACTTCAAAAGAGGTTTCGCTTCGTGGAAGCAGGATTCACTAGCGCTTGTGCTTGCTTGTGAAACAGGCTTCAAAAGATATTTCGCATTTGTGGCAGCAGGATTCGCTAGCGTTTGTGCTTGATTCTGAAGCAGGCTTCAAAAGATGTTTCGCTCCATGGCAGCAGGATTCGCCGGCGTTTGCGCTTGCTTGTGAAACAGGCTTCAAAAGAGGTTTCACTCCGTGGCAGCAGGATTCGCTAGCGTTTGTGCTTGCTTGTTAAACTGGATTCAAAAGAGGTTTCGCTCCGTGGCAGCAGGATTCGCTAGCGTTTGTGCTTGCTACTGAGACAGGCTTCAAAAGATGTTTCGCTCCGTGGCAGCGGGACTCCCTAGCGTTTGTGCTTGCTTGTGAAACAGGCTTCAAAAGAGGTTTCGCCCTGTGGCAGCAGGATTCTCTAGCGTTTGTACTTAAATGTGAAACAGGCTTCAAAAGATGTTTCGCTCTGCGGCAGCAGGATTCGCTAGTATTTGTGCTTGGATGGGAAACAGGCTTCAAAAGAGGTTTTCCTCCATGGCAGGAGGATTCGCTAGCGTTTGTGATTGCTTGTGAAACTGACTTCAAAAGAGGATTCGCTTCATGGCAGCAGGAGTCGCTACCGTTTGTGCTTTCTTGTGAAACAGACTTCAAAAGAGGTTTCGCTCTGTGGCAGCAGGATTCTCTAGCGTTTGTGCTTGCTTGTGAAACAGGCTTCAAAAGATGTTTCGCTCCGCGGCAGCAGCATTCGCTAGTACTTGTGCTTGGATGTGAAACAGGCTTCAAAAGTGGTTTCGCTCCGTGGCAGCAGGATTCGATAGCTTTTGTGCTTGCTTGTGAAAGAGGCTTCCAAAGATATTTCGCTCCGCGGCAGCAGGAGTCGCTAGTATTTGTGCTTGGCTGTGAAACATATTTCAAAAGAGGTTTAGCTCCGTGAGAGAAGGATTCGCTAGCGTTTGTGCTCGCTTGTGAAACAGATTTCAAAAGAGGTTTCGCTTCGTGGTAGCAGGATTCGCTAGCGTTTGTGCTTTCTTTTGAAACAGACTTCAAAAGAGGTTTCGCTCCGTGGTAGTAGGATTCGCTAGCTTTTGTGCTTGATTTTGAACCGGGCTTCAGAAAAAGTTTCCCTACATGGCAGCAGGATTCGCTAGTTTTTGTGCTTGCTTGTTAAACAGGTTTCAAAAGAGGTTTCGCTCCGTGGCAGCGGGACTCGCTTGCATTTGTGCTTGGTTGTTAAACAGGCTTCAAAAGTGGTTTTCCTCCATGGCAGGAGGATTCGCTAGCGTTTGTGCTTGCTTGTGAAACTGACTTCAAAAGAGGTTTCGCTTCATGGCAGCAGGATTCGCTAGTGATTTTGCTTGCTTGTAAAACAGGCTTCAAAAGATGTTTCGCTCTGCGGCAGCAGGATTCGCTAGTAATTTTGCTTGTTTGTTAAACAGGTTTCAAAAGAGGTCTCGCTCCGTGGCAGCAGGATTCGTTAGCGTTTGTGCTTGCTACTGAGACAGGCTTCAAAAGAGGTTTCGCTCCGTGGCAGCGGGAGTCGCTAGCATTTGTGCTTGGTTGTGAAAGAGGCTTCAAAATAGGTTTTGCTCCATGGCAGGAGGATTCGCTAGCGTTTGTGCTTGCTTGTGAAACGGACTTCAAAAGAGGTTTCGCTTCATGGCAGCAGGATTCGCTAGCGTTTTTGCTTTCTTGTGAAACAGACTTCAAAAGAGGTTTCGCTCTGTGGCAGCAGGATTCGCTAGCGTTTGTGCTTGCTTGAGAGACAGGCCTCAAAAGAGGTTTCGCTCTATGGCAACAGGATTCGTTAGCGTTTGTGCTTGCTTGTGAAACAGGTTTCGAAAGAGGTTTCGCTCTATGGCAACAGGATTCGCTAACGATTGTGCTTGCTTCTGAAACAGGCTTCAAAAGAGGTTTCGCTTCATGGCAGTAGGATTGGTTAGCAATTTTACTTGCTTTTGAAGCAGGCCTCAAAACATGTTTAGCTCCGTGGCAGCAGGATTCGCTAGCGTTTGTACTTGCTTGTGAAACAGGCTTCAAAAGATGTTTCGCTTCGAGGCTGCAGGATTCGCTAGCCTTTATGCTTGCTTGTGAGACAGGGTTCATAAGATGTTTCGCTCCGTGGCACCAGGATTCGCAAGCGTTTGTGCTTGCTTGTGAAACAGGCCTCAAAACATGTTTCGCTTCGTGGCAGCAGAATTCGCTAGCGTTTGTGCTTTCTTGTGAAACAGATTTCAAAAGAGGTTTCGCTTCGTGGAAGCAGGATTCACTAGCGTTTGGGCTTGCTTGTGAAACAGGCTTCAAAAGATGTTTCGCTTTTGTGGCACCAGGATTCGCTAGCGTTTGTGCTTGCTTGTGAAACAGGCTTCAAAAGATGTTTCGCTTCGAGGCTGCAGGATTAGCTAGCGTTTGTGCTTGCTTCTGAAACAGGCTTCAAAAGAGGTTTCGCTCCGTGGCATCAGAATTGCTAGCGTTTGTGCTTGCTTCGTGGCAGCAGGATTGGCTACGTTCGTGCTTGCTTGTGAAACAGGCTTCAAAAGATGTTTCGCTCCGCGGCAGCAGGATTCGCTAGTAATTTTGCTTGCTTGTTAAACAGGTTTCAAAAGAGGTTTCGCTCCGCGGCAGCAGGATTCGCTAGCGCTTGTGCTTGCTACTGAGACAGGCTTCAAAAGAGGTTTCGCTCCGTGGCAGCGGGACTCGCTAGCATTTGTGCTTGGTTGTGAAACAGGCTTCAAAAGAGGTTTTGCTCCATGGCAGGAGGATTCGCTAGCGTTTGTGCTTGCTTGAGAAACTGACTTCAAAAGAGGTTTCGCTCTATGGCAGCAGGATTCGCTAGTGTTTGTTCTTTCCTGTGACACAGACTTCAAAAGAGGTTTCGCTCCGTGGCAGCAGGATACACTAGCGTTTGTGCTTTCTTGTGAAACAGACTTCAAAAGAGGTTTCGCTCCGTGGCAGCAGAATTCGCTAGCGTTTGTGCTTGCTTGTGAAACAGGCTTCAAAAGATGTTTCGCTTCGAGGCTGCAGGATTCGCTAGCGTTTGCGCTTGCTTGAGAAACAGATTTTAAACGAGGTTTCGCTTCGTGGAAGCAGGATTCACTAATGTTTGGGCTTGCTTGTGAAACAGGCTTCAAAAGATGTTTCGCTTTTGTGGCACCAGGATTCGCTAGCGTTTGTGCTTGCTTGTGAAACAGGCTTCAAAAGATGTTTCGCTTCGAGGCTGCAGGATTAGCTAGCGTTTGCGCTTGCTTGAGAAACAGATTTTAAACGAGGTTTCGCTTCGTGGAAGCAGGATTCACTAATGTTTGGGCTTGCTTGTGAAACAGGCTTCAAAAGATGTTTCGCTTTTGTGGCACCAGGATTCGCTAGCGTTTGTGCTTGCTTGTGAAACAGGCCTCAAAACATGTTTCGCTTCTTGGCAGCAGAATTAGCTATCGTTTGTGCTTGCTTGTGAAACAGGCTTCAAAAGATGTTTCGCTTCGAGGCTGCAGGATTCGCTAGCGTTTGCGCTTGCTTGAGAAACAGATTTTAAACGAGGTTTCGCTTCGTGGAAGCAGGATTCACTAATGTTTGGGCTTGCTTGTGAAACAGGCTTCAAAAGATGTTTCGCTTTTGTGGCACCAGGATTCGCTAGCGTTTGTGCTTGCTTGTGAAACAGGCTTCAAAAGATGTTTCGCTTCGAGGCTGCAGGATTAGCTAGCGTTTGTGCTTGCTTCTGAAACAGGCTTCAAAAGAGGTTTCGCTCCGTGGCATCAGAATTGCTAGCGTTTGTGCTTGCTTCGTGGCAGCAGGATTGGCTACGTTCGTGCTTGCTTGTGAAACAGGCTTCAAAAGATGTTTCGCTCCGCGGCAGCAGGATTCGCTAGTAATTTTGCTTGCTTGTTAAACAGGTTTCAAAAGAGGTTTCGCTCCGCGGCAGCAGGATTCGCTAGCGTTTGTGCTTGCTACTGAGACAGGCTTCAAAAGAGGTTTCGCTCCGTGGCAGCGGGACTCGCTAGCATTTGTGCTTGGTTTTGAAACAGGCTTCAAAAGAGGTTTTGCTCCATGGCAGGAGAATTCGCTAGCGTTTGTGCTTGCTTGAGAAACTGACTTCAAAAGAGGTTTCGCTCTATGGCAGCAGGATTCGCTAGTGTTTGTTCTTTCCTGTGACACAGACTTCAAAAGAGGTTTCGCTCCGTGGCAGCAGGATACACTAGCGTTTGTGCTTTCTTGTGAAACAGACTTCAAAAGAGGTTTCGCTCCGTGGCAGCAGAATTCGCTAGCGTTTGTGCTTGCTTGTGAAACAGGCTTCAAAAGATGTTTCGCTTCGAGGCTGCAGGATTCGCTAGCGTTTGCGCTTGCTTGAGAAACAGATTTTAAACGAGGTTTCGCTTCGTGGAAGCAGGATTCACTAATGTTTGGGCTTGCTTGTGAAACAGGCTTCAAAAGATGTTTCGCTTTTGTGGCAGCAGGATTCGCTAGCATTTGTGCTTGCTTGTGAAACAGGCTTCAAAAGATGTTTCGCTTCGAGGCTGCAGGATTAGCTAGCGTTTCTGCTTGCTTGTGAAACAGACTTCAAAATAGGTTTCGCTTCGTGGAAGCAGGATTCACTAGCGTTTGTGCTGGCTTGTGAAACATGCTTCAAAAGATGTTTTGCTTTTGTGGCAGCAGGATTCGCTAGCGTTTGTGCTTGGTTGTGAAACAGGTTTCAAAAGAGGTTTCGCTCCGTGCCAACAGGATTCGGTAGCGTTTGTGCTTGCTTCTGAAACAGGCTTCAAAAGAGGTTTCGCTCCGTGGCAGCAGAATTGGCTAGCGTTTGTGCTTGCTTGTGAAACAGGCTTCAAATCATGTTTCGCTTCGTGGCAGCAGGTTTCGCTAGCGTTTGCGCTTTCTTGTGAAACAGACTTCAAAAGAGGTTTCTCTCCATGGCAGCATGATTCGCTAGCGTTTGTGTTTGCGTGCTAAACAGGCTTGAAAAGAGGTTTCGCTCTGTGTGATCATGATTCGCTAGCGGTCGTGCTTGCTTGTGAAACAGGCTTGAAAAGAGGTTTCGCTCCGTGGCAGCAGGATTCGCTAGCGTTTTGTGCTTGCTACTGAGACAGGCTTCAAGAGAGGTTTCGCTCCGTGGCAGCGGGAGTCGCTAGCATTTGTGCTTGGTTGTGAAACAGGCTTCAAAATCGGTTTTGCTCCGTGGCATCAGAATTGGCTAGCGTTTGTGCTTGCTTCTGAAACTGGCTTTAAATCATGTTTCGCTTCGTGGCAGCAGGTTTCGCTAGCGTTTGTGCTTTCTTGTGAAACAGACTTCAAAAGAGGTTTCTCTCCATGGCAGCAGGATTCGCTAGAGCTTGTGCTTGCTTGTGAAACAGGCTTCAAAAGATGTTTCGCTTCGAGGCTGCAGGATTCGCTAGCGTTTGTGCTTGCTTGTGAAACAGGCTTCAAAAGGTGTCTTCCTCCGTGGCATCAGGATTCGCTAGCGTTTGTGTTTGTGTGTTAAACAGGCTTGAAAAGAGGTTTCGCTCTGTGTGATCATGGTTCGCTAGCGTTCGTGCTTGCTTGTGAAACAGGCTTGAAAAGAGGTTTCGGTCCATGGCAGCAGGATTCACTAGCGTTCATGCTTGCTTGCGAAACAGGATTCAAAAGATGTTTCGCTCCGTGGCAGCAGGATTGGCTACGTTTGTGCTTGCTTGTGGAACAGGCTTCAAAAGATGTTTCGCTCCGCGGCAGCAGGATTCGCTAGTAATTTTGCTTGCTTGTTAAACAGTCTTGAAAAGATGTTTCGCTCCGTGGCAGCAGGATTCGCTAGTGTTTTTGCTTGCTTGTGAAACAGGCTTCAAAAGATGTTTCGCTCCGCGGCAGCAGGATTTGCTAGTAATTTTGCTTGCTTGTTAAACAGGTTTCAAAAGAGGTTTCGCTCCGTGGCAGCAGGATTCGCTAGCGTTTGTGCTTGCTACTGAGACAGGCTTCAAAAGAGGTTTCGCTCCGTGGCAGCGGGACTCACTAGCGTTTGTGCTTGGTTGTGAAACAGGCTTCAAAAGAGGTTTTGCTCCATGGCAGGAGGATTCGCTAGCGTTTGTGCTTGCTTGAGAAACTGACTTCAAAAGAGGTTTCGCTTCATGGCAGCAGGATTCGCTAGTGTTTGTGCTTTCCTGTGACACAGACTTCAAAAGAGGTTTCGCTCCGTGGCAGCAGGATACACTAGCGTTTGTGCTCTCTTGTGAAACAGACTTCAAAAGAGGTTTCGCTCCGTGGCAGCAGAATTCGCTAGCGTTTGTGCTTGCTTGTGAAACAGGCTTCAAAAGATGTTTCGCTTCGAGGCTGCAGGATTCGCTAGCGTTTGCGCTTGCTTGAGAAACAAATTTCAAAAGAGGTTTCGCTTCGTGGAAGCAGGATTCACTAACGTTTGGGCTTGCTTGTGAAACAGGCTTCAAAAGATGTTTCGCTTTTGTGGCAGCAGGATTCGCTAGCGTTTGTGCTTGCTTGTGAAACAGGCTTTAAAAGATGTTTCGCTTCGAGGCTGCAGGATTAGCTAGCGTTTCTGCTTGCTTGTGAAACAGATTTCAAAATAGGTTTCGCTTCGTGGAAGCAGGATTCACTAGCGTTTGTGCTGGCTTGTGAAACATGCTTCAAAAGATGTTTTGCTTTTGTGGCAGCAGGATTCGCTAGCGTTTGTGCTTGGTTGTGAAACAGGTTTCAAAAGAGGTTTTGCTCCGTGCCAACAGGATTCGGTAGCGTTTGTGCTTGCTTCTGAAACAGGCTTCAAAAGAGGTTTCGCTCCGTGGCAGCAGAATTGGCTAGCGTTTGTGCTTGCTTGTGAAACAGGCTTCAAATCATGTTTCGCTTCGTGGCAGCAGGTTTCGCTAGCGTTTGCGCTTTCTTGTGAAACAGGCTTCAAAAGAGGTTTCTCTCCATGGCAGCAGGATTCGCTAGCGTTTGTGTTTGCGTTCTAAACAGGCTTGAAAAGAGGTTTCGCTCTGTGTGATCATGATTCGCTAGCGGTCGGGCTTGCTTGTGAAACAGGCTTGAAAAGAGGTTTCGCTCCGTGGCAGCAGGATTCGCTAGCGTTCATGCTTGCTTGCGAAACAGGATTCAAAAGATGTTTCGCTCCGTGGCAGCAGGATTGGCTAGTGTTTGTGCTTGCTTGTGAAACAGGCTTCAAATCATGTTTCGCTTCGTGGCTGCAGGATTCGCTAGCGTTTGTGCTTTCTTGTGAAACAGACTTCAAAAGAGGTTTCGCTCCGTGGCAGCAGGATTCGCTAGTGTTTTTGCTTGCTTGTAAAACAGGCTTCAAAAGATGTTTCGCTCTGCGGCAGCAGGATTCGCTAGTAATTTTGCTTGCTTGTTAAACAGGTTTCAAAAGAGGTTTCGCTCCGTGGCTGCAGGATTCGCTAGCGTTTGTGCTTGCTACTGAGACAGGCTTCAAAAGAGGTTTCGCTCCGTGGCAGCGGGAGTCGCTAGCATTTGTGCTTGGTTGTGAAACAGGCTTCAAAATAGGTTTTGCTCTATGGCAGGAGGATTCGCTAGCGTTTGTGCTTGCTTGTGAAACTGACTTCAAAAGAGGTTTCGCTTCGAGGCTGCAGGATTAGCTAGCGCTTGTGCTTGCTTCTGAAACAGGCTTCAAAAGAGGTTTTGCTCCGTGGCATCAGAATTGGCTAGCGTTTGTGCTTGCTTGTAAAACTGGCTTCAAATCATGTTTCGCTTCGTGGCAGCAGGTTTCGCTAGCGTTTGTGCTTTCTTGTGAAACAGACTTCAAAAAGAGGTTTCTCTCCATGGCAGCAGGATTCGCTAGAGCTTGTGCTTGCTTGTGAAACAGGCTTCAAAAGATGTTTCGCTTCGAGGCTGCAGGATTCGCTAGCGTTTGTGCTTGCTTGTGAAACAGGATTCAAAAGGTGTCTTCCTCCGTGGCATCAGGATTCGCTAGCGTTTGTGTTTGTGTGTTAAACAGGCTTGAAAAGAGGTTTCGCTCTGTAGGATCATGGTTCGCTAGCGTTCGTGCTTGCTTGTGAAACAGGCTTGAAAAGAGGTTTCGGTCCATGGCAGCAGGATTCACAAGCGTTCATGCTTGCTTGCGAAACAGGATTCAAAAGATGTTTCGCTCCGTGGCAGCAGGATTGGCTACGTTTGTTCTTGCTTGTGAAACAGGCTTCAAAAGATGTTTCGCTCCGCGGCAGCAGGATTCGCTAGTAATTTTGCTTGCTTGTTAAACAGGCTTGAAAAGAGGTTTCGCTTCATGGCAGCAGGATTTGCTAGCCTTGGTGCTTTCTTGTGAAACAGACTTCAAAAGAGGTTTCGCTCCGTGGCAGCAGGATTCGCTAGTGTTTTTGCTTGCTTGTGAAACAGGCTTCAAAAGATGTTTCGCTCCGCGGCAGCAGGATTCGCTAGTAATTTTGCTTGCTTGTTAAACAGGTTTCAAAAGAGGTTTCGCTCCGTGGCAGCAGGATTCGCTAGCGTTTGTGCTTGCTACTGAGACAGGCTTCAAAAGAGGTTTCACTCCGTGGCAGCGGGACTCGCTAGCATTTGTGCTTGGTTGTGAAACAGGCTTCAAAAGAGGTTTTGCTCCATGGCAGGAGGATTCGCTAGCGTTTGTGCTTGCTTGAGAAACTGACTTCAAAAGAGGTTTCGCTTCATGACAGCAGGATTCGCTAGTGTTTGTGCTTTCCTGTGACACAGACTTCAAAAGAGGTTTCGCTCCGTGGCAGCAGGATACACTAGCGTTTGTGCTTGCTTGTGAAACAGGCTTGAAAAGAGGTTTCGCTCCGTGGCAGCAGGATTCGCTAGCGTTCATGCTTGCTTGTGAAACAGGCTTCAAATCATGTTTCGCTTCGTGGCTGCAGGATTCGCTAGCGTTTGTGCTTTCCTGTGACACAGACTTCAAAAGAGGTTTCGCTCCGTGGCAGCAGGATACACTAGCGTTTGTGCTCTCTTGTGAAACAGACTTCAAAAGAGGTTTCGCTCCGTGGCAGCAGAATTCGCTAGCGTTTGTGCTTGCTTGTGAAACAGGCTTCAAAAGATGTTTCGCTTCGAGGCTGCAGGATTCGCTAGCGTTTGCGCTTGCTTGAGAAACAGATTTCAAAAGAGGTTTCGCTTCGTGGAAGCAGGATTCACTAACGTTTGGTCTTGCTTGTGAAACAGGCTTCAAAAGATGTTTCGCTTTTGTGGCAGCAGGATTCGCTAGCGTTTGTGCTTGCTTGTGAAACAGGCTTTAAAAGATGTTTCGCTTCGAGGCTGCAGGATTAGCTAGCGTTTCTGCTTGCTTGTGAAACAGACTTCAAAATAGGTTTCGCTTCGTGGAAGCAGGATTCACTAGCGTTTGTGCTGGCTTGTGAAACATGCTTCAAAAGATGTTTTGCTTTTGTGGCAGCAGGATTCGCTAGCGTTTGTGCTTGGTTGTGAAACAGGTTTCAAAAGAGGTTTCGCTCCGCGCCAACAGGATTCGGTAGCGTTTGTGCTTGCTTGTGAAACAGGCTTCAAATCATGTTTCGCTTCGTGGCAGCAGGTTTCGCTAGCGTTTGCGCTTTCTTGTGAAACAGGCTTCAAAAGAGGTTTCTCTCCATGGCAGCAGGATTCGCTAGCGTTTGTGTTTGCGTTCTAAACAGGCTTGAAAAGAGGTTTCGCTCTGTGTGATCATGATTCGCTAGCGGTCGGGCTTGCTTGTGAAACAGGCTTGAAAAGAGGTTTCGCTCCGTGGCAGCAGGATTCGCTAGCGTTCATGCTTGCTTGCGAAACAGGATTCAAAAGATGTTTCGCTCCGTGGCAGCAGGATTGGCTAGTGTTTGTGCTTGCTTGTGAAACAGGCTTCAAATCATGTTTCGCTTCGTGGCTGCAGGATTCGCTAGCGTTTGTGCTTTCTTGTGAAACAGACTTCAAAAGAGGTTTCGCTCCGTGGCAGCAGGATTCGCTAGTGTTTTGCTTGCTTGTAAAACAGGCTTCAAATCATGTTTCGCTCCGTGGCAGCAGGATTCGCTAGCGTTTGTGCTTGCTACTGAGACAGGCTTCAAAAGAGGTTTCGCTCCGTGGCAGCGGGAGTCGCTAGCATTTGTGCTTGGTTGTGAAACAGGCTTCAAAATAGGTTTTGCTCTATGGCAGGAGGATTCGCTAGCGTTTGTGCTTGCTTGTGAAACTGACTTCAAAAGAGGTTTCGCTTCGAGGCTGCAGGATTAGCTAGCGCTTGTGCTTGCTTCTGAAACAGGCTTCAAAAGAGGTTTTGCTCCGTGGCATCAGAATTGGCTAGCGTTTGTGCTTGCTTGTAAAACTGGCTTCAAACCATGTTTCGCTTCGTGGCAGCAGGTTTCGCTAGCGTTTGTGCTTTCTTGTGAAACAGACTTCAAAAAGAGGTTTCTCTCCATGGCAGCAGGATTCGCTAGAGCTTGTGCTTGCTTGTGAAACAGGCTTCAAAAGATGTTTCGCTTCGAGGCTGCAGGATTCGCTAGCGTTTGTGCTTGCTTGTGAAACAGGCTTCAAAAGGTGTCTTCCTCCGTGGCATCAGGATTCGCTAGCGTTTGTGTTTGTGTGTTAAACAGGCTTGAAAAGAGGTTTCGCTCTGTAGGATCATGGTTCGCTAGCGTTCGTGCTTGCTTGTGAAACAGGCTTGAAAAGAGGTTTCGGTCCATGGCAGCAGGATTCACAAGCGTTCATGCTTGCTTGCGAAACAGGATTCAAAAGATGTTTCGCTCCGTGGCAGCAGGATTGGCTACGTTTGTTCTTGCTTGTGAAACAGGCTTCAAAAGATGTTTCGCTCCGCGGCAGCAGGATTCGCTAGTAATTTTGCTTGCTTGTTAAACAGGCTTGAAAAGAGGTTTCGCTTCATGGCAGCAGGATTTGCTAGCCTTGGTGCTTTCTTGTGAAACAGACTTCAAAAGAGGTTTCGCTCCGTGGCAGCAGGATTCGCTAGTGTTTTTGCTTGCTTGTGAAACAGGCTTCAAAAGATGTTTCGCTCCGCGGCAGCAGGATTCGCTAGTAATTTTGCTTGCTTGTTAAACAGGTTTCAAAAGAGGTTTCGCTCCGTGGCAGCAGGATTCGCTAGCGTTTGTGCTTGCTACTGAGACAGGCTTCAAAAGAGGTTTCGCTCCGTGGCAGCGGGACTCGCTAGCATTTGTGCTTGGTTGTGAAACAGGCTTCAAAAGAGGTTTTGCTCCATGGCAGGAGGATTCGCTAGCGTTTGTGCTTGCTTGAGAAACTGACTTCAAAAGAGGTTTCGCTTCATGATAGCAGGATTCGCTAGTGTTTGTGCTTTCCTGTGACACAGACTTCAAAAGAGGTTTCGCTCCGTGGCAGCAGGATACACTAGCGTTTGTGCTTCCTTGTGAAACAGACTTCAAAAGAGGTTTCGCTCCGTGGCAGCAGAATTCGCTAGCGTTTGTGCTTGCTTGTGAAACAGGCTTCAAAAGATGTTTCGCTTCGAGGCTGCAGGATTTGCTAGCGTTTGCGCTTGCTTGAGAAACAGATTTCAAAAGAGGTTTCGCTTCGTGGAAGCAGGATTCACTAACGTTTGGGCTTGCTTGTGAAACAGGCTTCAAAAGATGTTTCGCTTTGTGGCAGCAGGATTCGCTAGCGTTTGTGCTTGCTTGTGAAACAGGCTTTAAAAGATGTTTCGCTTCGAGGCTGCAGGATTAGCTAGCGTTTCTGCTTGCTTGTGAAACAGACTTCAAAATAGGTTTCGCTTCGTGGAAGCAGGATTCACTAGCGTTTGTGCTGGCTTGTGAAACATGCTTGAAAAGATGTTTTGCTTTTGTGGCAGCAGGATTCGCTAGCGTTTGTGCTTGGTTGTGAAACAGGTTTCAAAAGAGGTTTCGCTCCGTGCCAACAGGATTCGGTAGCGTTTGTGCTTGCTTCTGAAACAGGCTTCAAAAGAGGTTTCGCTCCGTGGCAGCAGAATTGGCTAGCGTTTGTGCTTGCTTGTGAAACAGGCTTCAAATCATGTTTCGCTTTGTGGCAGCAGGTTTCGCTAGCCTTTGCGCTTTCTTGTGAAACAGGCTTCAAAAGAGGTTTCTCTCCATGGCATCAGGATTCGCTAGCGTTTGTGTTTGCGTTCTAAACAGGCTTGAAAAGAGGTTTCGCTCTGTGTGATCATGATTCGCTAGCGGTCGGGCTTGCTTGTGAAACAGGCTTGAAAAGAGGTTTCGCTCCGTGGCAGCAGGATTCGCTAGCGTTCATGCTTGCTTGCGAAACAGGATTCAAAAGATGTTTCGCTCCGTGGCAGCAGGATTGGCTAGTGTTTGTGCTTGCTTGTGAAACAGGCTTCAAATCATGTTTCGCTTCGTGGCTGCAGGATTCGCTAGCGTTTGTGCTTTCTTGTGAAACAGACTTCAAAAGAGGTTTCGCTCCGTGGCAGCAGGATTCGCTAGTGTTTTTGCTTGCTTGTAAAACAGGCTTCAAAAGATGTTTCGCTCTGCGGCAGCAGGATTCGCTAGTAATTTTGCTTGCTTGTTAAACAGGTTTCAAAAGAGGTTTCGCTCCGTGGCAGCAGGATTCGCTAGCGTTTGTGCTTGCTACTGAGACAGGCTTCAAAAGAGGTTTCGCTCCGTGGCAGCGGGAGTCGCTAGCATTTGTGCTTGGTTGTGAAACAGGCTTCAAAATAGGTTTTGCTCTATGGCAGGAGGATTCGCTAGCGTTTGCGCTTGCTTGTGAAACTGACTTCAAAAGAGGTTTCGCTTCGAGGCTGCAGGATTAGCTAGCGCTTGTGCTTGCTTCTGAAACTGGCTTCAAAAGAGGTTTTGCTCCGTGGCATCAGAATTGGCTAGCGTTTGTGCTTGCTTGTAAAACTGGCTTCAAATCATGTTTCGCTTCGTGGCAGCAGGTTTCGCTAGCGTTTGTGCTTTCTTGTGAAACAGACTTCAAAAAGAGGTTTCTCTCCATGGCAGCAGGATTCGCTAGAGCTTGTGCTTGCTTGTGAAACAGGCTTCAAAAGATGTTTCGCTTCGAGGCTGCAGGATTCGCTAGCGTTTGTGCTTGCTTGTGAAACAGGCTTCAAAAGGTGTCTTCCTCCGTGGCATCAGGATTCGCTAGCGTTTGTGTTTGTGTGTTAAACAGCTTGAATAGAGGTTTCGCTCTGTGTGATCATGGTTCGCTAGCGTTCGTGCTTGCTTGTGAAACAGGCTTGAAAAGAGGTTTCGGTCCATGGCAGCAGGATTCACAAGCGTTCATGCTTGCTTGCGAAACAGGATTCAAAAGATGTTTCGCTCCGTGGCAGCAGGATTGGCTACGTTTGTTCTTGCTTGTGAAACAGGCTTCAAATGATGTTTCGCTCCGCGGCAGCAGGATTCGCTAGTAATTTTGCTTGCTTGTTAAACAGGCTTGAAAAGAGGTTTCGCTTCATGGCAGCAGGATTTGCTAGCCTTGGTGCTTTCTTGTGAAACAGACTTCAAAAGAGGTTTCGCTCCGTGGCAGCAGGATTCGCTAGTGTTTTTGCTTGCTTGTGAAACAGGCTTCAAAAGAGGTTTCGCTCCGCGGCAGCAGGATTCGCTAGCGTTTGTGCTTGCTACTGAGACAGGCTTCAAAAGAGGTTTCGCTCCGTGGCAGCGGGACTCGCTAGCATTTGTGCTTGGTTGTGAAACAGGCTTCAAAAGAGGTTTTGCTCCATGGCAGGAGGATTCGCTAGCGTTTGTGCTTGCTTGAGAAACTGACTTCAAAAGAGGTTTCGCTCTATGGCAGCAGGATTCGCTAGTGTTTGTTCTTTCCTGTGACACAGACTTCAAAAGAGGTTTCGCTCCGTGGCAGCAGGATACACTAGCGTTTGTGCTTTCTTGTGAAACAGACTTCAAAAGAGGTTTCGCTCCGTGGCAGCAGAATTCGCTAGCGTTTGTGCTTGCTTGTGAAACAGGCTTCAAAATAAGTTTCGCTTCGAGGCTGCAGGATTTGCTAGCGTTTGCGCTTGCTTGAGAAACAGATTTCAAAAGATGTTTCGCTTCGTGGAAGCAGGATTCACTAACGTTTGGGCTTCCTTGTGAAACAGGCTTCAAAAGATGTTTTGCTTTTGTGGCAGCAGGATTCGCTAGCGTTGGTGTTTGCGTGCTAAACAGGCTTGAAAAGAGTTTTCGCTCTGTGTGATCATGATTCGCTAGCGGTCGTGCTTCCTTGTGAAACAGGCTTGAAAAGAGGTTTCGCTCCGTGGCAGCAGGATTCGCTAGCGTTCATGCTTGCTTGCGAAACAGGATTCAAAAGATGTTTTGCTCCGTGGCAGCAGGATTGGCTAGTGTTTGTGCTTGCTTGTGAAACAGGCTTCAAATCATGTTTCGCTTCGTGGCTGCAGGATTCGCTAGCGTTTGTGCTTTCCTGTGACACAGACTTCAAAAGAGGTTTCGCTCCGTGGCAGCAGGATACACTAGCGTTTGTGCTCTCTTGTGAAACAGACTTCAAAAGAGGTTTCGCTCCGTGGCAGCAGAATTCGCTAGCGTTTGTGCTTGCTTGTGAAACAGGCTTCAAAAGATGTTTCGCTCCGTGGCAGCAGGATTGGCTACGTTTGTTCTTGCTTGTGAAACAGGCTTCAAAAGATGCTTCGCTCCGCGGCAGCAGGATTCGCTAGTAATTTTGCTTGCTTGTTAAACAGGCTTGAAAAGAGGTTTCGCTTCATGGCAGCAGGATTTGCTAGCCTTGGTGCTTTCTTGTGAAACAGACTTCAAAAGAGGTTTCGCTCCGTGGCAGCAGGATTCGCTAGTGTTTTTGCTTGCTTGTGAAACAGGCTTCAAAAGATGTTTCGCTCCGCGGCAGCAGGATTCGCTAGTAATTTTGCTTGCTTGTTAAACAGGTTTCAAAAGAGGTTTCGCTCCGTGGCAGCAGGATTCGCTAGCGTTTGTGCTTGCTACTGAGACACGCTTCAAAAGAGGTTTCGCTCCGTGGCAGCGGGACTCGCTAGCATTTGTGCTTGGTTGTGAAACAGGCTTCAAAAGAGGTTTTGCTCCATGGCAGGAGGATTCGCTAGCGTTTGTGCTTGCTTGAGAAACTGACTTCAAAAGAGGTTTCGCTTCATGACAGCAGGATTCGCTAGTGTTTGTGCTTTCCTGTGACACAGACTTCAAAAGAGGTTTCGCTCCGTGGCAGCAGGATACACTAGCGTTTGTGCTTTCTTGTGAAACAGGCTTCAAAAGATGTTTCCCTCCGTGGCAGCAGGATTCGCTAGCTTTTGTGCTTGCTTGTGAAACAGGCCTCAAAACATGTTTCGCTTCTTGGCAGCAGAATTAGCTAGCGTTTGTGCTTGCTTGTGAAACAGGCTTCAAAAGATGTTTCGCTTCGAGGCTGCAGGATTCGCTAGCGTTTGTGCTTGCTACTGAGACAGGCTTCAAAAGAGGTTTCGCTCCGTGGCAGCGGGAGTCGCTAGCATTTGTGCTTGGTTGTGAAACAGGCTTCAAAATAGGTTTTGCTCTATGGCAGGAGGATTCGCTAGCGTTTGCGCTTGCTTGTGAAACTGACTTCAAAAGAGGTTTCGCTTCGAGGCTGCAGGATTAGCTAGCGCTTGTGCTTGCTTCTGAAACAGGCTTCAAAAGAGGTTTTGCTCCGTGGCATCAGAATTGGCTAGCGTTTGTGCTTGCTTGTAAAACTGGCTTCAAATCATGTTTCGCTTCGTGGCAGCAGGTTTCGCTAGCGTTTGTGCTTTCTTGTGAAACAGACTTCAAAAAGAGGTTTCTCTCCATGGCAGCAGGATTCGCTAGAGCTTGTGCTTGCTTGTGAAACAGGCTTCAAAAGATGTTTCGCTTCGAGGCTGCAGGATTCGCTAGCGTTTGTGCTTGCTTGTGAAACAGGCTTCAAAAGGTGTCTTCCTCCGTGGCATCAGGATTCGCTAGCGTTTGTGTTTGTGTGTTAAACAGCTTGAATAGAGGTTTCGCTCTGTGTGATCATGGTTCGCTAGCGTTCGTGCTTGCTTGTGAAACAGGCTTGAAAAGAGGTTTCGGTCCATGGCAGCAGGATTCACAAGCGTTCATGCTTGCTTGCGAAACAGGATTCAAAAGATGTTTCGCTCCGTGGCAGCAGGATTGGCTACGTTTGTTCTTGCTTGTGAAACAGGCTTCAAATGATGTTTCGCTCCGCGGCAGCAGGATTCGCTAGTAATTTTGCTTGCTTGTTAAACAGGCTTGAAAAGAGGTTTCGCTTCATGGCAGCAGGATTTGCTAGCCTTGGTGCTTTCTTGTGAAACAGACTTCAAAAGAGGTTTCGCTCCGTGGCAGCAGGATTCGCTAGTGTTTTTGCTTGCTTGTGAAACAGGCTTCAAAAGAGGTTTCGCTCCGCGGCAGCAGGATTCGCTAGCGTTTGTGCTTGCTACTGAGACAGGCTTCAAAAGAGGTTTCGCTCCGTGGCAGCGGGACTCGCTAGCATTTGTGCTTGGTTGTGAAACAGGCTTCAAAAGAGGTTTTGCTCCATGGCAGGAGGATTCGCTAGCGTTTGTGCTTGCTTGAGAAACTGACTTCAAAAGAGGTTTCGCTCTATGGCAGCAGGATTCGCTAGTGTTTGTTCTTTCCTGTGACACAGACTTCAAAAGAGGTTTCGCTCCGTGGCAGCAGGATACACTAGCGTTTGTGCTTTCTTGTGAAACAGACTTCAAAAGAGGTTTCGCTCCGTGGCAGCAGAATTCGCTAGCGTTTGTGCTTGCTTGTGAAACAGGCTTCAAAATAAGTTTCGCTTCGAGGCTGCAGGATTTGCTAGCGTTTGCGCTTGCTTGAGAAACAGATTTCAAAAGATGTTTCGCTTCGTGGAAGCAGGATTCACTAACGTTTGGGCTTCCTTGTGAAACAGGCTTCAAAAGATGTTTTGCTTTTGTGGCAGCAGGATTCGCTAGCGTTTGTGTTTGCGTGCTAAACAGGCTTGAAAAGAGTTTTCGCTCTGTGTGATCATGATTCGCTAGCGGTCGTGCTTCCTTGTGAAACAGGCTTGAAAAGAGGTTTCGCTCCGTGGCAGCAGGATTCGCTAGCGTTCATGCTTGCTTGCGAAACAGGATTCAAAAGATGTTTTGCTCCGTGGCAGCAGGATTGGCTAGTGTTTGTGCTTGCTTGTGAAACAGGCTTCAAATCATGTTTCGCTTCGTGGCTGCAGGATTCGCTAGCGTTTGTGCTTTCCTGTGACACAGACTTCAAAAGAGGTTTCGCTCCGTGGCAGCAGGATACACTAGCGTTTGTGCTCTCTTGTGAAACAGACTTCAAAAGAGGTTTCGCTCCGTGGCAGCAGAATTCGCTAGCGTTTGTGCTTGCTTGTGAAACAGGCTTCAAAAGATGTTTCGCTCCGTGGCAGCAGGATTGGCTACGTTTGTTCTTGCTTGTGAAACAGGCTTCAAAAGATGCTTCGCTCCGCGGCAGCAGGATTCGCTAGTAATTTTGCTTGCTTGTTAAACAGGCTTGAAAAGAGGTTTCGCTTCATGGCAGCAGGATTTGCTAGCCTTGGTGCTTTCTTGTGAAACAGACTTCAAAAGAGGTTTCGCTCCGTGGCAGCAGGATTCGCTAGTGTTTTTGCTTGCTTGTGAAACAGGCTTCAAAAGATGTTTCGCTCCGCGGCAGCAGGATTCGCTAGTAATTTTGCTTGCTTGTTAAACAGGTTTCAAAAGAGGTTTCGCTCCGTGGCAGCAGGATTCGCTAGCGTTTGTGCTTGCTACTGAGACACGCTTCAAAAGAGGTTTCGCTCCGTGGCAGCGGGACTCGCTAGCATTTGTGCTTGGTTGTGAAACAGGCTTCAAAAGAGGTTTTGCTCCATGGCAGGAGGATTCGCTAGCGTTTGTGCTTGCTTGAGAAACTGACTTCAAAAGAGGTTTCGCTTCATGACAGCAGGATTCGCTAGTGTTTGTGCTTTCCTGTGACACAGACTTCAAAAGAGGTTTCGCTCCGTGGCAGCAGGATACACTAGCGTTTGTGCTTTCTTGTGAAACAGGCTTCAAAAGATGTTTCCCTCCGTGGCAGCAGGATTCGCTAGCTTTTGTGCTTGCTTGTGAAACAGGCCTCAAAACATGTTTCGCTTCTTGGCAGCAGAATTAGCTAGCGTTTGTGCTTGCTTGTGAAACAGGCTTCAAAAGATGTTTCGCTTCGAGGCTGCAGGATTCGCTAGCGTTTGCGCTTGCTTGAGAAACAGATTTCAAAAGAGGTTTCGCTTCGTGGAAGCAGGATTCACTAACGTTTGGGCTTTCTGGTGAAACAGGCTTCAAAAGATGTTTCGCTTCGTGGCTGCATGATTGGCTAGCGTTTGCGCTTGCTTGAGAAACAGATTTCAAAAGAGGTTTCGCTTCGTGGAAGCAGGATTCACTAACGTTTGGGCTTTCTGGTGAAACAGGCTTCAAAAGATGTTTCGCTTCGTGGCTGCATGATTGGCTAGCGTTTGTGCTTGCTTGTGACACAGGCTTCAAAAGAGGTTTCGCTCCATGGCAGCAGGATTCGCTAGCGTCTGTGCTTGCTTGTGAAACAGACTTCAAAAGAGGTTTCGCTCCGTGGCACCAGGATTCGCTAGCTTTTGTGCTTGCTTGCGAAACAGACTTCAAAAGAGGTTTCGCTCCGTGGCAGCAGGATTCGCTGGCGCTTGTGCTTGCTTGTGAAACAGGGTTCTAAAGATGTTTCGCTTCATGGCAGCAGGATTCGTTAGCGTTTGCGCTTGCTTGGGAAACATATTTCAAAAGAGGTTTCGCTACGTGACAGAAGGATTCGCTAGCGTTTGTGCTTGCTTGTGAAACAGACTTCAAAAGAGGTTTCGCTTCGTGGAAGCAGGATTCACTAGCGTTTGTGCTTGCTTGTGAAACAGGCTTCAAAAGATATTTCGCATTTGTGGCAGCAGGATTCGCTAGCCTTTGTGCTTGCTTCTGAAGCAGGCTTCAAAAGATGTTTCGCTCCATGGCAGCAGGATTCGCAGGCGTTTGCGCTTGCTTGTGAAACAGGCTTCAAAAGAGGTTTCGCTCCGTGGCAGCAGGATTCGCTAGCGTTTGTGCTTGCTACTGAGACAGGCTTCAAAAGATGTTTCGCTCCGTGGCAGCGGGACTCCCTAGCGTTTGTGCTTGCTTGTGAAACAGGCTTCAAAAGAGGTTTCGCTCTGTGGCAGCAGGATTCTCTAGCGTTTGTACTTAAATGTGAAACAGGCATCAAAAGATGTTTCGCTCCGCGGCAGCAGGTTTCGCTAGCGTTTGTGCTTTCTTGTGAAACAGACTTCAAAAAGAGGTTTCTCTCCATGGCAGCAGGATTCGCTAGAGCTTGTGCTTGCTTGTGAAACAGGCTTCAAAAGATGTTTCGCTTCGAGGCTGCAGGATTCGCTAGCGTTTGTGCTTGCTTGTGAAACAGGCTTCAAAAGGTGTCTTCCTCCGTGGCATCAGGATTCGCTAGCGTTTGTGTTTGTGTGTTAAACAGGCTTGAAAAGAGGTTTCGCTCTGTAGGATCATGGTTCGCTAGCGTTCGTGCTTGCTTGTGAAACAGGCTTGAAAAGAGGTTTCGGTCCATGGCAGCAGGATTCACAAGCGTTCATGCTTGCTTGCGAAACAGGATTCAAAAGATGTTTCGCTCCGTGGCAGCAGGATTGGCTACGTTTGTTCTTGCTTGTGAAACAGGCTTCAAAAGATGTTTCGCTCCGCGGCAGCAGGATTCGCTAGTAATTTTGCTTGCTTGTTAAACAGGCTTGAAAAGAGGTTTCGCTTCATGGCAGCAGGATTTGCTAGCCTTGGTGCTTTCTTGTGAAACAGACTTCAAAAGAGGTTTCGCTCCGTGGCAGCAGGATTCGCTAGTGTTTTTGCTTGCTTGTGAAACAGGCTTCAAAAGATGTTTCGCTCCGCGGCAGCAGGATTCGCTAGTAATTTTGCTTGCTTGTTAAACAGGTTTCAAAAGAGGTTTCGCTCCGTGGCAGCAGGATTCGCTAGCGTTTGTGCTTGCTACTGAGACAGGCTTCAAAAGAGGTTTCACTCCGTGGCAGCGGGACTCGCTAGCATTTGTGCTTGGTTGTGAAACAGGCTTCAAAAGAGGTTTTGCTCCATGGCAGGAGGATTCGCTAGCGTTTGTGCTTGCTTGAGAAACTGACTTCAAAAGAGGTTTCGCTTCATGACAGCAGGATTCGCTAGTGTTTGTGCTTTCCTGTGACACAGACTTCAAAAGAGGTTTCGCTCCGTGGCAGCAGGATACACTAGCGTTTGTGCTTTCTTGTGAAACAGACTTCAAAAGAGGTTTCGCTCCGTGGCAGCAGAATTCGCTAGCGTTTGTGCTTGCTTGTGAAACAGGCTTCAAAAGATGTTTCGCTTCGAGGCTGCAGGATTATGCTAGCGTTTGCGCTTGCTTGAGAAACAGATTTCAAAATAGGTTTCGCTTCGTGGAAGCAGGATTCACTAACGTTTGGGCTTGCTTGTGAAACAGGCTTCAAAAGATGTTTTGCTTTTGTGGCAGCAGGATTCGCTAGCGTTTGTGTTTGCGTGCTAAACAGGCTTGAAAAGAGTTTTCGCTCTGTGTGATCATGAGTCGCTAGCGGTCGTGCTTGCTTGTGAAACAGGCTTGAAAAGAGGTTTCGCTCCGTGGCAGCAGGATTCGCTAGCGTTCATGCTTGCTTGCGAAACAGGATTCAAAAGATGTTTCGCTCCGTGGCAGCAGGATTGGCTAGTGTTTGTGCTTGCTTGTGAAACAGGCTTCAAATCATGTTTCGCTTCGTGGCTGCAGGATTCGCTAGCGTTTGTGCTTTCTTGTGAAACAGACTTCAAAAGAGGTTTCGCTCCGTGGCAGCAGGATTCGCTAGTGTTTTGCTTGCTTGTAAAACAGGCTTCAAAAGATGTTTCGCTCTGCGGCAGCAGGATTCGCTAGTAATTTTGCTTGCTTGTTAAACAGGTTTCAAAAGAGGTTTCGCTCCGTGGCAGCAGGATTCGCTAGCGTTTGTGCTTGCTACTGAGACAGGCTTCAAAAGAGGTTTCGCTCCGTGGCAGCGGGAGTCGCTAGCATTTGTGCTTGGTTGTGAAACAGGCTTCAAAATAGGTTTTGCTCTATGGCAGGAGGATTCGCTAGCGTTTGTGCTTGCTTGTGAAACTGACTTCAAAAGAGGTTTCGCTTCGAGGCTGCAGGATTAGCTAGCGCTTGTGCTTGCTTCTGAAACAGGCTTCAAAAGAGGTTTTGCTCCGTGGCATCAGAATTGGCTAGCGTTTGTGCTTGCTTGTAAAACTGGCTTCAAATCATGTTTCGCTTCGTGGCAGCAGGTTTCGCTAGCGTTTGTGCTTTCTTGTGAAACAGACTTCAAAAAGAGGTTTCTCTCCATGGCAGCAGGATTCGCTAGAGCTTGTGCTTGCTTGTGAAACAGGCTTCAAAAGATGTTTCGCTTCGAGGCTGCAGGATTCGCTAGCGTTTGTGCTTGCTTGTGAAACAGGCTTCAAAAGGTGTCTTCCTCCGTGGCATCAGGATTCGCTAGCGTTTGTGTTTGTGTGTTAAACAGGCTTGAAAAGAGGTTTCGCTCTGTAGGATCATGGTTCGCTAGCGTTCGTGCTTGCTTGTGAAACAGGCTTGAAAAGAGGTTTCGGTCCATGGCAGCAGGATTCACAAGCGTTCATGCTTGCTTGCGAAACAGGATTCAAAAGATGTTTCGCTCCGTGGCAGCAGGATTGGCTACGTTTGTTCTTGCTTGTGAAACAGGCTTCAAAAGATGTTTCGCTCCGCGGCAGCAGGATTCGCTAGTAATTTTGCTTGCTTGTTAAACAGGCTTGAAAAGAGGTTTCGCTTCATGGCAGCAGGATTTGCTAGCCTTGGTGCTTTCTTGTGAAACAGACTTCAAAAGAGGTTTCGCTCCGTGGCAGCAGGATTCGCTAGTGTTTTTGCTTGCTTGTGAATCAGGCTTCAAAAGATGTTTCGCTCCGCGGCAGCAGGATTCGCTAGTAATTTTGCTTGCTTGTTAAACAGGTTTCAAAAGAGGTTTCGCTCCGTGGCAGCAGGATTCGCTAGCGTTTGTGCTTGCTACTGAGACAGGCTTCAAAAGAGGTTTCGCTCCGTGGCAGCGGGACTCGCTAGCATTTGTGCTTGGTTGTGAAACAGGCTTTAAAAGAGGTTTTGCTCCATGGCAGGAGGATTCGCTAGCGTTTGTGCTTGCTTGAGAAACTGACTTCAAAAGAGGTTTCGCTTCATGATAGCAGGATTCGCTAGTGTTTGTGCTTTCCTGTGACACAGACTTCAAAAGAGGTTTCGCTCCGTGGCAGCAGGATACACTAGCGTTTGTGCTTTCTTGTGAAACAGACTTCAAAAGAGGTTTCGCTCCGTGGCAGCAGAATTCGCTAGCGTTTGTGCTTGCTTGTGAAACAGGCTTCAAAAGATGTTTCGCTTCGAGGCTGCAGGATTTGCTAGCGTTTGCGCTTGCTTGAGAAACAGATTTCAAAAGAGGTTTCGCTTCGTGGAAGCAAGATTCACTAACGTTTGGGCTTGCTTGTGAAACAGGCTTCAAAAGATGTTTTGCTTTTGTGGCAGCAGGATTCGCTAGCGTTTGTGTTTGCGTGCTAAACAGGCTTGAAAAGAGTTTTCGCTCTGTGTGATCATGATTCGCTAGCGGTCGTGCTTGCTTGTGAAACAGGCTTGAAAAGAGGTTTCGCTCCGTGGCAGCAGGATTCGCTAGCGTTCATGCTTGCTTGCGAAACAGGATTCAAAAGATGTTTCGCTCCGTGGCAGCAGGATTGGCTAGTGTTTGTGCTTGCTTGTGAAACAGGCTTCAAATCATGTTTCGCTTCGTGGCTGCAGGATTCGCTAGCGTTTGTGCTTTCCTGTGACACAGACTTCAAAAGAGGTTTTGCTCCGTGGCAGCAGGATACACTAGCGTTTGTGCTCTCTTGTGAAACAGACTTCAAAAGAGGTTTCGCTCCGTGGCAGCAGAATTCGCTAGCGTTTGTGCTTGCTTGTGAAACAGGATTCAAAAGAGGTTTTGCTCCATGGCAGGAGGATTCGCTAGCGTTTGTGCTTGCTTGAGAAACTGACTTCAAAAGAGGTTTCGCTTCATGACAGCAGGATTCGCTAGTGTTTGTGCTTTCCTGTGACACAGACTTCAAAAGAGGTTTCGCTCCGTGGCAGCAGGATACACTAGCGTTTGTGCTTTCTTGTGAAACAGGCTTCAAAAGACGTTTCCCTCCGTGGCAGCAGGATTCGCTAGCTTTTGTGCTTGCTTGTGAAACAGGCCTCAAAACATGTTTCGCTTCTTGGCAGCAGAATTAGCTAGCGTTTGTGCTTGCTTGTGAAACAGGCTTCAAAAGATGTTTCGCTTCGAGGCTGCAGGATTCGCTAGCGTTTGCGCTTGCTTGAGAAACAGATTTCAAAAGAGGTTTCGCTTCGTGGAAGCAGGATTCACTAACGTTTGGGCTTTCTGGTGAAACAGGCTTCAAAAGATGTTTCGCTTCGTGGCTGCATGATTGGCTAGCGTTTGCGCTTGCTTGAGAAACAGATTTCAAAAGAGGTTTCGCTTCGTGGAAGCAGGATTCACTAACGTTTGGGCTTTCTGGTGAAACAGGCTTCAAAAGATGTTTCGCTTCGTGGCTGCATGATTGGCTAGCGTTTGTGCTTGCTTGTGACACAGGCTTCAAAAGAGGTTTCGCTCCATGGCAGCAGGATTCGCTAGCGTCTGTGCTTGCTTGTGAAACAGACTTCAAAAGAGGTTTCGCTCCGTGGCACCAGGATTCGCTAGCTTTTGTGCTTGCTTGCGAAACAGACTTCAAAAGAGGTTTCGCTCCGTGGCAGCAGGATTCGCTGGCGCTTGTGCTTGCTTGTGAAACAGGGTTCTAAAGATGTTTCGCTTCATGGCAGCAGGATTCGTTAGCGTTTGCGCTTGCTTGGGAAACATATTTCAAAAGAGGTTTCGCTACGTGACAGAAGGATTCGCTAGCGTTTGTGCTTGCTTGTGAAACAGACTTCAAAAGAGGTTTCGCTTCGTGGAAGCAGGATTCACTAGCGTTTGTGCTTGCTTGTGAAACAGGCTTCAAAAGATATTTCGCATTTGTGGCAGCAGGATTCGCTAGCCTTTGTGCTTGCTTCTGAAGCAGGCTTCAAAAGATGTTTCGCTCCATGGCAGCAGGATTCGCAGGCGTTTGCGCTTGCTTGTGAAACAGGCTTCAAAAGAGGTTTCGCTCCGTGGCAGCAGGATTCGCTAGCGTTTGTGCTTGCTACTGAGACAGGCTTCAAAAGATGTTTCGCTCCGTGGCAGCGGGACTCCCTAGCGTTTGTGCTTGCTTGTGAAACAGGCTTCAAAAGAGGTTTCGCTCTGTGGCAGCAGGATTCTCTAGCGTTTGTACTTAAATGTGAAACAGGCATCAAAAGATGTTTCGCTCCGCGGCAGCAGGTTTCGCTAGCGTTTGTGCTTTCTTGTGAAACAGACTTCAAAAAGAGGTTTCTCTCCATGGCAGCAGGATTCGCTAGAGCTTGTGCTTGCTTGTGAAACAGGCTTCAAAAGATGTTTCGCTTCGAGGCTGCAGGATTCGCTAGCGTTTGTGCTTGCTTGTGAAACAGGCTTCAAAAGGTGTCTTCCTCCGTGGCATCAGGATTCGCTAGCGTTTGTGTTTGTGTGTTAAACAGGCTTGAAAAGAGGTTTCGCTCTGTAGGATCATGGTTCGCTAGCGTTCGTGCTTGCTTGTGAAACAGGCTTGAAAAGAGGTTTCGGTCCATGGCAGCAGGATTCACAAGCGTTCATGCTTGCTTGCGAAACAGGATTCAAAAGATGTTTCGCTCCGTGGCAGCAGGATTGGCTACGTTTGTTCTTGCTTGTGAAACAGGCTTCAAAAGATGTTTCGCTCCGCGGCAGCAGGATTCGCTAGTAATTTTGCTTGCTTGTTAAACAGGCTTGAAAAGAGGTTTCGCTTCATGGCAGCAGGATTTGCTAGCCTTGGTGCTTTCTTGTGAAACAGACTTCAAAAGAGGTTTCGCTCCGTGGCAGCAGGATTCGCTAGTGTTTTTGCTTGCTTGTGAAACAGGCTTCAAAAGATGTTTCGCTCCGCGGCAGCAGGATTCGCTAGTAATTTTGCTTGCTTGTTAAACAGGTTTCAAAAGAGGTTTCGCTCCGTGGCAGCAGGATTCGCTAGCGTTTGTGCTTGCTACTGAGACAGGCTTCAAAAGAGGTTTCACTCCGTGGCAGCGGGACTCGCTAGCATTTGTGCTTGGTTGTGAAACAGGCTTCAAAAGAGGTTTTGCTCCATGGCAGGAGGATTCGCTAGCGTTTGTGCTTGCTTGAGAAACTGACTTCAAAAGAGGTTTCGCTTCATGACAGCAGGATTCGCTAGTGTTTGTGCTTTCCTGTGACACAGACTTCAAAAGAGGTTTCGCTCCGTGGCAGCAGGATACACTAGCGTTTGTGCTTTCTTGTGAAACAGACTTCAAAAGAGGTTTCGCTCCGTGGCAGCAGAATTCGCTAGCGTTTGTGCTTGCTTGTGAAACAGGCTTCAAAAGATGTTTCGCTTCGAGGCTGCAGGATTATGCTAGCGTTTGCGCTTGCTTGAGAAACAGATTTCAAAATAGGTTTCGCTTCGTGGAAGCAGGATTCACTAACGTTTGGGCTTGCTTGTGAAACAGGCTTCAAAAGATGTTTTGCTTTTGTGGCAGCAGGATTCGCTAGCGTTTGTGTTTGCGTGCTAAACAGGCTTGAAAAGAGTTTTCGCTCTGTGTGATCATGAGTCGCTAGCGGTCGTGCTTGCTTGTGAAACAGGCTTGAAAAGAGGTTTCGCTCCGTGGCAGCAGGATTCGCTAGCGTTCATGCTTGCTTGCGAAACAGGATTCAAAAGATGTTTCGCTCCGTGGCAGCAGGATTGGCTAGTGTTTGTGCTTGCTTGTGAAACAGGCTTCAAATCATGTTTCGCTTCGTGGCTGCAGGATTCGCTAGCGTTTGTGCTTTCTTGTGAAACAGACTTCAAAAGAGGTTTCGCTCCGTGGCAGCAGGATTCGCTAGTGTTTTGCTTGCTTGTAAAACAGGCTTCAAAAGATGTTTCGCTCTGCGGCAGCAGGATTCGCTAGTAATTTTGCTTGCTTGTTAAACAGGTTTCAAAAGAGGTTTCGCTCCGTGGCAGCAGGATTCGCTAGCGTTTGTGCTTGCTACTGAGACAGGCTTCAAAAGAGGTTTCGCTCCGTGGCAGCGGGAGTCGCTAGCATTTGTGCTTGGTTGTGAAACAGGCTTCAAAATAGGTTTTGCTCTATGGCAGGAGGATTCGCTAGCGTTTCTGCTTGCTTGTGAAACTGACTTCAAAAGAGGTTTCGCTTCGAGGCTGCAGGATTAGCTAGCGCTTGTGCTTGCTTCTGAAACAGGCTTCAAAAGAGGTTTTGCTCCGTGGCATCAGAATTGGCTAGCGTTTGTGCTTGCTTGTAAAACTGGCTTCAAATCATGTTTCGCTTCGTGGCAGCAGGTTTCGCTAGCGTTTGTGCTTTCTTGTGAAACAGACTTCAAAAAGAGGTTTCTCTCCATGGCAGCAGGATTCGCTAGAGCTTGTGCTTGCTTGTGAAACAGGCTTCAAAAGATGTTTCGCTTCGAGGCTGCAGGATTCGCTAGCGTTTGTGCTTGCTTGTGAAACAGGCTTCAAAAGGTGTCTTCCTCCGTGGCATCAGGATTCGCTAGCGTTTGTGTTTGTGTGTTAAACAGGCTTGAAAAGAGGTTTCGCTCTGTAGGATCATGGTTCGCTAGCGTTCGTGCTTGCTTGTGAAACAGGCTTGAAAAGAGGTTTCGGTCCATGGCAGCAGGATTCACAAGCGTTCATGCTTGCTTGCGAAACAGGATTCAAAAGATGTTTCGCTCCGTGGCAGCAGGATTGGCTACGTTTGTTCTTGCTTGTGAAACAGGCTTCAAAAGATGTTTCGCTCCGCGGCAGCAGGATTCGCTAGTAATTTTGCTTGCTTGTTAAACAGGCTTGAAAAGAGGTTTCGCTTCATGGCAGCAGGATTTGCTAGCCTTGGTGCTTTCTTGTGAAACAGACTTCAAAAGAGGTTTCGCTCCGTGGCAGCAGGATTCGCTAGTGTTTTTGCTTGCTTGTGAATCAGGCTTCAAAAGATGTTTCGCTCCGCGGCAGCAGGATTCGCTAGTAATTTTGCTTGCTTGTTAAACAGGTTTCAAAAGAGGTTTCGCTCCGTGGCAGCAGGATTCGCTAGCGTTTGTGCTTGCTACTGAGACAGGCTTCAAAAGAGGTTTCGCTCCGTGGCAGCGGGACTCGCTAGCATTTGTGCTTGGTTGTGAAACAGGCTTTAAAAGAGGTTTTGCTCCATGGCAGGAGGATTCGCTAGCGTTTGTGCTTGCTTGAGAAACTGACTTCAAAAGAGGTTTCGCTTCATGATAGCAGGATTCGCTAGTGTTTGTGCTTTCCTGTGACACAGACTTCAAAAGAGGTTTCGCTCCGTGGCAGCAGGATACACTAGCGTTTGTGCTTTCTTGTGAAACAGACTTCAAAAGAGGTTTCGCTCCGTGGCAGCAGAATTCGCTAGCGTTTGTGCTTGCTTGTGAAACAGGCTTCAAAAGATGTTTCGCTTCGAGGCTGCAGGATTTGCTAGCGTTTGCGCTTGCTTGAGAAACAGATTTCAAAAGAGGTTTCGCTTCGTGGAAGCAAGATTCACTAACGTTTGGGCTTGCTTGTGAAACAGGCTTCAAAAGATGTTTTGCTTTTGTGGCAGCAGGATTCGCTAGCGTTTGTGTTTGCGTGCTAAACAGGCTTGAAAAGAGTTTTCGCTCTGTGTGATCATGATTCGCTAGCGGTCGTGCTTGCTTGTGAAACAGGCTTGAAAAGAGGTTTCGCTCCGTGGCAGCAGGATTCGCTAGCGTTCATGCTTGCTTGCGAAACAGGATTCAAAAGATGTTTCGCTCCGTGGCAGCAGGATTGGCTAGTGTTTGTGCTTGCTTGTGAAACAGGCTTCAAATCATGTTTCGCTTCGTGGCTGCAGGATTCGCTAGCGTTTGTGCTTTCCTGTGACACAGACTTCAAAAGAGGTTTTGCTCCGTGGCAGCAGGATACACTAGCGTTTGTGCTCTCTTGTGAAACAGACTTCAAAAGAGGTTTCGCTCCGTGGCAGCAGAATTCGCTAGCGTTTGTGCTTGCTTGTGAAACAGGATTCAAAAGAGGTTTTGCTCCATGGCAGGAGGATTCGCTAGCGTTTGTGCTTGCTTGAGAAACTGACTTCAAAAGAGGTTTCGCTTCATGACAGCAGGATTCGCTAGTGTTTGTGCTTTCCTGTGACACAGACTTCAAAAGAGGTTTCGCTCCGTGGCAGCAGGATACACTAGCGTTTGTGCTTTCTTGTGAAACAGGCTTCAAAAGACGTTTCCCTCCGTGGCAGCAGGATTCGCTAGCTTTTGTGCTTGCTTGTGAAACAGGCCTCAAAACATGTTTCGCTTCTTGGCAGCAGAATTAGCTAGCGTTTGTGCTTGCTTGTGAAACAGGCTTCAAAAGATGTTTCGCTTCGAGGCTGCAGGATTCGCTAGCGTTTGCGCTTGCTTGAGAAACAGATTTCAAAAGAGGTTTCGCTTCGTGGAAGCAGGATTCACTAACGTTTGGGCTTTCTGGTGAAACAGGCTTCAAAAGATGTTTCGCTTCGTGGCTGCATGATTGGCTAGCGTTTGCGCTTGCTTGAGAAACAGATTTCAAAAGAGGTTTCGCTTCGTGGAAGCAGGATTCACTAACGTTTGGGCTTTCTGGTGAAACAGGCTTCAAAAGATGTTTCGCTTCGTGGCTGCATGATTGGCTAGCGTTTGTGCTTGCTTGTGACACAGGCTTCAAAAGAGGTTTCGCTCCATGGCAGCAGGATTCGCTAGCGTCTGTGCTTGCTTGTGAAACAGACTTCAAAAGAGGTTTCGCTCCGTGGCACCAGGATTCGCTAGCTTTTGTGCTTGCTTGCGAAACAGACTTCAAAAGAGGTTTCGCTCCGTGGCAGCAGGATTCGCTGGCGCTTGTGCTTGCTTGTGAAACAGGGTTCTAAAGATGTTTCGCTTCATGGCAGCAGGATTCGTTAGCGTTTGCGCTTGCTTGGGAAACATATTTCAAAAGAGGTTTCGCTACGTGACAGAAGGATTCGCTAGCGTTTGTGCTTGCTTGTGAAACAGACTTCAAAAGAGGTTTCGCTTCGTGGAAGCAGGATTCACTAGCGTTTGTGCTTGCTTGTGAAACAGGCTTCAAAAGATATTTCGCATTTGTGGCAGCAGGATTCGCTAGCCTTTGTGCTTGCTTCTGAAGCAGGCTTCAAAAGATGTTTCGCTCCATGGCAGCAGGATTCGCAGGCGTTTGCGCTTGCTTGTGAAACAGGCTTCAAAAGAGGTTTCGCTCCGTGGCAGCAGGATTCGCTAGCGTTTGTGCTTGCTACTGAGACAGGCTTCAAAAGATGTTTCGCTCCGTGGCAGCGGGACTCCCTAGCGTTTGTGCTTGCTTGTGAAACAGGCTTCAAAAGAGGTTTCGCTCTGTGGCAGCAGGATTCTCTAGCGTTTGTACTTAAATGTGAAACAGGCATCAAAAGATGTTTCGCTCCGCGGCAGCAGGTTTCGCTAGCGTTTGTGCTTTCTTGTGAAACAGACTTCAAAAAGAGGTTTCTCTCCATGGCAGCAGGATTCGCTAGAGCTTGTGCTTGCTTGTGAAACAGGCTTCAAAAGATGTTTCGCTTCGAGGCTGCAGGATTCGCTAGCGTTTGTGCTTGCTTGTGAAACAGGCTTCAAAAGGTGTCTTCCTCCGTGGCATCAGGATTCGCTAGCGTTTGTGTTTGTGTGTTAAACAGGCTTGAAAAGAGGTTTCGCTCTGTAGGATCATGGTTCGCTAGCGTTCGTGCTTGCTTGTGAAACAGGCTTGAAAAGAGGTTTCGGTCCATGGCAGCAGGATTCACAAGCGTTCATGCTTGCTTGCGAAACAGGATTCAAAAGATGTTTCGCTCCGTGGCAGCAGGATTGGCTACGTTTGTTCTTGCTTGTGAAACAGGCTTCAAAAGATGTTTCGCTCCGCGGCAGCAGGATTCGCTAGTAATTTTGCTTGCTTGTTAAACAGGCTTGAAAAGAGGTTTCGCTTCATGGCAGCAGGATTTGCTAGCCTTGGTGCTTTCTTGTGAAACAGACTTCAAAAGAGGTTTCGCTCCGTGGCAGCAGGATTCGCTAGTGTTTTTGCTTGCTTGTGAAACAGGCTTCAAAAGATGTTTCGCTCCGCGGCAGCAGGATTCGCTAGTAATTTTGCTTGCTTGTTAAACAGGTTTCAAAAGAGGTTTCGCTCCGTGGCAGCAGGATTCGCTAGCGTTTGTGCTTGCTACTGAGACAGGCTTCAAAAGAGGTTTCACTCCGTGGCAGCGGGACTCGCTAGCATTTGTGCTTGGTTGTGAAACAGGCTTCAAAAGAGGTTTTGCTCCATGGCAGGAGGATTCGCTAGCGTTTGTGCTTGCTTGAGAAACTGACTTCAAAAGAGGTTTCGCTTCATGACAGCAGGATTCGCTAGTGTTTGTGCTTTCCTGTGACACAGACTTCAAAAGAGGTTTCGCTCCGTGGCAGCAGGATACACTAGCGTTTGTGCTTTCTTGTGAAACAGACTTCAAAAGAGGTTTCGCTCCGTGGCAGCAGAATTCGCTAGCGTTTGTGCTTGCTTGTGAAACAGGCTTCAAAAGATGTTTCGCTTCGAGGCTGCAGGATTATGCTAGCGTTTGCGCTTGCTTGAGAAACAGATTTCAAAATAGGTTTCGCTTCGTGGAAGCAGGATTCACTAACGTTTGGGCTTGCTTGTGAAACAGGCTTCAAAAGATGTTTTGCTTTTGTGGCAGCAGGATTCGCTAGCGTTTGTGTTTGCGTGCTAAACAGGCTTGAAAAGAGTTTTCGCTCTGTGTGATCATGAGTCGCTAGCGGTCGTGCTTGCTTGTGAAACAGGCTTGAAAAGAGGTTTCGCTCCGTGGCAGCAGGATTCGCTAGCGTTCATGCTTGCTTGCGAAACAGGATTCAAAAGATGTTTCGCTCCGTGGCAGCAGGATTGGCTAGTGTTTGTGCTTGCTTGTGAAACAGGCTTCAAATCATGTTTCGCTTCGTGGCTGCAGGATTCGCTAGCGTTTGTGCTTTCTTGTGAAACAGACTTCAAAAGAGGTTTCGCTCCGTGGCAGCAGGATTCGCTAGTGTTTTGCTTGCTTGTAAAACAGGCTTCAAAAGATGTTTCGCTCTGCGGCAGCAGGATTCGCTAGTAATTTTGCTTGCTTGTTAAACAGGTTTCAAAAGAGGTTTCGCTCCGTGGCAGCAGGATTCGCTAGCGTTTGTGCTTGCTACTGAGACAGGCTTCAAAAGAGGTTTCGCTCCGTGGCAGCGGGAGTCGCTAGCATTTGTGCTTGGTTGTGAAACAGGCTTCAAAATAGGTTTTGCTCTATGGCAGGAGGATTCGCTAGCGTTTCTGCTTGCTTGTGAAACTGACTTCAAAAGAGGTTTCGCTTCGAGGCTGCAGGATTAGCTAGCGCTTGTGCTTGCTTCTGAAACAGGCTTCAAAAGAGGTTTTGCTCCGTGGCATCAGAATTGGCTAGCGTTTGTGCTTGCTTGTAAAACTGGCTTCAAATCATGTTTCGCTTCGTGGCAGCAGGTTTCGCTAGCGTTTGTGCTTTCTTGTGAAACAGACTTCAAAAAGAGGTTTCTCTCCATGGCAGCAGGATTCGCTAGAGCTTGTGCTTGCTTGTGAAACAGGCTTCAAAAGATGTTTCGCTTCGAGGCTGCAGGATTCGCTAGCGTTTGTGCTTGCTTGTGAAACAGGCTTCAAAAGGTGTCTTCCTCCGTGGCATCAGGATTCGCTAGCGTTTGTGTTTGTGTGTTAAACAGGGTTGAAAAGAGGTTTCGCTCTGTAGGATCATGGTTCGCTAGCGTTCGTGCTTGCTTGTGAAACAGGCTTGAAAAGAGGTTTCGGTCCATGGCAGCAGGATTCACAAGCGTTCATGCTTGCTTGCGAAACAGGATTCAAAAGATGTTTCGCTCCGTGGCAGCAGGATTGGCTACGTTTGTTCTTGCTTGTGAAACAGGCTTCAAAAGATGTTTCGCTCCGCGGCAGCAGGATTCGCTAGTAATTTTGCTTGCTTGTTAAACAGGCTTGAAAAGAGGTTTCGCTTCATGGCAGCAGGATTTGCTAGCCTTGGTGCTTTCTTGTGAAACAGACTTCAAAAGAGGTTTCGCTCCGTGGCAGCAGGATTCGCTAGTGTTTTTGCTTGCTTGTGAATCAGGCTTCAAAAGATGTTTCGCTCCGCGGCAGCAGGATTCGCTAGTAATTTTGCTTGCTTGTTAAACAGGTTTCAAAAGAGGTTTCGCTCCGTGGCAGCAGGATTCGCTAGCGTTTGTGCTTGCTACTGAGACAGGCTTCAAAAGAGGTTTCGCTCCGTGGCAGCGGGACTCGCTAGCATTTGTGCTTGGTTGTGAAACAGGCTTTAAAAGAGGTTTTGCTCCTTGGCAGGAGGATTCGCCAGCGTTTGTGCTTGCTTGAGAAACTGACTTCAAAAGAGGTTTCGCTTCATGATAGCAGGATTTGCTAGTGTTTGTGCTTTCCTGTGACACAGACTTCAAAAGAGGTTTCGCTCCGTGGCAGCAGGATACACTAGCGTTTGTGCTTTCTTGTGAAACAGACTTCAAAAGAGGTTTCGCTCCGTGGCAGCAGAATTCGCTAGCGTTTGTGCTTGCTTGTGAAACAGGCTTCAAAAGATGTTTCGCTTCGAGGCTGCAGGATTTGCTAGCGTTTGCGCTTGCTTGAGAAACAGATTTCAAAAGAGGTTTCGCTTCGTGGAAGCAGGATTCACTAACGTTTGGGCTTGCTTGTGAAACAGGCTTCAAAAGATGTTTTGCTTTTGTGGCAGCAGGATTCGCTAGCGTTTGTGTTTGCGTGCTAAACAGGCTTGAAAAGAGTTTTCGCTCTGTGTGATCATGATTCGCTAGCGGTCGTGCTTGCTTGTGAAACAGGCTTGAAAAGAGGTTTCGCTCCGTGGCAGCAGGATTCGCTAGCGTTCATGCTTGCTTGCGAAATAGGATTCAAAAGATGTTTCGCTCCGTGGCAGCAGGATTGGCTAGTGTTTGTGCTTGCTTGTGAAACAGGCTTCAAATCATGTTTCGCTTCGTGGCTGCAGGATTCGCTAGCGTTTGTGCTTTCCTGTGACACGGACTTCAAAAGAGGTTTTGCTCCGTGGCAGCAGGATACACTAGCGTTTGTGCTCTCTTGTGAAACAGACTTCAAAAGAGGTTTCGCTCTGTGGCAGCAGAATTCGCTAGCGTTTGTGCTTGCTTGTGAAACAGGCTTCAAAAGATGTTTCGCTTCGAGGCTGCAGGATTCGCTAGCGTTTGCGCTTGCTTGAGAAACAGATTTCAAAAGAGGTTTCGCTTCGTGGAAGCAAGATTCACTAACGTTTGGGCTTGCTTGTGAAACAGGCTTCAAAAGATGTTTCGCTTTGTGGCAGCAGGATTCGCTAGCGTTTGTGCTTGCTTGTGAAACAGGCTTTAAAAGATGTTTCGCTTCGAGGCTGCAGGATTAGCTAGCGTTTCTGCTTGCTTGTGAAACAGACTTCAAAATAGGTTTCGCTTCGTGGAAGCAGGATTCACTAGCGTTTGTGCTGGCTTGTGAAACATGCTTCAAAAGATGTTTTGCTTTTGTGGCAGCAGGATTCGCTAGCGTTTGTGCTTGGTTGTGAAACAGGTTTCAAAAGAGGTTTCGCTCCGTGCCAACAGGATTCGGTAGCGTTTGTGCTTGCTTCTGAAACAGGCTTGAAAAGAGGTTTCGCTCCGTGGCAGCAGAATTGGCTAGCGTTTGTGCTTGCTTGTGAAACAGGCTTCAAATCATGTTTCGCTTTGTGGCAGCAGGTTTCGCTAGCCTTTGCGCTTTCTTGTGAAACAGGCTTCAAAAGAGGTTTCTCTCCATGGCACCAGGATTCGCTAGCGTTTGTGTTTGCGTTCTAAACAGGCTTGAAAAGAGGTTTCGCTCTGTGTGATCATGATTCGCTAGCGGTCGGGCTTGCTTGTGAAACAGGCTCGAAAAGAGGTTTCGCTCCGTGGCAGCAGGATTCGCTAGCGTTCATGCTTGCTTGCGAAACAGGATTCAAAAGATGTTTCGCTCCGTGGCAGCAGGATTGGCTAGTGTTTGTGCTTGCTTGTGAAACAGGCTTCAAATCATGTTTCGCTTCGTGGCTGCAGGATTCGCTAGCCTTTGTGCTTTCTTGTGAAACAGACTTCAAAAGAGGTTTCGCTCCGTGACAGCAGGATTCGCTAGTGTTTTTGCTTGCTTGTAAAACAGGCTTCAAAAGATGTTTCGCTCTGCGGCAGCAGGATTCGCTAGTAATTTTGCTTGCTTGTTAAACAGGTTTCAAAAGAGGTTTCGCTCCGTGGCAGCAGGATTCGCTAGCGTTTGTGCTTGCTACTGAGACAGGCTTCAAAAGAGGTTTCGCTCCGTGGCAGCGGGAGTCGCTAGCATTTGTGCTTGGTTGTGAAACAGGCTTCAAAATAGGTTTTGCTCTATGGCAGGAGGATTCGCTAGCGTTTGCGCTTGCTTGTGAAACTGACTTCAAAAGAGGTTTCGCTTCGAGGCTGCAGGATTAGCTAGCGCTTGTGCTTGCTTCTGAAACAGGCTTCAAAAGAGGTTTTGCTCCGTGGCATCAGAATTGGCTAGCGTTTGTGCTTGCTTGTAAAACTGGCTTCAAATCATGTTTCGCTTCGTGGCAGCAGGTTTCGCTAGCGTTTGTGCTTTCTTGTGAAACAGACTTCAAAAAGAGGTTTCTCTCCATGGCAGCAGGATTCGCTAGAGCTTGTGCTTGCTTGTGAAACAGGCTTCAAAAGATGTTTCGCTCCGAGGCTGCAGGATTCGCTAGCGTTTGTGCTTGCTTGTGAAACAGGCTTCAAAAGGTGTCTTCCTCCGTGGCATCAGGATTCGCTAGCGTTTGTGTTTGTGTGTTAAACAGGCTTGAATAGAGGTTTCGCTCTGTGTGATCATGGTTCGCTAGCGTTCGTGCTTGCTTGTGAAACAGGCTTGAAAAGAGGTTTCGGTCCATGGCAGCAGGATTCACAAGCGTTCATGCTTGCTTGCGAAACAGGATTCAAAAGATGTTTCGCTCCGTGGCAGCAGGATTGGCTACGTTTGTTCTTGCTTGTGAAACAGGCTTCAAAAGATGTTTCGCTCCGCGGCAGCAGGATTCGCTAGTAATTTTGCTTGCTTGTTAAACAGGCTTGAAAAGAGGTTTCGCTTCATGGCAGCAGGATTTGCTAGCCTTGGTGCTTTCTTGTGAAACAGACTTCAAAAGAGGTTTCGCTCCGTGGCAGCAGGATTCGCTAGTGTTTTTGCTTGCTTGTGAAACAGGCTTCAAAAGATGTTTCGCTCCGCGGCAGCAGGATTCGCTAGTAATTTTGCTTGCTTGTTAAACAGGTTTCAAAAGAGGTTTCGCTCCGTGGCAGCAGGATTCGCTAGCGTTTTTGCTTGCTACTGAGACAGGCTTCAAAAGAGGTTTTGCTCCATGGCAGGAGGATTCGCTAGCGTTTGTGCTTGCTTGAGAAACTGACTTCAAAAGAGGTTTCGCTTCATGAAAGCAGGATTCGCTAGTGTTTGTGCTTTCCTGTGACACAGACTTCAAAAGAGGTTTCGCTCCGTGGCAGCAGGATACACTAGCGTTTGTGCTTTCTTGTGAAACAGACTTCAAAAGAGGTTTCGCTCCGTGGCAGCAGAATTCGCTAGCGTTTGTGCTTGCTTGTGAAACAGGCTTCAAAAGATGTTTCGCTTCGAGGCTGCAGGATTTGCTAGCGTTTGCGCTTGCTTGAGAAACAGATTTCAAAAGATGTTTCGCTTCGTGGAAGCAGGATTCACTAACGTTTGGGCTTCCTTGTGAAACAGGCTTCAAAAGATGTTTTGCTTTTGTGGCAGCAGGATTCGCTAGCGTTTGTGTTTGCGTGCTAAACAGGCTTGAAAAGAGTTTTCGCTCTGTGTGATCATGATTCGCTAGCGGTCGTGCTTCCTTGTGAAACAGGCTTGAAAAGAGGTTTCGCTCCGTGGCAGCAGGATTCGCTAGCGTTCATGCTTGCTTGCGAAACAGGATTCAAAAGATGTTTCGCTCCGTGGCAGCAGGATTGGCTAGTGTTTGTGCTTGCTTGTGAAACAGGCTTCAAATCATGTTTCGTTTCGTGGTTGCAGGATTCGCTAGCGTTTGTGCTTTCCTGTGACACAGACTTCAAAAGAGGTTTCGCTCCGTGGCAGCAGGATACACTAGCGTTTGTGCTCTCTTGTGAAACAGACTTCAAAAGAGGTTTCGCTCCGTGGCAGCAGAATTCGCTAGCGTTTGTGCTTGCTTGTGAAACAGGCTTCAAAAGATGTTTCGCTCCGTGGCAGCAGGATTGGCTACGTTTGTTCTTGCTTGTGAAACAGGCTTCAAAAGATGCTTCGCTCCGCGGCAGCAGGATTCGCTAGTAATTTTGCTTGCTTGTTAAACCGGCTTGAAAAGAGGTTTCGCTTCATGGCAGCAGGATTTGCTAGCCTTGGTGCTTTTTTGTGAAACAGACTTCAAAAGAGGTTTCGCTCCGTGGCAGCAGGATTCGCTAGTGTTTTTGCTTGCTTGTGAAACAGGCTTCAAAAGATGTTTCGCTCCGCGGCAGCAGGATTCGCTAGTAATTTTGCTTGCTTGTTAAACAGGTTTCAAAAGAGGTTTCGCTCCGTGGCAGCAGGATTCGCTAGCGTTTGTGCTTGCTACTGAGACAGGCTTCAAAAGAGGTTTCGCTCCGTGGCAGCGGGACTCGCTAGCATTTGTGCTTGGTTGTGAAACAGGCTTCAAAAGAGGTTTTGCTCCATGGCAGGAGGATTCGCTAGCGTTTGTGCTTGCTTGAGAAACTGACTTCAAAAGAGGTTTCGCTTCATGACAGCAGGATTCGCTAGTGTTTGTGCTTTCCTGTGACACAGACTTCAAAAGAGGTTTCGCTCCGTGGCAGCAGGATACACTAGCGTTTGTGCTTTCTTGTGAAACAGGCTTCAAAAGATGTTTCCCTCCGTGGCAGCAGAATTCGCTAGCTTTTGTGCTTGCTTGTGAAACAGGCTTCAAAAGAAGTTTCGCTCCGTGGCACCAGGATTCGCAAGCGTTTGTGCTTGCTTGTGAAACAGGCCTCAAAACATGTTTCGCTTCTTGGCAGCAGAATTAGCTAGCGTTTGTGCTTGCTTGTGAAACAGGCTTCAAAAGATGTTTCGCTTCGAGGCTGCAGGATTCGCTAGCGTTTGTGCTTGCTTGCGAAACAGGCTTCAAAAGAGGTTTCGCTCCATGGCAGCAGGATTCGCTAGCGTCTGTGCTTGCTTGTGAAACAGACTTTAAAAGAGGTTTCGCTCCGTGGCAGCAGGATTCGCTAGCGTTTGTGCTTGCTTGTTAAACTGGATTCAAAAGAGGTTTCGCTCCGTGGCAGCAGGATTCGCTAGCGTTTGTGCTTGCTACTGAGACAGGCTTCAAAAGATGTTTCGCTCCGTGGCAGCGGGACTCCCTAGCGTTTGTGCTTGCTTGTGAAACAGGCTTCAAAAGAGGTTTCGCTCTGTGGCAGCAGGATTCTCTAGCGTTTGTACTTAAATGTGAAACAGGCATCAAAAGATGTTTCGCTCCGCGGCAGCAGGAGTCGCTAGTATTTGTGCTTAGATGTGAAACAGGCTTCAAAAGAGGTTTTCCTCCATGGCAGGAGGATTCGCTAGCGTTTGTGATTGCTTGTGAAACTGACTTCAAAAGAGGTTTCGCTTCATGGCAGCAGGATTCGCTAGCGTTTGTGCTTGCTTGTGAAACAGGCTTCAAAAGATGTTTCGCTCCGCGGCAGCAGCATTCGCTAGTATTTGTGCTTGGATGTGAAGTGAAACAGGCTTCAAAAGTGGTTTCGCTCCGTGGCAGCAGGATTCGATAGCGTTTGTGCTTGCTTGTGAAAGAGGCTTCCAAAGATATTTCGCTCCGCGGCAGCAGGAGTCGCTAGTATTTGTGCTTGGCTGTGAAACATATTTCAAAAGAGGTTTAGCTCCGTGAAAGAAGGATTCGCTAGCGTTTGTGCTTGCTTGTGAAACATTTCAAAAGAGGTTTCGCTTCGTGGTAGCAGGATTTGCTAGCGTTTGTCCTTTCTTTTGAAACAGACTTCAAAAGAGGTTTCGCTCCGTGGTGATAGGATTCGCTAGCGTTTGTGCTTGCTTGTGAAACAGGTTTCGTAAGAGGTTTCGCTCTATGGCAACAGGATTCGCTAACGATTGTGCTTGCTTCTGAAACAGGCTTCAAAAGAGGTTTCGCTTCATGGCAGTAGGATTGGTTAGCAATTTTGCTTGCTTTTGAAGCAGGCCTCAAAACATGTTTCGCTCCATGGCAGCAGGATTCGCTAGCGTTTGTACTTGCTTGTGAAACAGGCTTCAAAAGATGTTTCGCTTCGAGGCTGCAGGATTCGCTAGCGTTTATGCTTGCTTGTGAGACAGGGTTCATAAGATGTTTCGCTCCGCGGCAGCAGGATTCGCTAGCTTTTGTGCTTGCTTGTGAAACAGGCTTCAAAAGAAGTTTTGCTCCGTGGCACCAGGATTCGCAAGCGTTTGTGCTTGCTTGGGAAACAGGCCTCAAAACATGTTTCTCTTCGTGGCAGCAGAATTCACTAGCGTTTGTGCTTTCTTGTGAAACAGACTTCAAAAGAGGTTTCGCTCCGTGGCAGCAGGATTCGCTAGCGTTTATGCTTGCTTGTGAAACAGGCCTCAAAACATGTTTCTCTTCGTGGCAGCAGAATTCGCTAGCGTTTGTGCTTTCTTGTGAAACAGACTTCAAAAGAGGTTTCGCTCCGTGGCAGCAGGATTCGCTAGCGTTTGTGCTTTCTTGTGAAACAGGCTTCAAAAGATGTTTCGCTTCGTGGCAGCAGAATTCACTAGCGTTTGTGCTTCCTTGTTAAATAGACTTCAAAAGAGGTTTCGCTCCGTGGCACCAGGATTCGCTAGCTTTTGTGCTTGCTTGGGAAACATATTTCAAAAGAGGTTTCGCTACGTGACAGAAGGATTCGCTAGCGTTTGTGCTTGCTTGTGAAACAGACTTCGAAAGAGGTTTTGCTTCGTGGAAGCAGGATTCACTAGCGTTTGTGCTTGCTTGTGAAACAGGCTTCAAAAGATATTTCGCATTTGTGGCAGCAGGATTCGCTAGCGTTTGTGCTTGCTTCTGAAGCATGGTTCAAAAGAAGTTTCGCTCCATGGCAGCAGGATTCGCAGGCGTTTGCGCTTGCTTGTGAAACAGGCTTCAAAAGAGGTTTCATTCCGTGGCAGCAGGATTCGCTAGCGTTTGTGCTTGCTTGTTAAACTGGATTCAAAAGAGGTTTTGCTCCGTGGCAGCAGGATTCGCTAGCGTTTGTGCTTCCTACTGAGACAGGCTTCAAAAAGGTTTCGCTCCGTGGCAGCGGGACTCCCTAGCGTTTGTGCTTGCTTGTGAAACAGGCTTCAAAAGAGGTTTTGCTCTGTGGCAGCAGGATTCTCTAGCGTTTGTGCTTAAATGTGAAACAGGCTTCAAAAGATGTTTCGCTCCGCGGCAGCAGGATTCGCTAGTATTTGTGCTTGAATGTGAAACAGGCTTCAAAAGAGGTTTTCCTCCATGGCAGGAGGATTCGCTAGCGTTTGTGCTTGCTTGTGAAACTAACTTCAAAAGAGGTTTCGCTTCATGGCAGCAGGATTCGCTAGCGTTTGTGCTTTCTTGTGAAACAGACTTCAAGAGAGGTTTCGCTCTGTGGCAGCAGGATTCTCTAGCGTTTGTGCTTGCTTGTGAAACAGGCTTCAAAAGATGTTTCGCTCCGCGGCAGCAGCATTCGCTAGTATTTGTGCTTGGATGTGAAACAGGCTTCAAAAGTGGTTTCGCTCCGTGGCAGCAGGATTCGATAGCGTTTGTGCTTGCTTGTGAAAGAGGCTTCAAAAGATATTTCGCTCCGCGGCAGCAGGAGTCGCTAGTATTTGTGCTTGGCTTTGAAACATATTTCAAAAGAAGTTTAGCTCCGTGAAAGAAGGATTCGCTAGCATTTGTGCTTGCTTGTGAAACAGATTTCAAAAGAGGTTTCGGTTCGTGGTAGCAGGATTCGCTAGCGTTTGTGCTTTCTTTTGAAACAGACTTCAAAAGAGGTTTCGCTCCGTGGTAGTAGGATTCGCTAGCTTTTGTGCTTGATTTTGAAACGGGCTTCAAAAAAAGTTTCTCTACGTGGCAGCAGGATTCGCTAATTTTTGTGCTTGCTTGTTAAACAGGTTTCAAAAGAGGTTTCGCTCCGTGGCAGCGGGACTCGCTTGCATTTGTGCTTGGTTGTTAAACAGGCTTCAAAAGTGGTTTTCCTCCATGGCAGGAGGATTCGCTAGCGTTTGTGCTTGCTTGTGAAACTGACTTCAAAAGAGGTTTCGCTTCATGGCAGCAGGATTCGCTAGCGTTTTTGCTTGCTTGTAAAACAGGCTTCAAAAGATGTTTCGCTCTGCGGCAGCAGGATTCGCTAGTAATTTTGCTTGCTTGTTAAACAGGTTTCAAAAGAGGTTTCGCTCCGTGGCAGCAGGATTCGCTAGCGTTTGTGCTTGCTACTGAGACAGGCTTCAAAAGAGGTTTCGCTTCATGGCAGTAGGATTGGTTAGCAATTTTGCTTGCTTTTGAAGCAGGCCTCAAAACATGTTTCGCTCCGTGGCAGCAGGATTCGCTAGCGTTTGTACTTGCTTGTGAAACAGGCTTCAAAAGATGTTTCGCTTCGAGGCTGCAGGATTCGCTAGCGTTTATGCTTGCTTGTGAGACAGGGTTCATAAGATGTTTCGCTCCACGGCAGCAGGATTCGCTAGTATTGTTGCTTGCTTGTGAAACAGGCTTCAAAAGAAGTTTCCCTCCGTGGCAGCAGGATTCGCAAGCGTTTGTGCTTGCTTGTGATACAGGCCTCAAAACATGTTTCGCTTCGTGGCAGCAGAATTCGCTAGCGTTTGTACTTGCTTGTGAAACAGGCTTCAAAAGATGTTTCGCTTCGAGGCTGCAGGATTCGCTAGCGTTTATGCTTGCTTGTGAGACAGGGTTCATAAGATGTTTCGCTCCATGGCAGCAGGATTCGCTAGTATTGTTGCTTGCTTGTGAAACAGGCTTCAAAAGAAGTTTCGCTCCGTGGCACCAGGATTCGCAAGCGTTTGTGCTTGCTTGTGATACAGGCCTCAAAACATGTTTCGCTCCGTGGCAGCAGGATTCGCTAGCGTTTGTACTTGCTTGTGAAACAGGCTTCAAAAGATGTTTCGCTTCGAGGCTGCAGGATTCGCTAGCGTTTATGCTTGCTTGTGAGACAGGGTTCATAAGATGTTTCGCTCCACGGCAGCAGGATTCGCTAGGGTTGTTGCTTGCTTGTGAAACAGGCTTCAAAAGAAGTTTCCCTCCGTGGCAGCAGGATTCGCAAGCGTTTGTGCTTGCTTGTGATACAGGCCTCAAAACATGTTTCGCTTCGTGGCAGCAGAATTCGCTAGCGTTTGTACTTGCTTGTGAAACAGGCTTCAAAAGATGTTTCGCTTCGAGGCTGCAGGATTCGCTAGCGTTTATGCTTGCTTGTGAGACAGGGTTCATAAGATGTTTCGCTCCACGGCAGCAGGATTCGCTAGTATTGTTGCTTGCTTGTGAAACAGGCTTCAAAAGAAGTTTCCCTCCGTGGCAGCAGGATTCGCAAGCGTTTGTGCTTGCTTGTGATACAGGCCTCAAAACATGTTTCGCTCCGTGGCAGCAGGATTCGCTAGCGTTTGTACTTGCTTGTGAAACAGGCTTCAAAAGATGTTTCGCTTCGAGGCTGCAGGATTCGCTAGCGTTTATGCTTGCTTGTGAGACAGGGTTCATAAGATGTTTCGCTCCACGGCAGCAGGATTCGCTAGTATTGTTGCTTGCTTGTGAAACAGGCTTCAAAAGAAGTTTCGCTCCGTGGCACCAGGATTCGCAAGCGTTTGTGCTTGCTTGTGATACAGGCCTCAAAACATGTTTCGCTTCGTGGCAGCAGAATTCGCTAGCGTTTGTGCTTTTTTGTGAAACAGACTTCAAAAGAGGTTTCGCTCCGTGGCAGCAGGATTCGCTAGCGTTTGTGCTTTTTTGTGAAACAGGCTTCAAAAGATGTTTCGCTTCGTGGCTGCATGATTGGCTAGCGTTTGTGCTTGCTTGTGAAACAGGCTTCAAAAGAGGTTTCGCTCCATGGCAGCAGGATTCGCTAGCGTCTGTGCTTGCTTGTTAAATAGACTTCAAAAGAGGTTTCGCTCCGTGGCAGCAGGATTCGCAAGCGTTTGTGCTTGCTTGTGAAACAGGCTTCAAAACATGTTTCGCTTCGTGGCAGCAGAATTCGCTAGCGTTTGTGCTTGCTTGTGAAACAGGCTTCAAAAGAGGTTTCGCTACGTGACAGAAGGATTCGCTAGCGTTTGTGCTTGCTTGTGAAACAGGCTTCAAAACATGTTTCGCTTCATGGCAGCAGGATTCGTTAGCGTTTGCGCTTGCTTGGGAAACATATTTCAAAAGAGGTTTCGCTACGTGACAGAAGGATTCGCTAGCGTTTGTGCTTGCTTGAGAAACAGACTTCAAAAGAGGTTTCGCTTCGTGGAAGCAGGATTCACTAGCGTTTGTGCTTGCTTGTGAAACAGGCTTCAAAAGATATTTCGCATTTGTGGCAGCAGGATTCGCTAGCGTTTGTGCTTGCTTCTGAAGCAGGCTTCAAAAGAAGTTTCGCTCCATGGCAGCAGGATTCGCAGGCGTTTGCGCTTGCTTGTGAAACAGGCTTCAAAAGAGGTTTCACTCCGTGGCAGCAGGATTCGCTAGCGTTTGTGCTTGCTTGTTAAACTGGATTCAAAAGAGGTTTCGCTCCGTGGCAGCGGGACTCCCTAGAGTTTGTGCTTGCTTGTGAAACAGGCTTCAAAAGAGGTTTCGCTCTGTGGCATCAGGATTCTCTAGCGTTTGTGGTTAAATGTGAAACAGGCTTCAAAAGATGTTTCGCTCCGCGGCAGCAGGATTCGCTAGTATTTTTGCTTGGATGTGAAACAGGCTTCAAAAGAGGTTTTCCTCCATGGCAGGAGGATTCGCCAGCGTTTGTGCTTGCTTGTGAAACTGACTTCAAAAGAGGTTTCGCTTCATGGCAGCAGGATTCGCTAGCGTTTGTGCTTTCTTGTGAAACAGACTTCAAAAGATGTTTCGCTCCGCGGCAGCAGCATTCGCTAGTATTTGTGCTTGGATGTGAAACAGGCTTCAAAAGTTGTTTCGCTCCGTGGCAGCAGGATTCGATAGCGTTTTTGCTTGCTTGTGAAAGAGGCTTCAAAAGATATTTCGCTCCGCGGCAGCAGGAGTCGCTAGTATTTGTGCTTGGCTGTGAAACATATTTCAAAAGAGGTTTAGCTCCGTGAAAGAAGGATTCGCTAGCATTTGTGCTTGCTTGTGAAACAGATTTCAAAAGAGGTTTCGCTTCGTGGTAGCAGGATTCGCTAGCGTTTGTGCTTTCTTTTGAAACAGACTTCAAAAGAGGTTTCGCTCCGTGGTAGTAGGATTCGCTAGCTTTTGTGCTTGGTTTTGAAACGGGCATCAAAAAAAGTTTCTCTACGTGGCAGCAGGATTCGCTAGTTTTTGTGCTTGCTTGTTAAACAGGTTTCAAAAGAGGTTTCGCTCCGTGGCAGCGGGACTCGCTTGCATTTGTGCTTGGTTGTTAAACAGGCTTCAAAAGTGGTTTTCCTCCATGGCAGAAGGATTCGCTAGCGTTTGTGCTTGCTTGTGAAACTGACCTTAAAAGAGGTTTCGCTTCATGGCAGCAGGATTCGCTAGCGTTTTTGCTTTCTTGTGAAACAGACTTCAAAAGAGGTTTCGCTCTGTGGCAGCAGGATTCGCTAGCGTTTGTGCTTGCTTGAGAGACAGGCCTCAAAAGAGGTTTCGCTCCATGGCAGCAGGATTCGTTAGCGTTTGTGCTTGCTTGTGAAACAGGTTTCAAAAGAGGTTTCGCTCTATGGCAACAGGATTTGCTAACGATTGTGCTTGCTTCTGAAACAGGCTTCAAAAAAGGTTTCGCTCGGCGGCAGCAGGATTGGATAGCGTTTTTGCTTGCTTGTGAAACAGGCCTCAAAACATGTTTCGCTCCGTGGCCGCAGGATTCGCTAGCCTTTGTGCTTGCTTGTGAAACAGGCTTCAAAAGATGTTTCGCTTCGTGGTAGCAGGATTCGCTAGGTTTTGTGTTTGATTTTGAAACGGGCTTCAAAATACGTTTCCCTCCGTGGCAGCAGGATTCGGTAGTTTTTGTGCTTGCTTGTTAAACAGGTTTCAAAAGAGGTTTCGCTCCGTGGTATCAGAATTGGGTAGCGTTTGTGCTTGCTTGTGAAACAGGCTTCAAATCATGTTTCGCTTCGTGGCAGCAGGTTTCGCTAGCGTTTGTGCTTTCTTGTGAAACAGACTTCAAAAGAGGTTTCTCTCCGTGGCAGCAGGATTCGCTAGCGTTTGTGCTTGCTTGTGAAACAGGCTTCAAAAGATGTTTCGCTTCGAGGCTGCACGATTCGTAAGCGTTTGTGCTTGCTTGTGAAACAGGCTTCAAATGATGTTTCGCTCCGCGGCAGCAGGATACGCTAGTATTTCTGCTTGCTTGTGAAAAAAGCTTCAAAAGAGGTTTCGCTCTGTGGGATCATGATTCGCTAGCGTTCGTGCTTGCTTGTGATACAGGCTTGAAAAGAGGTTTCGATCCGTGATAGCAGGATTCGCTAGCGTTCGTGCTTGTTTGTGAAACAGGAATAAAAAGATGTTTCGCTCTGTGGCAGCAGGATTGGCTAGCATTTGTGCTTGCTTGTGAAACAGGCTTCAACTCATGTTTCGCTTCGTGGCAGCAGGATTCGCTGGCGTTTGTGCTTTCTTGTGAAACAGACTTCAAAAGAGGTTTCGCTTCGTGGCAGCAGGATTCGCTAGCGTTAGTGCTTGCTTGTGAAACAGGCTTCAAAAAAATTTTCCCTCCGTGGCAGCAGGATTCGCTAGCTTTTGTACTGGCATGCTAAACAGGTTTCAAAAGAGGGTTCGCTCCGTGGCAGAAGGATTCGCTAGCGTTTGTGCTTGGTACTGAAACAGGATTCAAAAGAGGTTTCGCTCCGTGGCAGCAAGATTCGCTAGCGTTTGTGCTTGCTTGTGAAACAGGCTTCAAAAGATGTTTCGCTCCGCGGCAGCAGGAATCGATAGTATTTGTGCTTGGATGTGAAACAGGCTTCAGAAGAGGCTTCGCTCCGTGGCATCAGGATTCGCGAGCGTTTGTGCTTGCTTGCGAAACAGACTTCAAAAAGAGGTTTCGCTCCGTGGCAGTATTATTTGCTAGCCTTTGTGCTTGCTTGTGAAAGAGGCTTCAACAGATATTTCGCTGCGCGGCAGCAGGAGTCGCTAGTATTTGTGCTTGGTTGTGAACAGGCTTCAAAAGAGGTTTCGCTCCGTGGCATTATGATTCGCTAGCGTTTGTGATTGCGTGTGAAACAGGCTTCAAATCATGTTTCGCTTCGTGGCAGCAGGATTCGCTAGCGTTTGTGCTTTCCTGTGACACACACTTCAAAAGAGGTTTCGCTCCGTGGCAGCAGGATTCGCTAGCGTTTGTGCTTGCTTGTGAAACAGGCTTCATAAGATGTTTCGCTTCGAGGCTGCAGGATTCGCTAGCGTTTCCGCTTGCTTGAGAAACAGATTTCAAAAGAGGTTTCGCTTCGTGGAAGCAGGATTCACTAGCCTTTGGGCTTGCTTGTGAAACAGGCTTCAAAAGATTTTTCGCTTTTGTGGCAGCAGGATTCGCTAGCGTTTGTGCTTGCTTGTGAAACAGGCTTCAAAAGATGTTTCGCTTCGAGGCTGCAGGATTAGCTAGCGTTTGTGCTTGCTTCTGAAACAGGCTTCAAAAGAGGTTTCGCTTCGTGGCAGCAGGATTCGCTAGCGTTTGTGCTTTCCTGTGACACACACTTCAAAAGAGGTTTCGCTCCGTGGAAGCAGGATTCACTAGCCTTTGGGCTTGCTTGTGAAACAGGCTTCAAAAGATTTTTCGCTTTTGTGGCAGCAGGATTCGCTAGCGTTTGTGCTTGCTTGTGAAACAGGCTTCAAATCATGTTTCGCTTCGTGGCAGCAGGTTTCGCTAGCGTTTGTGCTTTCTTGTGAAACAGACTTCAAAAGAGGTTTCTCTCCGTGGCAGCAGGATTCGCTAGCCTTTGTGCTTGCTTGTGAAACAGGCTTCAAAAGATGTTTCGCTTCGTGGTAGCAGGATTCGCTAGGTTTTGTGCTTGATTTTGAAACGGGCTTCAAAATAAGTTTCCCTCCATGGCAGCAGGATTCGGTAGTTTTTGTGCTTGCTTGTTAAACAGTTTTCAAAAGAGGTTTCGCTCCGTGGCAGCGGGACTCGCTAGCATTTGTGCTTGGTTGAGAAACAGGCTTCAAAAGAGGTTTCGCTCCGTGGCAGAGGGATTCGCTAGCGTTTGTGTTTGCGTGTTAAACAGACTTCAAAAGATGTTTCGCTTTTGTGGCAGCAGGATTCGCTAGCATTTGTGCTTGCTTGTGAAACAGGCTACAAAAGATGTTTCGCTTCGAGGCTGCAGGTTTAGCTAGCGTTTGTGCTTGCTTCTGAAACATTCTTCAAAAGAGGTTTCGCTCCGTGGCATCAGAATTGGCTAGTGTTTGTGCTTGCTTGTGAAACAGGCTTCAAATCATGTTTCGCTTCGTGGCAGCAGGTTTCGCTAGCGTTTGTGCTTTCTTGTGAAACAGACTTCAAAAGAGGTTTCTCTCCGTGGCAGCAGGATTCGCTAGCGTTTGTGCTTGCTTGTGAAACAGGCTTCAAAAGATGTTTCGCTTCGAGGCTGCATGATTCGTAAGCGTTTGTGCTTGCTTGTGAAACAGGCTTCAAATGATGTTTCGCTCCGCGGCAGCAGGATACGCTAGTATTTCTGCTTGCTTGTGAAAAAAGCTTCAAAAGAGGTTTCGCTCGGTGGGATCATGATTCGCTAGCGTTCGTGCTTGCTTGTGATACAGGCTTGAAAAGAGGTTTCGATCCGTGATAGCAGGATTCGCTAGCGTTCGTGCTTGTTTGCGAAACAGGATTAAAAAGATGTTTCGCTCTGTGGCAGCAGGATTGGCTAGCATTTGTGCTTGCTTGTGAAACCGGCTTCAACTCATGTTTCGCTTCGTGGCAGCAGGGTTCGCTGGCGTTGGTGCTTTCTTGTGAAACAGACTTCAAAAGAGGTTTTGCTCCGTGGCAGCAGGATTCGCTAGCGTTTGTGCTTGCTTGTGAAACAGGCTTCAAAAGAATTTTCTCTCCGTGGCAGCAGTATTTGCTAGCTTTTGCGCTTGCTTGTGAAACAGGCTTCAGAAGAAGTTTCCCTCCGTAGCAGCAGGATTCGCTAGCTTTTGTGCTGGCATGCTCAACAGGTTTCAAAAGAGGGTTCGCTCCGTGGCAGCAGGATTCGCTAGCGTTTGTGCTTGCTTGTGAAACAGGCTTCAAACGATGTTTCGCACCGCGGCAGCAGGAATCGATAGTATTTGTGCTTGGATGTGAAACAGGCTTCAGAAGAGGTTTCGCTCCGTGGCGTCAGGATTCGCGAGCGTTTGTGCTTGCTTGCGAAACAGACTTCAAAAAGAGGTTTCGCTCCGTGGCAGTATTATTCGCTAGCGTTTGTGCTTGCTTGAGAAAGAGGCTTCAAAAGATATTTCGCTCCGCGGCAGCAGGAGTCGCTAGTATTTGTGCTTGGTTGTGAACAGGCTTCAAAAGAGGTTTCGCTCCGTGGCATTATGATTCGCTAGCGTTTGTGATTGCGTATGAAACAGGCTTCAAATCATGTTTCGCTTCGTGGCAGCAGGATTCGCTAGCGTTTGTGCTTTCCTGTGACACAGACTTCAAAAGAGGTTTCGCTCCGTGGCAGCAGGATTCGCTAGCGTTTGTGCTTGCTTGTGAAACAGGCTTCAAAAGATGTTTCGCTTCGAGGCTGCAGGATTCGCTAGCGTTTCCGCTTGCTTGAGAAACAGATTTCAAAAGAGGTTTCGCTTCGTGGAAGCAGGATTCACTAGCCTTTGGGCTTGCTTGTGAAACAGGCTTCAAAAGATGTTTCGCTTTTGTGGCAGCAGGATTCGCTAGCGTTTGTGCTTGCTCGTGAAACAGGCTTCAAAAGATGTTTCGCTTCGAGGCTGCAGGATTAGCTAGCGTTTGTGCTTGCTTCTGAAACAGGCTTCAAAAGAGGTTTCGCTCCGTGGCAACAGAATTGGCTAGCGTTTGTGCTTGCTTGTGAAACAGGCTTCAAATCATGTTTCGCTTCGTGGCAGCAGGTTTCGCTAGCGTTTGTGCTTTCTTGTGAAACAGACTTCAAAAGAGGTTTCTCTCCATGGCAGCAGGATTCGCTAGAGCTTGTGCTTGCTTGTGAAACAGGCTTAAAAAGATGTTTCGCTTCGAGGCTGCAGGATTCGCTAGCGTTTGTGCTTGCTTGTGAAACAGGCTTCAAAAGGTGTCTTCCTCTGTGGCATCAGGATTCGCTAGCGTTTGTGTTTGTGTGTTAAACAGGCTTGAAAAGAGGTTTCGCTCTGTGTGATCATGGTTCGCTATCGTTCGTGCTTGCTTGTGAAACAGGCTTGAAAAGAGGTTTCGGTCCATGGCAGCAGGATTCGCTAGCGTTCATGCTTGCTTGCGAAACAGGATTCAAAAGATGTTTCGCTCCGTGGCAGCAGGATTGGCTAGCGTTTGTGCTTGCTTGTGAAACAGGCTTCAAAAGAAGTTTCGCTCCGCGGCAGCAGGATTCGCTAGTAATTTTGCTTGCTTGTTAAACAGGCTTGAAAAGAGGTTTCGCTTCGTGGCAGCAGGATTTGCTAGCCTTGGTGCTTTCTTGTGAAAAAGACTTCAAAAGAGGTTTCGCTCCGTGGCAGCAGGATTCGCTAGTGTTTTTGCTTGCTTGTGAAACAGGCTTCAAAAGAGGTTTCGCTCCGTGGCAGCAGGATTCGCTAGCGTTTGTGCTTGATACTGAGACAGGCTTCAAAAGAGGTTTCGCTCCGTGGCAGCGGGACTCGCTAGCATTTGTGCTTGCTTGTGAAACAGGCTTCAAAAGAGGTTTTGCTCCATGGCAGGAGGATTCGCTAGCGTTTGTGCTTGCTTGAGAAACTGACTTCAAAACAGGTTTCACTTCATGGCAGCAGGATTCGCTAGTGTTTGTGCTTTCCTGTGACACAGACTTCAAAAGAGGTTTCGCTCCGTGGCAGCAGGATACACTAGCGTTTGTGCTTTCTTGTGAAACAGACTTCAAAAGAGGTTTCGCTCCGTGGCAGCAGAATTCGCTAGCGTTTGTGCTTGCTTGTGAAACAGGCTTCAAAAGATGTTTCGCTTCGAGGAAGCAGGATTCACTAACATTTGGGCTTGCTTGTGAAACAGGCTTCAAAAGATGTTTCGCTTTTGTAGCAGCAGGATTCGCTAGTGTTTGTGCTTGCTTGTGAAACAGGCTTCAAAAGATGTTTCGCTTCGAGGCTGCAGGATTAGCTAGCGTTTCTGCTTGCTTGTGAAACAGACTTCAAAATAGGTTTCGCTTCGTGGAAGCAGGATTCACTAGCGTTTGTGTTTGCGTGCTAAACAGGCTTGAAAAGAGGTTTCGCTCTGTGTGATCATGATTCGCTAGCGGTCGTGCTTGCTTGTGAAACAGGCTTGAAAAGAGGTTTCGCTCCGTGGCAGCAGGATTCGCTAGCTTTCATGCATGCTTGCGAAACAGGATTCAAAAGATGTTTCGCTCCGTGGCAGCAGGATTGGCTAGCGTTTGTGCTTGGTTGTGAAACAGGCTTCAAATCTTGTTTCGCTTCGTGGCAGCAGGATTCGCTAGCGTTTGTGCTTTCTTGTGAAACAGACTTCATAAGAGGTTTCGCTCCGTGGCAGCAGGATTCGCTAGTGTTTTTGCTTGCTTGTAAAACAGGCTTCAAAAGATGTTTCGCTCTGCGGCAGCAGGTTTCGCTAGTAATTTTGCTTGCTTGGTAAACAGGTTTCAAAAGAGGTTTCGCTCCATGGCAGCAGGATTCGCTAGCGTTTGTGCTTGCTACTGAGACAGGTTTCAAAAGAGGTTTCGCTCCGTGGCAAGCGGGAGTTGCTAGCATTTGTGCTTGGTTGTGAAACAGGCTTCAAAATAGGTTTTGCTCTATGGCAGGAGGATTCGCTAGCGTTTGTGCTTGCTTGTGAAACTGACTTCAAAAGAGGTTTCGCTTCATGGCAGCAGGATTCGCTAGCGTTTTTGCTTTCTTGTGAAACAGACTTCAAAAGAGGTTTCGCTCTGTGGCAGCAGGATTCGCTAGCGTTTGTGTTTGCTTGAGAGACAGGCCTCAAAAGAGGTTTCGCTCCATGGCAGCAGGATTCGTTAGCGTTTGTGCTTGCTTGGGAAACAGGTTTCAAAAGAGGTTTCGCTCTATGGCAACAGGATTTGCTAACGATTGTGCTTGCTTCTGAAACAGGCTTCAAAAAAGGTTTCGCTTCGTGGCAGCAGGATTGGATAGCGTTTTTGCTTGCTTGTGAAACAGGCCTCAAAACATGTTTCGCTCCGTGGCCGCAGGATTCGCTAGCCTTTGTGCTTGCTTGTGAAACAGGCTTCAAAAGATGTTTCGCTTCGTGGTAGCAGGATTCGCTAGGTTTTGTGCTTGATTTTGAAACGGGCTTCAAAATAAGTTTCCCTCCGTGGCAGCAGGTTTCGGTAGTTTTTGTGCTTGCTTGTTAAACAGGTTTCAAAAGAGGTTTCGCTCCGTGGCAGCGGGACTCGCTAGCATTTGTGCTTGGTTGAGAAACAGGCTTCAAAAGAGGTTTCGCTCCGTGGCAGCAGGATTCGCTAGCGTTTGTGCTTGCTTTTGAAACAGGCTTCAAAAGATGTTTCGCTTTTGTGGCAGCAGGATTCGCTAGCGTTTGTGCTTGCTTGTGAAACAGGCTTCAAAAGATGTTTCGCTTCGAGGCTGCAGGTTTAGCTAGCGTTTGTGCTTGCTTCTGAAACATTCTTCAAAAGAGGTTTCGCTCCGTGGCATCAGAATTGGCTAGCGTTTGTGCTTGCTTGTGAAACAGGCTTCAAATCATGTTTCGCCTCGCGGCAGCAGGTTTCGCTAGCGTTTGTGCTTTCTTGTGAAACAGACTTCAAAAGAGGTTTCTCTCCGTGGCAGCAGGATTCGCTAGCGTTTGTGCTTGCTTTTGAAACAGGCTTCAAAAGATGTTTCGCTTCGAGGCTGCACGATTCGTAAGCGTTTGTGCTTGCTTGTGAAACAGGCTTCAAATGATGTTTCGCTCCGCGGCAGCAGGATACGCTAGTATTTCTGCTTGCTTGTGAAAAAAGCTTCAAAAGAGGTTTCGCTCTGTGGGATCATGATTCGCTAGCGTTCGTGCTTGCTTGTGATACAGGCTTGAAAAGAGGTTTCGATCCGTGATAGCAGGATTCGCTAGCGTTCGTGCTTGTTTGCGAAACAGGATTAAAAAGATGTTTCGCTCTGTGGCAGCAGGATTGGCTAGCATTTGTGCTTGCTTGTGAAACAGGCTTCAACTCATGTTTCGCTTCGTGGCAGCAGGATTCGCTGGCGTTTGTGCTTTCTTGTGAAACAGGCTTCAAAAGAATTTTCCCTCCGTGGCAGCAGTATTTGCTAGCTTTTGCGCTTGCTTGTGAAACAGGCTTCAAAAGAAGTTTCCCTCCGTAGCAGCAGGATTCGCTAGCTTTTGTACTGGCATGCTAAACAGGTTTCAAAAGAGGGTTCGCTCCGTGGCAGCAGGATTCGCTAGCTTTTGTGCTTGCTACTGAAACAGGCTTCAAAAGAGGTTTCGCTCCGTGGCAGCAGGATTCGCTAGCGTTTGTTCTTGCTTGTGAAACAGGCTTCAAAAGATGTTTCGCTCCGCGGCAGCAGGAATCGATAGTATTTGTGCTTGGATGTGAAACAGGCTTCAGAAGAGGTTTCGCTCCGTGGCATCAGGATTCGCGAGCGTTTGTGCTTGCTTGCGAAACAGACTTCAAAAAGAGGTTTCGCTCCGTGGCAGTATTATTTGCTAGCGTTTGTGCTTGCTTGTGAAAGAGGCTTCAACAGATATTTCGCTCCGCGGCAGCAGGAGTCGCTAGTATTTGTGCTTGGTTGTGAACAGGCTTCAAAAGAGGTTTCGCTCCGTGGCATTATGATTCGCTAGCGTTTGTGCTTGCTTGTGAAACAGGCTTCAAATCAAGTTTCGCTTCGTGGCAGCAGGTTTCGCTAGCGTTTGTGCTTTCTTGTGAAACAGACTTCAAAAGAGGTTTCTCCCCGTGGCAGCAGGATTCGCTAGCCTTTGTGATTGCTTGTGAAACAGGCTTCAAAAGATGTTTCGCTTCGTGGTAGCAGGATTCGCTAGGTTTTGTGCTTGATTTTGAAACGGGCTTCAAAATAAGTTTCCCTCCGTGGCAGCAGGTGTCGGTAGTTTTTGTGCTTGCTTGTTAAACAGGTTTCAAAAGAGGTTTCGCTCCGTGGCAGCGGGACTCGCTAGCATTTGTGCTTGGTTGAGAAACAGGCTTCAAAAGAGGTTTCGCTCCGTGGCAGCAGGATTCGCTAGCTTTTGCGCTTGCTTGTGAAACAGGCTTCAAAAGAAGTTTCCCTCCGTAGCAGCAGGATTCGCTAGCTTTTGTACTGGCATGCTAAACAGGTTTCAAAAGAGGGTTCGCTCCGTGGCAGCAGGATTCGCTAGCGTTTGTGCTTGCTACTGAAACAGGCTTCAAAAGAGGTTTCGCTCCGTGGCAGCAGGATTCGCTAGCGTTTGTGCTTGCTTGTGAAACAGGCTTCAAAAGATGTTTCGCTTCGAGGCTGCAGGATTCGCTAGGGTTTCCGCTTGCTTGAGACACATATTTCAAAAGAGGTTTCTCTTCGTGGAAGCAGGATTCACTAGCCTTTGGGCTTGCTTGTGAAACAGGCTTCAAAAGATGTTTCGCTTTTGTGGCAGCAGGATTCGCTAGCGTTTGTGCTTGCTTGTGAAACAGGCTTCAAAAGATGTTTCGCTTCGAGGCTGCAGGATTAGCTAGCGTTTGTGCTTGCTTCTGAAACAGGCTTCAAAAGAGGTTTCGCTCCGTGGCATCAGAATTGGCTAGCGTTTGTGCTTGCTTGTGAAACAGGCTTCAAATCATGTTTCGCTTCGTGGCAGCAGGTTTCGCTAGCGTTTGTGCTTTCTTGTGAAACAGACTTCAAAAGAGGTTTCTCTCCGTGGCAGCAGGATTCGCTAGCGTTTGTGCTTGCTTGTGAAACAGGCTTCAAAAGATGTTTCGCTTCGAGGCTGCACGATTCATAAGCGTTTGTGCTTGCTTGTGAAACAGGCTTCAAATGATGTTTCGCTCCGCGGCAGCAGGATACGCTAGTATTTCTGCTTGCTTGTGAAAAAAGCTTCTAAAGAGGTTTCGCTCTGTGGGATCATGATTCGCTGGCGTTCGTGCTTGCTTGTGATACAGGCTTGAAAAGAGGTTTCGATCCGTGATAGCAGGATTCGCTAGCGTTCGTGCTTGTTTGCGAAACAGGATTAAAAAGATGTTTCGCTCTGTGGCAGCAGGATTGGCTAGCATTTGTGCTTGCTTGTGAAACCGGCTTCAACTCATGTTTCGCTTCGTGGCAGCAGGATTCGCTGGCGTTTGTGCTTTCTTGTGAAACAGACTTCAAAAGAGGTTTCGCTCCGTGGCAGCAGGATTCGCTAGCGTTTGTGCTTGCTTGTGAAACAGGCTTCAAAAGAATTCTCCCTCCGTGGCAGCAGTATTTGCTATCTTTTGCGCTTGCTTGTGAAACAGGCTTCAAAAGAAGTTTCCCTCCGTAGCAGCAGGATTCGCTAGCTTTTGTGCTGGCATGCTAAACAGGTTTCAAAAGAGGGTTCGCTCCGTGGCAGTAGGATTCGCTAGCGTTTGTGCTTTCTACTGAAACAGGCTTCAAAAGAGGTTTCGCTCCGTGGCATCAGGATTCGCTAGCGTTTGTGCTTGCTTGTGAAACAGGCTTCAAACGATGTTTCGCTCCGCGGCAGCAGGAATCGATAGTATTTGTGCTTGGATGTGAAACAGGCTTCAGAAGAGGTTTCGCTCCGTGGCATCAGGATTCGCGAGCGTTTGTGCTTGCTTGCGAAACAGACTTCAAAATGAGGTTTCGCTCCGTGGCAGTATTATTCGCTAGCGTTTGTGCTTGCTTGTGAAAGAGGCTTCAAAAGATATTTAGCTCCGCGGCAGCAGGAGTCGCTAGTATTTGTGCTTGGTTGTGAACAGGCTTCAAAAGAGGTTTCGCTCCGTGGCATTATGATTCGCTAGCGTTTGTGATTGCGTATGAAACAGGCTTCAAATCATGTTTCGCTTCGTGGCAGCAGGATTCGCTAGCGTTTGTGCTTTCCTGTGACACAGACTTCAAAAGAGGTTTCGCTCCGTGGCAGCAGGATTCGCTAGCGTTTGTGCTTGCTTGTGAAACAGGCTTCAAAAGATGTTTCGCTTCGAGGCTGCAGGATTCGCTAGCGTTTCCGCTTGCTTGAGAAAGAGATTTTAAAAGAGGTTTCGCTTCGTGGAAGCAGGATTCACTAGCCTTTGGGCTTGCTTGTGAAACAGGCTTCAAAAGATGTTTCGCTTTTGTGGCAGCAGGATTCGCTAGCGTTTGTGCTTGCTCGTGAAACAGGCTTCAAAAGATGTTTCGCTTCGAGGCTGCAGGATTAGCTAGCGTTTGTGCTTGCTTCTGAAACAGGCTTCAAAAGAGGTTTCGCTCCGTGGCATCAGAATTGGCTAGCGTTTGTGCTTGCTTGTGAAACAGGCTTCAAATCATGTTTCGCTTCGTGGCAGCAGGTTTCGCTAGCGTTTGTGTTTTCTTGTGAAACAGACTTCAAAAGAGGTTTCTCTCCATGGCAGCAGGATTCGCTAGAGCTTGTGCTTGCTTGTGAAACAGGCTTCAAAAGATGTTTCGCTTCGAGGCTGCAGGATTCGCTAGCGTTTGTGCTTGCTTGTGAAACAGGCTTCAAAAGGTGTCTTCCTCTGTGGCATCAGGATTCGCTAGCGTTTGTGTTTGTGTGTTAAACAGGCTTGAAAAGAGGTTTCGCTCTGTGTGATCATGGTTCGCTATCGTTCGTGCTTGCTTGTGAAACAGGCTTGAAAAGAGGTTTCGGTCCATGGCAGCAGGATTCGCTAGTGTTTTTGCTTGCTTGTGAAACAGGCTTCAAAAGAGGTTTCGCTCCGTGGCAGCAGGATTCGCTAGCGTTTGTGCTTGCTGCTGAGACAGGCTTCAAAAGAGGTTTCGCTCCGTGGCAGCGGGACTCGCTAGCATTTGTGCTTGGTTGTGAAACAGGCTTCAAAAGAGGTTTTGCTCCATGGCAGGAGGATTCGCTAGCGTTTGTGCTTGCTTGAGAAACTGACTTCAAAAGAGGTTTCGCTTCATGGCAGCAGGATTCGCTAGTGTTTGTGCTTTCCTGTGACACAGACTTCAAAAGAGGTTTCGCTCCGTGGCAGCAGGATACACTAGCGTTTGTGCTTTCTTGTGAAACAGACTTCAAAAAAGGTTTCGCTCCGTGGCAGCAGAATTCGCTAGCGTTTGTGCTTGCTTGTGAAACAGGCTTCAAAAGATGTTTCGCTTCGAGGCTGCAGGATTCGCTAGCGTTTGCGCTTGCTTGAGAAACAGATTTCAAAAGAGGTTTCGCTTCGTGGAAGCAGGATTCACTAACATTTGGCCTTGCTTGTGAAACAGGCTTCAAAAGATGTTTCGCTTTTGTGGCAGCAGGATTCGCTAGCGTTTGTGCTTGCTTGTGAAACAGGCTTCAAAAGATGTTTCGCTTCGAGGCTGCAGGATTAGCTAGCGTTTCTGCTTGCTTGTGAAACAGACTTCAAAATAGGTTTCGCTTCGTGGAAGCAGGATTCACTAGCGTTTGTGCTGGCTTGTGAAACATGCTTCAAAAGATGTTTCGCTTTTGTGGCAGCAGGATTCGCTAGCGTTTGTGCTTGCTTGTGAAACAGGCTTCAACTCATGTTTCGCTTCGTGGCAGCAGGTTTCGCTGGCGTTTGTGCTTTCTTGTGAAACACACTTCAAAAGAGGTTTCGCTTCGTGGCAGCAGGATTCGCTAGCGTTTGTGCTTGCTTGTGAAACAGGCTTCAAAAGAATTTTTTCTCCGTGGCAGCAGTATTTGCTAGCTTTTGCGCTTGCTTGTGAAACAGGCTTCAAAAGAAGTTTCCCTCCGTAGCAGCAGGATTCGCTAGCTTTTGTACTGGCATGCTAAACAGGTTTCAAAAGAGGGTTCGCTCCGTGGCAGCAGGATTCGCTAGCGTTTGTGCTTGCTACTGAAACAGGCTTCAAAAGAGGTTTCGCTCCGTGGCAGCAGGATCGCTAGCGTTTGTTCTTGCTTGTGAAACAGGCTTCAAAAGATGTTTCGCTCCGCGGCAGCAGGAATCGATAGTATTTGTGCTTGGATGTGAAACAGGCTTCAGAAGAGGTTTCGCTCCGTGGCATCAGAATTCGCGAGCGTTTGTGCTTGCTTGCGAAACAGACTTCAAAAAGAGGTTTCGCTCCGTGGCAGTATTATTTGCTAGCGTTTGTGCTTGCTTGTGAAAGAGGCTTCAACAGATATTTCGCTCCGCGGCAGCAGGAGTCGCTAGTATTTGTGCTTGGTTGTGAACAGGCTTCAAAAGAGGTTTCGCTCCGTGGCATTATGATTCGCTAGCGTTTGTGATTGCGTGTGAAACAGGCTTCAAATCATGTTTCGCTTTGTGGCAGCAGGATTCGCTAGCGTTTGTGCTTTCCTGTGACACAGACTTCAAAAGAGGTTTCGCTCCGTGCCAGCAGGATTCGCTAGCGTTTGTGCTTGCTTGTGAAACAGGCTTTAAAAGATGTTTCGCTTCGAGGCTGCAGGATTCGCTAGCATTTCCGCTTGCTTGAGAAACAGATTTCAAAAGAGGTTTCGCTTCGTGGAAGCAGGATTCACTAGCCTTTGGGCTTGCTTGTGAAACAGGCTTCAAAAGATGTTTCGCTTTTGTGGCAGCAGGATTCGCTAGCGTTTGTGCTTGCTTGTGAAACAGGCTTCAAAAGATGTTTCGCTTCGAGGCTGCAGGATTAGGTAGCGTTTGTGCTTGCTTCTGAAACAGGCTTCAAAAGAGGTTTCGCTCCGTGGCATCAGAATTGGCTAGCGTTTGTGCTTGCTTGTGAAACAGGCTTCAAATCATGTTTCGCTTCGTGGCAGCAGGTTTCGCTAGCGTTTGTGCTTTCTTGTGAAACAGACTTCAAAAGAGGTTTCTCTCCGTGGCAGCAGGATTCGCTAGCCTTTGTGCTTGCTTGTGAAACAGGCTTCAAAAGATGTTTCGCTTCGTGGTAGCAGGATTCGGTAGGTTTTGTGCTTGATTTTGAAACGGGCTTCAAAATAAGTTTCCCTCCGTGGCAGCAGGATTCGGTAGTTTTTGTGCTTGCTTGTTAAACAGGTTTCAAAAGAGGTTTCGCTCCGTGGCAGCGGGCCTCGCTAGCATTTGTGCTTGGTTGAGAAACAGGCTTCAAAAGAGGTTTCGCTCCGTGGCAGCAGGATTCGCTAGCGTTTGTGCTTGCTTTTGAAACAGGCTTCAAAAGATGTTTCGCTTTTGTGGCAGCAGGATTCGCTAGCGTTTGTGCTTGCTTGTGAAACAGGCTTCAAAAGATGTTTCGCTTCGTGGCTGCAGGTTTAGCTAGCGTTTGTGCTTGCTTCTGAAACATTCTTCAAAAGAGGTTTCGCTCCGTGGCATCAGAATTGGCTAGCGTTTGTGCTTGCTTGTGAAACAGGCTTCAAATCATGTTTCGCTTCGTGGCAGCAGGTTTCGCTAGCGTTTGTGCTTTCTTGTGAAACAGACTTCAAAAGAGGTTTCTCTCCGTGGCAGCAGGATTCGCTAGCTTTTGTGCTTGCTTGTGAAACAGGCTTCAAAAGATGTTTCGCTTCGAGGCTGCACGATTCGTAAGCGTTTGTGCTTGCTTGTGAAACAGGCTTGAAAAGAGGTTTCGATCCGTGATAGCAGGATTCGCTAGCGTTCGTGCTTGTTTGCGAAACAGGATTAAAAAGATGTTTCGCTCTGTGGCAGCAGGATTGGCTAGCATTTGTGCTTGCTTGTGAAACCGGCTTCAACTCATGTTTCGCTTTGTGGCAGCAGGATTCGCTGGCGTTTGTGCTTTCTTGTGAAACAGACTTCAAAAGAGGTTTCGCTCCGTGGCAGCAGGATTCGCTAGCGTTTGTGCTTGCTTGTGAAACAGGCTTCAAAAGAATTTTCCTTCCGTGGCAGCAGTATTTGCTAGCTTTTGCGCTTGCTTGTGAAACAGGCTTCAAAAGAAGTTTCCCTCCGTAGCAGCAGGATTCGCTAGCGTTTGTGCTTGCTTGTGAAACAGGCTTCAAAAGAGGGTTCGCTCCGTGGCAGCAGGATTCGCTAGTGTTTGTGCTTGCTACTGAAACAGGCTTCAAAAGAGGTTTCGCTCCGTGGCAGCAGGATTCGCTAGCAATTGTGCTTGCTTGTGAAACAGGCTTCAAATCATGTTTCGCTTCGTGGCAGCAGGTTTCGCTAGCGTTTGTGCTTTCTTGTGAAACAGACTTCAAAAGAGGTTTCTCTCCGTGGCAGCAGGATTCGCTAGCTTTTGTGCTTGCTTGTGAAACAGGCTTCAAAAGATGTTTCGCTTCGAGGCTGCACGATTCGTAAGCGTTTGTGCTTGCTTGTGAAACAGGCTTGAAAAGAGGTTTCGATCCGTGATAGCAGGATTCGCTAGCGTTCGTGCTTGTTTGCGAAACAGGATTAAAAAGATGTTTCGCTCTGTGGCAGCAGGATTGGCTAGCATTTGTGCTTGCTTGTGAAACCGGCTTCAACTCATGTTTCGCTTCGTGGCAGCAGGATTCGCTGGCGTTTGTGCTTTCTTGTGAAACAGACTTCAAAAGAGGTTTCGCTCCGTGGCAGCAGGATTCGCTAGCGTTTGTGCTTGCTTGTGAAACAGGCTTCAAAAGAATTCTCCCTCCGTGGCAGCAGTATTTGCTATCTTTTGCGCTTGCTTGTGAAACAGGCTTCAAAAGAAGTTTCCCTCCGTAGCAGCAGGATTCGCTAGCTTTTGTGCTGGCATGCTAAACAGGTTTCAAAAGAGGGTTCGCTCCGTGGCAGTAGGATTCGCTAGCGTTTGTGCTTTCTACTGAAACAGGCTTCAAAAGAGGTTTCGCTCCGTGGCATCAGGATTCGCTAGCGTTTGTGCTTGCTTGTGAAACAGGCTTCAAACGATGTTTCGCTCCGCGGCAGCAGGAATCGATAGTATTTGTGCTTGGATGTGAAACAGGCTTCAGAAGAGGTTTCGCTCCGTGGCATCAGGATTCGCGAGCGTTTGTGCTTGCTTGCGAAACAGACTTCAAAATGAGGTTTCGCTCCGTGGCAGTATTATTCGCTAGCGTTTGTGCTTGCTTGTGAAAGAGGCTTCAAAAGATATTTAGCTCCGCGGCAGCAGGAGTCGCTAGTATTTGTGCTTGGTTGTGAACAGGCTTCAAAAGAGGTTTCGCTCCGTGGCATTATGATTCGCTAGCGTTTGTGATTGCGTATGAAACAGGCTTCAAATCATGTTTCGCTTCGTGGCAGCAGGATTCGCTAGCGTTTGTGCTTTCCTGTGACACAGACTTCAAAAGAGGTTTCGCTCCGTGGCAGCAGGATTCGCTAGCGTTTGTGCTTGCTTGTGAAACAGGCTTCAAAAGATGTTTCGCTTCGAGGCTGCAGGATTCGCTAGCGTTTCCGCTTGCTTGAGAAAGAGATTTTAAAAGAGGTTTCGCTTCGTGGAAGCAGGATTCACTAGCCTTTGGGCTTGCTTGTGAAACAGGCTTCAAAAGATGTTTCGCTTTTGTGGCAGCAGGATTCGCTAGCGTTTGTGCTTGCTCGTGAAACAGGCTTCAAAAGATGTTTCGCTTCGAGGCTGCAGGATTAGCTAGCGTTTGTGCTTGCTTCTGAAACAGGCTTCAAAAGAGGTTTCGCTCCGTGGCATCAGAATTGGCTAGCGTTTGTGCTTGCTTGTGAAACAGGCTTCAAATCATGTTTCGCTTCGTGGCAGCAGGTTTCGCTAGCGTTTGTGTTTTCTTGTGAAACAGACTTCAAAAGAGGTTTCTCTCCATGGCAGCAGGATTCGCTAGAGCTTGTGCTTGCTTGTGAAACAGGCTTCAAAAGATGTTTCGCTTCGAGGCTGCAGGATTCGCTAGCGTTTGTGCTTGCTTGTGAAACAGGCTTCAAAAGGTGTCTTCCTCTGTGGCATCAGGATTCGCTAGCGTTTGTGTTTGTGTGTTAAACAGGCTTGAAAAGAGGTTTCGCTCTGTGTGATCATGGTTCGCTATCGTTCGTGCTTGCTTGTGAAACAGGCTTGAAAAGAGGTTTCGGTCCATGGCAGCAGGATTCGCTAGTGTTTTTGCTTGCTTGTGAAACAGGCTTCAAAAGAGGTTTCGCTCCGTGGCAGCAGGATTCGCTAGCGTTTGTGCTTGCTGCTGAGACAGGCTTCAAAAGAGGTTTCGCTCCGTGGCAGCGGGACTCGCTAGCATTTGTGCTTGGTTGTGAAACAGGCTTCAAAAGAGGTTTTGCTCCATGGCAGGAGGATTCGCTAGCGTTTGTGCTTGCTTGAGAAACTGACTTCAAAAGAGGTTTCGCTTCATGGCAGCAGGATTCGCTAGTGTTTGTGCTTTCCTGTGACACAGACTTCAAAAGAGGTTTCGCTCCGTGGCAGCAGGATACACTAGCGTTTGTGCTTTCTTGTGAAACAGACTTCAAAAAAGGTTTCGCTCCGTGGCAGCAGAATTCGCTAGCGTTTGTGCTTGCTTGTGAAACAGGCTTCAAAAGATGTTTCGCTTCGAGGCTGCAGGATTCGCTAGCGTTTGCGCTTGCTTGAGAAACAGATTTCAAAAGAGGTTTCGCTTCGTGGAAGCAGGATTCACTAACATTTGGCCTTGCTTGTGAAACAGGCTTCAAAAGATGTTTCGCTTTTGTGGCAGCAGGATTCGCTAGCGTTTGTGCTTGCTTGTGAAACAGGCTTCAAAAGATGTTTCGCTTCGAGGCTGCAGGATTAGCTAGCGTTTCTGCTTGCTTGTGAAACAGACTTCAAAATAGGTTTCGCTTCGTGGAAGCAGGATTCACTAGCGTTTGTGCTGGCTTGTGAAACATGCTTCAAAAGATGTTTCGCTTTTGTGGCAGCAGGATTCGCTAGCGTTTGTGCTTGCTTGTGAAACAGGCTTCAACTCATGTTTCGCTTCGTGGCAGCAGGTTTCGCTGGCGTTTGTGCTTTCTTGTGAAACACACTTCAAAAGAGGTTTCGCTTCGTGGCAGCAGGATTCGCTAGCGTTTGTGCTTGCTTGTGAAACAGGCTTCAAAAGAATTTTTTCTCCGTGGCAGCAGTATTTGCTAGCTTTTGCGCTTGCTTGTGAAACAGGCTTCAAAAGAAGTTTCCCTCCGTAGCAGCAGGATTCGCTAGCTTTTGTACTGGCATGCTAAACAGGTTTCAAAAGAGGGTTCGCTCCGTGGCAGCAGGATTCGCTAGCGTTTGTGCTTGCTACTGAAACAGGCTTCAAAAGAGGTTTCGCTCCGTGGCAGCAGGATCGCTAGCGTTTGTTCTTGCTTGTGAAACAGGCTTCAAAAGATGTTTCGCTCCGCGGCAGCAGGAATCGATAGTATTTGTGCTTGGATGTGAAACAGGCTTCAGAAGAGGTTTCGCTCCGTGGCATCAGAATTCGCGAGCGTTTGTGCTTGCTTGCGAAACAGACTTCAAAAAGAGGTTTCGCTCCGTGGCAGTATTATTTGCTAGCGTTTGTGCTTGCTTGTGAAAGAGGCTTCAACAGATATTTCGCTCCGCGGCAGCAGGAGTCGCTAGTATTTGTGCTTGGTTGTGAACAGGCTTCAAAAGAGGTTTCGCTCCGTGGCATTATGATTCGCTAGCGTTTGTGATTGCGTGTGAAACAGGCTTCAAATCATGTTTCGCTTTGTGGCAGCAGGATTCGCTAGCGTTTGTGCTTTCCTGTGACACAGACTTCAAAAGAGGTTTCGCTCCGTGCCAGCAGGATTCGCTAGCGTTTGTGCTTGCTTGTGAAACAGGCTTTAAAAGATGTTTCGCTTCGAGGCTGCAGGATTCGCTAGCATTTCCGCTTGCTTGAGAAACAGATTTCAAAAGAGGTTTCGCTTCGTGGAAGCAGGATTCACTAGCCTTTGGGCTTGCTTGTGAAACAGGCTTCAAAAGATGTTTCGCTTTTGTGGCAGCAGGATTCGCTAGCGTTTGTGCTTGCTTGTGAAACAGGCTTCAAAAGATGTTTCGCTTCGAGGCTGCAGGATTAGGTAGCGTTTGTGCTTGCTTCTGAAACAGGCTTCAAAAGAGGTTTCGCTCCGTGGCATCAGAATTGGCTAGCGTTTGTGCTTGCTTGTGAAACAGGCTTCAAATCATGTTTCGCTTCGTGGCAGCAGGTTTCGCTAGCGTTTGTGCTTTCTTGTGAAACAGACTTCAAAAGAGGTTTCTCTCCGTGGCAGCAGGATTCGCTAGCCTTTGTGCTTGCTTGTGAAACAGGCTTCAAAAGATGTTTCGCTTCGTGGTAGCAGGATTCGGTAGGTTTTGTGCTTGATTTTGAAACGGGCTTCAAAATAAGTTTCCCTCCGTGGCAGCAGGATTCGGTAGTTTTTGTGCTTGCTTGTTAAACAGGTTTCAAAAGAGGTTTCGCTCCGTGGCAGCGGGCCTCGCTAGCATTTGTGCTTGGTTGAGAAACAGGCTTCAAAAGAGGTTTCGCTCCGTGGCAGCAGGATTCGCTAGCGTTTGTGCTTGCTTTTGAAACAGGCTTCAAAAGATGTTTCGCTTTTGTGGCAGCAGGATTCGCTAGCGTTTGTGCTTGCTTGTGAAACAGGCTTCAAAAGATGTTTCGCTTCGTGGCTGCAGGTTTAGCTAGCGTTTGTGCTTGCTTCTGAAACATTCTTCAAAAGAGGTTTCGCTCCGTGGCATCAGAATTGGCTAGCGTTTGTGCTTGCTTGTGAAACAGGCTTCAAATCATGTTTCGCTTCGTGGCAGCAGGTTTCGCTAGCGTTTGTGCTTTCTTGTGAAACAGACTTCAAAAGAGGTTTCTCTCCGTGGCAGCAGGATTCGCTAGCTTTTGTGCTTGCTTGTGAAACAGGCTTCAAAAGATGTTTCGCTTCGAGGCTGCACGATTCGTAAGCGTTTGTGCTTGCTTGTGAAACAGGCTTGAAAAGAGGTTTCGATCCGTGATAGCAGGATTCGCTAGCGTTCGTGCTTGTTTGCGAAACAGGATTAAAAAGATGTTTCGCTCTGTGGCAGCAGGATTGGCTAGCATTTGTGCTTGCTTGTGAAACCGGCTTCAACTCATGTTTCGCTTTGTGGCAGCAGGATTCGCTGGCGTTTGTGCTTTCTTGTGAAACAGACTTCAAAAGAGGTTTCGCTCCGTGGCAGCAGGATTCGCTAGCGTTTGTGCTTGCTTGTGAAACAGGCTTCAAAAGAATTTTCCTTCCGTGGCAGCAGTATTTGCTAGCTTTTGCGCTTGCTTGTGAAACAGGCTTCAAAAGAAGTTTCCCTCCGTAGCAGCAGGATTCGCTAGCGTTTGTGCTTGCTTGTGAAACAGGCTTCAAAAGAGGGTTCGCTCCGTGGCAGCAGGATTCGCTAGCGTTTGTGCTTGCTACTGAAACAGGCTTCAAAAGAGGTTTCGCTCCGTGGCAGCAGGATTCGCTAGCAATTGTGCTTGCTTGTGAAACAGGCTTCAAATCATGTTTCGCTTCGTGGCAGCAGGTTTCGCTAGCGTTTGTGCTTTCTTGTGAAACAGACTTCAAAAGAGGTTTCTCTCCGTGGCAGCAGGATTCGCTAGCTTTTGTGCTTGCTTGTGAAACAGGCTTCAAAAGATGTTTCGCTTCGAGGCTGCACGATTCGTAAGCGTTTGTGCTTGCTTGTGAAACAGGCTTGAAAAGAGGTTTCGATCCGTGATAGCAGGATTCGCTAGCGTTCGTGCTTGTTTGCGAAACAGGATTAAAAAGATGCTTCGCTCTGTGGCAGCAGGATTGGCTAGCATTTGTGCTTGCTTGTGAAACCGGCTTCAACTCATGTTTCGCTTTGTGGCAGCAGGATTCGCTGGCGTTTGTGCTTTCTTGTGAAACAGACTTCAATAGAGGTTTCGCTCCGTGGCAGCAGAATTCGCTAGCGTTTGTGCTTGCTTGTGAAACAGGCTTCAAAAGAATTTTCCTTCCGTGGCAGCAGTATTTGCTAGCTTTTGCGCTTGCTTGTGAAACAGGCTTCAAAAGAAGTTTCCCTCCGTAGCAGCAGGATTCGCTAGCTTTTGTGCTGGCATGCTAAACAGGTTTCAAAAGAGGGTTCGCTCCGTGGCAGCAGGATTCGCGAGCGTTTGTGCTTGCTTGCGAAACAGACTTCAAAAAGAGGTTTCGCTCCGTGGCAGTATTATTCGCTAGCGTTTGTGCTTGCTTGTGAAAGAGGCTTCAAAAGATATTTCGCTCCGCGGCAGCAGGAGTCGCTAGTATTTGTGCTTGGTTGTGAACAGGCTTCAAAAGAGGTTTCGCTCCGTGGCATTATGATTCGCTAGCGTTTGTGATTGCGTATGAAACAGGCTTCAAATCATGTTTCGCTTCGTGGCAGCAGGATTCGCTAGCATTTGTGCTTTCCTGTGACACAGACTTCAAAAGAGGTTTCGCTCCGTGGCAGCAGGATTCGCTAGCGTTTGTGCTTGCTTGTGAAACAGGCTTCAAAAGATGTTTCGCTTCGAGGCTGCAGGATTCGCTAGCGTTTCCGCTTGCTTGAGAAACAGATTTCAAAAGAGGTTTCGCTTCGTGGAAGCAGGATTCACTAGCCTTTGGGCTTGCTTGTGAAACAGGCTTCAAAAGATGTTTCGCTTTTGTGGCAGCAGGATTCGCTAGCGTTTGTGCTTGCTTGTGAAACAGGCTTCAAAATATGTTTCGCTTCGAGGCTGCAGGATTAGCTAGCGTTTGTGCTTGCTTCTGAAACAGGCTTCAAAAGAGGTTTCGCTCCGTGGCATCAGAATTGGCTGGCGTTTGTGCTTGCTTGTGAAACAGGCTTCAAATCATGTTTCGCTTCGTGGCAGCAGGTTTCGCTAGCGTTTGTGCTTTCTTGTGAAACAGACTTCAAAAGAGGTTTCTCTCCATGGCAGCAGGATTCGCTAGAGCTTGTGGTTGCTTGTGAAACAGGCTTTAAAAGATGTTTCGCTTCGAGGCTGCAGGATTCGCTAGCGTTTGTGCTTGCTTGTGAAACAGGCTTCAAAAGGTGTCTTCCTCTGTGGCATCAGGATTCGCTAGCGTTTGTGTTTGTGTGTTAAACAGGCTTGAAAAGAGGTTTCGCTCTGTGTGATCATGGTTCGCTATCGTTCGTGCTTGCTTGTGAAACAGGCTTGAAAAGAGGTTTCGGTCCATGGCAGCAGGATTCGCTAGCGTTCATGCTTGCTTGCGAAACAGGATTCAAAAGATGTTTCGCTCCGTGGCAGCAGGATTGGCTAGCGTTTGTGCTTGCTTGTGAAACAGGCTTCAAAAGAGGTTTCGCTCCGCGGCAGCAGGATTCGCTAGTAATTTTTCTTGCTTGTTAAACAGGCTTGAAAAGAGGTTTCGCTTCGTGACAGCAGGATTTGCTAGCCTTGGTGCTTTCTTGTGAAAAAGACTTCAAAAGAGGTTTCGCTCCGTGGCAGCAGGATTCGCTAGTGTTTTTGCTTGCTTGTGAAACAGGCTTCAAAAGAGGTTTCGCTCCGTGGCAGCGGGACTCGCTAGCATTTGTGCTTGGTTGTGAAACAGGCTTCAAAAGAGGTTTTGCTCCATGGCAGGAGGATTCGCTAGCGTTTGTGCTTGCTTGAGAAACTGACTTCAAAAGAGGTTTCGCTTCATGGCAGCAGGATTCGCTAGTGTTTGTGCTTTCCTGTGACACAGACTTCAAAAGAGGTTTCGCTCCGTGGCAGCAGGATACACTAGCGTTTGTGCTTTCTTGTGAAACAGACTTCAAAAGAGGTTTCGCTTCGAGGCTGCAGGATTCGCTAGCGTTTGCGCTTGCTTGAGAAACAGATTTCAAAAGAGGTTTCGCTTCGTGGAAGCAGGATTCACTAACATTTGGGCTTGCTTGTGAAACAGGCTTCCAAAGATGTTTCGCTTTTGTGGCAGCAGGATTCGCTAGCGTTTGTGCTTGCTTGTGAAGCAGGCTTCAAAAGATGTTTCGCTTCGAGGCTGCAGGATTAGCTAGCGTTTCTGCTTGCTTGTGAAACAGACTTCAAAATAGGTTTCGCTTCGTGGAAGCAGGATTCACTAGCGTTTGTGCTGGCTTGTGAAACATGCTTCAAAAGATGTTTCGCTTTTGTGGCAGCAGGATTCGCTAGCGTTTGTGCTTGGTTGTGAAACAGGATTGAAAAGAGGTTTCGCTCCGTGCCAACAGGATTCCGTAGCGTTTGTGCTTGCTTCTGAAACAGGCTTCAAAAGAGGTTTCGCTCCGTGGCAGCAGAATTGGCTAGCGTTTGTGCTTGCTTGTGAAACAGGCTTCAAATCATGTTTCGCTTCGTGGCAGCAGGTTTCGCTAGCGTTTGCGCTTTCTTGTGAAACAGACTTCAAAAGAGGTTTCTCTCCATGGCAGCAGGATTCGCTAGCTTTTGTGTTTGCGTGCTAAACAGGCTTGAAAAGAGGTTTCGCTCTGTGTGATCATGATTCGCTAGCGGTCGTGCTTGCTTGTGAAACAGGCTTGAAAAGAGGTTTCGCTCCGTGGCAGCAGGATTTGCTAGCTTTCATGCTTGCTTGCGAAACAGGATTCAAAAGATGTTTCGCTCCGTGGCAGCAGGATTGACTAGCGTTTGTGCTTGGTTGTGAAACAGGCTTCAAATCATGTTTCGCTTCGTGGCAGCAGGATTCGCTAGCGTTTGTGCTTTCTTGTGAAACAGACTTCAAAAGAGGTTTCGCTCCGTGGCAGCAGGATTCGCTAGTGTTTTTGCTTGCTTGTAAAACAGGCTTCAAAAGATGTTTCGCTCTGCGGCAGCAGGATTCGCTTGTAATTTTGCTTGCTTGTTAAACAGGTTTCAAAAGAGGTTTCGCTCCATGGCAGCAGGATTCGCTAGCGTTTGTGCTTGCTACTGATACAGGCTTCAAAAGAAGTTTCGCTCCGTGGCAGCGGGAGTTGCTAGCATTTGTGCTTGGTTGTGAAACAGACTTCAAAATAGGATTTGCTCTATGGCAGGAGGATTCGCTAGCGTTTGTGCTTGCTTGTGAAACTGACTTCAAAAGAGGTTTCGCTTCATGGCAGCAGGATTCGCTAGCGTTTGTGCTTTCTTGTGAAACAGACTTCAAAAGAGGTTTCGCTCCGTGGCAGCAGGATTCGCTAGTGTTTTTGCTTGCTTGTAAAACAGGCTTCAAAAGATGTTTCGCTCTGCGGCAGCAGGATTCGCTTGAAATTTTGCTTGCTTGTTAAACAGGCTTCAAAAGAGGTTTCGCTCCGTGGCAGCAGGATTCGCTAGCGTTTGTGCTTGCTTGTGATACAGACTTCAATTGAGGTTTCGCTCTGTGGCAACAGGATTCGCTGGCGTTTGGGCTTGCTTCTGAAACAGGCATCAAAAGAGGTTTCGCTCCGTGGCAGCAGGATTGGCTAGCGTTTGTGCTTGCTTGTGAAACATGCTTCAAATCATGATTCGCTTCGTGGGAGCTGGATTTGCTAGCGTTTGTGCTTTCTTGTGAAACAGACTTCAAAAGAAGTTTCTCTCCGTGGCAGCAGGATTCGCTAGCGTTTGTGCTTGCTTGTGAAACAGGCTTCAAAAGTTGTTTGGCTTCGAGGCTGCACGATTCGTAAGCGTTTGTGCTTGCTTGTGAAACAGGCTTCAAATGATGTTTCGCTCCGCGGCAGCAGGATACGCTAGTATTTCTGCTTGCTTGTGAAAAAAGCTTCAAAAGAGGTTTCGCTCTGTGGGATCATGATTCGCTAGCGTTCGTGCTTGCTTGTGATACAGGCTTGAAAAGAGGTTTCGATCCGTGATAGCAGGATTCGCTAGCGTTCGTGCTTGTTTGCGAAACAGGATTAAAAAGATGTTTCGCTCTGTGGCAGCAGGATTGGCTAGCATTTGTGCTTGCTTGTGAAACAGGCTTCAAATCATGTTTCGCTTCGTGGCAGCAGGATTGGCTAGCATTTGTGCTTGCTTGTGAAACAGGCTTCAAATCATGTTTCGCTTCGCGGCAGCAGGATTCGCTAGCGTTTGTGCTTGCTACTGAAACAGGCTTCAAAAGAGGTTTCGGTCCGTGGCAGCAGGATTCGCTAGCGTTTGTGCTTGCTTCTGAAACAGGCTTCAAAAGAGGTTTCGCTGGGGGCAGCAGGATTGGCTAGTGTTTTTGCCTGCTTGTGAAACAGGCTTCAAAAGATGTTTCGCTCCGCGGCATTATGATTCGCTAGCGTTTGTGATTGCGTGTGAAACAGGCTTCAAATCATGTTTCGCTTCGTGGCAGCAGGATTCGCTAGCGTTTGTGCTTTCCTGTGACACAGACTTCAAAAGAGGTTTCGCTTTGTGGCAGCAGGATTCGCTAGCTTTTGTGCTTGCTTGTGAAACAGGCTTCAAAAGATGTTTCGCTTCGAGGCTGCAGGATTCGCTAGCGTTTGCGCTTGCTTGAGAAACAGATTTCAAAAGAGGTTTCGCTTCGTGGAAGCAGGATTCACTAGCCTTTGGGCTTGCTTGTGAAACAGGCTTCAAAAGATGTTTCGCTTTTGTGGCAGCAGGATTCGCTAGCGTTTGTGCTTGCTTGTGAAACAGGCTTCAAAAGATGTTTCGCTTCGAGGCTGCAGGATTAGGTAGCGTTTGTGCTTGCTTCTGAAACAGGCTTCAAAAGAGGTTTCGCTCCGTGGCATCAGAATTGGCTAGCGTTTGTGCTTGCTTGTGAAACAGGCTTCAAATCATGTTTCGCTTCGTGGCAGCAGGTTTCGCTAGCGTTTGGGCTTTCTTGTGAAACAGACTTCAAAAGAGGTATCTCTCCGTGGCAGCAGGATTCGCTAGCCTTTGTGCTTGCTTGTGAAACAGGCTTCAAAAGATGTTTCGCTTCGTGGTAGCAGGATTCGGTAGGTTTTGTGCTTGATTTTGAAACGGGTTTCAAAATAAGTTTCCCTCCGTGGCAGCAGGATTCGGTAGTTTTTGTGCTTGCTTGTTAAACAGGTTTCAAAAGAGGTTTCGCTCCGTGGCAGCGGGCCTCGCTAGCGTTTGTGCTTGCTTTTGAAACAGGCTTCAAAAGATGTTTCGCTTTTGTGGCAGCAGGATTCGCTAGCGTTTGTGCTTGCTTGTGAAACAGGCTTCAAAAGATGTTTCGCTTCGTGGCTGCAGGTTTAGCTAGCGTTTGTGCTTGCTTCTGAAACATTCTTCAAAAGAGGTTTCGCTCCGTGGCATCAGAATTGGCTAGCGTTTGTGCTTGCTTGTGAAACAGGCTTCAAATCATGTTTCGCTTCGTGGCAGCAGGTTTCGCTAGCGTTTGTGCTTTCTTGTGAAACAGACTTCAAAAGAGGTTTCTCTCCGTGGCAGCAGGATTCGCTAGCTTTTGTGCTTGCTTGTGAAACAGGCTTCAAAAGATGTTTCGCTTCGAGGCTGCACGATTCGTAAGCGTTTGTGCTTGCTTGTGAAACAGGCTTGAAAAGAGGTTTCGATCCGTGATAGCAGGATTCGCTAGCGTTCGTGCTTGTTTGCGAAACAGGATTAAAAAGATGTTTCGCTCTGTGGCAGCAGGATTGGCTAGCATTTGTGCTTGCTTGTGAAACCGGCTTCAACTCATGTTTCGCTTTGTGGCAGCAGGATTCGCTGGCGTTTGTGCTTTCTTGTGAAACAGACTTCAAAAGAGGTTTCGCTCCATGGCAGCAGGATTCGCTAGCGTTTGTGCTTGCTTGTGAAACAGGCTTCAAAAGAATTTTCCTTCCGTGGCAGCAGTATTTGCTAGCTTTTGCGCTTGCTTGTGAAACAGGCTTCAAAAGAAGTTTCCCTCCGTAGCAGCAGGATTCGCTAGCGTTTGTGCTTGCTTGTGAAACAGGCTTCAAAAGAGGGTTCGCTCCGTGGCAGCAGGATTCGCTAGCGTTTGTGCTTGCTACTGAAACAGGCTTCAAAAGAGGTTTCGCTCCGTGGCAGCAGGATTCGCTAGCAATTGTGCTTGCTTGTGAAACAGGCTTCAAATCATGTTTCGCTTCGTGGCAGCAGGTTTCGCTAGCGTTTGTGCTTTCTTGTGAAACAGACTTCAAAAGAGGTTTCTCTCCGTGGCAGCAGGATTCGCTAGCTTTTGTGCTTGCTTGTGAAACAGGCTTCAAAAGATGTTTCGCTTCGAGGCTGCACGATTCGTAAGCGTTTGTGCTTGCTTGTGAAACAGGCTTGAAAAGAGGTTTCGATCCGTGATAGCAGGATTCGCTAGCGTTCGTGCTTGTTTGCGAAACAGGATTAAAAAGATGTTTCGCTCTGTGGCAGCAGGATTGGCTAGCATTTGTGCTTGCTTATGAAACCGGCTTCAACTCATGTTTCGCTTTGTGGCAGCAGGATTCGCTGGCGTTTGTGCTTTCTTGTGAAACAGACTTCAAAAGAGGTTTCGCTCCGTGGCAGCAGGATTCGCTAGCTTTTGTGCTTGCTTGTGAAACAGGCTTCAAAAGAATTTTCCTTCCGTGGCAGCAGTATTTGCTAGCTTTTGCGCTTGCTTGTGAAACAGGCTTCAAAAGAAGTTTCCCTCCGTAGCAGCAGGATTCGCTAGCTTTTGTGCTGGCATGCTAAACAGGTTTCAAAAGAGGGTTCGCTCCGTGGCAGCAGGATTCGCTAGCGTTTGTGCTTGCTACTGAAACAGGCTTCAAAAGAGGTTTCGCTCCGTGGCAGCAGGATTCGCTAGCAATTGTGCTTGCTTGTGAAACAGGCTTCAAACGATGTTTCGCTCCGCGGCAGCAGGAATCGATAGTATTTGTGCTTGGATGTGAAACAGGCTTCAGAAGAGGTTTCGCTCCGTGGCATAAGGATTCGCGAGCGTTTGTGCTTGCTTGCGAAACAGACTTCAAAAAGAGGTTTCGCTCCGTGGCAGTATTATTCGCTAGCGTTTGTGCTTGCTTGTGAAAGAGGCTTCAAAAGATATTTCGCTCCGCGGCAGCAGGAGTCGCTAGTATTTGTGCTTGGTTGTGAACAGGCTTCAAAAGAGGTTTCGCTCCGTGGCATTATGATTCGCTAGCGTTTGTGATTGCGTATGAAACAGGCTTCAAATCATGTTTCGCTTCGTGGCAGCAGGATTCGCTAGCATTTGTGCTTTCCTGTGACACAGACTTCAAAAGAGGTTTCGCTCCGTGGCAGCAGGATTCGCTAGCGTTTGTGCTTGCTTGTGAAACAGGCTTCAAAAGATGTTTCGCTTCGAGGCTGCAGGATTCGCTAGCGTTTCCGCTTGCTTGAGAAACAGATTTCAAAAGAGGTTTCGCTTCGTGGAAGCAGGATTCACTAGCCTTTGGGCTTGCTTGTGAAACAGGCTTCAAAAGATGTTTCGCTTTTGTGGCAGCAGGATTCGCTAGCGTTTGTGCTTGCTTGTGAAACAGGCTTCAAAATATGTTTCGCTTCGAGGCTGCAGGATTAGCTAGCGTTTGTGCTTGCTTCTGAAACAGGCTTCAAAAGAGGTTTCGCTCCGTGGCATCAGAATTGGCTAGCGTTTGTGCTTGCTTGTGAAACAGGCTTCAAATCATGTTTCGCTTCGTGGCAGCAGGTTTCGCTAGCGTTTGTGCTTTCTTGTGAAACAGACTTCAAAAGAGGTTTCTCTCCATGGCAGCAGGATTCGCTAGAGCTTGTGCTTGCTTGTGAAACAGGCTTCAAAAGATGTTTCGCTTCGAGGCTGCAGGATTCGCTAGCGTTTGTGCTTGCTTGTGAAACAGGCTTCAAAAGGTGTCTTCCTCTGTGGCATCAGGATTCGCTAGCGTTTGTGTTTGTGTGTTAAACAGGCTTGAAAAGAGGTTTCGCTCTGTGTGATCATGGTTCGCTATCGTTCGTGCTTGCTTGTGAAACAGGCTTGAAAAGAGGTTTCGGTCCATGGCAGCAGGATTCGCTAGCGTTCATGCTTGCTTGCGAAACAGGATTCAAAAGATGTTTCGCTCCGTGGCAGCAGGATTGGCTAGCGTTTGTGCTTGCTTGTGAAACAGGCTTCAAAAGATGTTTCGCTCCGCGGCAGCAGGATTCGCTAGTAATTTTGCTTGCTTGTTAAACAGGCTTGAAAAGAGGTTTCGCTTCGTGACAGCAGGATTTGCTAGCCTTGGTGCTTTCTTGTGAAAAAGTCTTCAAAAGAGGTTTCGCTCCGTGGCAGCAGGATTCGCTAGTGTTTTTGCTTGCTTGTGAAACAGGCTTCAAAAGAGGTTTCGCTCCGTGGCAGCGGGACTCGCTAGCATTTGTGCTTGGTTGTGAAACAGGCTTCAAAAGAGGTTTTGCTCCATGGCAGGAGGATTCGCTAGCGTTTGTGCTTGCTTGAGAAACTGACTTCAAAAGAGGTTTCGCTTCATGGCAGCAGGATTCGCTAGTGTTTGTGCTTTCCTGTGACACAGACTTCAAAAGAGGTTTCGCTCCGTGGCAGCAGGATACACTAGCGTTTGTGCTTTCTTGTGAAACAGACTTCAAAAGAGGTTTCGCTTCGAGGCTGCAGGATTCGCTAGCGTTTGCGCTTGCTTGAGAAACAGATTTCAAAAGAGGTTTCGCTTCGTGGAAGCAGGATTCACTAACATTTGGGCTTGCTTGTCAAACAGGCTTCAAAAGATGTTTCGCTTTTGTGGCAGCAGGATTCGCTAGCGTTTGTGCTTGCTTGTGAAACAGGCTTCAAAAGATGTTTCGCTTCGAGGCTGCAGGATTAGCTAGCGTTTCTGCTTGCTTGTGAAACAGACTTCAAAATAGGTTTCGCTTCGTGGAAGCAGGATTCACTAGCGTTTGTGCTGGCTTGTGAAACATGCTTCAAAAGATGTTTCGCTTTTGTGGCAGCAGGATTCGCTAGCGTTTGTGCTTGGTTGTGAAACAGGATTCAAAAGAGGTTTCGCTCCGTGCCAACAGGATTCCGTAGCGTTTGTGCTTGCTTCTGAAACAGGCTTCAAAAGAGGTTTCGCTCCGTGGCAGCAGAATTGGCTAGCGTTTGTGCTTGCTTGTGAAACAGGCTTCAAATCATGTTTCGCTTCGTGGCAGCAGGTTTCGCTAGCGTTTGCGCTTTCTTGTGAAACAGACTTCAAAAGAGGTTTCTCTCCATGGCAGCAGGATTCGCTAGCTTTTGTGTTTGCGTGCTAAACAGGCTTGAAAAGAGGTTTCGCTCTGTGTGATCATGATTCGCTAGCGGTCGTGCTTGCTTGTGAAACAGGCTTGAAAAGAGGTTTCGCTCCGTGGCAGCAGGATTTGCTAGCTTTCATGCTTGCTTGCGAAACAGGATTCAAAAGATGTTTCGCTCCGTGGCAGCAGGATTGGCTAGCGTTTGTGCTTGGTTGTGAAACAGGCTTCAAATCATGTTTCGCTTCGTGGCAGCAGGATTCGCTTGTAATTTTGCTTGCTTGTTAAACAGGTTTCAAAAGAGGTTTCGCTCCATGGCAGCAGGATTCGCTAGCGTTTGTGCTTGCTACTGATACAGGCTTCAAAAGAAGTTTCGCTCCGTGGCAGCGGGAGTTGCTAGCATTTGTGCTTGGTTGTGAAACAGACTTCAAAATAGGATTTGCTCTATGGCAGGAGGATTCGCTAGCGTTTGTGCTTGCTTGTGAAACTGACTTCAAAAGAGGTTTCGCTTCATGGCAGCAGGATTCGCTAGCGTTTGTGCTTTCTTGTGAAACAGACTACAAAAGAGGTTTCGCTCTATGGCAACAGGATTCGCTAACGATTGTGCTTGCTTCTGAAACAGGCTTCAAAAGAGGTTTCGCTTCATGGCAGTAGGACTGGTTAGCAATTTTGCTTGCTTGTGAAGCAGGCCTCAAAACATGTTTCGCTCCGTGGCAGCAGGATTCGCTAGCCTTTGTGCTTGCTTGTGAAACAGGCTTCAAAAGAGGTTTCGCTCCGTGGTAGTAGGATTCGCTAGCTTTTGTGCTTGATTTTCAAACGGGCTTCAAAAGAAGTTTCCCTCCGTGGCAGCAGGATTCGCTAGTTTTTGTGCTTGCTTGTTAAACAGGTTTCAAAAGAGGTTTCGCTCCGTCGCAGCGGGACTCGCTAGCATTTGTGCTTGGTTGAGAAACAGGCTTCAAAAGAGGTTTCGCTCCGTGGCAGCAGGATTCGCTAGCGTTTGTGCTTGCTTGTGATACAGACTTCAATTGAGGTTTCGCTCTGTGGCAACAGGATTGGCTAGCGTTTGTGCTTGCTTGTGAAACATGCTTCAAATCATGATTCGCTTCGTGGGAGCAGGATTTGCTAGCGTTTGTGCTTTCTTGTGAAACAGACTTCAAAAGAAGTTTCTCTCCGTGGCAGCAGGATTTGCTAGCGTTTGTGCTTGCTTGTGAAACAGGCTTCAAAAGTTGTTTGGCTTCGAGGCTGCACGATTCGTAAGCGTTTGTGCTTGCTTGTGAAACAGGCTTCAAATGATGTTTCGCTCCGCGGCAGCAGGATACGCTAGTATTTCTGCTTGCTTGTGAAAAAAGCTTCAAAAGAGGTTTCGCTCTGTGGGATCATGATTCGCTAGCGTTCGTGCTTGCTTGTGATACAGGCTTGAAAAGAGGTTTCGATCCGTGATAGCAGGATTCGCTAGCGTTCGTGCTTGTTTGCGAAACAGGATTAAAAAGATGTTTCGCTCTGTGGCAGCAGGATTGGCTAGCATTTGTGCTTGCTTGTGAAACAGGCTTCAAATCATGTTTCGCTTCGTGGCAGCAGGATTGGCTAGCATTTGTGCTTGCTTGTGAAACAGGCTTCAAATCATGTTTCGCTTCGTGGCAGCAGGATTCGCTAGCGTTTGTGCTTGCTACTGAAACAGGCTTCAAAAGAGGTTTCGGTCCGTGGCAGCAGGATTCGCTAGCGTTTGTGCTTGCTTCTGAAACAGGCTTCAAAAGAGGTTTCGCTGGGGGCAGCAGGATTGGCTAGTGTTTTTGCCTGCTTGTGAAACAGGCTTCAAAAGATGTTTCGCTCCGCGGCATTATGATTCGCTAGCGTTTGTGATTGCGTGTGAAACAGGCTTCAAATCATGTTTCGCTTCGTGGCAGCAGGATTCGCTAGCGTTTGTGCTTTCCTGTGACACAGACTTCAAAAGAGGTTTCGCTTTGTGGCAGCAGGATTCGCTAGCTTTTGTGCTTGCTTGTGAAACAGGCTTCAAAAGATGTTTCGCTTCGAGGCTGCAGGATTCGCTAGCGTTTGCGCTTGCTTGAGAAACAGATTTCAAAAGAGGTTTCGCTTCGTGGAAGCAGGATTCACTAGCCTTTGGGCTTGCTTGTGAAACAGGCTTCAAAAGATGTTTCGCTTTTGTGGCAGCAGGATTCGATAGCGTTTGTGCTTGCTTGTGAAACAGGCTTCAAAAGATGTTTCGCTTCGAGGCTGCAGGATTAGCTAGCGTTTCTGCTTGCTTCTGAAACAGGCTTCAAAAGAGGTTTCGCTCCGTGGCATCAGAATTGGCTAGCGTTTGTGCTTGCTTGTGAAACAGGCTTCAAATCATGTTTCGCTTCGTGGCAGCACGTTTCGCTAGCGTTTGTGCTTTCTTGTGAAACAGACTTCAAAAGAGGTTTCTCTCCATGGCAGCAGGATTCGCTAGAGCTTGTGTTGCTTGTGAAACAGGCTTCAAAAGATGTTTCGCTTCGAGGCTGCAGGATTTGTTGGCGTTTGTGCTTGCTTGTGAAACAGGCTTCAAAAGGTGTCTTCCTCCGTGGCATCAGGATTCGCTAGCGTTTGTGTTTGTGTGTTAAACAGGCTTGAAAAGAGGTTTCGCTCTGTGTGATCATGGTTCGCTAGCGTTCGTGCTTGCTTGTGAAACAGGCTTGAAAAGAGGTTTCGGTCCATGGCAGCAGGATTCGCTAGCGTTCATGCTTGCTTGCGAAACAGGATTCAAAAGATGTTTCGCTCCGTGGCAGCAGGATTGGCTAGCGTTTGTGCTTGCTTGTGAAACAGGCTTCAAAAGATGTTTCGCTCCGCAGCAGCAGGATTCGCTAGTAATTTTGCTTGCTTGTTAAACAGGCTTGAAAAGAGGTTTCGCTTCGTGGCAGCAGGATTTGCTAGCCTTGGTGCTTTCTTGTGAAACAGACTTCAAAAGAGGTTTCGCTCCGTGGTAGCAGGATTCGCTAGTGTTTTTGCTTGCTTGTGAAACAGGCTTCAAAAGATGTTTCGCTCCGCGGCAGCAGGATTCGCTAGTAATTTTGCTTGCTTGTTAAACAGGTTTCAAAAGAGGTTTCGCTCCGTGGCAGCAGGATTCGCTAGAGTTTGTGCTTGCTACTGAGACAGGCTTCAAAAGAGTTTTCGCTCCGTGGCAGCGGGACTCGCTAGCATTTGTGCTTGGTTGTGAAACAGGCTTCAAAAGAGGTTTTGCTCCATGGCAGGAGGATTCGCTAGCGTTTCTTCTTGCTTGAGAAACTGACTTCAAAAGAGGTTTCGCTTCATGGCAGCAGGATTCGCTAGTGTTTGTGCTTTCCTGTGACACAGACTTCAAAAGAGGTTTCGCTCCGTGGCAGCAGGATACACTAGCGTTTGTGCTTTCTTGTGAAACAGACGTCAAAAGAGGTTTCGCTCCGTGGCAGCAGAATTCGCTAGCGTTTGTGCTTGCTTGTGAAACAGACTTCAAAAGATGTTTCGCTTCAAGGCTGCAGGATTCGCTAGCGTTTGCGCTTGCTTGAGAAACAGATTTCAAAAGAGGTTTCGCTTCGTGGAAGCAGGATTCACTAACATTTGGGCTTGCTTGTGAAACAGGCTTCAAAAGATGTTTCGCTTTTGTGGCAGCAGGATTCGCTAGCGTTTGTGCTTGCTTGTGAAACAGGCTTCAAAAGATGTTTCGCTTCGAGGCTGCAGGATTAGCTAGCGTTTCTGCTTGCTTGTGAAACAGACTTCAAAATAGGTTTCGCTTCGTGGAAGCAGGATTCACTAGCGTTTGTGCTTGCTTGTGAAACATGCTTCAAAAGATGTTTCGCTTTTGTGGCAGCAGGATTCGCTAGCGTTTGTGCTTGGTTGTTAAACAGGTTTCAAAAGAGGTTTCGCTCCTTGCCAACAGGATTCGGTAGCGTTTGTGCTTGCTTCTGAAACAGGCTTCAAAAGAGGTTTCGCTCCGTGGCAGCAGAATTGGCTAGCGTTTGTGCTTGCTTGTGAAACAGGCTTCAAATCATGTTTCGCTTCGTGGCAGCAGGTTTCGCCAGCGTTTGCGCTTTCTTGTGAAACAGACTTCAAAAGAGGTTTCTCTCCATGGCAGCAGGATTCACTAGCGTTTATGTCTGCGTGCTAAACAGGCTTGAAAAGAGGTTTCGCTCTGTGTGATCATGATTCGCTAGCGGTCGTGCTTGCTTGTGAAACTGGCTTGAAAAGAGGTTTCGCTCCGTGGCAGCAGGATTCGCTAGCGTTCATGCTTGCTTGCGAAACAGGATTCAAAAGATGTTTCGCTCCGTGGCAGCAGGATTGGCTAGCGTTTGTGCTTGCTTGTGAAACAGGCTTCAAATCATGTTTCGCTTCGTGGCAGCAGGATTCGCTAGCGTTTGTGCTTTCTTGTGAAACAGACTTCAAAAGAGGTTTCGCTCCGTGGCAGCAGGATTCGCTAGTGTTTTTGCTTGCTTGTAAAACAGGCTTCAAAAGATGTTTCGCTCTGCGGCAGCAGGATTCGCTAGTAATTTTGCTTGCTTGTTAAACAGGTTTCAAAAGAGGTTTCGCTTCGTGGAAGCAGGATTCGCTAGCGTTTGTGCTTTCCTGTGACACAGACTTCAAAAGAGGTTTCGCTCCGTGGCAGCAGGATTCGCTAGCGTTTGTGCTTGCTTGTGAAACAGGCTTCAAAAGATATTTCGCTTCGAGGCTGCAGGATTCGCTAGCGTTTGCGCTTGCTTGTGAAACAGGCTTCAAAAGATGTTTCGCTTCGAGGCTGCACGATTCGTAAGCGTTTGTGCTTGCTTGTGAAACAGGCTTGAAAAGAGGTTTCGATCCGTGATAGCAGGATTCGCTAGCGTTCGTGCTTGTTTGCGAAACAGGATTAAAAAGATGTTTCGCTCTGTGGCAGCAGGATTGGCTAGCATTTGTGCTTGCTTGTGAAACCGGCTTCAACTCATGTTTCGCTTTGTGGCAGCAGGATTCGCTGGCGTTTGTGCTTTCTTGTGAAACAGACTTCAAAAGAGGTTTCGCTCCGTGGCAGCAGGATTCGCTAGCGTTTGTGCTTGCTTGTGAAACAGGCTTCAAAAGAATTTTCCTTCCGTGGCAGCAGTATTTGCTAGCTTTTGCGCTTGCTTGTGAAACAGGCTTCAAAAGAAGTTTCCCTCCGTACACTCTGAGAAAAAAACCGGCTCAAGGGGGGAGTAACGTCAACTTTAGTCCTCAAAACGGCCCGTTAGTCTGCGAAAGGACCAACTGCGGCGAGCTGCGTGCCGTGTGCAAATTTGGAGGACCATTTGTTTAGTCCTGGCCCGAAAAGGACTAACGGGAGGACAAACTGCTCGCTTACTCCCCCGACCGATGCGCGCTGCATGCATGCAGCATGCATGCATCCATGGATGCACTGGACCGCGAAGCGAAGCAGTCGCGCGCTATGGGAATTTCAGGCGCATGAAGAAATGTGGCGAAAACGCCATTCTTCATGTAGGTGGGCTGGTGGTCCATGCCCCACGTGCCGCGCTTGTTCCGAGGGCGAAGCGTCCATGAGCGGCATGGGTCCAGCGACAGCTCGGTGATCGCTATTTGGTGTAGTCAAGTTCATGCAAGCAACGGATAGCCGTTACGCCGAAATGCGCGTGTACACACACACACACACACGCACACACACACACACACACACACACGCGCGCGCGCGCAGAGACAGACACACACACACACACACGCACACGCACGCACACACGCACACACGCACACAAACACACACACACACACACACACACACACACACACACACACACACACACACACACACACACACACACATACTTTATCCTCGGGCCTCAGGTTACGGTGCAGTGGCCTGTGAACTTTTGCGTCAGTGTGGGATACACGGATAAAGGCATTTTTTTTATTGTAGCACATCGCAAATGGGAAGCGCATTTGAATGAGTGAGACACTTTAATCCGCTATAGCGTGTCAGTACAAATCGTAATTAGAAGCGCTATAGTAAAAATTCCATTTCTAAATCGCCATGGTGACTCAGTCACTATATATACTATACACTCTTATGTATACGGTGCTCGATCGGCTGCTGGCCTAAGGTAAGATACTGGTTCGGGCTCGGCCGCGGCGAAATGCTATAGAAGCCCGTGTACTGCATGTGCAATGTCAGTGCACAGTAACGAATTGTAGGTAGTCGAAATTATCCGGAGCCCTTCACTACGGCGTCCCTTGATCATAGCTTGAGTTGCTTTACCTTTTGTACGCGTGATTGCACGATAATTCTTCATCAGTAGGCCTTGCACATTCACCTGCCATAACAGAAACACAAACACTAGAAAATAAATTGTGTATAACACAGACAAAATGCTCTTATTGATAAAAACGTAAATTGTAGCTGCATATGTCCCCAGTACCAGCTGTAATAGGCCAGGAAAGAGACGTAGGATGATATATGAAAAGGAATTCTGCTTAATTAATGGCAAACATGTTAAAAAGCTACCTAATTTAAAAAAAAAATGTATCCTATAATATTGAATTACACAGGAGAAAAACTCATCTGCATATGCCATTAGAATGCCTTTCACGCAGTGTAGTTGCACTAAACTTCCAAGATGGTTTTTACTGGCAACAGACAAGTATGCAAGCCATTTCTTTATTTTTTGTGTGAGACAAATCATTCCCTACTGGCTGGAAAATGGTGCAATGGCTTAAAGTAACAGCACAACTGTGAGGAATTGCATAAGTGCCTTTCTGATTTCCATTCTGTCAAGTGTAAAACCTGGTTTCCTCTGCTGTGATGCAATTTTCTTCAGTGACGTGTCAGAATTGTAGCCAGATTTTCACGAGTGACCATTGTGTTTTCTGATCACTACTATTACGTTGTAAAATGAACACCTTGACAATAAGAACAGTCTTAAAATATGTATTTTGAGACCATAGCTGTCCACTTCAGTGACACAAACTGCCTCAAGTACACACAATAGGAGATACTAGACTGTGGTGTCCGAGGCGCTCTCAGAACAGCAATTTTCAAGGAGCCTAAATGAGTGCTGAGCAAACAGTGAGTTGCACTCTTTTTAGTGCAACAGTTTAATGGATATATGTGTACCTTATTCGTATCTATTGCACAATTACTTATTTCAGGTGATATTCAAATGAATTATTTTATCCTTCTCACCCTCTGCTGCAAGGCAGCTAGAACAGCAGCTTGGGCTTGGGGTTTTCCATCCTGATGTTAATTACAGCAGAGTACATAGACGGGGACACAAGACGAGATGATGACACAGTGAGTGCCAACTTTCAACGTTTATTTGAAAGAAGCACGACTTCGCATACATTTGCATAAAGGCACCATGTGACACAGGCACTTCTGCACACCCATGAAAATTATTGCACGTTAGCAGCTAAAGTTCTGTTTTTGTTAGCAAAAGAGACGGCGTGCTAACACATTGGTTACACAGACTGGCAATCTCAGTTGCCTCAATTTCACGAACCAGACTGAAAGAACACAAAACTAATGCCGATCAGGCATGCAGAAATTCAGGAATTCACATCAGGGATTGCCCATCCGAAACTTGTGCCACAAAATTTAGACGATGCAAAGCGCTTGAAAAGCACAGTGATACGTGAAATTACCAAGGCAGCCGAGATTTCCAGACTGTGTGACCAACGTGTTAGCAGACAGTCCTTTTTGCAAACAAAAAAACAGTTTAGTTAGTTTATGGGGGTTTAACGTCCTAAAACGACTCAGGCTATGAGACGCCGTAGTGAAGGGCTCCGGAAATTTCGACCACCTGGGGTTCTTTAATGTGCACTGACATCGTGCAGTACACGGGCCTCTAGAATTTCGCCTCCATCGAAATTCGACCGCCGAACAAAAAAAGAACTGGAGCTGTTATATGACCAATAATTTTCACAAGTGTGCAGAACTATCTGTGCCACGTGGTGTGCACTGATAAGTTTCTGATATTATGGTGCCTTTATGTAAGCATATATGAAGCCGTGTGTCTTTCAAATAAATGTTGTTGAAGATGGCGCTTGGTATGTCGTCTTCTCGTGCCCCGTCTACATTGTGTGCTGTTGACATCAGGATGTAAGACAAAAAATGGCGTTGTAGCTAAAAAGTTGGTGATCCCTAAGCACATTCTTCTGAGATGGTATTGCGATAGCGTTTCTTTTGGCTAGGTTGTTGTTACTGAGTTGTTGATGCCGAGAGTTGCTGCAAAGTGGTCTTGCCAAGTTGCGGCTATAAAGAATGATGCAAAGTGAGATACTGAATCGTGATATGCATACTGTATTTCAAACATAGCCACCTGTGGGACTTGTGAGCCCCAAGTTGCTCTCCCTGAGCACCCTCTCGGTACCAATAACTAATTTCACTGCGCCCTGTCACAGTGGGCCGTTGCTTCACTAGCTGCTGGGTAGGTTCCTAGATTGCCGGGAGTCCTCACAACACTCCTGGCACAACAGTGTTGCAGTTAATCAATGACCTGGCAGGTAGCTGTCGCCAACACAACCACCCATGAGTCTTGTGCAATCCAGGTTGTGAGCAGTTCCCTCGACTTGCTCAGCACATTCACAGATCACCGGGAGTGCTGATACGAACTCTAGTGCTGTGGTGTGGAGGTTAATCGATGTCATGGTGGGTGGCTACTTCCAACACACCTAGCCGTAGGGCTTGTGCGACCCAGGTTCTTTCCGGTCAGTCTCTCACCTTTTGAACAAAGTTATTAGGTGCGGATTCTGGGCATGGCTTTTCACCAAGGGACATGAAAAATGCTATCGCATTGTAAACATATTTCCAGACAGCACAGGCCTGTTAAGATGCTACAGTATAATTATGAGATGGCATGAGTCATAAGCATCAAAATCGTTTATTCTCAGATATAAAAAGTGGTAATTTGAATATGCCAAAGATGCACTACATAAAACTCTGAAGAATACTATTAGCTCAGTTCAATACTGCTGTTTTGAGACAAGGCAGCATTTGTTTACAGCAGTCTCCCACTTTGGTACAAGTATACCATTCTCATACAAGTCCAGAAGATAATGTTCAAACTTCTCACTAGGTTCATAGATTTTCTGCTCATTTGTGGTTTTGACGCAGTAGCAGTACCTGTGTCGGTCAAAGTGCTGCACCTCCAGGGTTGTTGCGACGATGTGGAGGACCCCATTTGCCACTAAGAGTGATTCAATCTTATAAAACTCTGGCCACTCCGCTCCTGTAGAAACCAAAACACATCCACACTTGTACCTGCGTCGATCAAGTGTTGCACTTTTGACGTCATGGACGACTGTGGTTGGAAGCACTTCTTTGGCACAGGCAGGGAGCGCATTCCAGTCAACAGGCTTACTTGACGATGTTTTCAGTTCTTCGTACAGTTGAAAGGCACGGAGTTGGTAGCTCTGTCGCAACTGGTGCCTTTTTGCAAGTGTGTATGTAAGGTTCCTGAAGTTTTTGACACAGGCTGCCAACTTCTTGAGGCTTTGATGCTTCGCTTCAAACCTCATGGACCAGAAATGTCTAAGAGGTCCCACCTCGCGCACAAACCTAGCATAATGCACCATGAAGTGAAGCTTAGGGGTAACTGCACCAGGCCCGTACCTGTCAGTGAGCTCGTTAAAAAATGTCTGCACAAGCATTTCCAAGTAGACAAGCCGTGCAGATGTCATTTCCGATGCAAATACAATGTCAACAATTTCCCGGAATTTCAAAAGCAATTCCCAATCCTCATTTTCTTTTGGAACTCTCGCTCCAAAGATCAAGGGAAAAAACCTTATCAAGCACCACTTGGTAGCAGCAGTTCCCATTAAAACAGATTTGCTATTGATGAATGCCGGGTTGATCGGTGGGGGCTTGTTTTTCAGATCATTTGCTCCATACTTGAATGAAGACAGCTCCTCAAGGTCTTGCTTGCACAGTAAGCCACTGGAAAGGAGAGATTTCAAAACATGTCGAAGGATGCAATCTATTCCTCCTTCCAAAATGTCATGCATAATGTCTGGTGGTAATTGCCGGGTAATGTCGAAGTATGGCAACTGCAAAAGGGGCGAGACCTCATTTACGCCATACAAAGTCCTGTTAGCAGGGTTCACTGCGATTGCTTCAAGCTGTGACTGGTGGCTGCGTAATATGCGTGGCTGGCACATCATTTCACAGGTTTTTTCTGGCAAATGTTTCACAGATACCATGCAGAATCTGCAGACTCGCCCACGGCTGAAACAACAAGTGAATCCGCCCAAGTGGTTCAGGGAAAGGTTGTCTCCACAGAAGCCGAACACGATGACTGTGGCCCTTGTCTCCTGTCCTTCTAAGCCAATGGTGTGGCCTTCTGCGTACAACTTGTTTAGGTCTTCGAGTAATGGCTGTAGTACATTGCTGAGGCCGTACTTTTTCACATAAACATAGCGAACAAGCAGAACCAAATATATGCTCTCAAGTTTCGATCTATGCTTGACATGAAGGTTCAACAAGCTGCAGTATACAGCGAGTAACTTGTGCTTTCCTCGTTTTGCTCCCAGAGGATTTACAACTTCAATTTCGTCAGTATAAAACAAAAGAAGTATTGTGTGTGTTCTGCTTTCTGGAATCACATCTTGAAGGTGCTCTCTGTACACCGCACCATCAGTATAGTCTTTATACACAGACGGCGTCGTGTTCTCACGCTTTGGTGTTTTCAAGTGGGCTGCAATGTCGGGGAATTCACAAAGTGCACTGAGCAGCTTGGGCAAACGTACATAATGGTACTTTGCTATGCCGTCCAAAAGCTGTTCCTCAGGAGGAACAAAAGGAAAATTCGCTTCCACATATTGCTCACGCCTGTACTTGTTCTTTAAGTCACTAAAGAGGTCAGACATAAATGAGCAGCTTAGCAATTGTTGTAGTGCTGTTGTGTTTGTTTTTGCTGCACGTTCAACCTCCTTGCCATAGGCCTTCAGCACCAGCTCAAACACCAGCTGCAATTCAGAAAACACCTTCTCAGCCGCTGTGTGTGGCAAGCTGTGCTCTTCAGTGAAAAAGAAAAAGAAGTTGCACAGGGTCGATTTTGCCTGGTCCAAAAAGCTGCTAAATCTGTCTTGTTGGACTGTTGTCTTCTGAGCTGAACAAACATTCGCCGAAGGTCGTTCTTTCTGGCGGTGACCGCTACCATAGTCCGCTGTGTCAGCCCAGTCCATTTCATGTGGGACAGGCTCGTCGTCGTCCAGTTCTGAATTTTCTCTGTTTGCTTTCTCGGTGCATCCGTGTCTCAAAGTGCTGCCGTTTTCTTCAAGCACATCTCGGTGGCGGCGATATAGATGCGATCTGTATGATGAAAAATTCGAGTACGTGCTCGCGCAGCCTCCTATGCCGCAGAAAACATTTAAGTTTGGCTCTGCACTGTGAACTAATCCAATGTGCGTGACAACTTTCGTCAGCTGGAACGAAAAGAATGGGCACCTCGGGCAGTACTTCGCGTCCATCGTTGTAGTCGCAAGCCAAAAGACCGCAAAGAGACCCCGCAAACGCGGTGTGCCAATTGCCAGAAAGCCGTAGTTCCTGCATATACATCGGAATCACATCGCATTAGGCGCAGTTGCCACCAACGGCCAGGGACACGAATAGACACGAACAGCCTCCTAGCGATAAAGCCGCTATGCATGTTTGTTGTTGTTTTGCCCTTTCATCATAATAATCAAATTCACTAGGCGCTAGAGCACCTAAGTCGCATTTAGTATAACTAAGTATATTTGGTGTAATTTTATTTTGCAATAACCTTAGCAATTGGAGTGTCACGTTGTGCAAACTAAGCTGGCGAAGCCAAGCCAAGTCACCACAGTGCTCAGCCAAATTGAGAAGGGCGCATACTGCCAGTTGCTGCACGTGCTCGAGGAACTCTACTTCGCGTCTCACTCAGCAACGTTCATTAATTTCGCAGTAGTACATATACGTACGTCACCATGACGAGCAAGTGCCTAGTAACGTTCCGGGAAAGGAATTTTGTTTTGCCCTTTGATGGGACGCTTACACGGCGCGGGCTGGTTGAGCGCGTGGGAGACCATGAGCTGTTCCGCGGCATCGACGTTGCCACCCTCATCTTCACGGTGAGTAATTGTGTAAACTTATCTACGTGGTAGCTCCGTGACAAGTCAGTTGCCGTTCTCGGGTTCTTTTGGGGACTGGTGCTTGTAGGCAGGTGCTTATTACATCCACGCGTGTAAATGTGTGTACCTTACTTATGCCTCGCGCTTTTGTTCACAGTGAATTACGTAGTGCGTTGACAGTTTGCGTGTAATGTAAAGTTTAAAGCAATATCTCGGCATGCATGTGCTTCCCTATGCGTCATGCTCTAAAAATCTCCCTTTCCATAAGGTTCTCGTGTCACAACAAAGGTCGGCGAATATTAAAAATGCACACCGGAGCGCGCCGCTTAACACTAAGGCAGCTGTATAGAGCATTTTTCACATATTAATGCTTTATTTCAGTCGCGAGGTACAGGCCTGTCTAGAGCGCTGGAGCGGTGTAGTGCGGAGCAAAGTGAAATCTTCACTCAACCGCTGTCAATGCTGCTTCGCACCAGCGCAAGCATTATCTCTACGACCAAATACCAGCGTGAAAATTCCACTTATTTAGTGCGATATGCAGGCATTCCTGTGCTCTAGACAGACGTGCTGACGACTGCACTCGAAATACCCGAGGTAGAGGGAAGTGTTGCTGGTGTTGCAGTATTTTATGGTCGTTGCTCTTCTAAATTGTCAGGTCCTGAATTGAGTGCGTAGCCCGTTGATTGAGGTCTCGTAATGCGATGCAGCAAGCATGCCAACATTCTCCGGAAAATAATGTGACACACTCATTTTGAATAGTTTAACTTTACATGGTTAGCTATTTTAGTATCATTCTCGTGTTTCCACAGATGTTCGAAGAAGATTTTAATGTCTTTGTTGACATACCTGAAGACTTTGAAATTCGGGACAGGGCAAAAATCAAAGTCTCCGAGGATTGCCAGGTTCGGTGAGTACATTTTCTTACCAGTATTAACCATTATTTTGTATATTTCAAATAATGCTGGAGGAGCATCATGCAGCAAGGAGGAGTGTCCAATTTATGTCTTCCACTGCAATCAATGGCAATCATAGTAGAAATGTATGGAAATGTTGGCCACAGTCTGTGCTCACTGTGTAGTATGCTCTTCTCTTCTTTTCTTATTTTAACCTGGCACTTTAGGATTGCGGATGTTCTTGACGAGCCCCAGCAAGCGGAGCAATCCCGTGTCACTGCCACATACAGCCTCACATACAGCCTGCCAGCTGTACCAAATGACATCAAATTCAGTATAGAGCGCCACCAAAGTGGACAATACTTCAGAGCACGGAGCAGAGTTGTCCAATGGCTCTATCATGACCTCTGCTTATACACCATGTAAGTTATTTGCAAGACTTTTGGACCATGTAGGGCAATGTGGAGATAACTTGGGCTACAAACTTGCGTGGCCATAAGCCATTTTAACGAGAAAGCATGAAGGAGCTCGTGGCGCAGAAAATCCTGTGTCGGCATTAGTAGACATGAGCAAGAAATTTGAATTTGTTGAAAAGGTGGCTATGTCACACATAGAGCGACGGACTTGAAAAGTGAATGAAATTAGAAAACTGGTGATTAGAAGGTTGCAATGTGCCTGGAACATCATTAGGCCATCCAGACATATAAACTGATCCATCGTATAAAAACCAGCGCTTACAAACACGGACAGAGGACGAGACGAAACGAACTGAAGGCTTTTCAGTTTGTTTCGTCTCGTCCTTTGTCTGTGTTTGTAAGCGCTGGTTTGTATTTGGTGAATCATTGCCAAATCGCCCAATCCTCAGTTCTGCATATGAAGTGGATGAGTTGCCCCGAAAGGAAAATTGCGGTTAGTTGAGAATCGAATCCGTGACCCTTGGGTTGCGAGTCAGACATGCTATTGGTATGTCATGTAGGAATGTTCAAAGGACTTGGTTAAAGAGGGCTGTAAATGTGTGTGGTTTAGTCTTTCACATATTGATTTTGAAAGAGCAAGCAATGTCCTTGCTTATGTGAGCAAGGGGAACTGCTGTCACGTCGTAAACTTAAAGGCAGAGCTTATGTGTCCTCCCACGTCTTGCACCTAAGACACTGACTGCATCTGAAACTAAAATGTCTATGTGAGCCTACAAAAGAACATCCTCACTGTGTACTGCCTTACACGTTTGTCTTAACTGTGCTAGGTACCCTGGCAAGCTGTACAATGAGGCTGCGCAAGCTCTGGTGTCCAGGTACCCAAACCTGGCTGACTCATCTGGCACCGGCTATGTAAGTAGGCAGCTGAAGCCCTTCAAACTAATCTTGTAGGGACAGCAGACTTTCTTAAATTAACAGGGCGGCCTAGGTGTTCTGAGTATAATAATAATGTCTTCTCTATTTATCAGTGGTAGCCGTACCATTTTCAATGACTCTGTTTTGGGCGCCACTGATAGAGTCATTCACACCACAGTGCATGCTGCTGGCATGGCTGGCTGATTCTCTTTCATAAAATACTATCTCCCAAAAACAATGGGATAAAAAATTGTTCAGATATTTCCTGTGGTACGTCGCTAGTGAGCAGGTCCTCTTTCCCTCTTGCTGCAGTAGCGGGGCAGTCATGAGTAATACTTGTTGGGGGGCTAGTTGGTGCATGTTTCCAGAAGATGGTTGTAGCGCCGAAAAAGACAGCAAATTTGGCACACAATTTGAAGCATGTGGCAACAAAATATAAGGTTCCTGTGGTTTTTTTTACCCCAAAGAAACTGGCTGGCTTGTGCGTTAAAACTGATCCCAACAAGGTAAACAAGATTGATTGTAAAAAGAAGCATGCAGCTCCGCTTGTTAAATGTGCCGTGGGAGTCGTATATCAGATTCCTCTCACATGCGGAAAGCACATTGGACAACCCGGCCGCTGTAATAACGACCAATTAGTGGAACATAATCGGGATTTACAAAATGCACTGGTTCTCATCTGCCACATCATTATAAAGCCTGCAGAGAAGAAAGGAAGATTAAGTGTGTGGCAAGGCTGAAAGAAGCAAAGGTGTTAAACAAGTAAGGACCAGACAGCCCGTGATCTGTTGCCGGCCTTCTATATTAAAAGAAACTGTAGCGATTGTGTTAGTGCCCCATCTATCTCCATTTAAAAGAATGAAACTGCTTTTTTAGATACACGGGCGTGAGATATGTGTGTGCCTAACCTATCTTTTATCCAGTTTTTTTGTAAAACCCTCGCGCGCATGTGTGGTTCTTGCTACCCATCTTGATTTGTCCTTATATTCATTCGCATTCGCGGTGAATAAATAGTTGGAAGTTGTGCCTGTCCCGTCTTGCTTGCTATGTGTTGTCTTTTTCGGTGCTACAGCCGTCTTCTGGAGGTAGTCATGAAGACTGTCGAATAGGACGGTGTATTAAAGGGTTGTACGAGAGAGCTTGATAATCCTGGCCCAGCTTGTCTGTTTGGCATTTGAATCGAAAGGCCATTGGTTGGCCTAGTTATTAGAGAACTCCAAGTGATCAAAATTAATCCAGAAACTCCACTGTGGTGCCCATCGTAGCTGATGTGTCGTTTCAGGACATTAAAACAACAAAAAAGTTCGCCTCACAGTGAAAAGATAATTGGAAAACAAAGCTTGAATTACTGGAAAGGAACTCTATGCTGCAAATTTGGTAATGTGCACGCTACCATAAAAAACTGATGTCGGCGAGAGATCAGTGTGGGTCCTTTAGTGTTTTTATGCTATCAAAAATGTGCTGCAATAAAATATGGAGCAATATCTATAGCTTCTCATGAGGTATTGTTATGTCCATGGGTGTTTACTGGTAGCTTGTGATCAACACCATCACTGTTAGCATGTATTTAATTGTACTGTGATTGCTTTTGTCAGTGCAAGTAGTAATGCTTGCATTGTGTGGGATCTTTTAAACACAGGACTCTTGGCGAGAAGCTCTCCGCTTCAAGGCAAAATAAGAGCGGAGAAAAATCCGTATCCAGCAGAATGATGGGGCAGATTCTCCACCGTCAAAAAAAACGATGAAAGATGGGAAAGTGGCCACGGTTGGCGGAAGTGCCCTGCAGCGTGTTTCGAGGCCGTCTGTGGTATGCATTTGGATTTCATGTAGTCCTTGTGCTGAAGACAGCCTGGTGTGCAGTGTGAAGTAGGCTCCTTTTGCTTGCAGGCAACTGCACCAGACGGGGAGGATGAAGACAGTATTGCTGGCCACATCGAAGGAATGAAGTCGGCAGTAGAAAAAGCTCGGCCAGACATGGCTTACATAATAGATTGTATGCGCCGAACATTTCCGACCCGAAGGAAGTGGATTGGATCCGAGGATCCATCAGTGGAAGTGGCAATAGAGAAATTTCCAGCATTGGCCATGAGCTCAATCGTAAGTTCAGTAACTAGACCATCAGTTAGCGAAGCAAGGAAAAAGAAATTTTCCTTTTCTTTTCCTCTTTTGTCTTTCTTTCTTTTAATCCTTTCCTTTCTTGATTTCAGTTGCGGTGCCTGCACTTTGCATTCCATCTTAGTGGAGGCGAAATACAAAAGTGTGGATATGCTGTGTGACGTCAGTGCATGTTTAAGGACCTCAGATGGTCTAAATTGTCTGGAGCCTTTCACTACGGCATCCCTTATGGCCTGAATCGTCTTGGGACGTTAAACCCGCTAAAGCAATTAGGCGGAAGTGGTCTATATGTGCAGAAAATTCAGCTCAAATTTATTTCTCTTTGCCTCAGTGGAGACCTGATTGAATGGCTCGCACTGTTTGAATTTCAGAATACACCTAGGGTTGGTTCAGTGTAGCATGCCCTGATTCCACATTCTGGTCTTTTTGTTTTTGTTGCTCGACTTCTGCTGTTTAGTCGTTTATTTATTGCACGGTTCTTGTTATGTGCTTCAAGTTGGTACTACCGGTGTTTGCTGGTGACAGCTGTTACATGGTGGACACTGAAGGGAAATATCGAACTAAGCAAGACAGTCAGGATATTCGTCAGGGACCGTACTTATACTTTCGATGCACTGAATAGTACCTGCATTGCAGAGAAAATCCACACAATGAGAGTCCAAAGATCATTCCACATTTAAGCGGAGATGCCACAGGAAAAAAAAAACAATTTTAAATGGTCCACCCAGAGCAGTGAAATTTTGTGTGCTTATTACTGCTTTTCTGCTCTTTTCAGGACACTAATTAGTTCTCTTGTAGTGCGCACTTTTGCTCAGTGTTGCTAACAGGCCTCAAAAAACAATTTGTGTAGGTTTCATCTTACTTGAACCTGGTTATAACTAGAAAAAGCATTCGCGGGTGGTCCAACTCGCTCATCCATGGTAGATGAAGGCGGCAGACACAACCATTTTGTTGCAGCTTCTAATCACATGATCACCATGACGTCACACATGGTGGTGACGCCACCAAAGGCCAAAGGTTCTTTGCGACGGCAACTATTCCCTGTTGAATCGCTCCGTAACCAGCCAACTTGGGCTCTCTCCTTACTGGTGGCAGTGCTCGTCAAAGCCATCTACCGGTTGCGTGCCTTAATTCTCAGCCACTGTGCCACTCTGCGGGTAGTGTTATAAAAGCTCGGAGGGCCTATATAACACTACTAGGAAAGTTGGAGCCAGGGGAATTTCCGAGTTGTACCTGGAGTAGTAGAGCTTTTGCTCTAAAAAGGCCCTTTTGTGCGCATGCTTTCTCATAGAAAATGTTCACTGGGAACTACCAGCGGTAGCTTATTGTATAGCTTACTAACTATAGAATGCAGGGAAATAGCCCTGATGTGGTCATGGAAGTTCCTGGTGTGAAAAAAAATTGTGATGTTATTGTTATGTTTTTTGGAACTCATTACTGTTGAATCGTTTCTATACACTTGCATTGGAGATACTGCAATTCTTAGGCGACATCTGAAGCTACACATTGTAAAGGACACATTTGCCAAGTTTCAGTGCGATACGAAAAGTGCAAGTACCAAAAATTATGGGCAGACTTCGAAAATTTGCACCCAGGATCTTCTGTAAGTCTCCATTCCATATCACTGTGAAACGTCGCAGATGTGTTCTGTAGAATGTGTATGTGTAACTTGCAAATATCTATTCAGAATTTCAATATCTCTGCTGCAAGTTTAGAGAGGCTTCAAACTACACTAAGTAATGATTCTGAAAAACAAAAGGGTAACATCATCACAATTTATTTTTCCCATACTAGAAAAACTTTCATGACCAAATTTGAGCTAGTTTCCGGCATTCTACAATTATTAATCCGCAAAATTAGCTGTTGCTCTTGGTACCCAGTGAAAATTTTCAATGTGAAATCGTGCACAAAAGGACCTTTGTTTTAATCTTGTTAGTAACACTGAGCTAAAAGTAATCCTTCTACAAGGAAACTAATTATTGTTCTGAAAAAGGTAGAAAAAAAGAGTATAAGTGCAGTTTCATTGTTCTAGGTAGATTAGTTAAAAAAGATTTATTTTAGTAGCTTCTCTCGTTAAAGTCCCCACGGAAAATGAAGCACAGTGACAATATTTGTATGATGCATTTGTAATGGAGCTCTACGGCCAATGAGAGGTGCCACCTGCCTGCCGGGGGCAGTGGTGCATCTCTTAAAGGGACACTGAGACGAGCCCTATAAATTTTTTTTAGCAAAATCTGATAGTTCGGCATTTCATGGCTTTGTTTCCACTTGTCCGGGAGCGAAAGATGCATTTATTTCAAAGAAATTTCGATTCGAAGTTGAAAAAGTTTATCCCGCTGCTCTGATTCAAACTCGAGAACTCTTATTACGTCAAGGAGAACTCTTATGACGTCACATGACGTAGAGACGTGAAACGTGACGTAAACGGAGACTCCGTGATTTCTGGCTGCTAGCAGTGCGGTCTAGCAGCCGCCGAAATGAAAGCTACTGTCGCCGCACGTTGAAGGTATCTATCGGGAGTCGCTACCGTCAATTCGTTTACGTTTGCACTGGCGTCTTGTCAGCGTTGCGATGAATCCCGTTCCCGAACCCAACGACGTAGTTCTCGCAAAAACTCCGGCCTGCATTTCAGCGACCTCAGCCCCTACAGAGTGTGCGATGCTTTTGAGCGAGCACGGTTAGGTTAGGCGCCGGAGGGTCGTTTACCCCTTCCTCAGTGAGCAACCGTTGCAAACTAAATAATAAATATCGTAACCCCAGTGCGGGGAGTCTCGAGGGGCCAGGACAAGGTCGGCGCCTTGCGCCCATCGGAGGCTGGCTAGGGCTTTGGGGCCAACGGATTGCAATTCCTTGAATGGCGCGATTGCACGGTGCAGCAGGTGGCGTCGAGGTCTCCCGCAGTTGCAAGGGCCAGGTTATTTATTTATTTTTTTTCCACAAAAAATGGATGGGTGCTCAAGGGCTATTGCATTTAAAGTTGGCGGCTTGAAACTAAAGCCAGCGCACGACGCTTCAACGGCTTCCGCTAGATCCAACGGGTCCACTGGATCGGTCTCTCTCGCCCACTTGCATGTACCTTCATATGTGTACTGTGAATGGATTAAATTAGCTGAGAGCTCGAAAAGAACAGCTCCACCCAACTACCGAAGCTATTGAATTACGTCACAACGCGCACCTCGCCGCGGAGTTGAACAAGTCTAGTCTGGTCGGGCCGGCGGCGGCTGGTGCACTCGGCGCGAAATAGAAACATGCTCCAAGTCTCCCCGCCAGTGCGGTCAGAGTGCGCCGAAGCCGCCGAACGCGTCGGCGGTCAAGCGCAGTTGGAGTATAGAGGGTCTCGCTTTGGTCGATGTGACGTCGCCTTGCAGCACGCGCGCGCGTTACGCCGGAGCATAAACGCGCCTTAGCAGAGCCTGCGCTTAGCTGCTAACCAATGTATTCGGTGGCGGCATCTATGGGAGCCACTGAACCCCCCACCCACGCACTGAATAAAAAAAATCCTGTGCCGAAGATCGGAATCGAACCAGGGCATTTGGCGTTTGAGGCGGAGACGCTACCACAATGGCTCAAGGTACTACCATCAATAAAGGCGCATCTAGTGAATGCACTCTTACAATGCAGAAATATCCGCACTTTCGCTACGTATATCCTGGCCTAACAAAGCTAGGCCATCAGCAATTTTTCTGAACTGCCTTGTACCTTGTCTCCCGTCCCTAACAAACGATTTCCATTAAGTAGTTCGATGTTGACTGGCACAGCTAGGAACGTTTCGTCGGGTGTGTGTGCGAAGACACAAGTGCTGCCTTGTACGATCACCGACCATCGTGCCATCATATTTTTTCATCGACCGTGGCGATCATCTGACAAGCGTTCACAGGCTCCTTCGAAGGTTAACTAGCACTTGAAGTGGCACTTGGAGTTCCTCTGCTGTTCGGCGCTTGTAAATCGAGGCGCGTCAAAAACAAAACCACGGGGCACGCAAAGCTCATAGACGCGCGAAGCGCCATAAATCGAAACTCTCCTGGCCGCCTGTGGCGCCACCATGCATCGGTTTTCTTTGCTTCCAACATTCATGTTGTCATTTGTCTGCCTTCCTTGGGTGATAAAAGTCCACTATCGGTTTTAAAACAAAACTTACTTCAATATTGAACCGCGCAACCTGCCTTTGTCAGCCTCAGAGATTCGCGGCCCCATGTACGAACGAAAATTCCTCCAAGGTGGCGTCTCTTGTCCTATGACGTCACCACGCTTGCGCTTGCGAGATTGACCTGTGGCGGCGATACCTGTATTTTGTTGTTGCTATTTTCTACCTTACAAGTGCTTTGTTTTCAGTAAGAGCGGCGTTTTTATAATCAGGAGCTGGTATTCTATCGATACAAGCCAAGTTCAATTTCTCCTCGGTGTCCCTTTATCTGCTGCAGTGCGCAGCCATGAGTGGCATGAGAACTCAATACGATCTGTGAGACTAAAGCAGGGAATGGCTGAATATGTATGCTTTGCTTTACGATTGTATGGTAATGCTTTCGCACTCATGCACATAAGTGGTCTCTGCCGAATTCTTTCTTTGCTTGGGAGCTATGTAAGCAGCCTGCAAATTTCTTTTCGTGAACTTCGTAACATGGCAAACTGGGTGTTATACCTGTGCTTCCATGTTTTATTCTGTCCTAAAGCAACCAATGTGCTACAGTTCTTCATTACTGTTATTTTATGCTCGTATTCTCCATTTGTAGGCCCAGCTGGAGTTTGAGCTGATCACAAGCGTGCCAGTCTTGGAACGGCTTGAAGAGGCCCTTCAGCGCACAAAAGAAAAAAATGTGCATGCAGCTCGAAAGAAGCGTCACCTGGAAGGCTTCCTTGAAGACTTCGATGCCCGCATGGATGGCACTTCGGAAGCTGCAGTATATGGTACACATATTATACTGTATATTGTCGGCATATATATAGCTTATCGTATCCACTTGTGTAGGGGCTCCACTCTTGTAGACTGACAGACTGAGGATATTACATGAAAGTGGAATATTCCCACAGTTTTTTCGGCCACAGTGGAACCCAGTTCATGCATCACCCATTTCTGTGACGGCCACAGATAAATACTTTCCCTATTTTGAGTGCATCGGTAAGGCCCAGGCATGTGTAGCAATGAGCAATGTAAGCTTTCCAGTCGCGCTTTTGTTCCTTGCAAAGTGCATTGGAAAGAATATGTCATTAAGAGTGATATAGCCTAGAGTACTATGAATGTTGCACTATGGTTTGAATGTCCGAGCTAGGAAATGCTACCGAAGTCATTTAAATGCTTACTGCTCATAGAAAACCTGTGCTGAAGTTTGTTGTGTCGACCACTTCATTGCAATACGCAGCTTAGCAGTGCTCATAGTGCTTCCTACCTGCCCTTATTGCATGAGCTTCCACTCATTGTGAAGGCCACACTAGGCGAGCATCACTAATTTGGTCTGCAGGGACTGCCTTCTGTGGCTATGCTGAGCAGGAAAGGGAAAGACGGGTCTTTGTTTAGTGAAGTCTGGAGAACTGAGGAGCAAGTGTCATTCTGCAGCAGAATAAAGTCCCGAAGAGAACGGGGACTAGGGGGATCAGCTCGCATAATAAATCCCCCCGCCCTTTTTTTTATGAGCCACGCAAACAATTCTTAGATATGGCTGAACCAGGCCCTAGCTCTCTCTCGCTCACCTCATCAACTGCGCACTTTAAGCGGGATTCACTCGAGAGAGGATTCTACCCCTATCGAGCGGGGAGGTGTGTACACATCACCAGAACTTGACGTCCTTGGGCGCCAGCCCAGGGGTGCCTGGTTTCTGGGATATGGGTCCTTTTGCTTGGCCAGCACAAAAGCTTCCTCGGTTGGAGGGGGTAAGCGGTCATTTTGTTGTAGTTTTGGGCCATAATATTATTATAAGAGAATTTTGTTTCTACAGGTCTGGGAATATTCACTACAAGCACAGGAGCTGCTTTCTCGTGCTTCGGCACACTCTAATATAGTCAAGCAAGCTATTGACAGCTTGTCTCGAATCTGCTCTTTTGAGGTCACGTAATCACGCATTTAAGTTTTAACAAGCTAGTTGAAACGGTTGTTGTTAGCTGGGTTCCCCTGTGCGGTTATCACTTCATGCTGAGGCAGTTTTCTAAAAAAAAAGAAATGGTGCATATTGTGGAAGCAATGCAAAGAGGAAAAAACGATGCAGCTAAACTCGAAATACCATATGCACATAAGGTTGCTCATGAAAAAGAAAATAGCTGACAGACATGGTATATAAGTTGTGTTTGCTGCTGCTCAAAAGCTCGCCCAAATTTTGTTGCACATTTTGTGCTATGGAAGAAAAAAAGGGCCAAAAAGTTTGTGCCATGTTGCAGCAGGGTTGTTTATGAAATTCTGTTGACCTGTGGGAAGGCCCATGTAGGCTAACGAGGCACCTACGTTTGTGGTCGTTAACATGTACAGAAGCACATTTATTACAGCATTGTGGCCACGGATGCATGTGGTAAAGATTTAGCACCAAAAATTTGTTGGAAGCTTATGCATAAAAAAAAGGAAATGCACTAGCGAAGTATCTGTACAGCTCTTAAAAGCCAAATTGTGGATCTTGAAATTGTATGCATGAATGCATACTGTTTACAGCTGTTCATTCTGCATGTGTGTTGTTTTTTTATATTTCCTCACCTGAAAAACAAATTGCATAAAGCAGATAAAGTGGGCAATGTGTGATGCCTGTTTGTCTTGCGCTGGCGCTTTACTACTACTTGAAACTATGAACCATCTTGCCTGACAGCAAGCTCCGCTACTACTTTACATTCTGCCTGAACTATTGTTCTTGGCTTATGTCTAGTTAACCCCAAATTGGCAGCTATCACTTCAAGAATGTGTTTGATATACAGGGCTATTGCTTAATTTGTTATGCCTTCTAGTCTGAAATGTAGCAGCGCATTGCTTGGGTAGTTAGTGTGGTGCACCTTTTATTTTAGTTATCTCCAGTGCAGCCATTCTGGGATGACAACGCACTTTCGTTGATGCCTCTTGAAGGCACTAATATAGTCTGCATGCAGTAAAAAGTTGGCTGGAGCAGGACCTTGGGACTGAAGCATATTGTAACAAGCAATAAAGATCAGAATTTATTTTTCATTTAATTTTGGTGCTCTTTTTATGTCTCCATGTTTCATGTCACTGTATTTAAAATTCATTCGCCACTCTTTCAGAGACAACAGTCACGGCAGCAGTATGCCTGTTGCCAAGCATGGTGAAGGAAAGAGTGGAGACTTTCGTCCGCCCATTTGTAAGTTTTTAAAACCGCATGTGTGAGCAGCGATGTTTTTTGGGATGCTGGGGGCATGCAGTTCTTTTTTCTCCTTGAGAATGCATTTGACATTACTTTTGTTTCTTAAACAAGTTAAACAAATATACTGTGTCAGACTGAAGAAAACAAATACACAGTATTTGATATAATAACATAGCTTTGGATACTAGCCTTCATATTCTTGTTACATGGACATTTTCAGAGGCTATGTAGTCCAGAGGCTTAGAAATTCTCAGTTGCTATCGAACTCGAATCAGGTGTGCTGCTACAGTAAACTCTATCACCATTGAAGGATTCCATCTCGCACTGAGGCATAGTGGCGTCACTATCGCAGCCAGTCATTGTTCAGGCATCCAAGCAATTGACTTATAAATGACCTGCAGAGCAGCTGACTTGGTTTGAATGCAACATTTTTGCATAGGTGGCCTATTTAGCTAATTAGCTCTAGTAAGCCACCTTTTAATATGCATTAAGCATTGTGGAGGGACAAGCTTGCAAATGCTTCCTTTACATGCAAGGCTGGAGGTGTCTGAACTTGAGATTTCTCGAATGATTTGCAAAACACTCTTTTCTAACACTTGCGTGTGCGTTTGTTTTTTTACAGGATCCTGCAGCTGTGCACTATATACCAACTGTAGTGCACAACGGAGGCATTCTCACAACGACAGATTTTTCTGTTTGCCTTGAGAAGATTTGCATCAAGGAGACAAGCCTGCTGGCGGCAGTTGCAACCCAGATGGCCTTGTACTGGGCATTTAATATAGTTTTCGATAAAAAAGCACAGCGGTCATTTGACTTGCTGTGCAGGCTCATCAATGTTGACAGTGGCCTACGGCCAACTCCACTTGTGCGTTTGGCACAAACTGTTATGGGAAAGTAAGTGAGTGAGTGAAAACCCCGCCGAGTATCCTAAGGGCCCTTTTGCTGACTCTGCCCTGTGTATAGTTTTTGCACGTTTCTTTCGAATCTGTTAGTATGTTGAGTGGGCTACCGGTTCTGTAGCCTTCTGCTGCCGCCAGCGCGACGGCAATTTCCTCGGCCTCCGCTGCGCCCGCGACTTTTGCTGCGGCGCTCGTTAGCATTCTTCCTTTGCTGTCTACGACTACCAGTGCGGCTGCGTGTTCTGACCCGCACGGGTAGACGGCAGCGTCCGTGTATACTGTGTTTTCTTCCGAGGCTAGCGTTTTCTCTACGTACTCCGCCCTAGCCTTGCGTCGGTTTGCGTGAAGGTTAGGGCCCATATTTCTCGGTATGGCCTTAACGTTAAAGGTTTCTCTAAGGTGGTCCGGCATCTCCGCGTATCTGTCTGTCAGTCCGCGAGTGTTCCGACCCAGCCTTTTCAGGAGCGCCCGTCCCACAGGAGTGCCTCTTAGTCTGACTTTTTGTGCTCCCAGCAGCGCTTCCGCGAGTTCGTCGAAAGTGTTGCTGATGCCTAATTGTAGCAGTTTCTCGGTTGACGTGTTTCTGGGTAAGTGGAGAGCCGTCTTGTAAGCCTTCCTCAGGATGATGTCGGCTTGTTCTCTTTCCGCCTTGGTGGTTGCGTGGTACGGCAGGGAGTACGTAACTCTGCTGACTATGAGGCTGTTTACTAGCTTGAGGGTGTCTTCCTCTCTCATGCCGTATCTCTTTTGAGAGACGCGGTTGATCATGCGGCCCACCTGCTCTGCCGCTTTGCTTAGCAGGCTAATGGTGTGACTGCATTTGCGGCTGCCTTGTAGCCACATGCCCAAGATTCTTATCATGTTCTTTTCGGGTATGAGTTGACCCTCGAGGGTGACTTCCAGGGTTGCTTGGGTGGGATGTCTGCCGATTCTGAGGAGCTCCGATTTCTCTGTCGACTTGCAGCCTTTCTTGTTTTTCGCCTAGGGATCCCCGGGTGGTCCAGACCGTGATGTCGTCGGCGTACATCGCGTGCTGAATTCTCTCGATCTTCTTTAGTTTGTTTGCTAGTCCAATCATTGCCACGTTGAAGAGGACGGGCGAGATGACCGAGCCTTGAGGTTTGCCTTTACACGGGGTGTGGAAGACGTCTCTTCTTAGCTCGCCTAGCCCTACCGTTGCCTTTCTGTTGCTGAGAAAGTCCCTGACGTAGTCGTGGGTTCTCTTTCCGCAGTTGGCGTTGTTCAGGCCCTCCATGATGGCCACGTGGCTCACGTTGTCAAAGGCACCCTTTATGTCGATGGCCATGACCACGTTTTCGCCCGCTTTCGGCATCGTTTCGAGCACTTCTTCCTTGAGTTGGAGTAGCACGTCTTGCGTGGATAGGTTGGCTCTGAACCCAAACATGCTGTCCGGGTACAGTTGCTCCTTTTCTAGATGATTTTGGATTCTTCTGGTTATTATTTTCTCATAGAGCTTCTCCAGGCACGACGTGAGTGATATCGGCCTGAGGTTCTCTATCTGTAGTTTCTTGCCTGGTTTCGGGATCATCACGACGACGGCGTTTCCATTCCGCCGGGACTCTTCCTTCCTGCCATAGCGTGTTTAGATATTTGGCCAGTTGGTCTATTGCCTCGTCGTTGAGGTTGCGAATTAAGGAGTTTCGGATCTTGTCTGCTCCTGCCGCTGTGTTTTTTGTTGCCGACGCGACCGCTTCCATCACTTCTTCTCTCGTGATGGGTCTGTCCATCGTGGGGTTGTCTTCTCCACGGTATTCTTCTTTATAACTTTCGACTTGGTCTTTGCCGTAGCATTTGACCTTGACTTCCTCTAGTATTTGCTCGTCTGTTCCTTGGTATTGATGGGTTAGCCGCTGTATCGCTTTGCTGCTTTCCGATTTGTTTTTGCTCGGATCCAAGAGGGCCTTGAGGATCTGCCACGTCCTAGCCGTGCTGAGGGTGCCGTTCAGCGAGTTGCTAAACTGTTGCCATCCCTGTCTTGCCAGCTGGTTCGTGTACTCCTCTGCCTGCCTGGTAATGTCCGCAATTTTCTTTTTGAGTTTTCTATTGAGTTCTTGTCTCTTCCACCGCTTGGTGAGTCCGCGTCTTGCCTCCCATAGCCTCAGTAGCCGCTTGTCCACCTCGGGTGTCTGTTCTGTTCTAACTACCTCTTTGGTGTAGAGGTCCTGGATTTGTCTTAGTTGTTGGCTCCAGTTCTCCGCCGATTCGATGGTTCCTCCTTCGAGCTGCTTGCAGTGCGCTCTAAAGGCGTCCCAATCTGTTAGCCGAGCCGTGCCAATCTTCCTCCTGACTTGTTCCGCCGTAAGGCTGATTCTTAGAATGTAGTGATCGCTGCCAAGGTTCTCGAGCAGGTTCTCCCACTCTGCGTTCTTGGTACCCCTGACGAAGCTTAGGTCGGGACACGTGTCTGGACTCGCGCTGTTTCCCTGTCTGGTCGGTTGATTTTCGTCGGTTAGAAGTTCACAGCCCACGCTTTCTGTCGCCGTGCATATGCCGCGCCCTTTTTTGTCCTCTTTGGGGTAGCCCCATTTTGGGCTTTTAGCATTAAAATCGCCCGCAATTACCAGTGCGTTTTGTCCCGCCTTCTTTTTCGCCTCCGCAAAGAGTCTGATAAAGTCCCCTTTGGTCTGGCTGGGCGGGCTGTATAGGTTTACGATAAAGGTGCTGTTGGCTTTCCTTTTCTTTTTGGGTATTATTTCCGTAATTACGTGTTCTATCTGGGTATCTTTAATTTCGTCGTGCACTATGGCTACTACTTTGTTGCTTATGAGCGTTGCCGTACGGCCGTTTTCCTGACATGTATAGCCCCTTAGTGCGGGGGAGTTGTTAGTTTCCTGCAGGATGATTACGTCTGGTGGGGTTGCTTGGGTGTGGATAAATTGCTGGAGGAGGCCTTGCTTGCGTTTGTACCCCCTGCAGTTCCACTGCCAAATTTCTAATTGCTGTTGTTTGTGTTCTGCCATGATTGGTTAAAGTTGGTTGTACTCTGGGTTTCTGTGCCGAACCTTCGTTCGTTAAATAGTCTGTCTCTAGCGTCATTGACTCTTTGGGTGTTTTGATTTCTTACGTAATTCTTAAAGCTTTGCTCCTGTAGGGCAAACTTTTGTTGAGTTTGTTGAATTTCGTTTTTCATTTGGTTCATTTGCTCCATTATTTGAGCCATGAAATTTTCTATTTTGCTGTCGAGGTTTCCCTCATTGTTGCTTTGTTGCGTCTCCATAGGGGGAGGGGTTGGTGTTCTACGTGGTGAGCGCCCTGTTCTCACCTCCTACATGTTTCTCTCTAATGAGCTCATTGAGCTGTCTTCTCAGCTCGTTCGACTCTCTACGGCTCTGCTCGAGCTCGCGCTTGAGGGTGTCTTCCTCTCTCATGCCGTATCTCTTTTGAGAGACGCGGTTGATCATGCGGCCCACCTGCTCTGCCGCTTTGCTTAGCAGGCTAATGGTGTGACTGCATTTGCGGCTGCCTTGTAGCCACATGCCCAAGATTCTTATCATCTTCTTTTCGGGTATGAGTTGACCCTCGAGGGTGACTTCCAGGGTTGCTTGGGTGGGATGTCTGCCGATTCTGAGGAACTCCGATTTCTCTGTCGAGCACCGCAGTCCTCTTTCCTTTGTGTAATTTTCCACGCAGGGGGCAGCTTCTTGCAGCCTTTCTTGTTTTTCGCCTAGGGATCCCCGGGTGGTCCAGACCGTGATGTCATCGGCGTACATCGCGTGCTGAATTCCCTCGATCTTCTTTAGTTCGTTTGCTAGTCCAATCATTGCCACGTTGAAGAGGACGGGCGAGATGACCGAGCCTTGAGGTGTGCCTTTACATGGTGTGTGGAAGACGTCACTAATAAAAATTCTCAAGCTGAAATTAAATTGTCCAGTTTCACATTCTTACACATGTTCGTGCAGTGGTGAGAAGCACAGCCAACCTCAGCTAGCATGCCTGCATGGGTCTGGCAAGGATAACATGTCATCCACAGGTGGATGAAAATTTGGTCTCAATGGATTAATGATTAGTCCCTGGAAAATCATTCAAATGGATCAACAGTTAATCCTGAGGCGGGAACATTTCCTCTCTCAGGGACCATTTCTGAAGATAAACAGATAATCCAGAGGGAGTAACATTTGCTCTCCCAGGGATCATTTCTGAGGATCAGCTGTTAGTCCTTAGAGGGCAACATTTGCTCCCTCAGGGATCATTTCTGAAGATAAACAGATAATCCAGAGGGAGTAACATTTGCTCTCCCAGGGATCATTTCTGAGGATCAGCTGTTAGTCCTTAGAGGGCAACATTTGCTCCCTCAGGGATCATTTCTGAAGATAAACAGATAATCCAGAGGGAGTAACATTTGCTCTCCCAGGGATCATTTCTGAGGATCAGCTGTTAGTCCTTAGAGGGCAACATTTGCTCCCTCAGGGATCATTATCAAGGATCAAGTGTTAGTCTCTTGAGGACCATCTGCAAGGTGCAACCATTAGTCTCCCAGCAGTTAGTCCTGCGGAGACTAACTGTATACCCCCTTGCAGTTGATCCCCAAAAGGACGAATGGTTGTGGCAAATCACTTGGTCCCCCAAAGGACTAACCTCCCTACCCCTTTTAGTCCTTTTTTCTTAGAGTGTAGCAGCAGGATTCGCTAGCTTTTGTGCTGGCATGCTAAACAGGTTTCAAAAGAGGGTTCGCTCCGTGGCAGCAGGATTCGCTAGCGTTTGTGCTTGCTACTGAAACAGGCTTCAAAAGAGGTTTCGCTCCGTGGCAGCAGGATTCGCTAGCAATTGTGCTTGCTTGTGAAACAGGCTTCAAACGATGTTTCGCTCCGCGGCAGCAGGAATCGATAGTATTTGTGCTTGGATGTGAAACAGGCTTCAGAAGAGGTTTCGCTCCGTGGCATCAGGATTCGCGAGCGTTTGTGCTTGCTTGCGAAACAGACTTCAAAAAGAGGTTTCGCTCCGTGGCAGTATTATTCGCTAGCGTTTGTGCTTGCTTGTGAAAGAGGCTTCAAAAGATATTTCGCTCCGCGGCAGCAGGAGTCGCTAGTATTTGTGCTTGGTTGTGAACAGGCTTCAAAAGAGGTTTCGCTCCGTGGCATTATGATTCGCTAGCGTTTGTGATTGCGTATGAAACAGGCTTCAAATCATGTTTCGCTTCGTGGCAGCAGGATTCGCTAGCGTTTGTGCTTTCCTGTGACACAGACTTCAAAAGAGGTTTCGCTCCGTGGCAGCAGGATTCGCTAGCGTTTGTGCTTGCTTGTGAAACAGGCTTCAAAAGATGTTTCGCTTCGAGGCTGCAGGATTCGCTAGCGTTTGTGCTTGCTTGTGAAACAGGCTTCAAAAGAGGTTTCGCTCCGTGGCAGTATTATTCGCTAGCGTTTGTGCTTGCTTGTGAAAGAGGCTTCAAAAGATATTTCGCTCCGCGGCAGCAGGAGTCGCTAGTATTTGTGCTTGGTTGTGAACAGGCTTCAAAAGAGGTTTCGCTCCGTGGCATTATGATTCGCTAGCGTTTGTGATTGCGTATGAAACAGGCTTCAAATCATGTTTCGCTTCGTGGCAGCAGGATTCGCTAGCGTTTGTGCTTTCCTGTGACACAGACTTCAAAAGAGGTTTCGCTCCGTGGCAGCAGGATTCGCTAGCGTTTGTGCTTGCTTGTGAAACAGGCTTCAAAAGATGTTTCGCTTCGTGGCAGCAGGATTCGCTAGCGTTTGTGCTTTCCTGTGACACAGACTTCAAAAGATGTTTCGCTTTTGTGGCAGCAGGATTCGCTAGCGTTTGTGCTTGCTTGTGAAACAGGCTTCAAAATATGTTTCGCTTCGAGGCTGCAGGATTAGCTAGCGTTTGTGCTTGCTTCTGAAACAGGCTTCAAAAGTGGTTTCGCTCCGTGGCATCAGAATTGGCTAGCGTTTGTGCTTGCTTGTGAAACAGGCTTCAAATCATGTTTCGCTTCGTGGCAGCAGGTTTAGCTAGCGTTTGTGCTTTCTTGTGAAACAGACTTCAAAAGAGGTTTCTCTCCATGGCAGCAGGATTCGCTAGAGCTTGTGCTTGCTTGTGAAACAGGCTTCAAAAGATGTTTCGCTTCGAGGCTGCAGGATTCGCTAGCGTTTGTGCTTGCTTGTGAAACAGGCTTCAAAAGGTGTCTTCCTCTGTGGCATCAGGATTCGCTAGCGTTTGTGTTTGTGTGTTAAACAGGCTTGAAAAGAGGTTTCGCTCCGTGGCAGCGGGACTCGCTAGCATTTGTGCTTGGTTGTGAAACAGGCTTCAAAAGAGGTTTTGCTCATGGCAGGAGGATTCGCTAGCGTTTGTGCTTGCTTGAGAAACTGACTTCAAAAGAGGTTTCGCTTCATGGCAGCAGGATTCGCTAGTGTTTGTGCTTTCCTGTGACACAGACTTCAAAAGAGGTTTCGCTCCGTGGCAGCAGGATACACTAGCGTTTGTGCTTTCTTGTGAAACAGACTTCAAAAGAGGTTTCGCTTCGAGGCTGCAGGATTCGCTAGCGTTTGCGCTTGCTTGAGAAACAGATTTCAAAAGAGGTTTCGCTTCGTGGAAGCAGGATTCACTAACATTTGGGCTTGCTTGTGAAACAGGCTTCAAAAGATGTTTCGCTTTTGTGGCAGCAGGATTCGCTAGCGTTTGTGCTTGCTTGTGAAACAGGCTTCAAAAGATGTTTCGCTTCGAGGCTGCAGGATTAGCTAGCGTTTCTGCTTGCTTGTGAAACAGACTTCAAAATAGGTTTCGCTTCGTGGAAGCAGGATTCACTAGCGTTTGTGCTGGCTTGTGAAACATGCTTCAAAAGATGTTTCGCTTTTGTGGCAGCAGGATTCGCTAGCGTTTGTGCTTGGTTGTGAAACAGGATTCAAAAGAGGTTTCGCTCCGTGCCAACAGGATTCCGTAGTGTTTGTGCTTGCTTCTGAAACATGCTTCAAAAGAGGTTTCGCTCCGTGGCAGCAGAATTGGCTAGCGTTTGTGCTTGCTTGTGAAACAGGCTTCAAATCATGTTTCGCTTCGTGGCAGCAGGTTTCGCTAGCGTTTGCGCTTTCTTGTGAAACAGACTTCAAAAGAGGTTTCTCTCCATGGCAGCAGGATTCGCTAGCTTTTGTGTTTGCGTGCTAAACAGGCTTGAAAAGAGGTTTCGCTCTGTGTGATCATGATTCGCTAGCGGTCGTGCTTGCTTGTGAAACAGGCTTGAAAAGAGGTTTCGCTCCGTGGCAGCAGGATTCGCTAGCTTTCATGCTTGCTTGTGAAACAGGATTCAAAAGATGTTTCGCTCCGTGGCAGCAGGATTGGCTAGCGTTTGTGCTTGGTTGGGAAACAGGCTTCAAATCATGTTTCGCTTCGTGGCAGCAGGATTCGCTAGCGTTTGTGCTTTCTTGTGAAACAGACTTCAAAAGAGGTTTCGCTCCATGGCAGCAGGATTCGCTAGTGTTTTTGCTTGCTTGTAAAACAGGCTTCAAAAGATGTTTCGCTCTGCGGCAGCAGGATTCGCTAGTAATTTTGCTTGCTTGTTAAACAGGTTTCAAAAGAGGTTTCGCTCCATGGCAGCAGGATTCGCTAGCGTTTGTGCTTGCTACTGAGACAGGCTACAAAAGAAGTTTCGCTCCGTGGCAGCGGGAGTTGCTAGCATTTGTGCTTGGTTGTGAAACAGGCTTCAAAATAGGATTTGCTCTATGGCAGGAGGATTCGCTAGCGTTTGTGCTTGCTTGTGAAACTGACTTCAAAAGAGGTTTCGCTTCATGGCAGCAGGATTCGCTAGCGTTTGTGCTTTCTTGTGAAACAGACTACAAAAGAGGTTTCGCTCTATGGCAACAGGATTCGCTAACGATTGTGCTTGCTTCTGAAACAGGCTTCAAAAGAGGTTTCGCTTCATGGCAGTAGGACTGGTTAGCAATTTTGCTTGCTTGTGAAGCAGGCCTCAAAACATGTTTCGCTCCGTGGCAGCAGGATTCGCTAGCCTTTGTGCTTGCTTGTGAAACAGGCTTCAAAAGAGGTTTCGCTCCGTGGTAGTAGGATTCGCTAGCTTTTGTGCTTGATTTTGAAACGGGCTTCAAAAGAAGTTTCCCTCCGTGGCAGCAGGATTCGCTAGTTTTTGTGCTTGCTTGTTAAACAGGTTTCAAAAGAGGTTTCGCTCCGTGGCAGCGGGACTCGCTAGCATTTGTGCTTGGTTGAAACAGGCTTCAAAAGAGGTTTCGCTCCGTGGCAGCAGGATTCGCTAGCGTTTGTGCTTGCCTGTGATACAGACTTCAATTGAGGTTTCGCTCTTTGGCAACAGGATTCGCTGGCGTTTGGGCTTGCTTCTGAAACAGGCATCAAAAGAGGTTTCGCTCCGTGGCAGCAGGATTGGCTAGCGTTTGTGCTTGCTTGTGAAACATGCTTCAAATCATGATTCGCTTCGTGGGAGCAGGATTTGCTAGCGTTTGTGCTTTCTTGTGAAACAGACTTCAAAAGAGGTTTCTCTCCGTGGCAGCAGGATTCGCTAGCGTTTGTGCTTGCTTGTGAAACAGGCTTCAAATGATGTTTCGCTCCGCGGCAGCAGGATACGCTAGTATTTCTGCTTGCTTGTGAAAAAAGCCTCAAAAGAGGTTTCGCTCTGTGGGATCATGATTCGCTAGCGTTCGTGCTTGCTTGTGATACAGGCTTGAAAAGAGGTTTCGATCCGTGATAGCAGGATTCGCTAGCGTTCGTGCTTGTTTGCGAAACAGGATTAAAAAGATGTTTCGCTCTGTGGCAGCAGGATTGGCTAGCATTTGTGCTTGCTTGTGAAACAGGCTTCAAATCATGTTTCGCTTCGTGGCAGCAGGATTGGCTAGCATTTGTGCTTGCTTGTGAAACAGGCTTCAAATCATGTTTCGCTTCGTGGCAGCAGGATTCGCTAGCGTTTGTGCTTGCTACTGAAACAGGCTTCAAAAGAGGTTTCGGTCCGTGGCAGCAGGATTCGCTAGCGTTTGTGCTTGCTTCTGAAACAGGCTTCAAAAGAGGTTTCGCTGGGGGCAGCAGGATTGGCTAGTGTTTTTGCCTGCTTGTGAAACAGGCTTCAAAAGATGTTTCGCTCCGCGGCATTATGATTCGCTAGCGTTTGTGATTGCGTGTGAAACAGGCTTCAAATCATGTTTCGCTTCGTGGCAGCAGGATTCGCTAGCGTTTGTGCTTTCCTGTGACACAGACTTCAAAAGAGGTTTCGCTTTGTGGCAGCAGGATTCGCTAGCTTTTGTGCTTGCTTGTGAAACAGGCTTCAAAAGATGTTTCGCTTCGAGGCTGCAGGATTCGCTAGCGTTTGCGCTTGCTTGAGAAACAGATTTCAAAAGAGGTTTCGCTTCGTGGAAGCAGGATTCACTAGCCTTTGGGCTTGCTTGTGAAACAGGCTTCAAAAGATGTTTCGCTTTTGTGGCAGCAGGATTCGCTAGCGTTTGTGCTTGCTTGTGAAACAGGCTTCAAAAGATGTTTCGCTTCGAGGCTGCAGGATTAGCTAGCGTTTGTGCTTGCTTCTGAAACAGGCTTCAAAAGAGGTTTCGCTCCGTGGCATCAGAATTGGCTAGCGTTTGTGCTTGCTTGTGAAACAGGCTTCAAATCATGTTTCGCTTCGTGGCAGCAGGTTTCGCTAGCGTTTGTGCTTTCTTGTGAAACAGACTTCAAAAGAGGTTTCTCTCTATGGCAGCAGGATTCGCTAGAGCTTGTGTTGCTTGTGAAACAGGCTTCAAAAGATGTTTCGCTTCGAGGCTGCAGGATTTGTTGGCGTTTGTGCTTGCTTGTGAAACAGGCTTCAAAAGGTGTCTTCCTCCGTGGCATCAGGATTCGCTAGCGTTTGTGTTTGTGTGTTAAACAGGCTTGAAAAGAGGTTTCGCTCTGTGTGATCATGGTTCGCTAGCGTTCGTGCTTGCTTGTGAAACAGGCTTGAAAAGAGGTTTCGGTCCATGGCAGCAGGATTCGCTAGCGTTCATGCTTGCTTGCGAAACAGGATTCAAAAGATGTTTCGCTCCGTGGCAGCAGGATTGGCTAGCGTTTGTGCTTGCTTGTGAAACAGGCTTCAAAAGATGTTTCGCTCCGCAGCAGCAGGATTCGCTAGTAATTTTGCTTGCTTGTTAAACAGGCTTGAAAAGAGGTTTCTCATCGTGGCAGCAGGATTTGCTAGCCTTGGTGCTTTCTTGTGAAACAGACTTCAAAAGAGGTTTCGCTCCGTGGCAGCAGGATTCGCTACTGTTTTTGCTTGCTTGTGAAACAGGCTTCAAAAGATGTTTCGCTCCGCGGCAGCAGGATTCGCTAGTAATTTTGCTTGCTTGTTAAACAGGTTTCAAAAGTGGTTTCGCTCCGTGGCAGCAGGATTCGCTAGTGTTTGTGCTTGCTACTGAGACAGGCTTTAAAAAAGTTTTCGCTCCGTGGCAGCGGAACTCGCTAGCATTTGTGCTTGGTTGTGAAACAGGCTTCAAAAGAGGTTTTGCTCCATGGCAGGAGGATTCGCTAGCGTTTCTGCTTGCTTGAGAAACTGACTTCAAAAGAGGTTTCGCTTCATGGCAGCAGGATTCGCTAGTGTTTGTGCTTTCCTGTGACACAGACTTCAAAAGAGGTTTCGCTCCGTGGCAGCAGGATACACTAGCGTTTGTGCTTTCTTGTGAAACAGACGTCAAAGGAGGTTTCGCTCCGTGGCAGCAGAATTCGCTAGCGTTTGTGCTTGCTTGTGAAACAGGCTTCAAAAGATGTTTCGCTTCAAGGCTGCAGGATTCGCTAGCGTTTGCGCTTGCTTGAGAAACATATTTCAAAAGAGGTTTCGCTTCGTGGAAGCAGGATTCACTAACATTTGGGCTTGCTTGTGAAACAGGCTTCAAAAGATGTTTCGCTTTTGTGGCAGCAGGATTCGCTAGCGTTTGTGCTTGCTTGTGAAACAGGCTTCAAAAGATGTTTCGCTTCGAGGCTGCAGGATTAGCTAGCGTTTCTGCTTGCTTGTGAAACAGACTTCAAAATAGGTTTCGCATCGTGGAAGCAGGATTCACTAGCGTTTGTGCTGGCTTGTGAAACATGCTTCAAAAGATGTTTCGCTTTTGTGGCAGCAGGATTCGCTAGCGTTTGTGCTTGGTCGTGAAACAGGTTTCAAAAGAGGTTTCGCTCCTTGCCAACAGGATTCGGTAGCGTTTGTGCTTGCTTCTGAAACAGGCTTCAAAAGAGGTTTCGCTCCGTGGCAGCAGAATTGGCTAGCGTTTGTGCTTGCTTGTGAAACAGGCTTCAAATCATGTTTCGCTTCGTGGCAGCAGGTTTCGCCAGCGTTTGCGCTTTCTTGTGAAACAGACTTCAAAAGAGGTTTCTCTCCATGGCAGCAGTATTCACTAGCGTTTGTGTCTGCCTGCTAAACAGGCTTGAAAAGAGGTTTCGCTCTGTGTGATCATGATTCGCTAGCGGTCGTGCTTGCTTGTGAAACTGGCTTGAAAAGAGGTTTCGCTCCGTGGCAGCAGGATTCGCAGCGTTCATGCTTGCTTGCGAAACAGGATTCAAAAGATGTTTCGCTCCGTGGCAGCAGGATTGGCTAGCGTTTGTGCTTGCTTGTGAAACAGGCTTCAAATCATGTTTCGCTTCGTGGCAGCAGGATTCGCTAGCGTTTGTGCTTTCTTGTGAAACAGTCTTTAAAAGAGGTTTCGCTCCGTGGCAGCAGGATTCGCTAGTGTTTTTGCTTGCTTGTAAAACAGGCTTCAAAAGATGTTTCGCTCTGCGGCAGCAGGATTCGCTAGTAATTTTGCTTGCTTGTTAAACAGGTTTCAAAAGAGGTTTCGCTCCGTGGCAGCAGGATTCGTTAGCGTTTGTGCTTGCTTGCGAAACAGGCTTCAAAAGAGGTTTCGCTCCGTGGCATTATGATTCGCTAGCGTTTGTGATTGCGTGTGAAACAGGCTTCAAATCATGTTTCGCTTCGTGGCAGCAGGATTCGCTAGCGTTTGTGCTTTCCTGTGACACAGACTTCAAAAGAGGTTTCGCTCCGTGGCAGCAGGATTCGCTAGCGTTTGTGCTTGCTTGTGAAACAGGCTTCAAAAGATGTTTCGCTTCGAGGCTGCAGGATTCGCTAGCGTTTGCGCTTGCTTGTGAAACAGACTTCAAAATAGGTTTCGCTTCGTGGAAGCAGGGTTCACTAGCGTTTGTGCTGGCTTGTGAAACATGCTTCAAAAGATGTTTCGCTTTTGTGGCAGCAGGATTCGCTAGCGTTTGTGCTTGGTTGTGAAACAGGTTTCAAAAGAGGTTTCGCTCCGTGCCAACAGGATTCGGTAGCGTTTGTGCTTGCTTCTGAAACAGGCTTCAAAAGATGTTTCGCTCTGCGGCAGCAGGATTCGCTAGTAATTTTGCTTGCTTGTTAAACAGGTTTCAAAAGAGGTTTCGCTCCGTGGCAGCAGGATTCGCTAGCGTTTGTGCTTGCTACTGAGACAGGCTTCAAAAGAGGTTTCTCTCCATGGCAGCAGGATTCGCTAGCGTTTGTGTTTGCGTGCTAAACAGGCTTGAAAAGAGGTTTCGCTCTGTGTGATCATGATTCGCTAGCGGTCGTGCTTCCTTGTGAAACTGGCTTGAAAAGAGGTTTCGCTCCGTGGCAGCAGGATTCGCTAGCGTTCATGCTTGCTTGCGAAACAGGATTCAAAAGATGTTTCGCTCCGTGGTAGCAGGATTGGCTAGCGTTTGTGCTTGCTTGTGAAACAGGCTTCAAATCATGTTTCGCTTCGTGGCTGCAGGATTCGCTAGCGTTTGTGCTTTCTTGTGAAACAGACTTCAAAAGAGGTTTCGCTCCGTGGCAGCAGGATTCGCTAGTGTTTTTGCTTGCTTGTAAAACAGGCTTCAAAAGATGTTTCGCTCTGCGGCAGCAGGATTCGCTAGTAATTTTGCTTGCTTGTTAAACAGGTTTCAAAAGAGGTTTCGCTCCGTGGCAGCAGGATTCGCTAGCGTTTGTGCTTGCTACTGAGACAGGCTTCAAAAGAGGTTTCGCTCCGTGGCAGCGGGAGTCGCTAGCATTTGTGCTTGGTTGTGAAACAGGCTTCAAAAGAGGTTTCGCTCCGTGGCATTATGATTCGCTAGCGTTTGTGATTGCGTGTGAAACAGGCTTCAAATCATGTTTCGCTTCGTGGGAGCAGGATTCGCTAGCGTTTGTGCTTTCCTGTGACACAGACTTCAAAAGAGGTTTCGCTCCGTGGCAGCAGGATTCGCTAGCGTTTGTGCTTGCTTGTGAAACAGGCTTCAAAAGATGTTTCGCTTCGAGGATGCAGGATTCGCTAGCGTTTGCGCTTGCTTGAGAAACAGATTTCAAAAGAGGTTTCGCTTCGTGGAAGCAGGATTCACTAACATTTGGGCTTGCTTGTGAAACAGGCTTCAAAAGATGTTTCGCTTTTGTGGCAGCAGGATTCGCTAGCGTTTGTGCTTGCTTGTGAAACAGGCTTCAAAAGATGTTTCGCTTCGAGGCTGCAGGATTAGCTAGCGTTTCTGCTTGCTTGTGAAACAGACTTCAAAATTGGTTTCGCTTCGTGGAAGCAGGATTCACTAGCGTTTGTGCTGGCTTGTGAAACATGCTTCAAAAGATGTTTCGCTTTTGTGGCAGCAGGATTCGCTAGCGTTTGTGCTTGGTCGTGAAACAGGTTTCAAAAGAGGATTCGCTCCTTGCCAACAGGATTCGGTAGCGTTTGTGCTTGCTTCTGAAACAGGCTTCAAAAGAGGTTTCGCTCCGTGGCAGCAGAATTGGCTAGCGTTTGTGCTTGCTTGTGAAACAGGCTTCAAATCATGTTTCGCTTCGTGGCAGCAGGTTTCGCCAGCGTTTGCGCTTTCTTGTGAAACAGACTTCAAAAGAGGTTTCTCTCCATGGCAGCAGGATTCACTAGCGTTTGTGTCTGCGTGCTAAACAGGCTTGAAAAGAGGTTTCGCTCTGTGTGATCATGATTCGCTAGCGGTCGTGCTTGCTTGTGAAACTGGCTTGAAAAGAGGTTTCGCTCCGTGGCAGCAGGATTCGCTAGCGTTTGTGCTTGCTACTGAGACAGGCTTCAAAAGAGGTTTCGCTCCGTGGCAGCGGGAGTCGCTAGCATTTGTGCTTGGTTGTGAAACAGGCTTCAAAAGAGGTTTCGCTCCGTGGCATTATGATTCGCTAGCGTTTGTGATTGCGTGTGAAACAGGCTTCAAATCATGTTTCGCTTCGTGGGAGCAGGATTCGCTAGCGTTTGTGCTTTCCTGTGACACAGACTTCAAAAGAGGTTTCGCTCCGTGGCAGCAGGATTCGCTAGCGTTTGTGCTTGCTTGTGAAACAGGCTTCAAAAGATGTTTCGCTTCGAGGCTGCAGGATTCGCTAGCGTTTGCGCTTGCTTGAGAAACAGATTTCAAAAGAGGTTTCGCTTCGTGGAAGCAGGATTCACTAACATTTGGGCTTGCTTGTGAAACAGGCTTCAAAAGATGTTTCGCTTTTGTGGCAGCAGGATTCGCTAGCATTTGTGCTTGCTTGTGAAACAGGCTTCAAAAGATGTTTCGCTTCGAGGCTGCAGGATTAGCTAGCGTTTCTGCTTGCTTGTGAAACAGACTTCAAAATAGGTTTCGCTTCGTGGAAGCAGGATTCACTAGCGTTTGTGCTGGCTTGTGAAACATGCTTCAAAAGATGTTTCGCTTTTGTGGCAGCAGGATTCGCTAGCGTTTGTGCTTGGTCGTGAAACAGGTTTCAAAAGAGGTTTCGCTCCTTGCCAACAGGATTCGGTAGCGTTTGTGCTTGCTTCTGAAACAGGCTTCAAAAGAGGTTTCGCTCCGTGGCAGCAGAATTGGCTAGCGTTTGTGCTTGCTTGTGAAACAGGCTTCAAATCATGTTTCGCTTCGTGGCAGCAGGTTTCGCCAGCGTTTGCGCTTTCTTGTGAAACAGACTTCAAAAGAGGTTTCTCTCCATGCCAGCAGGATTCACTAGCGTTTGTGTCTGCGTGCTAAACAGGCTTGAAAAGAGGTTTCGCTCTGTGTGATCATGATTCGCTAGCGGTCGTGCTTGCTTGTGAAACTGGCTTGAAAAGAGGTTTCGCTCCGTGGCAGCAGGATTCGCAGCGTTCATGCTTGCTTGCGAAACAGGATTCAAAAGATGTTTCGCTCCGTGGCAGCAGGATTGGCTAGCGTTTGTGCTTGCTTGTGAAACAGGCTTCAAATCATGTTTCGCTTCGTGGCAGCAGGATTCGCTAGCGTTTGTGCTTTCTTGTGAAACAGTCTTCAAAAGAGGTTTCGCTCCGTGGCAGCAGGATTCGTTAGTGTTTTTGCTTGCTTGTAAAACAGGCTTTAAAAGATGTTTCGCTCTGCGGCAGCAGGATTCGCTAGTAATTTTGCTTGCTTGTTAAACAGGTTTCAAAAGAGGTTTCGCTCCGTGGCAGCAGGATTCGTTAGCGTTTGTGCTTGCTTGCGAAACAGGCTTCAAAAGAGGTTTCGCTCCGTGGCATTATGATTCGCTAGCGTTTGTGATTGCGTGTGAAACAGGCTTCAAATCATGTTTCGCTTCGTGGCAGCAGGATTCGCTAGCGTTTGTGCTTTCCTGTGACACAGACTTCAAAAGAGGTTTCGCTCCGTGGCAGCAGGATTCGCTAGCGTTTGTGCTTGCTTGTGAAACAGGCTTCAAAAGATGTTTCGCTTCGAGGCTGCAGGATTCGCTAGCGTTTGCGCTTGCTTGCGAAACAGACTTCAAAATAGGTTTCGCTTCGTGGAAGCAGGGTTCACTAGCGTTTGTGCTGGCTTGTGAAACATGCTTCAAAAGATGTTTCGCTTTTGTGGCAGCAGGATTCGCTAGCGTTTGTGCTTGGTTGTGAAACAGGTTTCAAAAGAGGTTTCGCTCCTTGCCAACAGGATTCGGTAGCGTTTGTGCTTGCTTCTGAAGCAGGCTTCAAAAGAGGTTTCGCTCCGTGGCAGCAGAATTGGCTAGCGTTTGTGCTTGCTTGTGAAACAGGCTTCAAATCATGTTTCGCTTCGTGGCAGCAGGTTTCGCCAGCGTTTGCGCTTTCTTGTGAAACAGACTTCAAAAGAGGTTTCTCTCCATGGCAGCAGGATTCACTAGCGTTTGTGTCTGCGTGCTAAACAGGCTTGAAAAGAGGTTTCGCTCTGTGTGATCATGATTCGCTAGCGGTCGTGCTTGCTTGTGAAACTGGCTTGAAAAGAGGTTTCGCTCCGTGGCAGCAGGATTCGCAGCGTTCATGCTTGCTTGCGAAACAGGATTCAAAAGATGTTTCGCTCCGTGGCAGCAGGATTGGCTAGCGTTTGTGCTTGCTTGTGAAACAGGCTTCAAATCATGTTTCGCTTCGTGGCAGCAGGATTCGCTAGCGTTTGTGCTTTCTTGTGAAACAGTCTTCAAAAGAGGTTTCGCTCCGTGGCAGCAGGATTCGTTAGTGTTTTTGCTTGCTTGTAAAACAGGCTTCAAAAGATGTTTCGCTCTGCGGCAGCAGGATTCGCTAGTAATTTTGCTTGCTTGTTAAACAGGTTTCAAAAGAGGTTTCGCTCCGTGGCAGCAGGATTCGTTAGCGTTTGTGCTTGCTTGCGAAACAGGCTTCAAAAGAGGTTTCGCTCCGTGGCATTATGATTCGCTAGCGTTTGTGATTGCGTGTGAAACAGGCTTCAAATCATGTTTCGCTTCGTGGCAGCAGGATTCGCTAGCGTTTGTGCTTTCCTGTGACACAGACTTCAAAAGAGGTTTCGCTCCGTGGCAGCAGGATTCGCTAGCGTTTGTGCTTGCTTGTGAAACAGGCTTCAAAAGATGTTTCGCTTCGAGGCTGCAGGATTCGCTAGCGTTTGCGCTTGCTTGTGAAACAGACTTCAAAATAGGTTTCGCTTCGTGGAAGCAGGGTTCACTAGCGTTTGTGCTGGCTTGTGAAACATGCTTCAAAAGATGTTTCGCTTTTGTGGCAGCAGGATTCGCTAGCGTTTGTGCTTGGTTGTGAAACAGGTTTCAAAAGAGGTTTCGCTCCGTGCCAACAGGATTCGGTAGCGTTTGTGCTTGCTTCTGAAACAGGCTTCAAAAGATGTTTCGCTCTGCGGCAGCAGGATTCGCTAGTAATTTTGCTTGCTTGTTAAACAGGTTTCAAAAGAGGTTTCGCTCCGTGGCAGCAGGATTCGCTAGCGTTTGTGCTTGCTACTGAGACAGGCTTCAAAAGAGGTTTCTCTCCATGGCAGCAGGATTCGCTAGCGTTTGTGTTTGCGTGCTAAACAGGCTTGAAAAGAGGTTTCGCTCTGTGTGATCATGATTCGCTAGCGGTCGTGCTTCCTTGTGAAACTGGCTTGAAAAGAGGTTTCGCTCCGTGGCAGCAGGATTCGCTAGCGTTCATGCTTGCTTGCGAAACAGGATTCAAAAGATGTTTCGCTCCGTGGTAGCAGGATTGGCTAGCGTTTGTGCTTGCTTGTGAAACAGGCTTCAAATCATGTTTCGCTTCGTGGCTGCAGGATTCGCTAGCGTTTGTGCTTTCTTGTGAAACAGACTTCAAAAGAGGTTTCGCTCCGTGGCAGCAGGATTCGCTAGTGTTTTTGCTTGCTTGTAAAACAGGCTTCAAAAGATGTTTCGCTCTGCGGCAGCAGGATTCGCTAGTAATTTTGCTTGCTTGTTAAACAGGTTTCAAAAGAGGTTTCGCTCCGTGGCAGCAGGATTCGCTAGCGTTTGTGCTTGCTACTGAGACAGGCTTCAAAAGAGGTTTCGCTCCGTGGCAGCGGGAGTCGCTAGCATTTGTGCTTGGTTGTGAAACAGGCTTCAAAAGAGGTTTCGCTCCGTGGCATTATGATTCGCTAGCGTTTGTGATTGCGTGTGAAACAGGCTTCAAATCATGTTTCGCTTCGTGGGAGCAGGATTCGCTAGCGTTTGTGCTTTCCTGTGACACAGAATTCATAAGAGGTTTCGCTCCGTGGCAGCAGGATTCGCTAGCGTTTGTGCTTGCTTGTGAAACAGGCTTCAAAAGATGTTTCGCTTCGAGGCTGCAGGATTCGCTAGCGTTTGCGCTTGCTTGAGAAACAGATTTCAAAAGAGGTTTCGCTTCGTGGAAGCAGGATTCACTAACGTTTGGGCTTGCTTGTGAAACAGGCTTCAAAAGATGTTTCGCTTTTGTGGCAGCAGGATTCGGTAGCCTTTGTGCTTGCTTGTGAAACAGGCTTCAAATGATGTTTCGCTTCGAGGCTGCAGGATTAGCTAGCGTTTCTGCTTGCTTGTGAAACAGACTTCAAAATAGGTTTCGCTTCGTGGAAGCAGGATTCACTAGCGTTTGTGCTGGCTTGTGAAACATGCTTCAAAAGATGTTTCGCTTTTGTGGCAGCAGGATTCGCTAGCGTTTGTGCTTGGTTGTGAAACAGGTTTCAAAAGAGGTTTCGCTCCGTGCCAACAGGATTCGGTAGCGTTTGTGCTTCCTTCTGAAACAGGCTTCAAAAGAGGTTTCGCTCCGTGGCAGCAGAATTGGCTAGCGTTTGTGCTTGCTTGTGAAACAGGCTTCAAATCATGTTTCGCTTCGTGGCAGCAGGTTTCGCCAGCGTTTGCGCTTTCTTGTGAAACAGACTTCAAAAGAGGTTTCGCTCCGTGGCAGCAGGATTCGCTAGCGTTTGTGCTTGCTTGTGAAACAGGCTTCAAAAGATGTTTCGCTTCGAGGCTGCAGGATTCGCTATCGTTTGCGCTTGCTTGAGAAACAGGCTTCAAATGATGTTTCGCTTCGAGGCTGCAGGATTAGCTAGCGTTTCTGCTTGCTTGTGAAACAGACTTCAAAATAGGTTTCGCTTCGTGGAAGCAGGATTCACTAGCCTTTGTGCTGGCTTGTGAAACATGCTTCAAAAGATGTTTCGCTTTTGTGGCAGCAGGATTCGCTAGCGTTTGTGCTTGGTTGTGAAACAGGTTTCAAAAGAGGTTTCGCTCCGTGCCAACAGGATTCGGTAGCGTTTGTGCTTCCTTCTGAAACAGGCTTCAAAAGAGGTTTCGCTCCGTGGCAGCAGAATTGGCTAGCGTTTGTGCTTGCTTGTGAAACAGGCTTCAAATCATGTTTCGCTTCGTGGCAGCAGGTTTCGCCATCGTTTGCGCTTTCTTGTGAAACAGACTTCAGAAGAGGTTTCTCTCCATGGCAGCAGGATTCGCTAGCGTTTGTGTTTGCGTGCTAAACAGGCTTGAAAAGAGGTTTCGCTCTTTGTGATCATGATTCGCTAGCGGTCGTGCTTGCTTGTGAAACTGGCTTGAAAAGAGGTTTCGCTCCGTGGCAGCAGGATTGGCTAGCGTTCATGCTTCCTTGCGAAACAGGATTCAAAAGATGTTTCGCTCCGTGGCAGCAGGATTGGCTAGCGTTTGTGCTTGCTTGTGAAACAGGCTTCAAATCATGTTTCGCTTCGTGGCAGCAGGATTCGCTAGCGTTTGTGCTTTCTTGTGAAACAGACTTCAAAAGAGGTTTCGCTCCGTGGCAGCAGGATTCGCTAGTGTTTTTGCTTGCTTGTAAAACAGGCTTCAAAAGATGTTTCGCTCTGCGGCAGCAGGATTCGCTAGTAATTTTGCTTGCTTGTTAAAAAGGTTTCAAAAGAGGTTTCGCTCCGCGGCAGCAGGATTCGCTAGCGTTTGTGCTTGCTACTGAGACAGGCTTCAAAAGAGGTTTCGCTCCGTGGCAGCGGGAGTCGCTAGCATTCGTGCTTGGTTGTGAAACAGGCTTCAAAAGAGGTTTCGCTCCGTGGCATTATGATTCACTAGCCTTTGTGCTCGCTTGTGAAACATGCTTCAAAAGATGTTTCGCTTTTGTGGCAGCAGGATTCGCTAGCGTTTGTGCTTGGTTGTGAAACAGGTTTCAAAAGAGGTTTCGCTCCGTGCCAACAGGATTCGGTAGCGTTTGTGCTTGCTACTGAAGCAGCCTTCAAAAGAGGTTTCACCCCGTGGCAGCAGGATTCGCTAGCTTTTGTGCTTGCTTGTGAAACAGGCTTCAAAAGATGTTTTGCCCCGTGGCAGCAGTATACGCTATTGTTTATACTTGCTTGTGAAACAAGCTACAAAAGAGGTTTCGCTCCATGGCAGAGGGATTTGGTTACGTTTGTGCTTGCGTGTGAAACAGGCTCCAAAAGAGGTTTTGCTTCGTGGCAGCAGAATTCGCTAGCGTTTGCGCTTGCTTGTGAAACTGGCTTCAAAAGAGGTTTCGCTCCGTGGCAGCAGGATTCGCTAGCGTTTGTGCTTGCTTGTGTAACAGGCTTCAAAAGAGGATTCGCTCTGTGGCAGCTGGATTTGAAAGCGTTTGTGCTTGCTTGTGAAACAGGCTTCAATATAGGTTTCGCTCCGTGGCAGCACGATTCGCTAGCGTTGGTACTTGCTTGGTAAACAGGTTTAAAAGAGGTTTCGCTCGGCGGCAGCAGGATTCGCTAGTATTTGGGCTTGCTTGAGAAACAAGCTTCAATATAGGTTTCGCTCCGTGGCAGCAGGATTCGTAGCTTTCGTGCTTGCTAGTGAAACAGGCTTCAAAAGAGGTTTCGCTCCGTGGCAGCAATATACGATAGCGTTTGTACTTGTTTGTCAAACAGACTTCAAAAGAGGTTTCGCTCCATGGCAGCAGGATTCGCTAGCGTTTTTGCTCGCTTGTAAAAAAGGCTTCAAAAGACAATTCGCTCCGTGGCAGCAGGATTCGCTAGCGCACGTGCTTGCTTGTGAAACAGGCTTCAAAAGAGGTTTCGCTCCGTGGCAGCAGGATTCGTAGCTTTCGTGCTTGCTTGTGAAACAGGCTTCAAAAGAGGTTTTGCTCCGTGGCAGCAGGATTAGCTAACGTTTGTGCTTGCGTGTGAAACAGGCTTCAAGAGAGGCTTCGCTCCATGGCAGAGAGATTCGCCAGCGTTTGTGCTCCCGATCGAAAAACACGACAGAAATTTCTGTCGTGCGACAGAGACCTGTCGTGTAGTCTGTCGCACGACAGTGACTTGTGTCGTAGAACTGTCGCAAGACAGAGGCGCCTGTCGTGGATTCTGTCTGGCGACAGAGGCACCTGTCGTGGGTTTTGTCTCACGACAGATGCATTTGTCTTGGGTTCTGTCTCGCGACAGAGGCGCCTGTCGTGGGTTCTGTCGCGCGACAGGTACCTATCGTGGTCTCTGTCGCACGACAGAGGTATCTGTCGTGGGTTCTGTCTCGCGGTAGAGGCACCTGTCGTGGGTTTTGTCCCACGACAGAGGCATCTGTCGTGGGTTCTGTCGCGACAGAGGCGCCTTTCGTGGGTTCTGTCGCGACAGAGGCGCCTGTCGTGGGTTCTGTCGCGCGATCATTACCTATTGTGGGCTCTTTCACACGACAGAGGTATCTGTCGCGGCTTCTGCCACGCGACAGAAGTACCTGTCGTGGCTATTACTGCGCGACGAAGCTGTCTGTCGTGGCTTCTCTCTTGCGACAGACTCCTTGCGCACCTTCTGCCGCGCGAAGAAAGCACCTAGCTGTCGTGGGTTCCAGCTTGCTGTGGCGTGACAGACTGTACTGATGCCTGTATTCATGTTGTATGGAATTTAATTGTCGTCGTGACAGACACTGCATGTAGCTAGACATTCGTTTTCGCGCGACAGAAGCTTCTGTCACATCATGAAACAAATCCTCGCGGTAATGAATTTGCAGCATGAGCTCCATCTCTTTGGCATTTCCTAGACTATTTTTCATACTTTTTGTTCACTTATTTGGTCATCAGGCCCCTTGAGGAGATTAAATTTAAACTCTTTCTAGCTCTGCAAGGCTCTGTAGGTGATGTATATTCGGCAATTATTTAGTGTGAACAATCTGCAAATTTGATTTACAGGTATACACGTGCACATATATGCACATATGTAACCGTTTGGTCGTACAGAATACCTCTGGGGAGAAATGGAATGCATTTAAAAAGGCAGCATGATGGAAGCAAACTACTTCGTGTCCGCAAGTTATTATTAATTTTGAGAGTGAGCTTGTACACCACTGCATGACAAAACTATAATAGGCTGATGTTGAAAGCACTCCAGCAGTCAAACAACGGGTTGCAATTCCACGCTGTGCTCTTGCAACTTTTTACTAGAGGTTGAAGCTTATATTGCTTAGTAAAATGTGTCCACAATAAATGGTCATCACAAGAAATAGGGCACTTTATTAATGCATATAAAAAATTTTCAACATCTATATTATGAAATACATATACGAATCACAATTAGCACGAACATATGCGAGGTGAGCTGCCAAAAACTTTGAAGCCATTTTTTACCAAAATAATAGGCACATATATATGCACATGTATGTATACATTTGCCGTAATTTAATTCACAAAACAATGAGCAATCAACATAATCTAGATGACATAGTAAAAGATGTATCAGACAATAAAAGCTATGTACTGCAAGCATCTCTAAAACCTAGAAAAGCTGCTCGCATAGAGAGGTCTTGCACTCATTGGTACATTCAGAGCTGATCGATCTTCTGCAGAAGAGCTCCAACCAATTTTATCACAATCTGGGCAGTGCAGCTTCCCTCAAATAGATGTCTCATATGCTGCTGTATAGCACAGAGATACTGTGCAGGCATATTCATAATGATCCACAAACAAAAATATTAAAATATCAACATTTGCAGTCATCTGTAAGAGAATCAGTTTTAATATCACATAGCACAAGCAATACAGTCATGCCTCGTTACTATGGGCACAAGTTCCCAAGCAAAAGCCAATGAAGCGAGCTGCAGTCCATGAAAACAAATCGTGATGAAAACAAAGAAAATATACTTCAATAAACACAGCCATAAACATCTGCTTCTGTGCATAGTAGTGAGCAGTGAAGTGAAAATTAGAAAAAATCTTGGGAATTCCTAATGTATTATGACCACCATTCTCCCTAAATAATGGTGCAGTACGTCTGACGCGCCTATTGATCTATGAGGCATGCGATTGTGTCTCATGGCATGACAGCTTATCTCCTACAAGTGTTCACATACCTATAACCACTCACGCGTATGTGTTTAGTGACCAAACAGCTGCCGACCACCGCCTTCAACTTTTGCAGTGTGAAGCATGCACTACATAAAAAAGTCCATCACTCAGGCATCTAGCTGCATTTGCTCAATACAAGAAAGGAATTATTTGGTTAGAAAACTCAAGGCAGTTCTTTTCGCTGTCCATATATTAGTGACAAAAATACATGGGCTCCAGCGGTACATGTCGTGCATTAATTGCTTCCTGTGCACTATCTGGACAGCGTGTTTCCATATTAAGTAGGCAATTACAAATTGAAAAATGTGGTTGACCACAAAAAATTGCCAGCAATTCGCGTTTTGCACATGACAGGCCTCAACTGTGGTGACATTACTATATTTAAAAGCAAACAAACTATATGAGTAATATTTCTGATCAATGCATAAAAGAGCTTCACATTCAATGCTATCCGGAAAGAACACTGGTACTGGAAGAAAAGCAGCGTTGCTTTGATTTTTCAAGATATATATATTGAAAGTTATATATCAGCCATTTTTCTCAACTCTGTGAAACCGTTTTTCTCCTTCAGACATTCAACTAGATATGCTCACCTTCACGAAGCGGACTGACTTCTGTTTTGCTATGTAAACATAATTTTTCATTTGTTTTGTTTTGAAGCCCCTGTCTCAAAATATTTGACACAGAAAGCTATATATTTACAGTGACTGCCAAAGTGGCTCAGTGGTTAAGGTGCTAGGCTGCTGACCCTAAAGACACAGGTTCGATCCCGGTAGCAGAGGTCATACTTGATGGAGGCGATATACCAGAGGCCCATGTACTAACTGTGCGATGTCTGTGAACGTTAAAAATCCCAAGAGGTTGAAATTATCCGGAGCCCTTCAATACGGCGTCCCTCCTAGTCTGAGTCACTTTGAGAAGCGATACCCCATAAACAAATTATTTGCAGAGGGCAATCAGATCTCAATAAGCTTCTGCAAACCTTCAATCCATTTTATAATTATTTGGTATGTCACAGACATATGATGCTCCTCCCAGGTTAAGCAAAATGCACTGCGAAGCAACATCTTCAAGAGAGTAAAAGAACATGTTACGGCCTGGAGGTGGCAGCTTGCTGTTATGTATATAAGTGACGTTCCTGAATGCAGGCTCAGAAATTACCAATTTCTGGCACACCAGAGCAACCTTTTGTACATTCACAATGAATGCACAGATGTCCGTTATTACGCAGTAGGCTCCATCAATCATTTCACACAGTATGAACAAGTTTTTATTGCCCTACTATACTGAGTGCTGTATATATGAAAACCATTGGTTTCGGCACGGGCATAGTGCGTAATGCTTGGCACCACTCCATACTGTCTGAAAACATTTCTGCAACAACTACTTCTAAATGAACGGGTCTCAGAGGGGCTCCTAATACCTGTGCAGTAGTTCCTTGCCTGTCATGCATGTTGATGATTTGGTTCCGTCTTTGAGCCAAAGACGACGAGAACTCAACAAACCTACTGGAAGTTTTGAGCCATGATTTCATTATGCAACGTTCTGCAATTTGTAGTGGGACACCCTGTGCAGCTGTCACAAGTTTCAGATGCTGTCCATTTCCATTTTCAAATGGGAATGTGGATGTACCCCACAAAGGGCCCAACATTTCAACACTTTTTGCGAGATGTAAAAGCTGGTGCACATTAAATGTGGCACTGCTCTCTCCATAAAGTGAACAAATTCTGTTTACAAAGCAAGACAGAAGCTGGTCTGCTTCCTGAAGGTCAGCATCGCTTACAGAAGTCTGAAGAAGAAGAAACACGCCTTGACAGAGTAAAGAAAAATGGCTGACATATCTTGAAGGGATCAAACCAGATACACATGGTAGAGAGTAGTACAAAAGCCAGAATAGCCATTCTGTGGCTTTCCAGTTCTTCCGTTCTGAGATTGGCCGTGGCAGGCGACAAAACGATATCGGTGGCCTCAATACCTTAATGCGCCTTTCCAGCTCGTGGAAATTCCGGCCAATGTGGAAAGCCTTCCCAGTAGCACCTAGCCACAACTCAGTTATCTGCTGTGTAACACCTTCCAGTACGCAGTGCATGAAGTCTGGTGGCAAGCACCACACAAGGTTGAATCCTTGGAGCTGATTTAGTGAAGAAGGCCCTTTTACTCCATGAACTGGCCGGCCTTGCTCGTAGGCATCCCGCATATCTTGCAACATAGTGCTGTGTGTGCGTGGAGCTGCTGGCATTTCTCCAGGAATGTACCGCAGGGTACCTGGGACAAAAATGAAAAAATACCATCATTCAGCACTTTGAAAACACAGTAGATGGGAAAAATAATATATGAGAAAAACCTGCAGTTCATTCCTAACAAGGACCGCACTTGCTAGCTAGCGTAAGCCTTGTTCTGTGTTGCACAAGATCATATATAGCTCAACTATGTTCAAAAAAAGCACCTATGGCAATGAACCAGTGGTGTAGAGATATAGGTGGTGAGGAAATTTAGGGTCAGTTTCGTTGCTGTCAGTCTGCAGTACCATATGCTTTGTTGGGGAAGCTCAGAATTGTCCGATCGGACAATTCCAAAAAAAAGTTAAAAGGAAGTTAGTATAAAAGAAAGTTATTGATTAAAATAAACTTTCCTGTATCCAAGGCACTTCAAAATAGCTTAACTATGCTGCCCCCTATTCTTAACACTCAAGACAAGCTGACTGCATCAAAATGCGCTTCAAAAACAACGGCCAATGCTTCAATCTAGACATCTAACACAAAAGCATGAGGCAGCTTGTGCTTGTTTAAAACAATTAATGTCGAGAAAGTATGAATAATTTCCATGTTTGTTTGAAATGGTGCACGTAGCTGCGACACAAAGCTGCGTTCTCAGGAAATGATCATGAAGTGTGGAGACTGCACTGCTGTTTTAGGTGCGATATATGCTGCCTGCTCTGTGCCTCACCAGATAGTAGTCACTGTGCCACGGTTGAAAATTTACCCAGCTTCTGGGAGCTAAATCTGGCTTGCCATGGGGCTTTCTGAATATTTTTTTCACAACCTGATCATCTCAATCTGTTTTCGCAACTTAAAGTTCACTTACGTTCAACAACTGTTCCTTCTTCGAAGCACCAGGAGCAACCAAAGTACCCATTGAACTGTTTCATGTTGAGCAATGCAGCTCTTGCTGGGGAGTCCACAGAGCAACATGTCACAAGCACCTTAGACAGCACTGTTTCTCCGTCATGCCTCCACGCTATCAATCCGATGTTGTTGAAGATTTCCACAAATGTCTTCATGAACAAGTGCTGTGGTGGATGCCTCTTCGCGAACCATAGAGCTCCGACGACCACATTCTGAAATCGGACGTTAAACGGCAATTCATTATTAATGAGTTGAATAGGCCATACACTCGATTTGCTGGATTTGAAGACAGGTGATCCGTCGGTGTTTAGAGTGACAGTGAGGTCGCACCACTTTGCATTCACGCCACGTCTAATGTTTCGGTACAGGCGGCCGTCAGTAATATCAGCGTAAGCGCCATGTACAACGGCGGTGGCTTCTTTCAGCCGTGCATACAACGCTTTCGAGTAGCCTGCAATGACGCTCTGCAGTTGATTCTTGAGGTCGAAAACCAGAAAAAAGCAGCCTTTCGCCATTAGAGACCGCACGGTTGGTGTAATCTGGCAAGTGTCGCACGTGAAGGTGTGTGACACTTCCTTCCTGTCCCTGCAGCCGAGATATCCATAGCAAGTCTCACAGAAATAGTGCACTTGAAGCGAATTTAATTTGCCTTTCCACAGTTTCCGAAAGAGATACTTGGTATCTGGCACAACATCAGTTCCACAGAGGGTGTTAACCAACTTAAGGAGACCCTCCACTTGAGACCACGAAAGACCTGCGTAAACAACGTAAGTCAGAATTAGTAAAATGGCTTGAGCTTTGTTCATATTTTGATTTGGCAGGGTCTCTCTCGAACATCTTGTGAAATACTCTTTCACGTCATCGTACTGCGTTGCCGATTCATCGCAGTTCGTAGCCTCATCGTCTGCCCCTTCGTCGTGCACATCGGAAGAGGAGGTGCTACCAGTAGCGTCGAGATCATCAGCTTCACAGTCCTCGCGTTCAAGCGTATCACGCGCTTCGTCATCCGAGCAGAGATGGTCAGAGCCAGTGCTTGCCGGCACGCAGTCGTCGGAGTCGCCCTCCTGTGAAGCTTGTTGCGATTCCCTGAGCAGCTCTTGGTACCGCTGAGTTTGCCTAGGTACTTTACGCGGTCGCCCAGGTTCCAAGTACTGACGGTACCGCTTGGTTTGAGGCGAACTTATTGTGAGAAATGGTTAAAGGAAGCAAAAAACCGCGCATTACACACGACAAAGACGGCAGTCTCACTGCTGTCTATCCCAGGGCCCAGGCCTGTTACTATAGTCGGATACAACTTATGTCTGCTGTGAAGCTCCGCCCACATTCAGGACCGGCGCACAGAATTCCTCCACGACAAAAATGTAGGGCGTTGTTAAAACTTCTCGTCACCTAAACAAGAAGCTAACCATGAGAAAAAAATTATAACCTCTAGAATTTTGATACCTGGCTTGTTTAATAAAGTCAAATGTTAAAAAGTTGATTTCGTTCACTTTTGTGACTGGCTAGCGGAGTAATACAGTACGCCGCGGACGGTGGCCCAGTGTTAACAACTGCTGTTTTTTTTAAGTTGTATCCTAGTATAGATCACGTACTCCAGCCACTGATGGCCAAATAGGCTTCCGTAGTAGCCACTGATCTCCACTAGGTGGCTGGATGCCGCATTCCCGTTTTCCGAAGTGGGCGCAAGTGAAGCCACCGCACGTTCGGTTGCATGTCGTGGAAGTTTGATATCTGCTGTGTATTTCAATGCAGAAAGTCGCGTCTTTCGCCTTTCCATTCTCAATTTTTCGCGTTGTTTTCGTGTAACGTCTACTGTAATATCAAAGGAATAAGCAAGCTCAACGCGAGACATGTGTGCATTGTTTGGGGAACCCTGTAATTTCAGTGAAACTGAAGAAAACAGGCACGCAGGTCTCACCATGTCGCGCAAAGGGCTACGTGCATTAAACACTATTTTCTGATCTGGTTCTTTTCTTCCGAGCGTAATTAGGGGAAGTAGTGGAATGACGATGAGTCTAGGTCATCTTAAAAATAAATTTTCGTGTTTCAAAGAAAAGGCAATGGTGCGGAAATCCTAAAACTCGAACTTCAGCTGTTTCAGTTTCGGGCTGGTGGCGGACGATGCCTCTTTGCATCGACGGCAGGTGATGTTTATCGCTTTAGTGTGTCCTTTACCTTCCAGACATGCTTTTAATCTAACTCAATAGCACAGCAACGTTTCACCTACACAGCACGAGAGAAACGACTGTCGAGAAAGACGAATGCAGCAGCGCATCTGACAAGCGCAGTTTGAAGTGAACAGTGCCAAGCATCGCACGAATAACAACCCATTCAGGCATAATTTGCCACAGCACGAAACAGTACTTGATACGCTTCGTCGAAAAAGCAGTACCATATATCTTGGACGCGCTAATGTGAACCAGCAGATTACCGGCGGCACATCACCAGATCGTGGCCTCGCCTTCGCCCCGGTCCGGTCTAAACATAATTCGATAAAATGGTGCACTGCAAAGTCAGCTGCTTAATGAAGGTTTCCACCCATTTTTTCTTAACTTTATTCCTCATTTATGGTATAACTTTGGCTTAGAGCGCGACAACGTACATCACAACAAAGAGCAGAGTTGGCGACGCTAGCGCAACGGGACGACACAGAGCTGAGCAGACGAGGTTCCGTACGTACTGTGTGTAGCGACGTTCTGTCGTCTGCTAGTGTCGTCCCATAGCGATGCAATTTTTGAAACGTTTTTCCCGAGGACTTTGCTGCTCTCCTCATGCATTTGGCGGCGCAACAGGTACGCATTGTCATGAAATGAAAAAGGACGAGAATGTCGAAAAGACAAAATGCTAAGTGGAAAACGAGAGCTGAAACTGAAAAACCGTGCTGAGGTCCGATTTCGTGCACTGCCAAAGGCTGACTTCCAGGACATGCCGCACAACTTCTGGTGGCTTCCCTTTCGGGCATAGAATTTCTTACTATTAATAGTAAGAAACTCTATGCTTTCGGGCGCCCGATGCGGCATCCAGCCCCCTAGTGGAGATCAGTGGTAGTAGCCGAAATGTAGCTAAAACCGAAACCGAAAAAAATTTCACCAGCAAAAAGTATGTAGAAGCTTTGTTTTTTGTGAATTAGTTATTTGTTTCAAATGAAATATTTTTCGGAAGGGTATATCTTCATACTAGCTTTTTGTTTGCCGTCATGACCTCTTCGATGCCACCACTGATGCCAGGCGCGGCATTTTTTTGGTTTGTTTTTCGCCTCAAGCCATGCACCACGTGGGAGGGCAGTAAGGCAGGCAAGTAAAATCACGTTAAGGCAAATGCGGGGCTCATCACAAATGCAGTTTTCTTTTTTTTAAGCGAAAAAAATCCAGAGAAAGAATAACAGAAATAGCACCGAACAATAAACTCGCTCTACATGCATTCAAAAATTTTGCTGGACGCAGCAAAACAAGCGAAAAACTACAATAATTATTGTAGTCTTTCGCTTGTTTGAAATTTAAAATTCAAGAAAAATGTATATATATTTTCGTAGATAGAAGAAAAAGGCTATAGAAGGATCTTAGCCGATTTGGAAGTGGACGACAACCGTGATTGCATCCTTTCCGGCCACCAGGGCAGTTGGTTGGCGGCAATAAAAGTTTTAGTTCAGTGCTCTGTGTTGAGTATCTTCTTCTCTGTACCGTTTGTCGTACTGTACATTGTTATGGGTCACTTGGCAGTGGAATCGTTCCACTCTTGTTGAAGCTTAACCGGCTCAAAAATTTTCTTAACCGGGTTAAAACCGTTTCAAAAGCCTCCATTTCTGGCCAGGCGAAACTTCACGTGGAGGAACGTTAATAACACTCTCTCATTGGACAATCTATTTCGCACGCCATTTAATATAGTGAAGAGACCTGGCTGAACACTCGTTCCACGGTAGCGTTTGATACGGGTAGCGATAAACAGCGCCAGTTCTGACATCAGTGGAAACGTCAGCTTACCGGCAACATTTTTTTTCCAGTTCTCACGTTTCCCCAGAATTCATTTATGATCCGGGTTTCCTTTGCCAGATCGTCAGCTTTCGTTCGGAGCAGGCGACACGCAGATTCTAGAGCAGAAACTGATTAATTTGGTCGCTATAAAAGCATGTACCGAAGGCGTCTAACTTTGTAATGAGCTATAAATAAGCACAAAATCGAAGAAGTACGGATTTCATGTTTTTCGGTTTGAGAATCTGCAGGTCGCTCAGCATGCATGCTACAGATATGCAGGAACTAAGCCACTTCAGCGCACTTTCGCTAGCGATAATAAACTTGCGGTTCCTTTCCAACATACAACCTTAAGAGATTTGCTTAAGGAAGACTTCTTGAGGCACTCAGAGAAAGAACTCTCATGCCTCATATCCTGACATGTCACATGTTCTGCTCCCATTCTGCGTTGCAATATATGGCTCTGCGTAGCCAGGCATTCCAATTAACTCTTGCAATACGTTTCCACAAAATAAATGAACTCATATATAGGCTATAGCCTGAAAGGTTGTGTCCTAGCTCGGACTGAAAGGGCATGTTCAAGCTCTAATTCATGAAAGGCTGGGTATCAAAATTTGAAAAAAGTAAATTTTGCTGATATGGACATTTCGCCTAATACTCTTGAATCAGCAGTCTCTACTTTTCATTGCTTCAAAGTGGGTTCGAGCGCCGTCCATTGATTTATGATTGATCCCAAGGCATTGCGCAATGCTGAACCACCTTGTCGCACAGCTTATTCGGCCGGACATCGCCTTGGTCGCGCACGTTTCGCGCTACTTTTGCTGCGTTTTCTGGGGAATATATGTGAACCAAGTGCAATTTTCGCGAACAAATTAGCCAGTATGGGTGGGTAACAAATCGAACGCCTCGATTACAGGCTAACTGAATGAGATTACACTTTACAGACACAGATCGTGCATTCTAGCTGTGCCGTAGTTCATTTTTATCTCAATGCTGTTCTGCTGCCAACACATGACACATGTTCTGTCTCTCCCGGGGCCATAGTGTTTCTTAATATTAAGTATTAATAAGGAACTATATGGTCGGGGCCCACAGATATTTCACTTGAGGCTTGCTGTCCGCTAACACGATTGGGAAAATAGCTCTTCCGCATTTGTACCCAAGGCGGAGAAAGGCTGCAACAAAATCACACAAAATATTCTTTAGAGGGCAGATTGAAATCACTATTTCTATTTTTGTTTTATATGCCGGCAACAGAAAAACAGTTACCCGAAAATAGGCAAACAGCCAAATGGAAAATTTGGAAGCGAACTCGGACAAAATATGCGACGCAGACCAGATCGTCATGAAATTACATTTTTTCTAACAGCCCTGGCGCACAATACATGGAAACATGTACTCAGACTATAACTAAAAAATAAAAAAAGCATTAGAAGCTACCTTATAAACGTTCTCAATAAATTATACTAATTTTTAAAGCAAGGTTTTCAGTGCACCAAACTGTATTGCAATTCAAATGGGTTAAACGTGGTTACATCGTTATATGCCGGAGCAGAGTGGAAGAGTAAAGATGTAACACCAGTTATTTCTGCTCCAAAAGAAGGTATACATTATCATTCGCGTGACTACAGTGAACTAGAATATTTGGCGCGAACGTGGTCACGGTCATGGTAAGGCATAGCAGAGAAGTGGCCCGGGGAGCAGACTTCCCGTGAGGCATTTACAACAGCAATCCGCTTGCTAAACGGCGGCGCTACAAACGCTCACTCCTGAACTTATTAGCAAAGTCAAACAACATAAAAATATATATTTTACGTTAGAAAGTTAATGAATAGACGTTCATCTGGGCCAGAAAATGCGTACGTATTCACAGAAAAATGTAAAAACTAAACTGTTCCTTGCGAGGCGTGATGTTTAGCGTTGGCGATCGCAGCGCCGCCGTTGCTGGTGTTTCGCGGAGACGTGCGCCTGCTGCACTATTCATTTCAGTGAATACAAAAACAGCAATCTCTCTGTCAGCACATTTTTTTGCCTTCGTGCTTGGTCTAGCGTTTCTAGATTTGTTGCTCGAGCAATAGAACATGTATGTCCTTGTGCGCTACGCTGGAGAAGATAGGAGTTATATTCTTCAACACACGGACGTGCGGGATTTTGTTCCGCACGACATTGAAGACTATGACCCCAAGAAAGTCTACGATATTTTTTGGGCGGGAGACTCGAGTACCTGCGGAGGGTACCATGACGGGAAAATCATCCATATGACAGGTAGGTGCTTTTTTTCTCTGAGTTTTGGAGTTGTTTTGTAGCGCCTGTATATTCATAATGTGCACTGGAAACCGCAGATACGGAAGAAGAAATGGAGCAGTGGAGGAAGCGCAAGGAAGCACGCAAATGCGCTCGCAAGACGGACATACCTCCGAGGAAAAAGGTGCGAATAGCAATCGCTTTCAAGCGAATTTTCTGTAGCCTGTGGTGCTTGGTCATCAGAAACCCCGCCACCAGCAACTTGCATGCATCCTCGCCGCGCCGGCCGCGTTTAAGTGGAGGTGAAATGCATGGAACCCGTCGTGGTGGCTCGGTGGGTAGGGAGCTCGGCAGCTAATCCGGAGTACCCGAGTTCGAACCCGACCGCGGCGGCCGCGTTTCGATGGCGGCGAAATGCAGAATACTGCCGTGGGGTGTGCGATGTCAGTGCACGTTGAAGATCCCCAGGTGGTCGAAATATTCCGAGCCCTCCACTACGGCACCTCTTTCTTTCTTCTCTTAGTATCTCCTTTATCCTTTCCCGTACGGCGCGGTTCAGGTGTCGGCCATGTATGAGACAAATACTGCACCATTCACTTTCCCCCAAATCGAATTTTCAATGCATGACTCCTTTGTACTGTGCAATGTCAGTGCAAGTTAAAGAACTCCATGTGCTCGAAATCAGTCGGGAGCCCTCCATCCTCGTTGCATATGTGAACATGATGTTAGCAAATTTTACGCTAAAACAAATGATGTCCAGAAAGTGCGAGTTCCTATGTATCGCATGCAGAGTGGAATGTGAACGTCTGCATGAGCTGAGAGAAGTTCGCCCGTGGTAAAAATAGGAACAGGCTGTGTGTTCACATGTGTGCATTGCATGGCAGTAGTTCACCATTCCAGTCATAGTGGTTTAGCAAGGTTGTTTTCAAAGTGCTGCTTTCAAGATAGCGTGTGCTGCTAATTGTGGGATAATTTGTTTCATGTCAGTAGTGATTACCTATGACCGGTGCAAGTAACTAGCGATTTTTGTATTATTTCTCGCCTTTGTCAGCACAGTTTCAGACAAGGATGAAATGTTTTCAGTGAGGCTTGCTGTTGGGGCATGCGAAATGATTATTTGCAAAAAAAATGCACGGCTGACAATAAATACTGTCATTGTTCTTATAGTGATTTGTCAATGGGTTATGCCACGAAAAACTTCATGTCTTGAATATCTACAGGAACTGTAGCACTGTCTTCAGTGCTATCAAGTTGAGCACATAAGGTGATGGCGATTTGAGTGTTGCTTCTAGGTGTGAAGAAAGTGGGCCGTTCATTGGAGTGTTTCCTTTTTTTCTTTTAAATTACAAATTGAGAGTACCCAAATCAAATTTTACATTTTCAACAACGGCACGAGATGTCATAAAAAGTTTGCAGTCGAAGTTATTACACAGAAGTGAAAAAATTGGCGGTGGTTTAGATTTGGTTAAACCAGGAGTGACGCGATAGCTACAGCTGGCTCAGTAGAACTTGGTCATGTTACCAACCACGTGATCAGCCACGGCGCTGCCATGCTGAAGGCTCGAAATGCTACCGTAATGTAGCTGTCGCTACAAAACTGAGTCATATTTGGTAACATCTATATTCCATTACTCACAATTCGAACTGTATTTAATACCTCGTATAAATTCAGGTGGCTTTTCCGGCATTGTTGAAACTGGTGTAGCAGAGGAGAAAAAGGAAAAAACTTATTTTGGGCTCGGAAATTTTGGATGCGGATGGATGGAGCCCTTTGTTCAGGGCACCTGTGGCTGCTGCAGCGATCCTGGCATGGTCGTTCAGTTTTCGCTGCTCTTTCAGGCTCTTGATGGACAGCACTTCCTCCCATTGCTCTATTATAGAATTCTGTATTTTGGAAGTGCCACTTAAATTTTGGGAGCCTAGCGTAGTATGATATAAGGCCTCACGGGCGTAGCTATAGATCCTGTTGCATAGTCCTCCTGGACATTTAGAGAAGTCTAGAATGGTTATTATGGCCTGCCTATTGGGGATTGGCCTGTTGACATTAGGTACAGCTGTGTCAACAACTCTCAGGAGTAAAATTTGAAATGTATCCGGTTTGGTAAGCCGACCTTTACTTGCACTGAGTGCAGTGACATTTTAAGTTTTTTTCAGTTTGTTGAAGTGGCAGTCATGCAAGTGGTGTCTTGCTATAACTGAGTCATTGTTTCCTGCTGAAATGCTGTAAATAAATTTGCCAGTGACATAGGTGAGCTTGCATTTGTTATTGTGTAACTTGATTTGCATTCTGATTTTCTTGTTGTAGGCAAGACTAGAGGAGCAGGCGAAAGGAGTGGCTAAGAAAAATGCTGAGAGGGAATTGCTCAGTAGTCGAGTAGGAAACTCTCCTGAGGAGTCCAAGGTGGCCCACCTTGAGTCACTAGTGCGGGACCTAAAGGCAGAGCTGGAGAGATGCAAGGAAGTGATTGGAGATAAGGAGAAAGAAATGAAAAATCTTAGAACCCTCAATGAAAGCCTCCAGAAGGCACTGTGTGCAAACATTCTGCAAAATGGTATGTAAACAATCATACTCTACAGCTTCTTCCATGTGCAGGCCGTTGTGAAAGCTACTCTACTTCGGTGAAGTCGAGTTAGACTTGCTGCTAGCCTTGTTGGTGCATTTTTGGGATAAAGTTAGCACTGCTTAAGAAGGGCGTTCGAAAGAAGTACAGGATATGGTTTTACTAACAGGTGATTTGTGGGCAAAAAAAAATAAGGCTGCAGAATGAAGTCTTGCAGACACATCAAACTGGGAAGACGAAAAGGAGCATATGAGAACATTCCATTTGCTTCAGTAGAAGTCGTGAAATACTAAACAGATTTCTGTACAAGACTGACACAGCATTGTTTTGCCAAAAGTGCATTTTTTGTCACATAGTGCATTTCCTTTAGTTCTCGGGTTACATGGTTACGGTCTCCTTCGGCCATTTGTTCAGACTTTACCTTGGGATGGCAGTCATGACTCAGTAGTATTCTTGATAATTCATGATCATGTAACCATTTGTTTAGGCACAGCCCTGGATGACCAGCATAATAATACCATAATGTACCATTGGGCTAGTTTCTGTCATGAGAGCTTATGTAAACATTTTATGAATGAAGGCAAAACAAAAGTAAGGGCAACTCTAGTGCATAGACTAGCATCTAGTACAAGGGGGGTCAGAAAATCTTTGCCCCTATTTTGTATCAAGCAAAATACGGCACATACAGGTAATTACAAATATATGTACTGTTCTACCTACCTTGCACTATTTCTCCGCCCAGTCTCCACACCACTCCAGACATTTGTCTAACCGAAGCACTGAATTTAAGATGCCCTTGTGGTAGCATTTGTCCGGCTGACTGTCGAACCACTGTCTGACTTCTGCCTTGACTTCATCGTTGCACGTGAATCACTGTCCTGCCAGGGACATCTTCAGCGGACCGAGCATGTGAAAATCACTAGGGTCCAGATTTATGGTGGGTGGTCAAGACTTTCCAAGTGAAATGACCAGAGCTTGTCGGCGGTTCTGATTGCCACATGTGGCCTTGCATTGTTTTGGAGGATAACCGCATTCTTCACATCAAGAATTCTTGAGCATTTCCGCCCGATAACAGCCAGCAGATGGCGGGCTGTTCCAAGAAAAGTTCACCGATGAGAATGAATATGTTTACTCCACATTTACAGCAGTCATTCGGATAAAAAAAAATAAAAGATTTTCTGATTCCCCCTCATACGTTATTTTCATGCTTGCATACGCTCTTATAATTATCATTCTGCAAGCAACATAATAATAAAATGTTAGCAGTACTGCGTAGGCACGGTGAGGTGAAAAACCACATTTGAAATTCATCAGTGTCACGTCAGTACTGTTATATGGGGATGACTCCTGAGTTTCAGGTGGCTCTTGAAGTTATGGTCAGCTGTGCATAGTTTGTTCTCGCATGTATTGGATGTGTACAATGTTTGATATTGTGCATTTCCTACAATTGACTTGTTGGTTACATATTTTATGTAGTGCTTGTAATTTAGGTAGAAGTTTTAATCTAGCATAAATTCATTCTGCTTGATGTACGTACTCTTTATCCAGCGTGCAAGTTTTTGGTTTTTTCTTTAGATCATTCACAGAATGAAAATGTGAGTGCCGCGATTGACAAGGTTTTCTGGGAAGGAGACAGTGCTACTCAGGCTGTCAACTCTGCAAGTAAGCATACATGCATGTTACCTCAGGCAAGCTTTAGCCTTCAATTCCTCTTGTAGTTCATTTGCATATTGCAAATCATGATTCCATGGAATTTGTATCCAGCGAAAATAATTTTGTGACCACATTTTTTTGGAACAAGCATCCAGTAGGTGATTGTTCAGTGGTGGTCAGAGTGAAAATGGACATTTTTCAAAACAATGTTTGTTTTTTTGATGGTTCTGTCTGATATACCCAATGTAGGGCTGCACTGCTGAGCATTCAAGTGCTGCTTGTAACGGCTTGTTCGTAGTCAATCTGGCACTGTGCTTGCATAAATGTAGGAGAGTAATGTATCTTTAAATACCATTCACTGATGATCTAGTCCTGTCTTTGATACCACAGGAAACAATGTCTTCATCCCTGTACCCTCTTCTTCTAGTGCACAGTCATTCCCTCGGCACCATTGCTCCAGTATTGCCACTTGATGTGGCCTCGCCACTTGCCGCACCGCCTGTTGCCCCTCCGCGGGCTGATGTTGCCCCTCCGCGGGCTGATGTCGCCCCTCCGCGGGCTGATGTCGCCCCTCCGCGGGCTGATGTCGCCCCTCCTCGGGCTGATGTCACCCCTGCTGTGCCACCAGCTCGGCCAATGTCAAAAGGTATTTATTTTGGCTGCTCTGGTGTACAGCGAGCTTGCGTGCTTGGTGACTCTTCAGTGTTCTCCCAACAAAAACAGCCATTCCACGTCCCTTCAGCAGAGGCAGGCCTTGAGAGGACGCAGTGTATTTGCTTTCCATGAGGTCGACTTCTTTTTTTGTTTTTTTTGCAGCTCCTCGCAAGGCAGCCCAAGACCTTGACCTGACTGTTGGCACCACAAATGAGACTGGGGAGGTGAGCAGTACCGGGACGCTTGAACAATAATGATGGGCATATGCTACTGATGATAGCATATCTTCTGCACTGATTACGAATCTGCAATCTGTACATGACCGGTAATGTGATGTAACTAATGACATGGGAGTTTTTGCTCTTTTTTTTGCTTTGTAACTTGGCTTTTGTTTCTTAAAATTATGTGCTGGACCGATTGAATATTGATAGCAAATAATCATCAAAAAGTGCAGCTGCATACACCAAGGCGAATTGTGGTTCTCTGTTTTGAAAAAAGATTTTTCAGAATATCAGGCATGCCTTTTGTGCCACAGACAACTGTATGTCAGCTTCCCTGACTAAACCAGGCATCAAGCACTTTGAACCAAGGCTGGCATTTGCATTAGCATCTGCCATCTGGAGTGCACGAATGTTGGCACAAAAACATGCAGTTAAGAGGGTTCACCAGTGACAGTGTCCACAGGAAATACATGGGAAATTTCAGAAGCTGTAGCGCATGTAAAAATGGGTCGATCATCATGGGGTCTGTGGCAGCGTGTTCTTCTTTAGTGCATGGAGGAAATGTGGACAGATATTATTTTTTAAGTTTCTTTTTTTACAAATGAGAGGTAAATATTCAGAAAAATTGCAATTTTTGATATGTCTGTTTTCATGTCATCTCGTGAAAAAACAGCCAAGATGAGACTTTCATCCGCAATATTTCCTCCCTTTTTCTTTATTTATTGTCAAGCTGCAATTATAATCCATATCGAGCTTAGAGTTTGCGCTTTACAGGCTCTGTATGTTGTGTATGCATTTTCTGCGGGGATTTGCAATTCGTGCCAAACTTAACTAGCGGACGTGGCTTCATCTGGCGTCAGAATATTTTGCCGCTACTACATTCTACCACCAACCTCTTGGCTGTCTGTGTTCGTGCGCGCAGGTTTTTACTCAGAACTTCAATGGACTTGAGCTCTCTTTCCTTTTTTCTTTCTTGGGCTGTATTCGGAAGGGTTTTCTACTTTTTTTTGCTCGAGCTTGTGGTGCAAGGGGCCAAAACACAGGAAGGGGGCTCCCTATTCAGGACATGTGGAAGAACAGCTTTGTTCCTTGCCCAGCGCAGGGCGCAGTAACCCAGGGGGCAATACAAGTAAAGAATGCAGCTGCAAATATTCCTCATAGGTGGCCCTTGAGCCGATAGCGGCACTTACGTGAACCCAACAGGGCCTGGTTGTCAAGTTGTCGGGCCGAAAACCGGTACTGGGTTCATGTAAACGCGTGCTGTGAAATATGAGCCTTATAAAATTGTTATCATGAGTTCGTGCTGTAAAGACGCACTGATAATTTGTTGCGATGGAGTAATGGCAACGTAACGTGCCATACTTTTTTTGGTAACGGTAACGCGTTACCTTTTTGTAGCTAACGTAGGGCGGTAATGCGTTCCTTTTTTTAGCGTAACAAGTGACATATTTGGTTACTTTGTTTTGGTAACGCCTACAACGCCTTCGTAACGCCTTTGGTTGCCTGTAAAGCAGCTTTGCTCTCACTTGAATCGGCCACTTTGTGCAGGCTGCGGTTCTGTAATTGCAGAGTGCTTGTCTCTTTTATTTAGTACGTGCTCATGCAGCCACATGCCTATGAGTTTGCATAGTCAGCATGCAAAGTGTGATGCAAGAGCATGGTCTCTCATTTTTTCGGCTCAGTAAAAAGCATATATACGCTGAAAATTAGTTGAGTAGCTCCACATGCAATCACCGTCATATCTCATTTGGCTCATTCAAGAAAGCAATTAAGCCCCCTTTCTGCTCAGGAAAAAATTTTATTAGTGTTCCCAAGGGTTAGTCTCGCTGTGTTTGAAATTTTGCCTCAGTGCCCCTTAATCATCGCAAACTTAGCTGCAAAGAAAATGCAAGGTTTCACTGAAGTTAGAATTGCTACACATATATGCTGTGAAGAAATAGAGACACAAAATTTTTAACTCCATATTTGTTTTTTTAGATGGTGTGTAGGACGTCAGTAAAAATGGTGACCATGTGGAGCTTGCCCACATGCAGTAAATCATTATTTGTTGAATTTGTCTCCCATTCCTCCCTTTAGGGGAGTTTCTTGCTTCATATTTGAGCTCATCTCAATTATAGTGCCATGCTGAAGGGAATTCAGAGAAGCTTGGAAAGCTTCCTCTTATCTATATAGAAATCCCTATGAACGATTTTGGTTCCTGTACCACCATCACACGGACAATTGCAATCTTGATGAGTTGATTGGGATCAAATTGAGTGCTGATCCGGTGCTATGGCCTATTCAATTGCGCCCGACCATGCTCAATCCTGCGCTGCTTCTCAAACCGCAATTTTAACCATCTTTTAGCGCGCTTACCTTTCCGCACAGGAAACAATTAAGTTAAAACCTAAACCGGAGTGCACAGAAATATGTGGTTCAAAAGCTCTAAAATCTAAAAATATTGCAACGAATACTGTGAATGAAGACAGACTGAATGAATTGTCTAGGCAGAATGTGTTTTCTGGGCACTTCTGCTTCGTGTCCTGTGCAGGCTCTGTGCTGTTGGCCTCTGCGCCGTGCCTGAGGTGCACTAATAAATCATCTGTTTTTTTTCAGGTACACGTTGGTCATGGCCACTACATTGACCCAGGGACGTGGGAGCGGCTGTTAACAGCAAACAATGATTCGGCTTTCTGTAAGCAGCTAGCAGTCCGCTTGTGAGGCAACACAGTATTGTCGGAGAGGAGCGTGACGGGGACGCTTTCGAACAATGCCATTTCTAAAGGTGCGACGAAAGTATTCCCTCCGCTCTCCCCTGCCAAGGTAGCTTCAATGGCAGGTGAGTGGGAAACAATTGGTTATTGCTTGGTTAATAACATTTTCTAAAAGCTGCAATGTTTCGTGCTCATGCATTTTTTCTCTAACATATTTGTATCGTACAGAAAAGCCTCGTTAATGTTATGTAACTGGGACTGCAGAAAAGATTCGAAATAACGAAATTTGAATTATTCACATTGTACTGAAGATCAGTTATCTAGAATTGCTACCCGTGACTAGAAGTTATACTTTTAAGTTTTTATTTTGTGAGACTGCCGGGCTTTGCAGAAACCTCGGAATTCATTGCAGAGACTGCCCCTCAAAAACTTGTGCGCCTGTTTGGCAGACGTAAATCACTGACTAATCATGAAAGAGCAGTTAGTCCGCGACATAATCAAGACAGCGAGGCTGCACGATTATTGTGTCAGCACGCCGTCTGTTGAGTTAACAAATAAAAAATTTGACACGTTAAAATGTGACTACAAACCTCAATGATTACAAATCTTAGGTTGTCATTTTAAAAGGCTTGAATGATATGGTTCTGGCACGTGTTTTGAAGCTGTGAAGAAGTTATCAGAAGCAGTGTTTCTTTGAAGTAAAAATGAGTTGTAAGTTGGCGCTTGTCTCTTGTCCCGTTGTTCTGCGCTGTTCCGTCACATATCAGTAACCAGCACGCCCAAGCTGCTGTCCTGGCTTTTCTCTGATCTGCCGCATATTCTTTTTGTGCCATGTCTCTGCAGACTCTTTCTGGCATTTTTTGAAGCTTAAAGGCTGCCTTGGTGATGAGATGCTAAAACGCCACGAGCGCCTACCTCGTTACTTGGCTCAAAATTGCTCGGACTTACGCCGCTAATCGAGTAAGTGAGCTGACAATTTTCTTTCATCATCATCATTAGACTTATTACATCCACTGCAGGGCAAAGAGCTCTCCCATATCTCCGTTAACCTTGTCGTCTGCCAGCTGTCGTGTGCCCACCTCACTTTCTGCCGCACCCTGCTACACTTGCCTTCTCTTGGAATCCATTCCATTAATCTTAAGAACCATCGGTTATCTTGCCTTCACCCATTTCGTCCTCTTGATTTTAACTAGGACATCATTAAACGGAAGCTGAAAGGGGTTTCGAATCGCACGAAACGCTGTGGTTGGGAAGAAAGGAACTTGAAAATCATGTGTGTAGATTTTTTCCCGATTCTATCCGCAAAGGGAGCTGCAATCGCTTCGCAAAACCCGCCAGTGGCACGCCCTCGTCGCTTCCGGAAGCGCGGGGTGGGGGGGGGCGGGTACGGCAGAGAAGGCGAACTGGCGTAAGTGACGCTATTCACGGAGAGTCAGCCGGCTGTCCGGCTGCGCTTGCTTCGCTGCGGCCCGCGGTTTGGCGAACCACAGACTACCGTAATCTTCTGCCAGTGCCGTTTACTTTCTCTCGTTCGGACTTTCCGTGTAATGCTTGAAGCCTGTGTATTAACCAGTTTTGACATGGTACTTCTTTCGAACAGCGCTCAGCACACATCGTGGTAGAATCCGTCGGTTCTCCCCAAGCCTCCTCCACGTTAACCTGACAATCTAGTGGTACGCAGCATGCCGAAACTGCCTGCACAAAATATGTGCATCAATATTTCTCTTTTTGTTATATTAATTTCTTACCTGTATGTAAACTCATTGCCTTTTCCAGCTGGTTCACATCCATGTTGAGCTAAGGCCACTTCCAGCATTGTCTTTCAGGCACACAGTCTTGAACTCTTTTGAGCTCATTACGCACTGTGTGCCTTTTGGCTTTTTCCTGATTGCTTGCACTTGATGGCAGCACAAGCAATTCTCTTAATCCTTCAACAGTGCACAGCACATGCCGCTGCACCTAACTGAACAATAAAAACCGATTATTTAAGCCTAGCATACTTGAGCAAAGCAAACATTTGCATTCATGAGCGCTTGGTAATGGCTGACGATTGAATATGGCACCAGAATTCATGAAAATTTTTCCTTGAGCCAGAACGGCAAAGTTGTCGAGCCGCGGTACGCATATATCTGTCACAAGCAATCGTGCCGGTTATCTCGATACGCAACAGCAGCAACTATATCTCGCAGCACACCAGTTTTGATTAGTAGCACTGCGAGCTCCGAAACGCAGCCATAATTATTGTTCAAAAGCGAATTCAGCATGCAAAAAAAGAAAAATGTACGGGGGTAAGTGCAGAAGTTTCATGGTTGAACAGTAGCCCGAAAATGCGACAGAAGGAAAGCGCACATGGGAGCTTCCTCCTGGTCGCCTCGTCTCTTCGCGCTGCAGTACAGCCGTACACCCACTCCAACTCGTCTAGTTTGGCATTTATTTGTAGTTCTAAAAGGCCTTCGGGAGTAATTAGGCAAGTAACTATAAATAAATGAAGAAACATATGCTTTACCTCGCATGACTCGTGTAAGCTTGTCGGTGATCTGAATTAGATCATGTTTACGGGCGTTACAAGAAGTTCGTGGCCAGGCTTTTATGCAGCAGTGGTACACCGAAACGTTTCGACGCAATTTGCTTTTTTTTTATTGCCGCTTCACCTACATAAACGATATGCACGCGCATGCACCTACGCAAAGAATTCGTATCAGTCAAGATTTGGTTTTCGTGTTACCCTGGTAGGACGTGAAAGGCCCATACTGGGTTAACGAAATTTCCGGCTTGCATACACCGTTATGTGGTCGCTTCTCTATTTCTTAGCTTTTTATCAGGCGGTGGCACCAGTTTTCTGTTTAGTCTGTAGTTCTCAACGATTTCGGAATAGGTTTGTGCATGCTCGTCCATGTTGCAGTGCGGCGGTTCCACAGTTACCTGGAAGCAGAGAATATGGGAGTGTGCCGACTACCCCTGAGTCGGCGAAGATATTGATAGCAGAGAAAGCAGGGAAGCCCTGCTGCGCAGTGAAGAACCCGCTCGGCAGAATCAAGCCAATCCGCCTGGCGGCTGATGCCGTGAAGAGAAAATATTTGTTAGCCTTTAGTCACACAGGTTCCAGCCCGCGCCCTCCAGGCCTGCATGCCGGGGCGGTGAGTAGTAAGGGGTCTCTATTTCTCGTGGAAATAAAAGCTGTCATCCACCCATCCATCCAGTCGAGATTTCCAACACGTGAAAACGTCGCGACTTGACTTTCACTGCAGGCGCACTCCGCGGCGTCGTTGGTTCCACCGTTTTCTGAAGCTGCTGATGGCTTGAACATGTATGACGAAAGTACTAACTGTTCAACACTGCTTGAATTAGGCGTAATTTCCACAACGTAGTTCTTAAAAGCTAGGTGAAGCAAGGCGCTGCGCAGCAACGCCGTCAGTGCCGGCTGGAGATCCCCGTGGATGACGTCACGAGGGTCCAGGTTCATCATGGGCAAGAGCAGCGTTCGCTCGGCGCCCTGAGGCGGTGGGGCGCGTTTTCTTCTAAAAAACAACTTTTTTCATTTATTTCCGCTCTTTTTCAATGAGAAATTGTTTTGCTGTGGACCAAAAGCTATAAAATGATGTTGAGAAGTCATTTTTTCGAAAAGTGCTTCATCTTCCCTTTAACCCGCTTTGGTTCTCTGACCCACTCTGCCCTCTTTCTGTTTGAATGCTACACCTATCATGTTCCTTTTCATAGCTTGCTGCGTGGTCCTCAATTTTATTAGGTTGAACTCTGTTATCCTCAGCATTTCTGCCCCATAGGTGAGTACCGGTAAGATACAGCTGAACCCATTTATAATGCCCGTAGATATAACAAATGCTCGCTTATTACGAACGGATGCATTGCTACCGTCAAATTACGCATAAAGTCCATAGCGATTCGTCGTGGATACATCGAACAATTTTGGCCGCACCACTCTTATTATAGTAAATGGGAAGGCATCGACACGTCTAGAAGTTGAAGAGGTCATGCTTCCAGCAAGCACAGAGATCAAGGAGCGTTTTTCACCCTTCTGGACACTGCCCTGGAAAGAGAGGGGCATCATCGAAAGCAGATATAATGACCTTGGCCGTAGATCAACTAGCAGCAGCAATTTGAGAATTTTGAAAGCCAGGCTGGCCAAGTAGTATGCATCGCCGGCGCAGTCGGCTCCATCTTTTTGTGCTGCTACCGCATGCAGGCAGCATAATACAGCGGACAGTGCAGCTGATGCACTCTGCCATGAGCGCTGTTCTACTATTTTCCTGGGCATGAGCCAAGGAAGAACAGATGATGTTCGAAACACTACATTTTGTAAAGCAAAGCTGCCAGATGTTTCCTCGGATGGCGATGTTCCTACGCACCACGAAATCGCTTAGGCGCATGCTCTGACTAAGACATTGAACACCAAGTGCGAGCACTCGCCTACTGCCAGGAATCTATTTATGTGGCTGACCTGCCACCAGCTGCCATGGACACTTCAACCTTCAGTTAAATCCCAACTGTAATTTTGATAGTTGGCAGCAAGGGTTTTGTCAAGGGTTTAGTGATACCTTAGAAACCTGGAAGGAGCCATGACACAAGTATGCACGCATAAAGCAGAATTATGCGAAATAAATGCCACTTTGGTTTCCTTAGTATTTTTGGCTGTTATACGGAGAATCCACTTAACTACGAGCGTCGGATGTAACGAACGGAATTTGTGTGATGTCAGGTTCGTTATAAGGGGCTCAACTACTGCTTTATAATTTTCTCTTAAGGGATATTGGTGAACTGCCATTCCATTCATGATCTGCGAGAACCTTCCAAATGCGCTCCACCCCATTCCTAATATAGTTATTTCGCTCTTGTGAATCAGATCTGCGGTCACTATCTGCTCTAAGTATTCCTTTACCACTTCCAGCACCTCGCTGCTAATTGTAAAGTGCTTTTCCGTTCCGAGACAGTTGAGCATTACTTCGTCTAGTTTTCTGCATATTAATTTTTAGACCCACTGTTCGAATCTGATTGTCTAACTCATTGATCATGCTTTGCAGTTCGTCTCCTGAGTGACTGATCTGAGGGTTCAGCTCTCTTTTGTTAACGGTAAACTTCGAACGCAATCTTTCACTGCAGGAAGCCAGACTTAGAGGGTAACACAGTGGGCCAGTGTGATGCATATCATTTTGCTTCGAAAAGTACAGTTTTCTTCTGCATCTGGTTTTGTGGTGGTCCATTTATTGTGCCTTTTGCATCCAATTTTAGAATGTGTGTGAAACATATGGTGTTGGGCATGAATACGAGCTTTCTTGCTTATTTTTTTCTCAGGTCTGCCTGGAGGGAGGCGATTGTCTGGTGAACCACATCGTGCACCTTAGGACAGCATCGAGAAAGGCATTTTTCGGCCAATAAATATGGTTGTGCTCAAGTAAGGTGTTTTCGTATCTGTTCTGGAGTGCACATACAGAGCCGACCAGTCAGCTGCTCAATAACTGGGCAATGACTGAAGTACAGTAAATACTCTTCAATTCGAAGTCGTTGGGACCACGCATATTATTAGAATTAACTGACCACAGCAAAAATATGGAGACGGGCGAAAAATTCTGTTGCGGGAATGCGCTACCGCAATACTGGGCGAACTTTGTGTTTACCACTGCTGCATTTTGTTTTGTAGCTCCCCGCGGGATGGCATGGCACGCACGTGCAACTCAAAGCAACAAATGTGTAATGATGCCATCACAAAGACAGCAATCTGAAGCCAATTGAAATAAAAAAGTGAAAAATGAATGTGGAATAACTCAATTAATCCAAGGTATACAAAGTGAAAGCTGTCAGCTTTCACTGTGTTCATTGGCCTTGGCATTGACCGTGTTCCAGACGCTGATGACTTTTGAGAAAAGGAAGGGCACATAACTGGCTCCCTGGGTCAGTGGACACCTCAGTCATGCTTTGAGGTTCATGGCGGTGGTGATAGATGTGGGCTGCATGCATTAGCGCTTACAACCTTGTGGCAAACACGCAGCACTGCAGCAATAGGCAGCAGTGTTCATTGGGTGACCAACCGCTCACGATCAACTATAAAATGCTACCTGTAGGGTGGGCGCGTTGCCTACCCAGTGTATGGAACGCACTCTTTACAGATTCCAAGCTGTGTCTGCTTGGCTAGATGACGTGGTCAGGCAACAGCCGCTCCGCAGCTGTGGAGCCCCGGAACAGCGATGGAAGACTGCTTGGCTGCGCGGCGAAGTCACGTGATGCGTAGCTGTGGTAGCGCCACAGCAAGGACGTTCAAGGTCAAACTGCAGCCCATGGCAAATTCAGCGGTGTGAGGCCAGTAAAGCTTTCGCTTTAAAAGCGGCATTCCACCCTGCCTAAACACACACGTGCTGCCCGAACAGGAAACTGAACTGTAAACGCTCGAAGTTTCGGCTTCTGGTGCGACGTACGCCTTGGACACCTAGATAGTATAGGAATCAAGTTTGCCCTCGCACTTCCGCTTGTCCGACGAAGTGACCGCCAGCACGAAAGAGCTGAATAAGCTGAGCAATTCGAATTTTCTTCAGCGGAAGCGATTAGTGTGCGAATTGACAAAGTTTGACTCATTTGGAGCAAGCCCATGTTTCCTGCCGGGAACAGGTACCGGCATGGGGTGCATATACCACCTGGCGCTTGTCCAAAACTACCTAAGGCGCAAAGAGGCCGGCGCTACTGTTTGGTCGACCTATCGCTCTACGGAACACTACTCACAAAAGCGGCGCTGCCAGCATTGTGCGCAGTTAACCATCGCTAGACATGCACTGACACTGCTAGGGCCGGATGCTTCAATGCCAGCGCCTCCTTTAGATGCTGCCTTGATCGCGGCCAGGTTGGAGAGGAGCACATGCACCGCTCCTATCAGTCTGGCCATGCCTTGATGAATTAATAGCCGATAGCATGTAACTTTAAAACTACTATCCATGCCTGTTTTGCAGTGAAGAACGTCTTCTCTGCAGGCGTGCGCTCCGGCGGTCTACAAGCTGTATGAGATCGGTTTTTGTGCTGAGATGTACTGGGACTTGGGTGCTTTGCATATAGAGCATCGACGTTGCTAATAGGCATCGCCCTACATTGCCACCTCATGGCTCCAAGGGGCCATCGCTTCTTTGGTTTGCAGCGAAATCTGGATCAGACATCCTCGCATGGCATTTCAGGTCTTCGAATTAACTGAGCTGCTGCACGCTGCAGCATTGTAAAATTTATATCAGAAATTGCGGGACTGCAGAAATCCTAATTATCCAGGATTTCGAATTACCAGAGTTCGAATTATCAGGGTTTTACTGTATATTCACTCATTAGGCCACGACAAGAATGCGACACAACAGAAGACAGGACAACACAATTACGACAGGGTACAGACAACACGAATACGACACAACACAAGACAGGACAACACAATTACAACACAAGACAGACAACAGGAATACGACACAACAGAAGACAGGCCAACACATATAAGACAAGACAGACAACACAATTATGACACAAGACAGACAATAGACATACGACATGCCAAAAATACGACAAGACAAGTTCTTTGTTGTGTTCTTGTTGTATTTTTCGACTGGGCTTGCTTGTGAAACAGGCTTCAAAATAGGTTTCGTTCTGTGGCAGCAGGATTCGCTAGTATTTGCGCAAGCATGTGATATAGGCTTCAAAAGATGTTTCGCTCCGCGGCAGCAGGATTCGCTAGTATTTGGGCTTGCTTGTGAAACAGGCATCAATATCGATTTCGCTCCGTGGCAGCAGAATAATTCTAGCGTTTGTGCTTGCTTGTGAAACAGGCTTCAAAAGAGGATTCGCTCCGTGGCAGCAGGATTCGCTAGCTTTTGTGCTTGCTTCTGAAGCAGGATTCAAAAGAGGTTTTGCTCCGTGGCAGCAGGATTGGCTAACGTTTGTGCTTCCTTGTGAAACAGGCTCCAAGAGAGGTTTTGATACATGGCAGAGAGATTCGCTAGCCTTTGTGCTTGCTTGTGAAACAGGTTTCAAAAAAGGTTTCGATCCGTGGCAGCAGGATTCGCTAGCTATTGTATTTGCGTGTGAAACAGGCTTCAAAAGAGGTTTCGCTCCGCGGCAGCAGGATTCCCTAGTATTTGGGCTTGCTTGTGAAACAGGCTTCAATATGGGCTTCGCTCCGTGGCAGCAGGATTCGCTAGCTTTTGTGCTTGCTTGTCAAACAGGCTTCAAAAGATGTTTCGCTCCGTGGCAGCAGGATAAGATAGCGTTTGTGCTTGCTTGTGAAACATATTTTAAAAGAGGTTTCGCTCCGTGGCAGCAGGATTCGCTAGCCCTTGTGTTTGCGTGTTAAGCATGCTTCAAAAGAGGTTTCGCTCCGTGGGATCAGGATTCACTATCGTTTGTGCTTGTTTGAGAAACAGGCTTCAAAAGATGTTTCGCTCCGCGGCAGCAGTATACGCTTGCGTTGGTACATGCTTGTGAAACAGGCTTCAAAAGAGGTTTCGCTCCGTGGCAGAGAGATTTGGTAACATTTGTGCTTGCGTGTGAAAGAGGCTTCAAAAGATTTTTCGCTCCGTGGCAGCAGGATTTACTAGTGTTTGTGCTTGCTTCTGAAGCAGGCTTCAAAAGAGGTTTTGCTCCGTGGCAGCAGGATCGGCTAACGTTTGTGCTTGCGTGTGAAACTGGCTTCTAGAGAGGCTTCGCTCCATGGCAGAGAGATTCGCTAGCGTTTGTGCTTGCTTGTGAAACAGGCTTCAAAATAGGTTTCGTTCTGTGGCAGCAGGATTCGCTAGACCTTGTATTTGCGTGAAACAGGCTTCAAAAGAGGTTGCGCTCCGTGGGTTCAGGATTCGCTAGCGTTTGTGCTTGCTTTTGAAACAGGCTTCAAAAGATGTTTCGCTCCGCGGCAGCAGGATTCGCTAGTATTTGCGCAAGCATGTGATATAGGCTTCAAAAGATGTTTTGCTCCGCGGCAGCAGGATTCGCTAGTATTTGGGCTTGCATGTGAAACAGGCTTCAATATCGGTTTCGCTCCGTGGCAGCAGGATAATTCTAGCGTTTGTGCTTGCTTGTGAAACAGGCTTCAAAAGAGGATTCGCTCCATGGCAGCAGGATTCGCTAGCGTTTGTGCTTGCTTCTGAAGCAGGCTTCAAAAGAGGTTTCGCTCCGTGGCAGCAGGATTCGCTAGCGTGTGCGCTTGCTTGTGAAACTGGCTTCAAAAGAGGTGTTGCTCCGTGGCAGCAGGATTCGCTAGCGTTTGTGCTTGCTTCTGAAGCAGGATTCAAAAGAGGTTTTGCTCCGTGGCAGCAGGATTGGCTAACGTTTGTGCTTCCTTGTGAAACAGGCTCCAAGAGAGGTTTTGATACATGGCAGAGAGATTCGCTAGCGTTTGTGCTTGCTTGTGAAACAGGCTTCAAAACAGGTTCCGCTCCGCGGCAGCACGATTCGCTAGTATTTGGGCTTGCTTGTGAAACAGGCTTCAGTATATGCTTAGCTCCGTGGCAGCAGGATTCGCTAGCGTTTGTGCTTGCTTGTGAAACAGGCTTCAAAAGATGTTTCGCTCCGCGGCAGCAGGATTCGTAGTATTTGGGCTTGCTTGTGAAAGAGGCTTCAATATAGCTTTCGCTCCGTGCCAGCAGGATTCGCTAGCGTTTGTGCTTGCTTATTAAGCTGGCTTCAAAAAATGTTTCGCTCCGTGGCAGCCGGATTCGCAAGTATTTGGGCTTGTTTGTGAAACAAGATTCAATATAGGTTTCGCTCCGTGGCAGCAGGATACGATAGCGTTTGTACTTGCTTGTCAAACAGACTTCAAAAGAGGTTTCGCTCCGTGGCAGCAGGATTCGCTAGCGTTTTTGCTTGCTTGACAAATAGGCTTCAAAAACAATTCGCTCCGTGGGAGCAGGATTCTCTAGCGCATGTGCTTGCTTATGAAACAGGCTTAAAAAGAGGTTTCGCTCTGTGGCAGCAGGATTTGCAAGCGTTTGTGCGTGCTTGTGATATAGGCTTCAAAAAAAGATTCGCTACGTGGCAGCAGGATTCGCTAGCATTCGTGCTTGCTTGTCAAACAGCCTTCAAAAGAGGATTCGCTCCGTGGCAACAGGATTCGCTAGCGCTTGTGTTTCCGTGTGATGCAGGCTTCAGAAGAGGTTTCGCTCCGCGGGTTCAGGATTTGCAAGCGCATGTGCTAGCTTGTGAAACAGACATAAAAAGAGGTTTCGCTCTGTGGCAGCAGGATTTGCAAGCGTTTCTGCGTGATTGTGATATAGGCTTCAAAAAAGGTTTCGCTCCGTGGCAGCAGGATTCGCTTGCCCTTGTGTTTGCGTGTGAAACAGGCTTCAAAAGATGTTTAGCTCCGTGGCAGCAGGATAAGATAGCGTTTGTGCTTGCTTGTGAAACATATTTTAAAAGAGGTTTCGCTCCGTGGCAGCAGGATTCGCTAGGCCTTGTGTTTGCGTGTTAAGCATGCTTCAAAAGAGGTTTCGCTCCGTGGGATCAGGATTCACTATCGTTTGTGCTTGCTTGAGAAACAGGCTTCAAAAGATCCCAAGCAGCAGAGGTCATCGGCCCAATATTGCACCAGGATGGTCCCATCCTGGCCCTTTGTAGGGCCGGCCTTTGCCAATACGGTTCCAATGTTGGGCCAATCACTTGTGCTGCTTGGGATGTTTCGCTCCACGGCAGCAGTATACGCTTGCGTTTGTACTTGCTTGTGAAACAGGCTTCAAAAGAGGTTTCGCTCCGTGGCAGAGAGATTTGGTAACATTTGTGCTTGCGTGTGAAAGAGGCTTCAAAAGATTTTTCGCTCTGTGGCAGCAGGATTTACTAGTGTTTGTGCTTGCTTCTGAAGCAGGCTTCAAAAGAGGTTTTGCTCCGTGGCAGCAGGATTGGCTAACGTTTGTGCTTGCGTGTGAAACAGGCTTCAAGAGAGGCTTCGCTCCATGGCAGAGAGATTCGCTAGCGTTTGTGCTTGCTTGTGAAACAGGCTTCAAAAGATGTTTCGCTCCGCGGCAGCAGGATTCGCTAGTATTTGGGCTTGCTTGTGAAACAGGCTTCAATATCGGTTTCGCTCCGTGGCAGCAGGATAATTCTAGCGTTTGTGCTCGCTTGTGAAACAGGCTTCAAACGAGGATTCGCTCCGTGGCAGCAGGATGCGCTAGCGTTTGTGCTTGCTTCTGAAGCAGGCTTCAAAAGAGGTTTCGCTCCGTGGCAGCAGGATTCGCTAGCGTGTGCGCTTGCTTGTGAAACTGGCTTCAAAAGAGGTGTTGCTCCTTGGCAGCAGGATTCGCTAGCGTTTGTGCTTGCTTCTGAAGCAGGATTCAAAAGATGTTTTGCTCCGTGGCAGCAGGATTGGCTAACGTTTGTGCTTGCTTGTGAAACAGGCTTCAAAACAGGTTCCGCTCCGCGGCAGCACGATTCGCTAGTATTTGGGCTTGCTTGTGAAACAGGCTTCAATATATGCTTCGCTCCGTGGCAGCAGGATTCGCTAGCGTTTGTGCTTGCTTGTGAAACAGGCTTCAAAAGATGTTTCGCTCCGCGGCAGCAGGATTCGTAGTATTTGGGCTTGCTTGTGAAAGAGGCTTCAATATAGCTTTCGCACCGTGCCAGCAGGATTCGCTAGCGTTTGTGCTTGCTTATTAAGCAGGCTTCAAAAAATGTTTCGCTCCGTGGCAGCCGGATTCGCAAGTATTTGGGCTTGTTTGTGAAACAAGATCCAATATAGGTTTTGCTCCGTGGCAGCAGGATTCTTAGCTTTCGTGCTTGCTAGTGAAACAGGCTTCAAAAGAGGTTTCGCTCCGTGGCAGCAGGATACGATAGCGTTTGTACTTGCTTTTCAAACAGACTTCAAAAAAGGTTTCGCTACGTGGCAGCAGGATTCGCTAGCGTTTTTGCTCGCTTGTAAAATAGGCTTCAAAAGATGTTTCACTCCGCGGCAGCAGGATTTGCTAGTATTTGGGCTTGCTTGAGAAACAAGCTTCAATATATGTTTCGCTCTGTGGCAGCAGGATTCGTAGCTTTCGAGCTTGCTAGTGAAACAGGCTTCAAAAGATGTTTCGCTCCGTGGCAGCAGGATACGATAGCGTTTGTACTTGCTTGTCAAACAGACTTCAAAAGAGGTTTCGCTACGTGGCAGCAGGATTCGCTAGCGTTTTTGCTCGCTTGTAAAATAGGATTCAAAAGACAATTCGCTCCGTAGCAGGAGGATTCGCTAGTTTTTGTGCGTGCTTGTTAAACAGGTTCCAAAAGAGGTTTCGCTCCGTGGCAGCAGGATTCCCTAGCGTTTGTGCTTGCTACTGAAACAGCCTTCAAAAGAGGTTTCGCTCCGTGGCAGCGCGACTCGCTAGCATTTGTGCATGGTTGTAAAACAGGCTTCAAAAAAAGTTTCGCTCCATGGCAGGAGGATTCGCTAGCGTTTGCGCTTGCTTGTGAAACAGGCTTCAATATAGGTTTCGCTTCGTGGCAGTAGGATACGCTAGAGTTTGTACTTGCTTGTTAAACAGGCTTCAAAAGAGGATACGCTCCGTGGCAGCAGGATTCGCTAGCGCTTGTGTTTGCGTGTTAAACAGGCTTCAAAAGATGTTTCGCTCCATGCCAGCAGGATACGATAGCGTTTGTACTTGCTTGTGAAACATATTTCAAAAGAAGTTTCGCTCCGTGTCAGCAGGATTCGCTAGCCGTTGTGTGTGCGTGTGAAACATGCTTCAAAAGAGGTTTCGCTCCGTTGGATCCATATTCGATAGCGTTTGTGCTTGCTTGTGAAACAGGCTTCAAAAGATGTTTCGCTCCATGGCAGCAGGATTCGCTAGTATTTGTTCTTGCTTGTGAAACAGGCTTTAATATAGGTTTCGCTCCATGGCAGCAGGATTCGCTAGATTTTGTGCTTGCTTGTGCAACAGGCTTCAAAAGATGTTTCGCTCCGTGGCAGCAGGATATGCTAGCGTTTGTACTTACTTGTGAAACAGGCTTCAAAAGAGGTCTCGATCCGTGGCAGCAAGATTCGCTAGCCCTTGTTTTTGCGTGTGAAACAGGCTTCAGAAGAGGTTTCGCTCCGTGGCAGCAGGATTCGCTAGCTTTTGGGCTTGCTTGTGAAACAGGCTTCAAAAGATGTTTCGCTCCGTGGCAGCACGATACGATAGCGTTTGTACTTGCTTGTGAAACATAATTCAAAAGAAGTTTCGCTACGTGGCAGCAGGATTCGCTAGCGTTTTTGCTCGCTTGTAAAATAGGCTTCAAAAGACAATTCGCTCCGTAGCAGCAGGATTCGCTAGCGCATGTGCTTGCTTGTGAAACAGGCTTCAAAAGAGGTTTCGCACCGTAGCAGCAGGATTCGCTAGCGTTTGTGCGTGCTTCTGAAGCAGGCTTCAAAAGAGGTTTTGCTCCGTGGCAGCAGGATTGGCTAACGTTTGTGCTTGCTTGTGAAACAGGCTTCAAGAGAGGTTTCGCTCCATGGCAGAGAGATTCGCTAGCGTTTGTGCTTGCTTCTGAAGCAGGCTTCAAAAGAGGTTTCGCTCCGTGGGATCAGGATTCGCTAGCTTTTGTGCTTGATTGTGGAACAGGCTTCAAAAGAAGTTTTCCTCCGTGGCAGCAGGATTCGCTAGTTTTTGTGCGTGCCTGTTAAACAGGTTCCAAAAGAGGTTTCGCTCCATGGCAGCAGGATTTCCTAGCGTTTGTGCTTGCTACTGAAACAGCCTTCAAAAGAGGTTTCGCTCCGTGGCAGCAGGATTCGCTAGCTTTTGTGCTTGCTTGTGAAACAGGCTTCAAAAAATGTTTTGCCCCGTGGCAGCAGTATACGCTAGCGTTTATACTTGCTTGTGAAACAAGCTACAAAATAGGTTTCGCTCCATGGCAGAGGGATTTGGTAACGTTTGTGCTTGCGTGTGAAACAGGCTCCAAAAGAGGTTTTGCTTCGTGGCAGCAGGAGTCGCTAGCGTTTGCGCTTGCTTGTGAAACTGGCTTCAAAAGAGGTTTCGCTCCGTGGCAGCAGGATTCGCTAGCGTTTGTGCTTGCTTCTGAAGCAGGCTCCAAAAGAGGTTTTGCTTCGTGGCAGCAGGATTCACTAACGTTTGTGCTTGCTTGCGAAACAGGCTTCAAGAGAGGTTTCGCTCTATGGCAGAGAGATTCGCTAGCGTTTGTGCTTGCTTGTGTAACAGGCTTCAAAAGAGGATTCGCTCTGTGGCAGCAGGATTTGAAAGCGTTTGTGCTTGCTTGTGAAACAGGCTTCAATATAGGTTTCGCTCCGTGGCAGCACGATTCGCTAGCGTTGGTGCTTGCTTGGTAAACAGGTTTAAAAGAGGTTTCTCTCGGCGGCAGCAGGATTCGCTAGTATTTGGGCTTGCTTGAGAAACAAGCTTCAATATAGGTTTCGCTCCGTGGCAGCAGGATTCGTAGCTTTCGTGCTTGCTAGTGAAACAGGCTTCAAAAGAGGTTTCGCTCTGTGGCAGCAATATACGATAGCTTTTGTACTTGCTTGTCAAACAGACTTCAAAAGAGGTTTCGCTCCATGGCAGCAGGATTCGCTAGCGTTTTTGCTCTTGTAAAATAGGCTTCAAAAGACAATTCGCTCCGTGGCAGCAGGATTCGCTAGCGCATGTGCTTGCTTGTGAAACAGGCTTCAAAAGAGGTTTCGCTCCGTGGCAGAGGGATTTGGTAATCTTTGTGCTTGCGTGTGAAACAGGCTTCAAAAGAGGTTTCGCTCCGTGGCAGCAGGATTCGTAGCTTTCGTGCTTGCTTGTGAAACCGGCTTCAAAAGAGGTTTTGCTCCGTGGCAGCAGGATTGGCTAACGTTTGTGCTTGCGTGTGAAACAGGCTTCAAGAGAGGCTTCGCTCCATGGCAGAGAGATTCGCTAGCGTTTGTGCTTGCTTGTGAAACAGGCTTCAAAATAGATTTCGTTCTGTGGCAGCAGGATTCGCTAGTATTTGCGCAAGCATGTGATATAGTCTTCAAAAGATGTTTCGCTCCGCGGCAGCAGGATTCGCTAGTATTTGGGCTTGCTTGTGAAACAGGCTTCAATATCGATTTCGCTCCGTGGCAGCAGAATAATTCTAGCGTTTGTGCTTGCTTGTGAAACAGGCTTCAAAAGGGGATTCGCTCCGCGGCAGCAGGATTCGCTAGCTTTTGTGCTTGCTTCTGAAGCAGGATTCAAAAGAGGTTTTGCTCCGTGGCAGCAGGATTGACTAACGTTTGTGCTTCCTTGTGAAACAGGCTCCAAGAGAGGTTTTGATACATGGCAGAGAGATTCGCTAGCGTTTGTGCTTGCTTGTGAAACAGGCTTCAAAAGAGGTTTCGATCCGTGGCAGCAGGATTCGCTAGCCCTTGTATTTGCGTGTGAAACAGGCTTCAAAAGAGGTTTCGCTCCGCGGCAGCAGGATTCCCTAGTATTTGGGCTTGCTTGTGAAACAGGCTTCCATATAGGCTTCGCTCCATGGCAGCAGGATTTGCTAGCTTTTGTGCTTGCTTGTCAAACAGGCTTCAAAAGATGTTTCGCTCCGTGGCAGCAGGATAAGATAGCGTTTGTGCTTGCTTGTGAAACATACTTTAAAAGATGTTTCGCTCCGTGGCAGCAGGATTCGCTAGCCCTTGTGTTTGCGTGTTAAGCATGCTTCAAAAGAGGTTTCGCTCCGTGGGATCAGGATTCACTATCGTTTGTGCTTGCTTGAGAAACAGGCTTCAAAAGATGTTTCGCTCCGCGGCAGCAGTATACGCTTGCGTTTGTACTTGCTTGTGAAACAGGCTTCAAAAGAGGTTTCGCTCCGTGGCAGAGAGATTTGGTAACATTTGTGCTTGCGTGTGAAAGAGGCTTCAAGAGAGGCTTCGCTCCATGGCAGAGAGATTCGCTAGCGTTTGTGCTTGCTTGTGAAACAGGCTTCAAAATAGGCTTCGTTTTGTGGCAGCAGGATTCGCTAGACCTTGTATTTGCGTGTGAAACAGGCTTCAAAAGAGGTTGCGCTCCGTGGGTTCAGGATTCGCTAGCGTTTGTGCTTGCTTTTGAAAGAGGCTTCAAAAGATGTTTCGCTCCGCGGCAGCAGGATGCGCTAGTATTTGCGCAAGCATGTGATATAGGCTTCAAAAGAGGTTTCGCTCCGCGGCAGCAGGATTCGCTAGTATTTGGGCTTGCTTGTGAAACAGGCTTCAATATCGGTTTCGCTCCGTGGCAGCAGGATAATTCTAGCGTTTGTGCTTGCTTGTGAAACAGGCTTCAAAAGAGGATTCGCTCCGTGGCAGCAGGATTCGCTAGCGTTTGTGCTTGCTTCTGAAGCAGGCTTCAAAAGAGGTTTCGCTCCGTGGCAGCAGGATTCGCTAGCGTGTGCGCTTGCTTGTGAAACTGGCTTCAAAAGAGGTGTTGCTCCGTGGCAGCAGGATTCACTAGCGTTTATGCTTGCTTCTGAAGCAGGATTCAAAAGAGGTTTTGCTCCGTGGCAGCAGGATTGGCTAACGTTTGTGCTTCCTTGTGAAACAGGCTCCAAGAGAGGTTTTGATACATGGCAGAGAGATTCGCTAGCGTTTGTGCTTGCTTGTGAAACAGGCTTCAAAAGATTTTTCGCTCCGCGGCAGCAGGATTCGTAGTATTTGGGCTTGCTTGTGAAAGAGGCTTCAATATAGGTTTCGCTCCGTGCCAGCAGAATTCGCTAGCGTTTGTGCTTGCTTATTAAGCAGGCTTCAAAAAATGTTTTGCTCCGTGGCAGCGGGATTCGCAAGTATTTGGGCTTGTTTGTGAAACAAGATTCAATATAGGTTTCGCTCCGTGGCAGCAGGATTCGTAGCTTTCGTGCTTGCTTGTGAAACAGGCTTCAAAAGAGGTTGCGCTCTGTGGCAGCAGGATACGATAGCGTTTGTACTTGCTTGTCAAACAGACTTCAAAAGAGGTTTCGCTCCGTGGCAGCAGGATTCGCTAGCGTTTTTGCTTGCTTGACAAATAGGCTTCAAAAACAATTCGCTCCGTGGCAGCAGGATTCCCTAGCGCATGTGCTTGCTTGTGAAAAAGGCTTAAAAAGAGGTTTCGCTCTGTGGCAGCAGGATTTGCAAGCGTTTGTGCGTGCTTGTGATATAGTCTTCAAAAGAGATTGGCTACGTGGCAGCAGGATTCGCTAGCATTTGTGCTTGCTTGTCAAACAGCCTTCAAAAGAGGATTCGCTCCGTGGCAACAGGATTCGCTAGCGCTTGTGTTTCCGTGTGATGCAGGCTTCAGAAGAGGTTTCGCTCCGCGGGATCAGGATTTGCAAGCGCATGTGCTAGCTTGTGAAACAGGCAAAAAGAGGTTTCGCTCTGTGGCACCAGGATTTGCAAGCGTTTCTGGGTGATTGTGATATAGGCTTCAAAAAAGGTTTCGCTCCGTGGCAGCAGGATTCGCTAGCCCTTGTTTTTGCGTGTGAAACAGGCTTCAAAAGAGGTTTCGCTTCGTTTGATCAGGATTCGCTAGCGTTTGTGCTTGCTTGTGAAACAGGCTTTAAAAGATGTTTCGCTCCGCGGCAGCAGGATTCGCTAGTATTTGGGCTTGCTTGTGAAACAGGCTTCAATATAGGTTTCGCTCCGTGGCGGCAGGATTCGCTAGCTTTTGTGCTTGCTTGTCAAACAGGCTTCAAAAAAGGTTTCGCTCCGTGGCGGCAGGATTCGCTAGCCCTTGTTTTTGCGTGTGACACAGGCTTCAAAAGAGGTTTCGCTTCGTTTGATCAGGATTCGCTAGCGTTTGTGCTTGCTTGTGAAACAGGCTTTAAAAGAGGTTTCGCTTCGTGGCAGCAGGATTCGCTAGCCCTTGTGTTTTCGTGTTAAGCATGCTTCAAAAGAAGTTTCGCTCCGTGGGATCAGGATTCACTATCGTTTGTGCTTGCTTGAGAAACAGGCTTCAAAAGACGTTTCGCTCCGCGGCAGCAGTATACGCTTGCCTTTGTACTTGCTTGTGAAACAGGCTTCAAAAGAGGATTCGCTCTGCGGCAGCAGGATTTGAAAGCGTTTGTGCTTGCTTGTGAAACAGGCTTCAAAAGATTTTTCGCTCCGTGGCAGCAGAATAATTCTAGCGTTTGTGCTTGCTTGTGAAACAGGCTTCAAAAGAGGATTCGCTCCGTGGCAGCAGGATTCGCTAGAGTTTGTGCTTGCTTCTGAAGCAGGCTTCAAAAGAGGTTTCGCTCCGTGGCAGCAGGATTCGCTAGCGTGTGCGCTTGCTTGTGAAACTGGCTTCAAAAGAGGTGTTGCTCCGTGGCAGCAGGATTCGCTAGCTTTTGTGCTTGCTTCTGAAGCAGGATTCAAAAGAGGTTTTGCTCCGTGGCAGCAGGATTGGCTAACGTTTGTGCTTCCTTGTGAAACAAGCTCCAAGAGAGGTTTTGATACATGGCAGATAGATTCGCTAGCGTTTGTGCTTGCTTGTGAAACAGGCTTCAAAAGAGGTTTCGATCCGTGGCAGCATGATTCGCTAGCCCTTGTATTTGCGTGTGAAACAGGCTTCAAAAGAGGTTACGCTCCGCGGCAGCAGGATTCCCTAGTATTTGGGTTTGCTTGTGAAACAGGCTTCAATATAGGCTTCGCTCCGTGGCAGCAGGATTCGCTAGCTTTTGTGCTTGCTTGTCAAACAGGCTTCAAAAGATGTTTTGCTCCGTGGCAGCAGGATAAGATAGCGTTTGTGCTTGCTTGTGAAACATATTTTATAAGAGGTTTCGCTCCGTGGCAGCAGGCTTCGCTAGCCCTTGTGTTTGCGTGTTAAGCATGCTTCAAAAGAGGTTTCCCTCCGTGGGATCAGGATTCACTACCGTTTGTGCTTGCTTGAGAAACAGGCTTCAAAAGATGTTTCGCTCCGCGGCAGCAGTATACGTTTGCGTTTGTACTTGCTTGTGAAACAGGCTTCAAAAGAGGTTTCGCTCCGTGGCAGAGAGATTTGGTAACATTTGTGCTTGCGTGTGAAAGAGGCTTCAAAAGATTTTTCGCTCCGTGGCAGCAGGATTTACTAGTGTTTGTGCTTGCTTCTGAAGCAGGCTTCAAAAGAGGTTTTGCTCCGTGGCAGCAGGATTGGCTAACGTTTGTGCTTGCGTGTGAAATAGGCTTCAAGAGAGGCTTCGCTCCATGGCAGAGAGATTCGCTAGCGTTTGTGCTTGCTTGTGAAACAGGCTTCAAAATAGGTTTCGTTCTGTGGCAGCAGGATTCGCTAGACCTTGTATTTGCGTGTGAAACAGGCTTCAAAAGAGGTTGCGCTCCGTGGGTTCAGGATTCGTTAGCGTTTGTGCTTGCTTTTGAAACAGGCTTCAAAAGATGTTTCGCTCCTCGGCAGCAGGTTTCGCTAGTATTTGCGCAAGCATGTGATATAGGCTTCAAAAGATGTTTCGCTCCGCGGCAGCAGGATTCGCTAGTATTTGGGCTTGCTTGTGAAACAGGCTTCAATATCGGTTTCGCTCCGTGGCAGCAGAATAATTCTAGCGTTTGTGCTTGCTTGTGAAACAGGCTTCAAAAGAGGATTCGCTCCGTGGCAGCAGGATTTGCTAGCGTTTGTGCTTGCTTCTGAAGCAGGCTTCAAAAGAGGTTTCGCTCCGTGGCAGCAGGATTCGCTAGCGTGTGCGCTTGCTTGTGAAACTGGCTTCAAAAGAGATGTTGCTCCGTGGCAGCAGGATTCGCTAGCGTTTGTGCTTGCTTCTGAAGCAGGATTCAAAAGAGGTTTTGCTCCGTGGCAGCAGGATTGGCTAACGTTTGTGCTTTCTTGTGAAACAGGCTCCAAGAGAGGTTTTGATACATGGCAGAGAGATTCGCTAGCGTTTGTGCTTGCTTGTGAAACAGGCTTCAAAACAGGTTCCGCTCCGCGGCAGCACGATTCGCTAGTATTTGGGCTTGCTTGTGAAGCAGGCTTCAATATATGCTTCGCTCCGTGGCAGCAGGATTCGCTAGCGTTTGTGCTTGCTTGTGAAACAGGCTTCAAAAGATGCTTCGCTCCGCGGCAGCAGGATTCGTAGTATTTGGGCTTGCTTGTGAAACAAGATTCAATATAGGTTTCGCTCCGTGGCAGCAGAATTCGTAGCTTTCGTGCTTGCTTGTGAAACAGGCTTCAAAAGAGGTTTCGCTCCGTGGCAGCGGGATACGATAGCGTTTATACTTGCTTGTCAAACAGACTTCAAAAGAGGTTTCGCTCCGTGGCAGCAGGATTCGCTAGCGTTTTTGCTTGCTTGGCAAATAGGCTTCAAAAACAATTCGCTCCGTGGCAGCAGGATTCCCTAGCGCATGTGCTTGCTTGTGAAACAGGCTTAAAAAGAGGTTTCGCTCGGTGGCAGCAGGATTCGCAAGCGTTTGTGCGTGCTTGTGATATAGGCTTCAAAAAAAGATTCGCTACGTGGCAGCAGGATTCGCTAGCATTTGTGCTTGCTTGTCAAATCGCCTTCAAAAGAGGATTCGCTCCGTGGCAACAGGATTCGCTAGCCCTTGTGTTTCCGTGTGATGCAGGCTTCAGAAGAGGTTTCGCTCCGCGGGATCAGGATTTGCAAGCGCATGTGCTAGCTTGTGAAACAAGCATAAAAAGAGGTTTCGCTCTGTGGCAGCAGGATTTGCAAGCGTTTCTGAGTGATTGTGATATAGGCTTCAAAAAAGGTTTCGCTCCGTGGCAGCAGGATTCGCTAGCCCTTGTGTTTGCGTGTGAAACAAGCTTCAAAAGAGGTTTCGCTTCGTTTGATCAGGATTCGCTAGCGTTTGTGCTTGCTTGTGAAACAGGCTTTAAAAGATGTTTCGCTCCGCGGCAGCAGGATTCGCTAGTATTTGGGCTTGCTTGTGAAACAGGCTTCAATATAGGTTTCGCTCCGTGGCATCACGATTCGCTAGCTTTTGTGCTTGCTTGTGAAACAGGCTTCCAAAGATGTTTCGCTCCGTGGCAGCAGGATACGATAGCGTTTGTGCTTGCTTGTGAAACATATTTCAAAAGAGGTTTCGCTCCGTGGCAGCAGGATTCGCTAGCCTTTGTGTTTGCTTCTGAAGAAGGCTTCAAAAGATGTTTCGCTCCGGGCCAGCAGGATTCGCTAGCGTTTGCGCTTGCTTGTGAAACAGGTTTCAAAAGAGGTTTCACTCCGTGGCAGCAGGATTCGCTAGCTTTCGTGCTTACTTGAGAAACAGGATTCAAAAGAGGTTTAGCTCCGTGGCAGCAGGATTCGCAAGCGTTTGTGCTTGCTTGTGAAACAGGCTTCAAAACATGTTTCGCTTCGGGCCAGCAGGATTCGCTAGCGTTTGCGCTTGCTTGTGAAACAGGTTTCAAAAGAGGTTTCACTCCGTGGCAGCAGGATTCGCTAGCTTTCGTGCTTACTTGAGAAACAGGATTCAAAAGAGGTTTCGCTCCGTGGCAGCAGGATTCGCAAGCGTTTGTGCTTGCTTGTGAAACAGGCTTCAAATCATGTTTCGCTTCGCGGCAGCAGGATTCGCTAGCGTTTGTGCTTTCTTGTGAAACAGACTTCAAAAGAGGTTTCGCTCCGCGGCAGCAGGATTCACTGGCGTTTGTGCTTGCTTGTGAAACAGGCTTCAAAAGATGTTTCGCTTCATGGCAGCAGGATTGGCTAGCGTTTGTGCTTGCTTGTGAAACAGGCTTCAAAAGAGGTTTTGCTCTATGGCAGCAGGATTCGCTAGTGTTTGTGCTTGCTTGTGAAACAGGCTTCAAAAGAGGTTTCGCTCCAAGGCAGCAGGATTCGCTAGCGTCTGTGCTTGCTTGTGAAACAGTCTTAAAGAGAGGTTTCGCTCCGTGGCAGCAGGATTCGCTAGCGTTTGTGCTTGCTTTAGAGACAGGCCTCAAAAGAGGTTTCGCTCCGTGGCAGCAGAATTCGCTAGCCTTTGGGCTTGCTTGTGAAACAGGTTTCAAAAGATGTTTCGCTTCCTAGCAGCAGGATTCGCTAGCGTTTGTGCTTGCTTGTGATAACAGGCTTCAAAAGAGGTTTCGCTCTGTGCCAGCAGGATTCGTTAGCGTTTGTGCATGCTTGTGAGACAGGCTTCAAAGTAGGTTTCGCTCCGTGGCAGCAGGATTCGCTAGCGTTTGTGCTTGCTTCTGAAACAGGCTTGAAAAGAGGTTTCGCTCCGTGGCAGCAGGATTGGCAAGCGTTTTTGCTTGCTTGTGAAACAGGCTTCAAAAGATGTTTCGCTATTGTGGTAGGAGGATTCGCTAGCGTTTGTGTTTGCTTCTGAAACAGGTTTCAAAAGAGGTTGCGCTCCGTGGCAGCAGGACTCGCTATTGTGTGCGCTTGCTTGTGAAACAGGCTTGAAAAGAGGTTTCGCTCCGTGGGAGCAGGATTCGCTAGCGTTCGTGCTTGCTTGCGAAACAGGATTCAAAAGATGTTTCGCTCCGTGGCAGCAGGATTGGCTAGCGTTTGTGCTTGCTTGTGAAACAGGCTTCAAATCATGTTTCGCTTCGTGGCAGCAGGATTCGCTAGCTTTTGTGCTTTCTTGTGAAACAGACTTCAAAAGAGGTTTCGCTCCGTGGCAGCAGGATTCGCTGGCGTTTGTGCATGCATGTGAGACAGGCTTCAAAAGATGTTTCGCTCCGCGGCAGCAGGATTCGCTAGTATTTTTGCTTGCTTGCGAAACAGTCTTCAAAATAAGTTTCCCTCCATGGCAGCAGGATTCGCTAGCTTTTGTGCTTTCTTGTGAAACAGGCTTCAAAAAAGTTTCCCTCCGTGGCAGCAGGATTCGCAAGTTTAAGCGATTGCTTGTGAAACAAGTTTCAAAAGAGGTTTCACTCCATGGCAGCAGGATTAGCTAGCGTTTGTGCTTGCTTTTGAAATAGGCTTCAAAAGAGGTTTCGCTTCGTGGCAGCAGTATTGGCTAGCGTTTGTGCTTGCATGTGAAAAAGACTTCAAAAGAGGTTTCGCTTTATGGCAGCAGGATTCGCTAGCGTTTGTGTTTTCATGTGAAACAGACTTCAAAATAGGTTTCGCTCCGTGCAGCAGGATTCGCTGGCGTTTGTGCTTGCTTGTGAAACAGGCTTCAAAAGAGGTTTCGCTCCATGGCAACAGGATTCACTCGCGTTTGTGCTTGCTTGTGAAACAGGCTTCAAAAGATGTTTCGCTTTTGTGGCAGTAGGATTCGCTAGCCTTTGTGCTTGCTTCTGAAGCAGGCCTAAAAAGATGTTTCGCTCCGGGGCAGCAGGACTCGCTAGCGTGTGCGCTTGCTTGTTAAACAGGCTTCAAAAGAGGTTTCAGTCCGTGGCAGCAGAATTTGCTAGCGTTCGGGCTTGCTTGCGCAACAGGCTTCAAAAGATGTTTCGCTTCGTGGCAGCAGGATTGGCTAGCGTTTGTGCTTGCTTGTGAAAGCGGCTTCAAAAGAGGTTTCGCTGGATGGCAGCAGGATTCGCTAGCGTTTGTGCTTGCTTCTGAAGCAGGCTTCAAAAGATGTTTCGCTCCGGGGCAGCAGGATTCGCTAGCCTTTGCGCTTGCTTGTGAAACAGGCTTCAAAAGAGGTTTCGCTCTGTGCCAGCAGGATTCGTTAGCGTTTGTGCATGCTTGTGAGACAGGCTTCAAAGTAGGTTTCGCTCCGTGGCAGCAGGATTCGCTAGCGCTTGTGCTTGCTTCTGAAACAGGCTTGAAAAGAGGTTTCGCTCCGTGGCAGCAGGATTGGCAAGCGTTTTTGCTTGCTTGTGAAACAGGCTTCAAAAGACGTTTCGCTATTGTGGTAGCAGGATTCGCTAGCGTTTGTGCTTGCTTGTGAAACAGGTTTCAAAAGAAATTTCGCTCCGTGGCAACAGGATTCGCTAGCGTTTGTGTTTGCTTCTGAAACAGGCTTCAAAAGAGGTTTCGCTCCGTGGCAGCAGGACTCGCTAGCGTGTGCGCTTGCTTGTGAAACAGGCTTGAAAAGAGGTTTCGCTCCGTGGGAGCAGGATTCGCTAGCGTTCGTGCTTGCTTGCGAAACAGGATTCAAAAGATGTTTCGCTCCGTGGCAGCAGGATTGGCCAGCGTTTGTGCTTCCTTGTGAAACAGGCTTCAAATCATGTTTCGCTTCGTGGCAGCAGGATTCGCTAGCGTTTGTGCTTTCTTGTGAAACAGACTTCAAAAGAGGTTTCGCTCCGTGGCAGCAGGATTCGCTGGCGTTTGTGCATGCATGTGAGACAGGCTTCAAAAGATGTTTCGCTCCGCGGCAGCAGGATTCGCTAGTATTTTTGCTTGCTTGCGAAAGAGTCTTCAAAATAAGTTTCCCTCCATGGCAGCAGGATTCGCTAGCTTTTGTGCTTTTTTGTGAAACAGGCTTCAAAAAAGTTTCCCTCCGTGGCAGCAGGATTCGCAAGTTTATGCGCTTGCTTGTGAAACAAGTTTCAAAAGAGGTTTCACTCCATGGCAGCAGGATTCGCTAGCGTTTGTGCTTGCTTTTGAAATAGGCTTCAAAAGAGGTTTCGCTCCGTGGCAGCAAGAGCTGCTTGCGTTTGTGCTTGCTTGTGAAACAGGCTTCAAAAGAGGTTTCGCTCTGTGCCAACAGGATTCGTTAGCGTTTGTGCATGCTTGTGAGACAGGCTTCAAAATAGGTTTCGCTCCGTGGCAGCTGGATTCGCTAGCGTTTGTGCTTGCTTCTGAAACAGGCTTGAAAAGAGGTTTCGCTCCGTGGCAGCAAGAGCCGCTTGCGTTTGTGCTTGCTTCTGAAGAAGGCTTCAAAAGAGGTTTCGATCCCTGGCAGCAGGATTGGTTAGCATTTGTGCTTGCTTGTGAAACAGGCTTCAAAAGAGGTTTCGCTCATGGCAGCAGGATTCGCTAGCGTTTGTGCTTGCTTGTGAAACAGGCTTAAAAAGATGTTTCGCTCCGGGGCAGCAGGACTCGCTAGCGTGTGCGCTTGCTTGTGAAACAGGCTTGAAAACAGGTTTCGCTCCGTGGCAGCAGGATTGGCAAGCGTTTTTGCTTGCTTGTGAAACAGGCTTCAAAAGATGTTTCGCTATTGTGGTAGCAGGATTCGCTAGCGTTTGTGCTTGCTTGTGAAACAGATTGCAAAAGAAATTTCGCTCCGTGGCAACAGGATTCGCTAGCGTTTGTGTTTGCTTCTGAAACAGGCTTCAAAAGAGGTTTCGCTCCGTGGCAGCAGGAGTGGCTAGCGTTTGTGCTTGCTTGTGAAACAGGCTTCAAACCGTGTTTCGCTTCGTGGCAGCAGGATTCGTAAGCGTTAGTGTTGCTTGTGAAACAGGCTTGAAAAGAGGTTTCGCTCCGTGGGAGCAGGATTCGCTAGCGTTCGTGCTTGCTTGCGAAACAGGATTCAAAAGATGTTTCGCTCCGTGGCAGCAGGATTGGCTAGCGTTTGTGCTTGCTTGTGAAACAGGCTTCAAATCATGTTTCGCTTCGTGGCAGCAGGATTCGCTAGCGTTTGTGCTTTCTTGTGAAACAGACTTCAAAAGAGGTTTCGCTCCGTGGCAGCAGGATTCGCTGGCGTTTGTGCTTGCATGTGAGACAGGCTTCAAAAGATGTTTCGCTCCGCGGCAGCAGGATTCGATAGTATTTTTGCTTGCTTGCGAAACAGTCTTCAAAATAAGTTTCCCTCCATGGCAGCAGGATTCGCTAGCTTTTGTGCTTTCTTGTGAAACAGGCTTCAAAAAAGTTTCCCTCCGTGGCAGCAGGATTCGCAAGTTTTTGCGCTTGCTTGTGAAACAAGATTCAAAATAGGTTTCACTCCGTGGCAGCAGGATTCGCTAGCGTTTGTGCTTGCTTTTGAAACAGGCTTCAAAAGAGGTTTCGCTACGTGGCAGCAAGAGCCGCTTGCGTTTGTGCTTGCTTCTGAAGAAGGCTTCAAAAGAGGTTTCGATCCTTGGCAGCAGGATTGGTTAGCATTTGTACTTGCTTGTGAAACAGGCTTCAAAAGAGGTTTCGCTCCATGGCAGCAGGACTCGCTAGCGTGTGCGCTTGCTTGTGAAACAGGCTTCAAAAGAGGTTTCAGTCTGTGGCAGCACGATTCGCTAGCGTTTGTGCTTGCTTGTGAAACAGGCTTCAAAAGAGGTTTCGCTCCGTGGCAGCAGGATCCGCTTGCGTTTGTGCTTGCTTCTGAAGAAGGCTTCAAAAGATGTTTCGCTTCGTGGCAGCAGGATTGGCTAGCGTTTGTGCTTGCTTGTGAAAGTGGCTCCAAGAGAGGTTTCGCTCCGTGGCAGCAGGATTCGCTAGCTCTCGTGCTTACTTGCGAAACAGGATTCAAAAGAGGTTTCGCTCCGTGGCAGCAGGATTCGCAAGCGTTTGTGCTTGCTTGTGAAACAGGCTTCAAAACATGTTTCGCTTCGCGGCAGCAGGATTCGCTAGCGTTTGTGCTTTCTTGTGAAACAGGCTTCAAAAGATGTTTCGCTTCGTGGCAGCAGGATTGGCTAGCGTTTGTGCTTGCTTGTGAAAGAGGCTTCAAAAGAGGTTTCGCTCCATGGCAGCAGGATTCGCTAGCGTTTGTGCTTGCTTGTGAAACAGGCTTCAAAAGAGGTTTCGCTCCAAGGCAGCAGGATTCGCTAGCGTCTGTGCTTGCTTGTGAAACAGACTTCCAAAGAGGTTTCGCTCCGTGGCAGCAGGATTCGCTAGCGTTTGTGCTTGCTTGTGAAACAGGCTTCAAAAGTTGTTTCGCTTCGTGGAAGCAGTATTGGCTAGCGTTTGTGCTTGCGTGTGAAAAAGACTTCAAAAGAGGTTTCGCTCCATGGCAGCAGGATTTGCTAGCGTTTGTGTTTTCTTGTGAAACAGACTTCAAAAGAGGTTTCGCTCCATGGCAACAGGATTCACTAGCGTTTGTTCTTGCTTGTGAAACAGGCTTCAAAAGATGTTTCGCTTTTGTGGCAGTAGGATTCGCTAGCCTTTGTGCTTGCTTCTGAAGCAGGCTTAAAAAGAGGTTTTGCTCCTAGGCAGCAGGTTTGGTTAGCGTTTGTGCTCTCTTGTGAAACTGGCACCAAGAGAGGTTTCGCTCCATGGCAGCAGGATTCGCTAGCTTTCGTTCTTACTTGCGAAACAGGATTCAAAAGAGGTTTCGCTCCATGGCAGCAGGATTCGCTAGCGTTTGGGCTTGCTTGTGAAACAGGCTTCAAAAGATGTTTCGCTTCCTGGCAGCAGGATTCGCTAGCGTTTGTGCTTGCTTCTGAAACTGACTTCAAAAGAGGTTTCGCTCCGTGGCAGCAGGATTCGTTAGCGTTTGTGCTTGCTTGTGAAACAGGCTTCAAAAGATGTTTCGCTCCGTGGCATCAGGATTTGCTAGCGTTTGTGTTTGCGTGTGAAACAGGCTTCAAAAGAGGTTTCGCTCTGTGGGATCTTGAATCGCTAGCGTTAGTGTTGCTTGTGAAGCAGGCTTGAAAAGAGGTTTCGCTCCGTGGCAGAAGGATTCGCTAGCGTTTGTGCTTGCTTCTGAAGCAGGCTTCAAGAGATGTTTCGCTCTGGGGCAGCAGGATTCGCTAGCGTTTGCGCTTGCTTGTGAAACAGGTTTCAAAAGAGGTTTCACTCCGTGGCAGCCGGATTCACTAGCGTTTGTGCTTGCTTTTGAAACAGGCTTCAAAAGAGGTTTCGCTTCACGGCAGCAGGATTCGCTAGCGTTTGTGCTTTCTTGTGAAACAGACTTCAAAAGAGGTTTCGCTCTGTGGGATCTTGAATCGCTAGCGTTAGTGTTGCTTGTGAAGTAGGCTTGAAAAGAGGTTTCGCTCCGTGGCAGCAGGATTGGTTAGCGTTTGTGCTTGCTTGTGAAACTGGCTCCAAGACAGGTTTCGCTCCATGGCAGCAGGATTTGCTAGCTTTCGTGCTTACTTGCGAAACAGGATTCAAAAGAGGTTTCACTCCGTGGCAGCAGGATTCGCAAGCGTTTGTGCTTACTTGTGAAACAGGCTTCAAAACATGTTTCGCTTCACGGCAGCACGATTCGCTAGCGTTTGTGCTTTCTTGTGAAACAGACTTCAAAAGAGGTTTCGCTCCGTGGCAGCAGGATTCACTAGCGTTTGTGCTTGCTTGTGAAACAGGCTTGAAAAGAGGTTTCGCTCCATGACAGCAGGATTCGCTAGCGTTTGTGCTTACTTGTGAAAAAGCTTGAAAAGAGGTTTCGCTCCTTGGCAGCAGGTTTGGATAGCGTTTGTGCTTGCTTGTGAAAGAGGCTTCAAAAGAGGTTTCGCTCCATGGCAGCAGGATTCGCTAGCGTTTGTGCTTGCTTGTGTAACAGACTTCAAAAGAGGTTTCGCTCCGTGGCAGCAGGATTCGCAAGCGTTTGTGCTTGCTTGTGAAACAGGCTTCAAAAGAGGTTTCGCTCCATGGCAGCAGGATTCGCTAGCGTTTGTGCTTGCTTGTGAAACAGGCTTCAAAAGAGGTTTCGCTCCATGGCAGCAGGATTCGCTAGCGTCTGTGCTTGCTCGTGAAACAAACTTGAAAAGAGGTTTCGCTTCGTGGCAGCAGGATTCGAAAGCGTTTGCTTGCTTCTGAAACAGGCTTCAAGAGATGTTTCGCTTCATCGCGGCAGGATTCGCTAGCGTTTGTGCTTTCTTGTGAAACAGACTTCAAAAGAGGTTTAGCTCTGTGGCATTAGGATTCGCTAGCGTTTGTACTTGCTTTAGAGACAGGCTTCAAAAGAGGTTTCGCTCCGTGGCAGCAGGATTGGCTAGCGTTTGGGCTTGCTTGTGAAACAGGCTTCAAAAGATGTTTCGCTTCCTGGCAGCAGGATTTGCTAGCTTTTGTGCTTGTTTGTGAAACTGACTTCAAAAGGGATTTCGCTCCGTGGCAACAGGATTCGCTTGCCTTTGTGCTTGCTTGTGAAACAGGCTTCAAAGGATATTTCGCTCCGCGGCAGCAGGAGTCGCTAGTATTTGTGCTTGGTTGTAAAACAGGCGTCAAAAGAGGTTTCGCTCCGTGGCATCAGGATTCGCTAGCGTTTGTGATTGCGTGTGAAACCGGCTTCAAAAGAGGTTTCAGTCCGTGGCAGCACGATTCGTTAGCGTTTGTGCATGCTTGTGAGACAGGCTTCAAAAGATGATTCGCTCCGCGGCATCAAGATTTGCTAGCGTTTGTGTTTGCGTGTGAAAGAGGCTTGAAAAGAGGTTTCGCTTCGCGGCAGCAGGATTCGCGAGCGTTTGTGCTTGCTTTTGAAACAGGCTTCAAAAGAGGTTTCGCTCCGTGGCAGCACGAGCCGTTTGCGTTTGTGCTTGCTTCTGAAGAAGGCTTCAAAAGAGGTTTCGCTCCATGGCAGCAGGATTGGTTAGCGTTTGTGCTTGCTTGTGAAACTGGCTCCAAGACAGGTTTCGCTCCATGGCAGCAGGATTCGCTAGCTTTCGTGCTTACTTGCGAAACAGGATTCAAACGAGGTTTCACTCCGTGGCAGCAGGATTCGCAAGCGTTTGTGCTTACTTGTGAAACAGGCTTCAAAACATGTTTCGCTTCGCGGCAGCAGGATTCGCTAGCGTTTGTGCTTTCTTGTGAAACAGACTTCAAAAGAGGTTTCGCTCCGTGGCAGCAGGATTCACTAGCGTTTGTGCTTGCTTGTGAAACAGGCTTGAAAAGAGGTTTCGCTCCATGACAGCAGGATTCGCTAGTGTTTGTGCTTACTTGTGAAAAAGCTTGAAAAGAGGTTTCGCTCCTTGGCAGCAGGATTGGATAGCGTTTGTGCTTGCTTGTGTAACAGGCTTCAAAAGAGGTTTCGCTCCGCGGCAGCAGGATTCGCAAGCGTTTTTGCTTGCTTGTGAAACAGGCTTCAAAAGAGGATTCGCTCCATGGCAGCAGGATTCGCTAGCGTTTGTGCTTGCTTGTGTAACAGACTTCAAAAGAGGTTTCGCTCCGTGGCAGCAGGATTCGCAAGCGTTTGTGCTTGCTTGTGAAACAGGCTTCAAAAGAGGTTTCGCTCCATGGCAGCAGGATTCGCTAGCGTTTGTGCTTGCTTGTGAAACAGGCTTCAAAAGAGGTTTCGCTCCATGGCAGCAGGATTCGCTAGCGTCTGTGCTTGCTTGTGAAACAAACTTCAAAAGAGGTTTCGCTTCGTGGCAGCAGGATTCGAAAGCGTTTGCTTGCTTCTGAAACAGGCTTCAAAAGATGTTTCGCTTCATCGCGGCAGGATTCGCTAGCGTTTGTGCTTTCTTGTGAAACAGACTTCAAAAGAGGTTTAGCTCTGTGGCATTAGGATTCGCTAGCGTTTGTATTTGCTTTAGAGACAGGCTTCATAAGAGGTTTCGCTCCGTGGCAGCAGGATTGGCTAGCGTTTGGGCTTGCTTGTGAAACAGGCTTCAAAAGATGTTTCGCTTCCTGGCAGCAGGATTTGCTAGGTTTTGTGCTTGTTTGTGAAACTGACTTCAAAAGGGATTTCGCTCCGCGGCAACAGGATTCGCTTGCCTTTGTGCTTGCTTGTGAAACAGGCTTCAAAGGATATTTCGCTCCGCGGCAGCAGGAGTCGCTAGTATTTGTGCTTGGTTGTGAAACAGGCGTCAAAAGAGGTTTCGCTCCGTGGCATCAGGAGTCGCTAGCGTTTGTGATTGCGTGTGAAACCGGCTTCAAAAGAGGTTTCAGTCCGTGGCAGCACGATTCGTTAGCGTTTGTGCATGCTTGTGAGACAGGCTTCAAAAGATGATTCGCTCCGCGGCATCAGGATTTGCTAGCGTTTGTGTTTGCGTGTGAAAGAGGCTTGAAAAGAGGTTTCGCTTCGCGGCAGCAGGATTCGCGAGCGTTTGTGCTTTCTTGTGAAACAGACTTCAAAAAAGGTTTCGCTTCGTCGAAGCAGGATTCACTAGCGTTTGTGCTTGCTTGTGAAACAGGCTTCAAAAGTTGTTTCGCTTTTGTGGCAGCAGGATTAGCTAGCGTTTGTGCTTGCTTGTGAAACAGGCTTCAAAAGAGGTTTCGCTCCATGGCAGCAGGATTCGCTAGCGTTAGTGATTGCTTGTGAAACAGACTTCAAAAGAGGTTTCGCTTCGTGGAAGCAGGATTCACTAGTGTTTGTGCTTGTTTGTGAAACAGGCTTCAAAAGATGTTTCGCTTTTGTGGCAGCAGGATTTGCTAGCCTTTGCGCTTGCTTCTGAAGCAGGCTTAAAAAGATCTTTCGCTCCGGGGCAGCAGGACTCGCTAGCGTGTGCGCTTGCTTGTGAAACAGGCTTCAAAAGAGGTTTCAGTCCGTGGCAGCACGATTCGCTAGCGTTAGTGCTTGCTTGTGAAACAGGCTTCAAAAGAGGTTTCGCTCCGTGGCAGCAGGATCCGCTTGCGTTTGTGCTTGCCTCTGAAGAAGGCGTCAAAAGAGGTTTCGCTCCGTGGCAGCAGAATTTGCTAGCGTTCGGGCTTGCTTGCGCAACAGTCTTCAAAAGATGCTTCGCTTCGTGGCAGCAGGATTGGCTAGCGTTTGTGCTTGCTTGTGAAACTGGCTCCAAGACAAGTTTCGCTCCATGGCAGCAGGATTCGCTAGCTTTCGTGCTTACTTGCGAAACAGGATTCAAGAGAGGTTTCACTCCGTGGCAGCAGGATTCGCAAGCGTTTGTGCTTACTTGTGAAACAGGCTTCAAAACATGTTTCGCTTCGCGGCAGCAGGATTCGCTAGCGTTTGTGCTTTCTTGTGAAACAGACTTCAAAAGAGGTTTCGCTCCGTGGCAGCAGGATTCACTAGCGTTTGTGCTTGCTTGTGTAACAGACTTCAAAAGAGGTTTCGCTCCGTGGCAGCAGGATTCGCTAGCGTTTGTGCTTGCTTGTGAAACAGGCTTCAAAAGATATTTCGCTTCGTGGCAGCAGGATTGGGTAGCGTTTGTTTGTGCTTGTGAAACAGGCTTCAAAAGATGTTTCGCTCCATGGCACCAGGATTCGCTAGCGTTTGTGCTTGCTTGTGAAACAGGCTTCAAAAGAGGTTTCGCTCCATGGCTACAGGATTCGCTAGCGTTTTTGTTTACTTGTGAAAAAGACTTCAAAAGAGGTTTCGCTCCATGGCAGCAGGATTCGCTAGCGTTTGTGTTTTCTTGTGAAACAGACTTCAAAAGAGGTTTCGCTCCGTGGCAGCAGGATTCGCTGGCCTTTGTGCTTGCTTGTGAAACAGACTTCAAAAGAGGTTTCGCTCCATGGCAACAGGATTCACTAGCGTTGGTGCTTGCTTGTGAAACAGGCTTCAAATGATGTTTCGCTTTTGTGACAGTAGGATTCGCTAGCCTTTGTGCTTGCTTCTGAAGGAGGCTTAAAAAGATGTTTCGCTCCGGGGCAGCAGGACTCGCTAGCGTGTGCGCTTACTTGTTAAACCGGCTTCAAAAGAGGTTTCAGTCCGTGGCAGCAGAATTTGATAGCGTTCGGGCTTGCTTGCGCAACAGGCTTCAAAAGATGTTTCGCTTTGTGGCAGCAGGATTGGCTAGCGTTTGTGCTTGCTTGTGAAAACGGCTTCAAAAGAGGTTTCGCTCCGTGGCAGCAGAATTTGATAGCGTTCGGGCTTGCTTGCGCAACAGTCTTCAAAAGATGCTTCGCTTCGTGGCAGCAGGATTGGCTAGCGTTTGTGCTTGCTTGTGAAAACGGCCTCAAAAGAGGTTTCGCTCCTTGGCAGCAGGATTGGTTAGCGTTTGTGCTTGCTTGTGAAACTGGCTCCAAGACAGGTTTCGCTCCATGGCAGCAGGATTCACTAGCTTTCGTGCTTACTTGCGAAACAGGATTCAAAAGAGGTTTCACTCCGTGGCAGCAGGATTCGCAAGCGTTTGTGCTTACTTGTGAAACAGGCTTCAAAACATGTTTCGCTTCGCGGCAGCAGGATTCGCTAGCGTTTGTTCTTTCTTGTGAAACAGACTTCAAAAGAGGTTTCGCTCCGTGGCAGCAGGATTCACTAGCGTTTGTGCTTGCTTGTGTAACAGACTTCAAAAGAGGTTTCGCTCCGTGGCAGCAGGATTCGCTAGCTTTTGTGCTTGCTTGTGAAACAGGCTTCAAAAGATATTTCGCTTCGTGGCAGCAGGATTGGGTAGCGTTTGTTTGTGCTTGTGAAACAGGCTTCAAAAGATGTTTCGCTCCATGGCACCAGGATTCGCTAGCGCTTGTGCTTGCTTGTGAAACAGGCTTCAAAAGAGGTTTCGCTCCATGGCTTCAGGATTCGCTAGCGTTTTTGCTTACTTGTGAAAAAGACTTCAAAAGAGGTTTCGCTCCATGGCAGCAGGATTCGCTAGCGTTTGTGTTTTCTTGTGAAACAGACTTCAAAAGAGGTTTCGCTCCGTGGCAGCAGGATTCGCTGGCGTTTGTGCTTGCTTGTGAAACAGACTTCAAAAGAGGTTTCGCTCCATGGCAACAGGATTCACTAGCGTTTGTGCTTGCTTGTGAAACAGGCTTCAAATGATGTTTCGCTTTTGTGGCAGTAGGATTCGCTAGCCTTTGTGCTTGCTTCTGAAGGAGGCTTAAAACGATGTTTCGCTCCGGGGCAGCAGGACTCGCTAGCGTGTGCGCTTGCTTGTTAAACAGGCTTCAAAAGAGGTTTCAGTCCGTGGCAGCAGAATTTGCTAGCGTTCGGGCTTGCTTGCGCAACAGGCTTCAAAAGATGTTTCGCTTTGTGGCAGCAGGATTGGCTAGCGTTTGTGCTTGCTTGTGAAACCGGCTTCAAAAGAGGTTTCGCTGCATGGCAGCAGGATTCGCTAGCGTTTGTGCTTGCTTCTGAAGCAGGGTTCAAAAGATGTTTCGCTCCGGGGCAGCAGGATTCGCTAGCGTTTGCGCTTGCTTGTGAAACAGGTTTCAAAAGAGGTTTCACTCCGTGGCAGCAAAATTCGCTAGCGTTTGTGCTTGCTTTGTGAAACAGGCTTCAAAAGAGGTTTAGCTCCGTGGCAGCACGAGCCGCTTGCGTTTGTGCTTGCTTCTGAAGAAGGCTTCAAAAGAGGTTTCGCTCCATGGCAGCAGGATTCGCTAGCTTTCGTTCTTACTTGCGAAACAGGATTCAAAAGAGGTTTCGCTCCATGGCAGCAGGATTCGCTAGCGTTTGGGCTTGCTTGTGAAACAGGCTTCAAAAGATGTTTCGCTTCCTGGCAGCAGGATTCGCTAGCGTTTGTGCTTGCTTGTGAAACTGACTTCAAAAGAGGTTTCGCTCCGTGGCAGCAGGATTCGCTTGCTTTTGTGCTTGCTTGTGAAACAGGCTTCAAAGCATATTTCGCTCCGCGGCAGCAGGAGTCGCTAGTATTTGTGCTTAGTTGTGAAACAGGCGTCAAAAGTGGTTTCGCTCCGTGGCATCAGGATTCGCTAGCGTTTGTGATTGCATGTGAAACCGGCTTCAAAAGAGGTTTCGCTCTGTGCCAGCAGGATTCGTTAGCGTTTGTGCATGCTTGTGAGACAGGCTTCAAAATAGGTTTCGCTCCGTGGCAGCAGGATTCGCTAGCTTTTGTGCTTGCTTCTGAGACAGGCTTGAAAAGAGGTTTCGCTCCGTGGCAGCAGGATTGGCAAGCGTTTTTGCTTGCTTGTGAAACAGGCTTCAAAAGATGTTTCGCTATTGTGGTAGCAGGATTCGCTAGCGTTTGTGCTTGCTTGTGAAACAGGTTTCAAAAGAAATTTCGCTCCGTGGCAACAGGATTCGCTAGCGTTTGTGATTGCATGTGAAACCGGCTTCAAAAGAGGTTTCGCTCTGTGCCAGCAGGATTCGTTAGCGTTTGTGCATGCTTCTGAGACAGGCTTCAAAATAGGTTTCGCTCCGTGGCAGCAGGATTCGCTAGCGTTTGTGCTTGCTTCTGAAACAGGCTTGAAAAGATGTTTCGCTATTGTGGTAGCAGGATTCGCTAGCGTGTGCGCTTGCTTGTGAAACAGGCTTCAAAAGAGGTTTCAGTTTGTGGCAGCACGATTCGCTAGCGTTTGTGCTTGCTTGTGAAACAGGCTTCAAAAGAGGTTTCGCTCCGTGGCAGCAGGATTGGCAAGCGTTTTTGCTTGCTTGTGAAACAGGCTTCAAAAGATGTTTCGCTATTGTGGTAGCAGGATTCGCTAGCGTGTGCGCTTGCTTGTGAAACAGGCTTCAAAAGAGGTTTCAGTTTGTGGCAGCACGATTCGCTAGCGTTTGTGCTTGCTTGTGAAACAGGCTTCAAAAGAGGTTTCGCTCCGTGGCAGCAGGATTCGTAAGCGTTAGTGTTGCTTGTGAAACAGGCTTGAAAAGAGGTTTCGCTCCGTGGGAGCAGGATTCGCTAGCGTTCGTGCTTGCTTGCGGAACAGGATTCAAAAGATGTTTCGCTCCGTGGCAGCAGGATTGGCTAGCGTTTGTGCTTGCTTGTGAAACAGGCTTCAAATCATGTTTCGCTTCGTGGCAGCAGGATTCGCTAGCGTTTGGGCTTTCTTGTGAAACAGACTTCAAAAGAGGTTTCGCTCCGTGGCAGCAGGATTCGCTGGCGTTTGTGCTTGCATGTGAGACAGGCTTCAAAAGATGTTTCGCTCCGCGGCAGCAGGATTCGCTAGTATTTTTGCTTGCTTGCGAAACAGTCTTCAAAATAAGTTTCCCTCTATGGCAGCAGGATTCGCTAGCTTTTGTGCTTTCTTGTGAAACAGGCTTCAAAAAAGTTTCCCTCCGTGGCAGCAGGATTGGTTAGCATTTGTGCTTGCTTGTGAAACAGGCTTCATAAGAGGTTTCGCTCCATGGCAGCAGGATTCGCTAGCGTTTGTGCTTGCTTGTGAAACAGGCTTATAAAGATGCTTCGCTCAGGGGCAGCAGGACTCGCTAGCGTGTGCGCTTGCTTGTGAAACAGGCTTCAAAAGAGGTTTCAGTCTGTGGCAGCACGATTCGCTAGCGTTTGTGCTTGCTTGTGAAACAGGCTTCAAAAGAGGTTTCGCTCCGTGGCAGCAGGATCCGCTTGCGTTTGTGCTTGCTTCTGAAGAAGGCTTCAAAAGAGGTTTCGCTCCTTGGCAGCAGGATTGGTTAGCGTTTGTGCTTGCTTGTGAAACTGGCTCCAAGACAGGTTTCGCTCCATGGCAGCAGGATTCGCTAGCTTTCGTGCTTACTTGCGAAACAGGATTCAAAAGAGGTTTCACTCCGTGGCAGCAGGATTCGCAAGCGTTTGTGCTTACTTGTGAAACAGGCTTCAAAACATGTTTCGCTTCGCGGCAGCAGGATTCGCTAGCGTTTGTGCTTTTTTGTGAAACAGACTTCAAAAGAGGTTTCGCTCCGTGGCAGCAGGATTCACTAGCGTTTGTGCTTGCTTGTGAAACAGGCTTCAAAAGAGGTTTCGCTCCATGACAGCAGGATTCGCTGGCGTTTGTGCTTACTTGTGAAAAAGCTTGAAAAGAGGTTTCGCTCCTTGGCAGCAGGATTGGATAGCGTTTGTGCTTGCTTGTGAAACAGGCTTCAAAAGAGGTTTCGCTCCATGGCAGCAGGGTTCGCTAGCGTTTGTGCTTGCTTGTGTAACAGACTTCAAAAGAGGTTTCGCTCCGTGGCAGCAGGATTCGCAAGCGTTTGTGCTTTCTTGTGAAACAGACTTCAAAAGAGGTTTCGCTTCGTGGAAGCAGGATTCACTAGCGTTTGTGCTTGCTTGTGAAACAGGCTTCAAAAGTTGTTTCGCTTTTGTGGCAGCAGGATTGGCTAGCGTTTGTGCTTGCTTGTGAAACAGGCTTCAAAAGAGGTTTCGCTCCATGGCAGCAGGATTCGCTAGCGTTTGTGATTGCTTGTGAAACAGACTTCAAAAGAGGTTTCGCTTCGTGGAAGCAGGATTCACTAGTGTTTGTGCTTGTTTGTGAAACAGGCTTCAAAAGATGTTTCGCTTTTGTGGCAGCAGGATTTGCTAGCGTTTGCGCTTGCTTCTGAAGCAGGCTTAAAAAGATCTTTCGCTCCGGGGCAGCAGGACTCGCTAGCGTGTGCGCTTGCTTGTGAAACAGGCTTCAAAAGAGGTTTGAGTCCGTGGCAGCATGATTCGCTAGCGTTAGTGCTTGCTTGTGAAACAGGCTTCAAAAGAGGTTTCGCTCCGTGGCAGCAGGATCCGCTTGCGTTTGTGCTTGCCTCTGAAGAAGGCGTCAAAAGAGGTTTCGCTCCGTGGCAGCAGAATTTGCTAGCGTTCGGGCTTGCTTGCGCAACAGTCTTCAAAAGATGCTTCGCTTCGTGGCAGCAGGATTGGCTAGCGTTTGTGCTTGCTTGTGAAAACGGCCTCAAAAGAGGTTTCGCTCCTTGGCAGCAGGATTGGTTAGCGTTTGTGCTTGCTTGTGAAACTGGCTCCAAGACAGGTTTCGCTCCATGGCAACAGGATTCGCTAGCTTTCGTGCTTACTTGCGAAACAGGATTCAAAAGAGGTTTCACTCCGTGGCAGCAGGATTCGCAAGCGTTTGTGCTTACTTGTGAAACAGGCTTCAAAACATGTTTCGCTTCGCGGCAGCAGGATTCGCTAGCGTTTGTGCTTTCTTGTGAAACAGACTTCAAAAGAGGTTTCGCTCCGTGGCAGCAGGATTCACTAGCGTTAGTGCTTGCTTGTGTAACAGACTTCAAAAGAGGTTTCGCTCCGTGGCAGCAGGATTCGCTAGCGTTTGTGCTTGCTTGTGAAACAGGCTTCAAAAGATATTTCGCTTCGTGGCAGCAGGATTGGGTAGCGTTTGTTTGTGCTTGAGAAACTGGCTCCAAGAGAGGTTTCGCTCCATGGCAGCAGGATTCGCTAGCTTTCGTTCTTACTTGCGAAACAGGATTCAAAAGAGGTTTCGCTCCATGGCAGCAGGATTCGCTAGCGTTTGGGCTTGCTTGTGAAACAGGCTTCAAAAGATGTTTCGCTTCCTGGCAGCAGGATTCGCTAGCGTTTGTGCTTGCTTGTGAAACTGACTTCAAAAGAGGTTTCGCTCCGTGGCAGCAGGATTCGCTTGCTTTTGTGCTTGCTTGTGAAACAGGCTTCAAAGCATATTTCGCTCCGCGGCAGCAGGAGTCGCTAGTATTTGTGCTTAGTTGTGAAACAGGCGTCAAAAGTGGTTTCGCTCCGTGGCATCAGGATTCGCTAGCGTTTGTGATTGCATGTGAAACCGGCTTCAAAAGAGGTTTCGCTCTGTGCCAGCAGGATTCGTTAGCGTTTGTGCATGCTTGTGAGACAGGCTTCAAAATAGGTTTCGCTCCGTGGCAGCAGGATTCGCTAGCTTTTGTGCTTGCTTCTGAAACAGGCTTGAAAAGAGGTTTCGCTCCGTGGCAGCAGGATTCGCTAGCGTTTGTGCTTGCTTGTGAAACAGGTTTCAAAAGAAATTTCGCTCCGTGGCAACAGGATTCGCTAGCGTTTGTGATTGCATGTGAAACCGGCTTCAAAAGAGGTTTCGCTCTGTGCCAGCAGGATTCGTTAGCGTTTGTGCATGCTTCTGAGACAGGCTTCAAAATAGGTTTCGCTCCGTGGCAGCAGGATTCGCTAGCGTTTGTGCTTGCTTCTGAAACAGGCTTGAAAAGATGTTTCGCTATTGTGGTAGCAGGATTCGCTAGCGTGTGCGCTTGCTTGTGAAACAGGCTTCAAAAGAGGTTTCAGTTTGTGGCAGCACGATTCGCTAGCGTTTGTGCTTGCTTGTGAAACAGGCTTCAAAAGAGGTTTCGCTCCGTGGCAGCAGGATTGGCAAGCGTTTTTGCTTGCTTGTGAAACAGGCTTCAAAAGATGTTTCGCTATTGTGGTAGCAGGAATCGCTAGCGTGTGCGCTTGCTTGTGAAACAGGCTTCAAAAGAGGTTTCAGTTTGTGGCAGCACGATTCGCTAGCGTTTGTGCTTGCTTGTGAAACAGGCTTCAAAAGAGGTTTCGCTCCGTGGCAGCAGGATTCGTAAGCGTTAGTGTTGCTTGTGAAACAGGCTTGAAAAGAGGTTTCGCTCCGTGGGAGCAGGATTCGCTAGCGTTCGTGCTTGCTTGCGGAACAGGATTCAAAAGATGTTTCGCTCCGTGGCAGCAGGATTGGCTAGCGTTTGTGCTTGGTTGTGAAACAGGCTTCAAATCATGTTTCGCTTCGTGGCAGCAGGATTCGCTAGCGTTTGGGCTTTCTTGTGAAACAGACTTCAAAAGAGGTTTCGCTCCGTGGCAGCAGGATTCGCTGGCGTTTGTGCTTGCATGTGAGACAGGCTTCAAAAGATGTTTCGCTCCGCGGCAGCAGGATTCGCTAGTATTTTTGCTTGCTTGCGAAACAGTCTTCAAAATAAGTTTCCCTCTATGGCAGCAGGATTCGCTAGCTTTTGTGCTTTCTTGTGAAACAGGCTTCAAAAAAGTTTCCCTCCGTGGCAGCAGGATTGGTTAGCATTTGTGCTTGCTTGTGAAACAGGCTTCATAAGAGGTTTCGCTCCATGGCAGCAGGATTCGCTAGCGTTTGTGCTTGCTTGTGAAACAGGCTTATAAAGATGCTTCGCTCAGGGGCAGCAGGACTCGCTAGCGTGTGCGCTTGCTTGTGAAACAGGCTTCAAAAGAGGTTTCAGTCTGTGGCAGCACGATTCGCTAGCGTTTGTGCTTGCTTGTGAAACAGGCTTCAAAAGAGGTTTCGCTCCGTGGCAGCAGGATCCGCTTGCGTTTGTGCTTGCTTCTGAAGAAGGCTTCAAAAGAGGTTTCGCTCCTTGGCAGCAGGATTGGTTAGCGTTTGTGCTTGCTTGTGAAACTGGCTCCAAGACAGGTTTCGCTCCATGGCAGCAGGATTCGCTAGCTTTCGTGCTTACTTGCGAAACAGGATTCAAAAGAGGTTTCACTCCGTGGCAGCAGGATTCGCAAGCGTTTGTGCTTACTTGTGAAACAGGCTTCAAAACATGTTTCGCTTCGCGGCAGCAGGATTCGCTAGCGTTTGTGCTTTTTTGTGAAACAGACTTCAAAAGAGGTTTCGCTCCGTGGCAGCAGGATTCACTAGCGTTTGTGCTTGCTTGTGAAACAGGCTTCAAAAGAGGTTTCGCTCCATGACAGCAGGATTCGCTGGCGTTTGTGCTTACTTGTGAAAAAGCTTGAAAAGAGGTTTCGCTCCTTGGCAGCAGGATTGGATAGCGTTTGTGCTTGCTTGTGAAACAGGCTTCAAAAGAGGTTTCGCTCCATGGCAGCAGGGTTCGCTAGCGTTTGTGCTTGCTTGTGTAACAGACTTCAAAAGAGGTTTCGCTCCGTGGCAGCAGGATTCGCAAGCGTTTGTGCTTTCTTGTGAAACAGACTTCAAAAGAGGTTTCGCTTCGTGGAAGCAGGATTCACTAGCGTTTGTGCTTGCTTGTGAAACAGGCTTCAAAAGTTGTTTCGCTTTTGTGGCAGCAGGATTGGCTAGCGTTTGTGCTTGCTTGTGAAACAGGCTTCAAAAGAGGTTTCGCTCCATGGCAGCAGGATTCGCTAGCGTTTGTGATTGCTTGTGAAACAGACTTCAAAAGAGGTTTCGCTTCGTGGAAGCAGGATTCACTAGTGTTTGTGCTTGTTTGTGAAACAGGCTTCAAAAGATGTTTCGCTTTTGTGGCAGCAGGATTTGCTAGCGTTTGCGCTTGCTTCTGAAGCAGGCTTAAAAAGATCTTTCGCTCCGGGGCAGCAGGACTCGCTAGCGTGTGCGCTTGCTTGTGAAACAGGCTTCAAAAGAGGTTTGAGTCCGTGGCAGCATGATTCGCTAGCGTTAGTGCTTGCTTGTGAAACAGGCTTCAAAAGAGGTTTCGCTCCGTGGCAGCAGGATCCGCTTGCGTTTGTGCTTGCCTCTGAAGAAGGCGTCAAAAGAGGTTTCGCTCCGTGGCAGCAGAATTTGCTAGCGTTCGGGCTTGCTTGCGCAACAGTCTTCAAAAGATGCTTCGCTTCGTGGCAGCAGGATTGGCTAGCGTTTGTGCTTGCTTGTGAAAACGGCCTCAAAAGAGGTTTCGCTCCTTGGCAGCAGGATTGGTTAGCGTTTGTGCTTGCTTGTGAAACTGGCTCCAAGACAGGTTTCGCTCCATGGCAACAGGATTCGCTAGCTTTCGTGCTTACTTGCGAAACAGGATTCAAAAGAGGTTTCACTCCGTGGCAGCAGGATTCGCAAGCGTTTGTGCTTACTTGTGAAACAGGCTTCAAAACATGTTTCGCTTCGCGGCAGCAGGATTCGCTAGCGTTTGTGCTTTCTTGTGAAACAGACTTCAAAAGAGGTTTCGCTCCGTGGCAGCAGGATTCACTAGCGTTAGTGCTTGCTTGTGTAACAGACTTCAAAAGAGGTTTCGCTCCGTGGCAGCAGGATTCGCTAGCGTTTGTGCTTGCTTGTGAAACAGGCTTCAAAAGATATTTCGCTTCGTGGCAGCAGGATTGGGTAGCGTTTGTTTGTGGTTGAGAAACAGGCTTCAAAAGATGTTTCGCTCCATGGCACCAGGATTCGCTAGCGTTTGTGCTTGCTTGTGAAACAGGCTTCAAAAGAGGTTTCGCTCCATGGCTACAGGATTCGCTAGCGTTTTTGCTTACTTGTGAAAAAAACTTCAAAAGAGGTTTCGCTCCATGGCAGCAGGATTCGCTAGCGTTTGTGTTTTCTTGTGAAACAGACTTCAAAAGAGGTTTCGCTCCGTGGCAGCAGGATTCGCTGGCGTTTGTGCTTGCTTGTGAAACAGGCTTCAAAAGAGGTTTCGCTCGATGGCAACAGGATTCACTAGCGTTTGTGCTTGCTTGTGAAACAGGCTTCAAATGATGTTTCGCTTTTGTGGCAGTAGGATTCGCTAGCCTTTGTGCTTGCTTCTGAAGGAGGCTTAAAAAGATGTTTCGCTCCGGGGCAGCAGGACTCGCTAGCGTGTGCGCTTGCTTGTTAAACAGGCTTCAAAAGAGGTTTCAGTCCGTGGCAGCAGAATTTGCAAGCGTTCGGGCTTGCTTGCGCAACAGGCTTCAAAAGATGTTTCGCTTTGTGGCAGCAGGATTGGCTAGCGTTTGTGCTTGCTTGTGAAACCGGCTTCAAAAGAGGTTTCGCTGCATGGCAGCAGGATTCGCTAGCGTTTGTGCTTGCTTCTGAAGCAGGCTTCAAAAGATGTTTCGCTCCGGGGCAGCAGGATTCGCTAGCGTTTGCGCTTGCTTGTGAAACAGGTTTCAAAAGAGGTTTCACTCCGTGGCAGCAAAATTCGCTAGCGTGTGTGCTTGCTTTGTGAAACAGGCTTCAAAAGAGGTTTAGCTCCGTGGCAGCACGAGCCGCTTGCGTTTGTGCTTGCTTCTGAAGAAGGCTTCAAAAGAGGTTTCGCTCCTAGGCAGCAGGATTGGTTAGCGTTTGTGCTTGCTTGTGAAACTGGCTCCAAGAGAGGTTTCGCTCCATGGCAGCAGGATTCGCTAGCTTTCGTTCTTACTTGCGAAACAGGATTCAAAAGAGGTTTCGCTCCATGGCAGCAGGATTCGCTAGCGTTTGGGCTTGCTTGTGAAACAGGCTTCAAAAGATGTTTCGCTTCCTGGCAGCAGGATTCGCTAGCGTTTGTGCTTGCTTGTGAAACTGACTTCAAAAGAGGTTTCGCTCCATGGCAGCAGGATTCGCTTGCTTTTGTGCTTGCTTGTGAAACAGGCTTCAAAGCATATTTCGCTCCGCGGCAGCAGGAGTCGCTAGTATTTGTGCTTACTTGTGAAACAGGCGTCAAAAGTGGTTTCGCTCCGTGGCATCAGGATTCGCTAGCGTTTGTGATTGCATGTGAAACCGGCTTCAAAAGAGGTTTCGCTCTGTGCCAGCAGGATTCGTTAGCGTTTGTGCATGCTTGTGAGACAGGCTTCAAAATAGGTTTCGCTCCGTGGCAGCAGGATTCGCTAGCGTTTGTGCTTGCTTCTGAAACAGGCTTGAAAAGAGGTTTCGCTCCGTGGCAGCAGGATTGGCAAGCGTTTTTGCTTGCTTGTGAAACAGGCTTCAAAAGATGTTTCGTTATTGTGGTAGCAGGATTCGCTAGCGTTATTGCTTGCTTGTGAAACAGGTTTCAAAAGAAATTTCGCTCCGTGGCAACAGGAGTCGCTAGCGTTTGTGTTTGCTTCTGAAACAGGCTTCAAACGAGGTTTCGCTCCGTGGCAGCAGGAGTGGCTAGCGTTTGTGCTTGCTTGTGAAACAGGCTTCAAACCGTGTTTCGCTTCGTGGCAGCAGGATTCGTAAGCGTTAGTGTTGCTTGTGAAACAGGCTTGAAAAGAGGTTTCGCTCCGTGGGAGCAGGATTCGCTAGCGTTCGTGCTTGCTTGCGAAACAGGATTCAAAAGATGTTTCGCTCCGTGGCAGCAGGATTGGCTAGCGTTTGTGCTTGCTTGTGAAACAGGCTTCAAATCATGTTTCGCTTCGTGGCAGCAGGATTCGCTAGCGTTTGTGCTTTCTTGTGAAACAGACTTCAAAAGAGGTTTCGCTCCGTGGCAGCAGGATTCGTTGGCGTTTGTGCTTGCATGTGAGACAGGCTTCAAAAGAGGTTTCGCTCCGTGGCAGCAGAATCCGCTTGCGTTTGTGCTTGCTTCTGAAGAAGGCTTCAAAAGAGGTTTCGCTCCTTGGCAGCAGGATTGGTTAGCGTTTGTGCTTGCTTGTGAAACTGGCTCCAAGACAGGTTTCGCTCCATGGCAGCAGGATTCGCTAGCTTTCGTGCTTACTTTCGAAACAGGATTCAAAAGAGGTTTCACTCCGTGGCAGCAGGATTCGCAAGCGTTTGTGCTTACTTGTGAAACAGGCTTCAAAACATGTTTCGCTTCGCGGCAGCAGGATTCGCTAGCGTTTGTGCTTTTTTGTGAAACAGACTTCAAAAGAGGTTTCGCTCCGTGGCAGCAGGATTCACTAGCGTTTGTGCTTGCTTGTGAAACAGGCTTCAAAAGAGGTTTCGCTCCATGACAGCAGGATTCGCTGGCGTTTGTGCTTACTTGTGAAAAAGCTTGAAAAGAGGTTTCGCTCCTTGGCAGCAGGATTGGATAGCGTTTGTGCTTGCTTGTGAAACAGGCTTCAAAAGAGGTTTCGCTCCATGGCAGCAGGGTTCGCTAGCGTTTGTGCTTGCTTGTGTAACAGACTTCAAAAGAGGTTTCGCTCCGTGGCAGCAGGATTCGCAAGCGTTTGTGCTTTCTTGTGAAACAGACTTCAAAAGAGGTTTCGCTTCGTGGAAGCAGGATTCACTAGCGTTTGTGCTTGCTTGTGAAACAGGCTTCAAAAGTTGTTTTGTTTTTTAGGCAGCAGGATTGGCTAGCGTTTGTGCTTGCTTGTGAAACAGGCTTCAAAAGAGGTTTTGCTCCATGGCAGCAGGATTCGCTAGCGTTTGTGATTGCTTGTGAAACAGACTTCAAAAGAGGTTTCGCTTCGTGGAAGCAGGATTCACTAGTGTTTGTGCTTGTTTGTGAAACAGGCTTCAAAAGATGTTTCGCTTTTGTGGCAGCAGGATTTGCTAGCCTTTGCGCTTGCTTCTGAAGCAGGCTTAAAAAGATCTTTCGCTCCGGGGCAGCAGGACTCGCTAGCGTGTGCGCTTGCTTGTGAAACAGGCTTGAAAAGAGGTTTCAGTCCGTGGCAGCACGATTCGCTAGCGTTAGTGCTTGCTTGTGAAACAGGCTTCAAAAGAGGTTTCGCTCCGTGGCAGCAGGATCCGCTTGCGTTTGTGCTTGCCTCTGAAGAAGGCGTCAAAAGAGGTTTCGCTCCGTGGCAGCAGAATTTGCTAGCGTTCGGGCTTGCTTGCGCAACAGTCTTCAAAAGATGCTTCGCTTCGTGGCAGCAGGATTGGCTAGCGTTTGTGCTTGCTTGTGAAAACGGCCTCAAAAGAGGTTTCGCTCCTTGGCAGCAGGATTGGTTAGCGTTTGTGCTTGCTTGTGAAACTGGCTCCAAGACAGATTTCGCTCCATGGCAACAGGATTCGCAAGCTTTCGTGCTTACTTGCGAAACAGGATTCAAAAGAGGTTTCACTCCGTGGCAGCAGGATTCGCAAGCGTTTGTGCTTACTTGTGAAACAGGCTTCAAAACATGTTTCGCTTCGCGGCAGCAGGATTCGCTAGCGTTTGTGCTTTCTTGTGAAACAGACTTCAAAAGAGGTTTCGCTCCGTGGCAGCAGGATTCACTAGCGTTAGTGCTTGCTTGTGTAACAGACTTCAAAAGAGGTTTCGCTCCGTGGCAGCAGGATTCGCTAGCGTTTGTGCTTGCTTGTGAAACAGGCTTCAAAAGATATTTCGCTTCGTGGCAGCAGGATTGGGTAGCGTTTGTTTGTGCTTGTGAAACAGGCTTCAAAAGATGTTTCGCTCCATGGCACCAGGATTCGCTAGCGTTTGTGCTTGCTTGTGAAACAGGCTTCAAAAGAGGTTTCGCTCCATGGCTACAGGATTCGCTAGCGTTTTTGCTTACTTGTGAAAAAAACTTCAAAAGAGTTTTCGCTCCATGGCAGCAGGATTCGCTAGCGTTTGTGTTTTCTTGTGAAACAGACTTCAAAAGAGGTTTCGCTCCGTGGCAGCAGGATTCGCTGGCGTTTGTGCTTGCTTGTGAAACAGGCTTCAAAAGAGGTTTCGCTCGATGGCAACAGGATTTACTAGCGTTTGTGCTTGCTTGTGAAACAGGCTTCAAATGATGTTTCGCTTTTGTGGCAGTAGGATTCGCTAGCCTTTGTGCTTGCTTCTGAAGGAGGCTTAAAAAGGTGTTTCGCTCCGGGGCAGCAGGACTCGCTAGCGTGTGCGCTTGCTTGTTAAACAGGCTTCAAAAGAGGTTTCAGTCCGTGGCAGCAGAATTTGCTAGGGTTCGGGCTTGCTTGCGCAACAGGCTTCAGAAGATGTTTCGATTTGTGGCAGCAGGATTGGCTAGCGTTTGTGCTTGCTTGTGAAACCGGCTTCAAAAGAGGTTTCGCTGCATGGCAGCAGGATTCGCTAGCGTTTGTGCTTGCTTCTGAAGCAGGCTTCAAAAGATGTTTCGCTCCGGGGCAGCAGGATTCGCTAGCGTTTGCGCTTGCTTGTGAAACAGGTTTCAAAAGAGGTTTCACTCCGTGGCAGCAAAATTCACTAGCGTGTGTGCTTGCTTTGTGAAACAGGCTTCAAAAGAGGTTTAGCTCCGTGGCAGCACGAGCCGCTTGCGTTTGTGCTTGCTTCTGAAGAAGGCTTCAAAAGAGGTTTCGCTCCTAGGCAGCAGGATTCGCTAGCTTTCGTTCTTACTTGCGAAACAGGATTCAAAAGAGGTTTCGCTCCATGGCAGCAGGATTCGCTAGCGTTTGGGCTTGCTTGTGAAACAGGCTTCAAAAGATGTTTCGCTTCCTGGCAGCAGGATTCGCTAGCGTTTGTGCTTGCTTGTGAAACTGACTTCAAAAGAGGTTTCGCTCCGTGGCAGCAGGATTCGCTTGCTTTTGTGCTTGCTTGTGAAACAGGCTTCAAAGCATATTTCGCTCCGCGGCAGCAGGAGTCGCTAGTATTTGTGCTTACTTGTGAAACAGGCGTCAAAAGTGGTTTCGCTCCGTGGCATCAGGATTCGCTAGCGTTTGTGATTGCATGTGAAACCGGCTTCAAAAGAGGTTTCGCTCTTTGCCAGCAGGATTCGTTAGCGTTTGTGCATGCTTGTGAGACAGGCTTCAAAATAGGTTTCGCTCCGTGGCAGCAGGATTCGCTAGCGTTTGTGCTTGCTTCTGAAACAGGCTTGAAAAGAGGTTTCGCTCCGTGGCAGCAGGATTGGCAAGCGTTTTTGCTTGCTTGTGAAACAGGCTTCAAAAGATGTTTCGTTATTGTGGTAGCAGGATTCGCTAGCGTTTGTGCTTGCTTGTGAAACAGGTTTCAAAAGAAATTTTGCTCCGTGGCAACAGGATTCGCTAGCGTTTGTGTTTGCTTCTGAAACAGGCTTCAAACGAGGTTTCGGTCCGTGGCAGCAGGAGTGGCTAGCGTTTGTGCTTGCTTGTGAAACAGGCTTCAAACCGTGTTTCGCTTCGTGGTAGCAGGATTCGTAAGCGTTAGTGTTGCTTGTGAAACAGGCTTGAAAAGAGGTTTCGCTCCGTGGGAGCAGGATTCGCTAGCGTTCGTGCTTGCTTGCGAAACAGGATTCAAAAGATGTTTCGCTCCGTGGCAGCAGGATTGGCTAGCGTTTGTGCTTGCTTGTGAAACAGGCTTCAAATCATGTTTCGCTTCGTGGCAGCAGGATTCGCTAGCGTTTGTGCTTTCTTGTGAAACAGACTTCAAAAGAGGTTTCGCTCCGTGGCAGCAGGATTCGCTGGCGTTTGTGCTTGCATGTGAGACAGGCTTCAAAAGAGGTTTCGCTCCGTGGCAGCAGGATCCGCTTGCGTTTGTGCTTGCTTCTGAAGAAGGCTTCAAAAGAGGTTTCGCTCCTTGGCAGCAGGATTGGTTAGCGTTTGTGCTTGCTTGTGAAACTGGCTCCAAGACAGGTTTCGCTCCATGGCAGCAGGAATCGCTAGCTTTCGTGCTTATTTGCGAAACAGGATTCAAAAGAGGTTTCACTCCGTGGCAGCAGGATTCGCAAGCGTTTGTGCTTACTTGTGAAACAGGCTTCAAAACATGTTTCGCTTCGCGGCAGCAGGATTCGCTAGCGTTTGTGCTTTTTTGTGAAACAGACTTCAAAAGAGGTTTCGCTCCGTGGCAGCAGGATTCACTAGCGTTTGTGCTTGCTTGTGAAACAGGCTTCAAAAGAGGTTTCGCTCCATGACAGCAGGATTCGCTGGCGTTTGTGCTTACTTGTGAAAAAGCTTGAAAAGAGGTTTCGCTCCTTGGCAGCAGGATTGGATAGCGTTTGTGCTTGCTTGTGAAACAGGCTTCAAAAGAGGTTTCGCTCCATGGCAGCAGGGTTCGCTAGCGTTTGTGCTTGCTTGTGTAACAGACTTCAAAAGAGGTTTCGCTCCGTGGCAGCAGGATTCGCAAGCGTTTGTGCTTTCTTGTGAAACAGACTTCAAAAGAGGTTTCGCTTCGTGGAAGCAGGATTCACTAGCGTTTGTGCTTGCTTGTGAAACAGGCTTCAAAAGTTGTTTCGCTTTTGTGGCAGCAGGATTGGCTAGCGTTTGTGCTTGCTTGTGAAACAGGCTTCAAAAGAGGTTTCGCTCCATGGCAGCAGGATTCGCTAGCGTTTGTGATTGCTTGTGAAACAGACTTCAAAAGAGGTTTCGCTTCGTGGAAGCAGGATTCACTAGTGTTTGTGCTTGGTTGTGAAACAGGCTTCAAAAGATGTTTCGCTTTTGTGGCAGCAGGATTTGCTAGCCTTTGCGCTTGCTTCTGAAGCAGGCTTAAAAAGATCTTTCGCTCCGGGGCAGCAGGACTCGCTAGCGTGTGCGCTTGCTTGTGAAACAGGCTTCAAAAGAGGTTTCAGTCCGTGGCAGCACGATTCGCTAACGTTAGTGCTTGCTTGTGAAACAGGCTTCAAAAGAGGTTTCGCTCCGTGGCAGCAGGATCCGCTTGCGTTTGTGCTTGCCTCTGAAGAAGGCGTCAAAAGAGGTTTCGCTCCGTGGCAGCAGAATTTGCTAGCGTTCGGGCTTGCTTGCGCAACAGTCTTCAAAAGATGCTTCGCTTCGTGGCAGCAGGATTGGCTAGCGCTTGTGCTTGCTTGTGAAAACGGCCTCAAAAGAGGTTTCGCTCCTTGGCAGCAGGATTGGTTAGCGTTTGTGCTTGCTTGTGAAACTGGCTCCAAGACAGGTTTCGCTCCATGGCAACAGGATTCGCTAGCTTTCGTGCTTACTTGCGAAACAGGATTCAAAAGAGGTTTCACTCCGTGGCAGCAGGATTCGCAAGCGTTTGTGCTTACTTGTGAAACAGGCTTCAAAACATGTTTCGCTTCGCGGCAGCAGGATTCGCTAGCGTTTGTGCTTTCTTGTGAAACAGACTTTAAAAGAGGTTTCGCTCCGTGGCAGCAGGATTCACTAGCGTTAGTGCTTGCTTGTGTAACAGACTTCAAAAGAGGTTTCGCTCCGTGGCAGCAGGATTCGCTAGCGTTTGTGGTTGCTTGTGAAACAGGCTTCAAAAGATATTTTGCTTCGTGGCAGCAGGATTGGGTAGCGTTTGTTTGTGCTTGTGAAACAGGCTTCAAAAGATGTTTCGCTCCATGGCACCAGGATTCGCTAGCGTTTGTGCTTGCTTGTGAAACAGGCTTCTAAAGAGGTTTCGCTCCATGGCTACAGGATTCGCTAGCGTTTTTGCTTACTTGTGAAAAAAACTTCAAAAGAGTTTTCGCTCCATGGCAGCAGGATTCGCTAGCGTTTGTGTTTTCTTGTGAAACAGACTTCAAAAGAGGTTTCGCTCCGTGGCAGCAGGATTCGCTGGCGTTTGTGCTTGCTTGTGAAGCAGGCTTCAAAAGAGGTTTCGCTCGATGGCAACAGGATTCACTAGCGTTTGTGCTTGCTTGTGAAACAGGCTTCAAATGATGTTTCGCTTTTGTGGCAGTAGGATTCGCTAGCCTTTGTGCTTGCTTCTGAAGGAGGCTTAAAAAGATGTTTCGCTCCGGGGCAGCAGGACTCGCTAGCGTGTGCGCTTGCTTGTTAAACAGGCTTCAAAAGAGGTTTCAGTCCGTGGCAGCAGAATTTGCTAGCGTTCGGGCTTGCTTGCGCAACAGGCTTCAAAAGATGTTTCGCTTTGTGGCAGCAGGATTGGCTAGCGTTTGTGCTTGCTTGTGAAACCGGCTTCAAAAGAGGTTTCGCTGCATGGCAGCAGGATTCGCTAGCGTTTGTGCTTGCTTCTGAAGCAGGCTTCAAAAGATGTTTCGCTCCGGGGCAGCAGGATTCGCTAGCGTTTGCGCTTGCTTGTGAAACAGGTTTCAAAAGAGGTTTCACTCCGTGGCAGCAAAATTCGCTAGCGTGTGTGCTTGCTTTGTGAAACAGGCTTCAAAAGAGGTTTAGCTCCGTGGCAGCACGAGCCGCTTGCGTTTGTGCTTGCTTCTGAAGAAGGCTTCAAAAGAGGTTTCGCTCCTAGGCAGCAGGATTGGTTAGCGTTTGTGCTTGCTTGTGAAACTGGCTCCAAGAGAGGTTTCGCTCCATGGCAGCAGGATTCGCTAGCTTTCGTTCTTACTTGCGAAACAGGATTCAAAAGAGGTTTCGCTCCATGGCAGCAGGATTCGCTAGCGTTTGGGCTTGCTTGTGAAACAGGCTTCAAAAGATGTTTCGCTTCCTGGCAGCAGGATTCGCTAGCGTTTGTGCTTGCTTGTGAAACTGACTTCAAAAGAGGTTTCGCTCCGTGGCAGCAGGATTCGCTTGCTTTTGTGCTTGCTTGTGAAACAGGCTTCAAAGCATATTTCGCTCCGCGGCAGCAGGAGTCGCTAGTATTTGTGCTTACTTGTGAAACAGGCGTCAAAAGTGGTTTCGCTCCGTGGCATCAGGATTCGCTAGCGTTTGTGATTGCATGTGAAACCGGCTTCAAAAGAGGTTTCGCTCTGTGCCAGCAGGATTCGTTAGCGTTTGTGCATGCTTGTGAGACAGGCTTCAAAATAGGTTTCGCTCCGTGGCAGCAGGATTTGCTAGCGTTTGTGCTTGCTTCTGAAACAGGCTTGAAAAGAGGTTTCGCTCCGTGGCAGCAGGATTGGCAAGCGTTTTTGCTTGCTTGTGAAACAGGCTTCAAAAGATGTTTCGTTATTGTGGTAGCAGGATTCGCTAGCGTTTGTGCTTGCTTGTGAAACAGGTTTCAAAAGAAATTTCGCTCCGTGGCAACAGGATTCGCTAGCGTTTGTGTTTGCTTCTGAAACAGGCTTCAAACGAGGTTTCGCTCCGTGGCAGCAGGAGTGGCTAGCGTTTGTGCTTGCTTGTGAAACAGGCTTCAAACCGTGTTTCGCTTCGTGGCAGCAGGATTCGTAAGCGTTAGTGTTGCTTGTGAAACAGGCTTGAAAAGAGGTTTCGCTCCGTGGGAGCAGGATTCGCTAGCGTTTGTGTTTGCTTGCGAAACAGGATTCAAAAGATGTTTCGCTCCGTGGCAGCAGGATTGGCTAGCGTTTGTGCTTGCTTGTGAAACAGGCTTCAAATCATGTTTCGCTTCGTGGCAGCAGGATTCGCTAGCGTTTGTGCTTTCTTGTGAAACAGACTTCAAAAGAGGTTTCGCTCCGTGGCAGCAGGATTCGCTGGCGTTTGTGCTTTTTTGTGAAACAGACTTCAAAAGAGGTTTCGCTCCGTGGCAGCAGGATTCACTAGCGTTTGTGCTTGCTTGTGAAACAGGCTTCAAAAGAGGTTTCGCTCCATGACAGCAGGATTCGCTGGCGTTTGTGCTTACTTGTGAAAAAGCTTGAAAAGAGGTTTCGCTCCTTGGCAGCAGGATTGGATAGCGTTTGTGCTTGCTTGTGAAACAGGCTTCAAAAGAGGTTTCGCTCCATGGCAGCAGGGTTCGCTAGCGTTTGTGCTTGCTTGTGTAACAGACTTCAAAAGAGGTTTCGCTCCGTGGCAGCAGGATTCGCAAGCGTTTGTGCTTGCTTGTGAAACAGGCTTCAAAAGAGGTTTCGCTCCATGGCAGCAGGATTCGCTAGCGTTTGTGCTTGCTTGTGAAACAGGCTTCTAAAGAGGTTTCGCTCCATGTCAGCAGGATTCGCTAGCGTCTGTGGTTGCTTGTGAAACAAACTTCAAAAGAGGTTTCGCTCCGTGGCAGCAGGATTCGCTTGCCTTTGTGCTTGCTTGTGAAACAGGCTTCAAAGGATATTTCGCTCCGCGGCAGCAGGAGTCACTAGTATTTGTGCTTGGTTGTGAGACAGGCTTCAAAAGATGATTCGCTCCGCGGCATCAGGATTTGCTAGCGTTTGTGTTTGCGTGTGAAAGAGGCTTGAAAAGAGGTTTCGCTTCGCGGCAGCAGGATTCGCGATATGTTTGTGCTTTCTTGTGAAACAGACTTCAAAAGAGGTTTCGCTTCGTGGAAGCAGGATTCACTAGCGTTTGTGCTTGCTTGTGAAACAGGCTTCAAAAGATGTTTCGCTTTTGTGGCAGCAGGATTGGCTAGCTTTCGTTCTTACTTGCGAAACAGGATTCAAAAGAGGTTTCGCTCCATGGCAGCAGGATTCGCTAGCGTTTGGGCTTGCTTGTGAAACAGGCTTCAAAAGATGTTTCGCTTCCTGGCAGCAGGATTCGCTAGCGTTCGTGCTTGCTTGTGAAACTGACTTCAAAAGAGGTTTCGCTCCGTGGCAGCAGGATTCGCTTGCTTTTGTGCTTGCTTGTGAAACAGGCTTCAAAGCATATTTCGCTCCGCGGCAGCAGGAGTCGCTAGTATTTGTGCTTACTTGTGAAACAGGCGTCAAAAGTGGTTTCGCTCCGTGGCAGCAGGATTGGCAAGCGTTTTTGCTTGCTTGTGAAACAGGCTTCAAAAGATGTTTCGTTATTGTGGTAGCAGGATTCGCTAGCGTTTGTGCTTGCTTGTGAAACAGGTTTCAAAAGAAATTTCGCTCCGTGGCAACAGGATTCGCTAGCGTTTGTGTTTGCTTCTGAAACAGGCTTCAAACGAGGTTTCGCTCCGTGGCAGCAGGAGTGGCTAGCGTTTGTGCTTGCTTGTGAAACAGGCTTCAAACCGTGTTTCGCTTCGTGGCAGCAGGATTCGTAAGCGTTAGTGTTGCTTGTGAAACAGGCTTGAAAAGAGGTTTCGCTCCGTGGGAGCAGGATTCGCTAGCGTTCGTGCTTGCTTGCGAAACAGGATTCAAAAGATGTTTCGCTCCGTGGCAGCAGGATTGGCTAGCGTTTGTGCTTGCTTGTGAAACAGGCTTCAAATCATGTTTCGCTTCGTGGCAGCAGGATTCGCTAGCGTTTGTGCTTTCTTGTGAAACAGACTTCAAAAGAGGTTTCGCTCCGTGGCAGCAGGATTCGCTGGCGTTTGTGCTTGCATGTGAGACAGGCTTCAAAAGAGGTTTCGCTCCGTGGCAGCAGGATACGCTTGCGTTTGTGCTTGCTTCTGAAGAAGGCTTCAAAAGAGGTTTCGCTCCTTGGCAGCAGGATTGGTTAGCGTTTGTGCTTGCTTGTGAAACTGGCTCCAAGACAGGTTTCGCTCCATGGCAGCAGGATTCGCTAGCTTTCGTGCTTACTTGCGAAACAGGATTCAAAAGAGGTTTCACTCCGTGGCAGCAGGATTCGCAAGCGTTTGTGCTTACTTGTGAAACAGGTTTCAAAACATGTTTCGCTTCGTGGCAGCAGGATTCGCTAGCGTTTGTGCTTTTTTGTGAAACAGACTTCAAAAGAGGTTTCGCTCCGTGGCAGCAGGTTTCACTAGCGTTTGTGCTTGCTTGTGAAACAGGCTTCAAAAGAGGTTTCGCTCCATGACAGCAGGATTCGCTGGCGTTTGTGCTTACTTGTGAAAAAGCTTGAAAAGAGGTTTCGCTCCTTGGCAGCAGGATTGGATAGCGTTTGTGCTTGCTTGTGAAACAGGCTTCAAAAGAGGTTTCGCTCCATGGCAGCAGGGTTCGCTAGCGTTTGTGCTTGCTTGTGTAACAGACTTCAAAAGAGGTTTCGCTCCGTGGCAGCAGGATTCGCAAGCGTTTGTGCTTGCTTGTGAAACAGGCTTCAAAAGAGGTTTCGCTCCATGGCAGCAGGATTCGCTAGCGTTTGTGCTTGCTTGTGAAACAGGCTTCTAAAGAGGTTTCGCTCCATGTCAGCAGGATTCGCTAGCGTCTGTGCTTGCTTGTGAAACAAACTTCAAAAGAGGTTTCGCTCCGTGGCAGCAGGATTCGCTTGCCTTTGTGCTTGCTTGTGAAACAGGCTTCAAAGGATATTTCGCTCCGCGGCAGCAGGAGTCGCTAGTATTTGTGCTTGGTTGTGAGACAGGCTTCAAAAGATGATTCGCTCCGCGGCATCAGGATTTGCTAGCGTTTGTGTTTGCGTGTGAAAGAGGCTTGAAAAGAGGTTTCGCTTCGCGGCAGCAGGATTCGCGATATGTTTGTGCTTTCTTGTGAAACAGACTTCAAAAGAGGTTTCGCTTCGTGGAAGCAGGATTCACTAGCGTTTGTGCTTGCTTGTGAAACAGGCTTCAAAAGATGTTTCGCTTTTGTGGCAGCAGGATTGGCTAGCGTTTGTGCTTGCTTGTGAAACAGGCTTCAAAAGAGGTTTCTCTCTATGGCAACAGGATTCGCTAGCGTTTGTGATTGCTTGTGAAACAGACTTCAAAAGAGGTTTCGCTTCGTGGAAGCAGGATTCACTAGTGTTTGTGCTTGTTTGTGAAACAGGCTTCAAAAGATGTTTCGCTTTTGTGGCAGCAGGATTTGCTAGCCTTTGCGCTTGCTTCTGAAGCAGGCTTAAAAAGATATTTCGCTCCGGGGCAGCAGGACTCGCTAGCGTGTGCGCTTGCATGTGAAACAGGCTTCAAAAGAGGTTTCAGTCCGTGGCAGCACGATTCGCTAGCGTTTGTGCTTGCTTGTGAAACAGGCTTCAAAAGAGGTTTCGCTCTGTGGCAGCAGGATCCGCTTGCGTTTGTGCTTGCCTCTGAAGAAGGCTTCAAAAGAGGTTTCGCTCCGTGGCAGAAGAATTTGCTAGCGTTCGGGCTTGCTTGCGCAACAGTCTTCAAAAGATGCTTCGCTTCGTGGCAGCAGGATTGGCTAGCGTTTGTGCTTGCTTGTGAAACCGGCCTCAAAAGAGGTTTCGCTCCTTGGCAGCAGGATTGGTTAGCGTTTGTGCTTGCTTGTGAAACAAACTTCAAAAGAGGTTTCGCTCCGTGGCAGCAGGATTCGCAAGCGTTTGCTTGCTTCTGAAACAGGCTTCAAAAGATGTTTCGCTTCATCGCGGCAGGATTTGCTAGCTTTTGTGCTTGCTTGTGAAACTGACTTCAAAAGGGATTTCGCTCCGTGGCAACAGGATTCGCTTGCCTTTGTGCTTGCTTGTGAAACAGGCTTCAAAGGATATTTCGCTCCGCGGCAGCAGGAGTCTCTAGTATTTGTGCTTGGTTGTGAGACAGGCTTCAAAAGATGATTCGCTCAGCGGCATCAGGATTTGCTAGCGTTTGTGTTTGCGTGTGAAAGAGGCTTGAAAAGAGGTTTCGCTTCGCGGCAGCAGGATTCGCGATATGTTTGTGCTTTCTTGTGAAACAGACTTCAAAAGAGGTTTCGCTTCGTGGAAGCAGGATTCACTAGCGTTTGTGCTTGCTTGTGAAACAGGCTTCAAAAGATGTTTCGCTTTTGTGGCAGCAGGATTGGCTAGCGTTTGTGCTTGCTTGTGAAACAGGCTTCAAAAGAGGTTTCTCTCCATGGCAACAGGATTCGCTAGCGTTTGTGATTGCTTGTGAAACAGACTTCAAAATAGGTTTCGCTTCGTGGAAGCAGGATTCACTAGTGTTTGTGCTTGTTTGTGAAACAGGCTTCAAAAGATGTTTCGCTTTTGTGGCAGCAGGATTTGCTAGCCTTTGCGCTAGCTTCTGAAGCAGGCTTAAAAAGATATTTCGCTCCGGGGCAGCAGGACTCGCTAGCGTGTGCGCTTGCTTGTGAAACAGGCTTCAAAAGTGGTTTCAGTCCGTGGCAGCACGATTCGCTAGCGTTTGTGCTTGCTTGTGAAACAGGCTTCAAAAGAGGTTTCGCTCTGTGGCAGCAGGATCCGCTTGCGTTTGTGCTTGCCTCTGAAAAAGGCTTCAAAAGAGGTTTCGCTCCGTGGCAGCAGAATTTGCTAGCGTTCGGGCTTGCTTGCGCAACAGTCTTCAAAAGATGCTTCGCTTCGTGGCAGCAGGATTGGCTAGCGTTTGTGCTTGCTTGTGAAACCGGCCTCAAAAGAGGTTTCGCTCCTTGGCAGCAGGATTGGTTAGCGTTTGTGCTTGCTTGTGAAACTGGCTCCAAGACAGGTTTCGCTCCATGGCAACAGGATTCGCTAGCTTTCGAGCTTACTTGCGAAACAAGATTCAAAAGAGGTTTCACTCCGTGGCAGCAGGATTCGCAAGCGTTTGTGCTTACTTGTGAAACAGGCTTCAAAACATGTTTCGCTTCGCGGCAGCAGGATTCGCTAGCGTTTGTGCTTTCTTGTGAAACAGACTTCAAAAGAGGTTTCGCTCCGTGGCAGCAGGATTCACTAGCGTTAGTGCTTGCTTGTGTAACAGACTTCAAAAGAGGTTTCGCTCCGTGGCAGCAGGATTCGCTAGCGTTTGTGCTTGCTTGTGAAACAGGCTTCAAAAGATATTTCGCTTCGTGGCAGCAGGATTGGGTAGCGTTTGTTTGTGCTTGTGAAACAGGTTTCAAAAGATGTTTCGCTCCATGGCACCAGGATTCGCTAGCGTTTGTGCTTGCTTGTGAAACAGGCTTCAAAAGAGGTTTCGCTCCATGGCTACAGGATTCGCTAGCGTTTTTGCTTACTTGTGAAAAAAAACTTCAAAAGAGTTTTCGCTCCATGGCAGCAGGATTCGCTAGCGTTTGTGCTTGCTTGTGAAACAGGCTTCAAAAGAGGTTTCGCTCGATGGCAACAGGATTCACTAGCGTTTGTGCTTGCTTGTGAAACAGGCTTCAAATGATGTTTCGCTTTTGTGGCAGTAGGATTCGCTAGCCTTTGTGCTTGCTTCTGAAGGAGGCTTAAAAAGATGTTTCGCTCCGGGGCAGCAGGACTCGCTAGCGTGTGCGCTTGCTTGTTAAACAGGCTTCAAAAGAGGTTTCAGTCCGTGGCAGCAGAATTTGCTAGCGTTCGGGCTTGCTTGCGCAACAGGCTTCAAAAGATGTTTCGCTTTGTGGCAGCAGGATTGGCTAGCGTTTGTGCTTGCTTGTGAAACCGGCTTCAAAAGAGGTTTCGCTGCATGGCAGCAGGATTCGCTAGCGTTTGTGCTTGCTTCTGAAGCAGGCTTCAAAAGATGTTTCGCTCCGGGGCAGCAGGATTCGCTAGCGTTTGCGCTTGCTTGTGAAACAGGTTTCAAAAGAGGTTTCACTCCGTGGCAGCAAAATTCGCTAGCGTGTGTGCTTGCTTTGTGAAACAGGCTTCAAAAGAGGTTTAGCTCCGTGGCAGCACGAGCCGCTTGCGTTTGTGCTTGCTTCTGAAGAAGGCTTCAAAAGAGGTTTCGCTCCTAGGCAGCAGGATTGGTTAGCGTTTGTGCTTGCTTGTGAAACTGGCTCCAAGAGAGGTTTCGCTCCATGGCAGCAGGATTCGCTAGCTTTCGTTCTTACTTGCGAAACAGGATTCAAAAAAGGTTTCGCTCCATGGCAGCAGGATTCGCTAGCGTTTGGGCTTGCTTGTGAAACAGGCTTCAAAAGATGTTTCGCTTCCTGGCAGCAGGATTCGCTAGCGTTTGTGCTTGCTTGTGAAACTGACTTCAAAAGAGGTTTCGCTCCGTGGCAGCAGGATTCGCTTGCTTTTGTGCGTGCTTGTGAAACAGGCTTCAAAGCATATTTCGCTCCGCGGCAGCAGGAGTCGCTAGTATTTGTGCTTACTTGTGAAACAGGCGTCAAAAGTGGTTTCGCTCCGTGGCATCAGGATTCGCTAGCGTTTGTGATTGCATGTGAAACCGGCTTCAAAAGAGGTTTCGCTCTGTGCCAGCAGGATTCGTTAGCGTTTGTGCATGCTTGTGAGACAGGCTTCAAAATAGGTTTCGCTCCGTGGCAGCAGGATTTGCTAGCGTTTGTGCTTGCTTCTGAAACAGGCTTGAAAAGAGGTTTCGCTCCGTGGCAGCAGGATTGGCAAGCGTTTTTGCTTGCTTGTGAAACAGGCTTCAAAAGATGTTTCGTTATTGTGGTAGCAGGATTCGCTAGCGTTTGTGTTTGCTTCTGAAACAGGCTTCAAACGAGGTTTCGCTCCGTGGCAGCAGGAGTGGCTAGCGTTTGTGCTTGCTTGTGAAACAGGCTTCAAACCGTGTTTCGCTTCGTGGCAGCAGGATTCGTAAGCGTTAGTGTTGCTTGTGAAACAGGCTTGAAAAGAGGTTTCGCTCCGTGGGAGCAGGATTCGCTAGCGTTCGTGCTTGCTTGCGAAACAGGATTCAAAAGATGTTTCGCTCCGTGGCAGCAGGATTGGCTAGCGTTTGTGCTTGCTTGTGAAACAGGCTTCAAATCATGTTTCGCTTCGTGGCAGCAGGATTCGCTAGCGTTTGTGCTTTCTTGTGAAACAGACTTCAAAAGAGGTTTCGCTCCGTGGCAGCAGGATTCGCTGGCGTTTGTGCTTGCATGTGAGACAGGCTTCAAAAGAGGTTTCGCTCCGTGGCAGCAGGATACGCTTGCGTTTGTGCTTGCTTCTGAAGAAGGCTTCAAAAGAGGTTTCGCTCCTTGGCAGCAGGATTGGTTAGCGTTTGTGCTTGCTTGTGAAACTGGCTCCAAGACAGGTTTCGCTCCATGGCAGCAGGATTCGCTAGCTTTCGTGCTTACTTGCGAAACAGGATTCAAAAGAGGTTTCACTCCGTGGCAGCAGGATTCGCAAGCGTTTGTGCTTACTTGTGAAACAGGTTTCAAAACATGTTTCGCTTCGTGGCAGCAGGATTCGCTAGCGTTTGTGCTTTTTTGTGACACAGACTTCAAAAGAGGTTTCGCTCCGTGGCAGCAGGATTCACTAGCGTTTGTGCTTGCTTGTGAAACAGGCTTCAAAAGAGGTTTCGCTCCATGACAGCAGGATTCGCTGGCGTTTGTGCTTACTTGTGAAAAAGCTTGAAAAGAGGTTTCGCTCCTTGGCAGCAGGATTGGATAGCGTTTGTGCTTGCTTGTGAAACAGGCTTCAAAAGAGGTTTCGCTCCATGGCAGCAGGGTTCGCTAGCGTCTGTGCTTGCTTGTGAAACAAACTTCAAAAGAGGTTTCGCTCCGTGGCAGCAGGATTCGCTTGCCTTTGTGCTTGCTTGTGAAACAGGCTTCAAAGGATATTTCGCTCCGCGGCAGCAGGAGTCGCTAGTATTTGTGCTTGGTTGTGAGACAGGCTTCAAAAGATGATTCGCTCCTCGGCATCAGGATTTGCTAGCGTTTGTGTTTGCGTGTGAAAGAGGCTTGAAAAGAGGTTTCGCTTCGCGGCAGCAGGATTCGCGATATGTTTGTGCTTTCTTGTGAAACAGACTTCAAAAGAGGTTTCGCTTCGTGGAAGCAGGATTCACTAGCGTTTGTGCTTGCTTGTGAAACAGGCTTCAAAAGATGTTTCGCTTTTGTGGCAGCAGGATTGGCTAGCGTTTGTGCTTGCTTGTGAAACAGGCTTCAAAAGAGGTTTCTCTCCATGGCAACAGGATTCGCTAGCGTTTGTGATTGCTTGTGAAACAGACTTCAAAAGAGGTTTCGCTTCGTGGAAGCAGGATTCACTAGTGTTTGTGCTTGTTTGTGAAACAGGCTTCAAAAGATGTTTCGCTTTTGTGGCAGCAGGATTTCCTAGCCTTTGCGCTTGCTTCTGAAGCAGGCTTAAAAAGATATTTCGCTCCGGGGCAGCAGGACTCGCTAGCGTGTGCGCTTGCATGTGAAACAGGCTTCAAAAGAGGTTTCAGTCCGTGGCAGCACGATTCGCTAGCGTTTGTGCTTGCTTGTGAAACAGGCTTCAAAAGAGGTTTCGCTCTGTGGCAGCAGGATCCGCTTGCGTTTGTGCTTGCCTCTGAAGAAGGCTTCAAAAGAGGTTTCGCTCCGTGGCAGCAGAATTTGCTAGCGTTCGGGCTTGCTTGCGCAACAGTCTTCAAAAGATGCTTCGCTTCGTGGCAGCAGGATTGGCTAGCGTTTGTGCTTGCTTGTGAAACCGGCCTCAAAAGAGGTTTCGCTCCTTGGCAGCAGGATTGGTTAGCGTTTGTGCTTGCTTGTGAAACAAACTTCAAAAGAGGTTTCGCTCCGTGGCAGCAGGATTCGCAAGCGTTTGCTTGCTTCTGAAACAGGCTTCAAAAGATGTTTCGCTTCATCGCGGCAGGATTTGCTAGCTTTTGTGCTTGCTTGTGAAACTGACTTCAAAAGGGATTTCGCTCCGTGGCAACAGGATTCGCTTGCCTTTGTGCTTGCTTGTGAAGCAGGCTTCAAAGGATATTTCGCTCCGCGGCAGCAGGAGTCGCTAGTATTTGTGCTTGGTTGTGAGACAGGCTTCAAAAGATGATTCGCTCAGCGGCATCAGGATTTGCTAGCGTTTGTGTTTGCGTGTGAAAGAGGCTTGAAAAGAGGTTTCGCTTCGCGGCAGCAGGATTCGCGATATGTTTGTGCTTTCTTGTGAAACAGACTTCAAAAGAGGTTTCGCTTCGTGGAAGCAGGATTCACTAGCGTTTGTGCTTGCTTGTGAAACAGGCTTCAAAAGATGTTTCGCTTTTGTGGCAGCAGGATTGGCTAGCGTTTGTGCTTGCTTGTGAAACAGGCTTCAAAAGAGGTTTCTCTCCATGGCAACAGGATTCGCTAGCGTTTGTGATTGCTTGTGAAACAGACTTCAAAAGAGGTTTCGCTTCGTGGAAGCAGGATTCACTAGTGTTTGTGCTTGTTTGTGAAACAGGCTTCAAAAGATGTTTCGCTTTTGTGGCAGCAGGATTTGCTAGCCTTTGCGCTAGCTTCTGAAGCAGGCTTAAAAAGATATTTCGCTCCGGGGCAGCAGGACTCGCTAGCGTGTGCGCTTGCTTGTGAAACAGGCTTCAAAAGTGGTTTCAGTCCGTGGCAGCACGATTCGCTAGCGTTTGTGCTTGCTTGTGAAACAGGCTTCAAAAGAGGTTTCGCTCTGTGGCAGCAGGATCCGCTTGCGTTTGTGCTTGCCTCTGAAAAAGGCTTCAAAAGAGGTTTCGCTCCGTGGCAGCAGAATTTGCTAGCGTTCGGGCTTGCTTGCGCAACAGTCTTCAAAAGATGCTTCGCTTCGTGGCAGCAGGATTGGCTAGCGTTTGTGCTTGCTTGTGAAACCGGCCTCAAAAGAGGTTTCGCTCCTTGGCAGCAGGATTGGATAGCGTTTGTGCTTGCTTGTGAAGCTGGCTAGAAGACAGGTTTCGCTCCATGGCAGCAGGATTCGCTAGCTTTCGTGCTTACTTGCGAAACAGGATTCAAAAGAAGTTTCACTCCGTGGCAGCAGGATTCGCAAGCGTTTGTGCTTACTTGTGAAACAGGCTTCAAAACATGTTTCGCTTCGCGGCAGCAGGATTCGCTAGCGTTTGTGCTTTCTTGTGAAACAGACTTCAAAAGAGGTTTCGCTCCGTGGCAGCAGGATTCACTAGCGTTTGTGCTTGCTTGTGAAACAGGCTTCAAAAGAGGTTTCGCTCCATGGCAGCAGGATTCGCTAGCGTTTGTGCTTGCTTGTGTAACAGACATCAAAAGAGGTTTCGCTCCGTGGCAGCAGGACTCGCTAGCGTTTGTGCTTGCTTGTGAAACAGGCTTCAAAAGAGGTTTCGCTTCGTGGCAGCAGGATTGGGTAGCGTTTGTTTGTGCTTGTGAAACAGGCTTCAAAAGATGTTTCGCTCCATGGCAGCAGGATTCGCAAGCGTTTGTGCTTGCTTGTGAAACAGGCTTCAAAAGAGGTTTCGCTCCATGGCTACAGGATTCGCTAGCGTTTGTGATTACTTGTGAAACAGATTTCAAAAAAGGTTTCGCTCCATGAAAGCAGGATTCGCTAGCGTTTGTGCGTGCTTGTGAAACAGGCTTCAAAAGAGGTTTCGCTCCTTGGCAGCAGGATTCGCTAGCGTTTGTGCTTGCTTGTGAAACAGGCTTAAAAAGATGTTTCGCTCCGGGGCAGCAGGACTCGCTAGCGTGTGCGCTTGCTTGTAAAACAGGCTTCAAAAGAGGTTTCAGTCTGTGGCAGCACGATTCGCCTGTGTTTGTGCTTGCTTGTGAAACAGGCCTCAAAAGAGGTTTCGCTCCGTGGCAGCAGGATCCGCTGGCGTTTGTGCTTGCTTCTGAAGAAGGCTTCAAAAGATGTTTCGCTTCGTTGCAGCAGGATTGGCTAGCGTTTGTGCTTGCTTGTGAAAGTGGCTCCAAGAGAGGTTTCGCTCCGTGGCAGCAGGATTCGCTAGCTCTCGTGCTTACTTTCGAAACAGGTTTCAAAAGAGGTTTCGCTCTGTGGCAGCAGGATTCGCAAGCGTTTGTGCTTGATTGTGAAACAGGCTTCAAAACATGTTTCGCTTCGCGGCAGCAGGATTCGCTAGCGTTTGTGCTTTCTTGTGAAACAGGCTTCAAAAGATGTTTCGCTTCGTGGCAGCAGGATTGGCTAGCGTTTGTGCTTGCTTGTGAAAGAGGCTTCAAAAGAGGTTTCGCTCCATGGCAGCAGGATTCTCTAGCGTTTGTGCTTGCTTGTGAAACAGGCTTCAAAAGAGGTTTCGCTCCAAGGCAGCAGGATTCGCTAGCGTCTGTGCTTGCTTGTGAAACAGACTTCCAGAGAGGTTTCGCTCCGTGGCAGCAGGATTCGCTAGCGTTTGTGCTTGCTTGTGAAACAGGCTTCAAAAGATGTTTCGCTTCGTTGCAGCAGTATTGGCTAGCGTTTGTGCTTGCTTGTGAAAAAGACTTCAAAAGAGGTTTCGCTTCCTGGCAGCAGGATTCGCTAGCGTTTGTGCTTGCTTGTGAAACAGGCTTTAAAGCATATTTCGCTCCGCGGCAGCAGGAGTCGCTAGTATTTGTGCTTGGTTGTGAAACAGGCGTCAAAAGTGGTTTCGCTCCGTGGCATCAGGATTCGCTAGCGTTTGTGATTGCATGTGAAACCGGCTTCAAAAGAGGTTTCGCTCTGTGCCAGCAGGATTCGTTAGCGTTTGTGCATGTTTGTGAGACAGGCTTCAAAATAGGTTTCGCTCCGTGGCAGCAGGATTCGCTAGCGTTTGTGCTTGCTTCTGAAACAGGCTTCAAAAGAGGTTTCGCTCCGTGGCAGCAGGATTGGCAAGCCTTTGTGCTTGCTTGTGAAACAGGTTTCAAAAAAAATTTCGCTCCGTAGCAACAGGATTCGCTAGCGTTTGTGTTTGCTTCTGAAACAGGCTTCAAAAGAGGTTTCGCTCGGTGGCAGCAGGAGTGGCTAGCGTTTGTGCTTGCTTGTGAAACAGGCTTCAAACCGTGTTTCACTTCGTGGCAGCAGGATTCGTTATCGTTTGTGCTTGCTTGTGAAACAGGCTTTAAAAAATGTTTCGCTCCGTGGCATCAGGATTTGCTAGCGTTTGTGTTTGCGTGTGAAACAGGCTTCAAAAGAGGTTTCGCTCTGTGGGATCTTGAATCGCTAGCGTTAGTGTTGCTTGTGAAGCAGGCTTGAAAAGAGGTTAAGCTCCGTGGCAGAAGGATTCGCTAGCGTTTGTGCTTGCTTCTGAAGCAGGCTTCAAAAGATGTTTCGCTCCGGGGCAGCAGGATTCGCTAGCGTTTGCGCTTGCTTGTGAAACAGGTTTCAAAAGAGGTTTCACTCTGTGGCAGCAGGATTCAATAGCGTTTGTGCTTGCTTTTGAAACAGGCTTCAAAAGAGGTTTCGCTCCTTGGCAGCACGAGCCGCTTCCGTTTGTGCTTGCTTCTGAAGAAGGCTTCAAAAGAGGTTTCGCTCCTTGGCAGCAGGATTGGTTAGCGTTTGTGCTTGCTTGTGAAACTAGCTCCAAGACAGGTTTCGCTACATGGCAACAGGATTCGCTTGCCTTTGTGCTTGCTTATGAAACAGGCTTCAAAGCATATTTCGCTCCGCGGCAGCAGGAGTCGCTAGTATTTGTGCTTGGTTGTGAAACAGGCGTCAAAAGAGGTTTCGCTCCGTGGCATCAGGATTCGCTAGCGTTTGTGATTGCGTGTGAAACCGGCTTCAAAAGAGGTTTCAGTTTGTGGCAGCAGGATTCGCTAGCGTTTGTGCTTGCTTGTGAAACAGGCTTCAAAAGAGGTTTCGCTCCTTGGCAGCAGGATTCGCTAGCGTTTGTGCTTGCTTGTGAAACAGACTTCAAAAGAGGTTTCGCTCCATGGCAGAAGGATTCGCTAGCGTTTGTGCTTGCTTCTGAAGCAGGCTTCAAAAGATGTTTTGCTCCGGGGCGGCAGGATTCGCTAGCGTTTGCGCTTGCTTGTGATACAGGTTTCAAAAGAGGTTTCACTCCGTGGCAGCAGGATTCACTAGCGTTTGTGCTTGCTTTTGAAACAGGCTTCAAAAGAGGTTTCGCTCCGTGGCAGCACGAGCCGCTTCCGTTTGTGCTTGCTTCTGAAGAAGGCTTCAAAAGAGGTTTCGCTCCTTGGCAGCAGGATTGGTTAGCGTTTGTGCTTGCTTGTGAAACTGGCTCCAAGACAGGTTTCGCTACATGGCAGCAGGATTCGCTAGCGTTTGTGCGTGCTTGTGAAACAGGCTTCAAAAGAGGTTTCGCTCCTTGGCAGCAGGATTGGTCAGCGTTTGTGCTTGCTTGTGAGACAGGCTTCAAAAGAGGTTTCGCTCCATGGCAACAGGATTCGCTAGTGTTTCTGATTGCTTGTGAAACAGACTTCAAAAGAGGTTTCGCTTCGTGGATGCAGGATTCACTAGCTTTTGCGCTTGCTTGTGAAACAGGCTTCAAAAGATGTTTCGCTTTTGTGGCAGCAGGATTTGCTAGCCTTTGCGCTTGCTTGTCAAACTGACTTCAAAAGAGATTTCGCTCCGTGGCAACAGGATTCGCTTGCCTTTGTGCTTGCTTATGAAACAGGCTTCAAAGCATATTACGCTCCGCGGCAGCAGGAGTCGCTAGTATTTGTGCTTGGTTGTGAAACAGGCGTCAAAAGAGGTTTCGCTCCGTGGCATCAGGATTCGCTAGCGTTTGTGATTGCGTGTGAAATCGGCTTCAAAAGAGGTTTCAGTCTGTGGCAGCACGATTCGTTAGCGTTTGTGCATGCTTGTGAGACAGGCTTCAAAAGTTGATTCGCTCCGCGGCATCAGGAGTTGCTAGCGTTTGTGTTTGCGTGTGAAAGAGGCTTGAAAAGAGGTTTCGCTTCGCGGCAGCAGAATTCGCGAGCGTTTGTGCTTTCTTGTGAAACAGACTTCAAAAGAGGTTTCTCTTCGTGGAAGCAGGATTCACTAGTGTTTGTGCTTGCTTGTGAAACAGGCTTCAAAAGATGTTTCGCTTTTGTGGTAGCAGGATTGGCTAGCGTTTGTGCTTGCTTGTGAAACAGGCTTCAAAAGAGGTTTCGCTCCATGGCAACAGGATTCGCTAGCGTTTGTGATTGCTTGTGAAACAGACTTCAAAAGAGGTTTCGCTTCGTGGAAGCAGGATTCACTAGTGTTTGTGCTTGCTTGTGAAACAGGCTTCAAAAGATGTTTCGCTTTTGTGGCAGCAGGATTTGCTAGCCTTTGCGCTTGCTTCTGAAGCAGGCTTAAAAAGATCTTTCGCTCCGGGGCAGCAGGACTCGCTAGCGTGTGCGCTTGCTTGTGAAACAGGCTTCAAAAGAGGTTTCAGTTTGTGGCAGCACGATTCGCTAGCGTTTGTGCTTGCTTGTGAAACAGGCTTCAAAAGAGGTTTCGCTCCGTGGCAGCAGCATCCGCTTGCGTTTGTGCTTGCCTCTGAAGAAGGCTTCAAAAGAGGTTTCGCTCCGTGGCAGCAGGATTCGCTAGCTTTCGTGCTTACTTGCGAAACAGGATTCAAAAGAGGTTTCACTCCGTGGCAGCAGGATTCGCAAGCGTTTGTGCTTACTTGTGAAACAGGCTTCAAACCATGTTTCGCTTCGCGGCAGCAGGATTCGCTAGCGTTTGTGCTTTCTTGTGAAACAGACTTCAAAAGAGGTTTCGCTCCGTGGCAGCAGGATTCACTAGCGTTTGTGCTTGCTTGTGAAACAGGCTTCAAAAGAGGTTTCGCTCCTTGACAGCAGGATTCGCTAGCGTTTGTGCTTACGTGTGTAACAGACTTCAAAAGAGATTTCGCTCCGTGGCAGCAGGATTCGCTAGCGTTTGTGCTTGCTTGTGAAACAGGCTTCAAAAGATGTTTCGCTTCGTGGCAGCAGGATTGGGTAGCGTTTGTGCTTGCTTCTGAAGCAGGCTTCAAAAGATGTTTTGCTCCGGGGCGGCAGGATTCGCTAGCGTTTGCGCTTGCTTGTGAAACAGGTTTCAAAAGAGGTTTCACTCCGTGGCATCAGGATTCACTAGCGTTTGTGCTTGCTTTTGAAACAGGCTTCAAAAGAGGTTTCGCTCCGTGGCAGCACGAGCCGCTTCCGTTTGTGCTTGCTTCTGAAGAAGGCTTCAAAAGAGGTTTCGCTCCTTGGCAGCAGGATTGGTTAGCGTTTGTGCTTGCTTGTGAAACTGGCTCCAAGACAGGTTTCGCTACATGGCAGCAGGATTCGCTAGCGTTTGTGCGTGCTTGTGAAACAGGCTTCAAAAGAGGTTTCGCTCCTTGGCAGCAGGATTGGTCAGCGTTTGTGCTTGCTTGTGAGACAGGCGTCAAAAGAGGTTTCGCTCCATGGCAACAGGATTCGCTAGTGTTTCTCATTGCTTGTGAAACAGACTTCAAAAGAGGTTACGCTTCGTGGATGCAGGATTCACTAGCGTTTGCGCTTGCTTGTGAAACAGGCTTCAAAAGATGTTTCGCTTTTGTGGCAGCAGGATTTGCTAGCCTTTGCGCTTGCTTCTGAAGCAGGCTTAAAAAGATGTTTCGCTCCGGGGCAGCAGGACGCGCTAGCGTGTGCGCTTGCTTGTGTAACAGGCTTCAAAAGAGGTTTCAGTCCGTGGCAACACGATTCGCTAGCGTTTGTGCTTGCTTGTGAAACAGGCTTCAAAAGATGTTTCGCTCCGTGGCAGCAGAATCTGCTAGCGTTCAGGCTTGCTTGCGCAACAGTCTTCAAAAGAGGTTTCGCTCCGTGGCAGCAGCATCCGCTTGCGTTTGTGCTTGCCTCTGAAGAAGGCTTCAAAAGAGGTTTCGCTCCGTGGCAGCAGGATTCGCTAGCTTTCGTGCTTACTTGCGAAACAGGATTCAAAAGAGGTTTCACTCCGTGGCAGCAGGATTCGCAAGCGTTTGTGCTTACTTGTGAAACAGGCTTCAAACCATGTTTCGCTTCGCGGCAGCAGGATTCGCTAGCGTTTGTGCTTTCTTGTGAAACAGACTTCAAAAGAGGTTTCGCTCCGTGGCAGCAGGATTCACTAGCGTTTGTGCTTGCTTGTGAAACAGGCTTCAAAAGAGGTTTCGCTCCTTGACAGCAGGATTCGCTAGCGTTTGTGCTTACGTGTGTAACAGACTTCAAAAGAGATTTCGCTCCGTGGCAGCAGGATTCGCTAGCGTTTGTGCTTGCTTGTGAAACAGGCTTCAAAAGATGTTTCGCTTCGTGGCAGCAGGATTGGGTAGCGTTTGTGCTTGCTTCTGAAGCAGGCTTCAAAAGATGTTTTGCTCCGGGGCGGCAGATTCGCTAGCGTTTGCGCTTGCTTGTGAAACAGGTTTCAAAAGAGGTTTCACTCCGTGGCATCAGGATTCACTAGCGTTTGTGCTTGCTTTTGAAACAGGCTTCAAAAGAGGTTTCGCTCCGTGGCAGCACGAGCCGCTTCCGTTTGTGCTTGCTTCTGAAGAAGGCTTCAAAAGAGGTTTCGCTCCTTGGCAGCAGGATTGGTTAGCGTTTGTGCTTGCTTGTGAAACTGGCTCCAAGACAGGTTTCACTACATGGCAGCAGGATTCGCTAGCGTTTGTGCGTGCTTGTGAAACAGGCTTCAAAAGAGGTTTCGCTCCTTGGCAGCAGGATTGGTCAGCGTTTGTGCTTGCTTGTGAGACAGGCGTCAAAAGAGGTTTCGCTCCATGGCAACAGGATTCGCTAGTGTTTCTCATTGCTTGTGAAACAGACTTCAAAAGAGGTTACGCTTCGTGGATGCAGGATTCACTAGCGTTTGCGCTTGCTTGTGAAACAGGCTTCAAAAGATGTTTCGCTTTTGTGGCAGCAGGATTTGCTAGCCTTTGCGCTTGCTTCTGAAGCAGGCTTAAAAAGATGTTTCGCTCCGGGGCAGCAGGACGCGCTAGCGTGTGCGCTTGCTTGTGTAACAGGCTTCAAAAGAGGTTTCAGTCCGTGGCAACACGATTCGCTAGCGTTTGTGCTTGCTTGTGAAACAGGCTTCAAAAGATGTTTCGCTCCGTGGCAGCAGAATCTGCTAGCGTTCAGGCTTGCTTGCGCAACAGTCTTCAAAAGAGGTTTCGCTCCGTGGCAGCAGCATCCGCTTGCGTTTGTGCTTGCCTCTGAAGAAGGCTTCAAAAGAGGTTTCGCTCCGTGGCAGCAGGATTCGCTAGCTTTCGTGCTTACTTGCGAAACAGGATTCAAAAGAGGTTTCACTCCGTGGCAGCAGGATTCGCAAGCGTTTGTGCTTACTTGTGAAACAGGCTTCAAACCATGTTTCGCTTCGCGGCAGCAGGATTCGCTAGCGTTTGTGCTTTCTTGTGAAACAGACTTCAAAAGAGGTTTCGCTCCGTGGCAGCAGGATTCACTAGCGTTTGTGCTTGCTTGTGAAACAGGCTTCAAAAGAGGTTTCGCTCCTTGACAGCAGGATTCGCTAGCGTTTGTGCTTACGTGTGTAACAGACTTCAAAAGAGATTTCGCTCCGTGGCAGCAGGATTCGCTAGCGTTTGTGCTTGCTTGTGAAACAGGCTTCAAAAGATGTTTCGCTTCGTGGCAGCAGGATTGGGTAGCGTTTGTGCTTGCTTCTGAAGCAGGCTTCAAAAGATGTTTTGCTCCGGGGCGGCAGGATTCGCTAGCGTTTGCGCTTGCTTGTGAAACAGGTTTCAAAAGAGGTTTCACTCCGTGGCATCAGGATTCACTAGCGTTTGTGCTTGCTTTTGAAACAGGCTTCAAAAGAGGTTTCGCTCCGTGGCAGCACGAGCCGCTTCCGTTTGTGCTTGCTTCTGAAGAAGGCTTCAAAAGAGGTTTCGCTCCTTGGCAGCAGGATTGGTTAGCGTTTGTGCTTGCTTGTGAAACTGGCTCCAAGACAGGTTTCGCTACATGGCAGCAGGATTCGCTAGCGTTTGTGCGTGCTTGTGAAACAGGCTTCAAAAGAGGTTTCGCTCCTTGGCAGCAGGATTGGTCAGCGTTTGTGCTTGCTTGTGAGACAGGCGTCAAAAGAGGTTTCGCTCCATGGCAACAGGATTCGCTAGTGTTTCTCATTGCTTGTGAAACAGACTTCAAAAGAGGTTACGCTTCGTGGATGCAGGACGCGCTAGCGTGTGCGCTTGCTTGTGTAACAGGCTTCAAAAGAGGTTTCAGTCCGTGGCAACACGATTCGCTAGCGTTTGTGCTTGCTTGTGAAACAGGCTTCAAAAGATGTTTCGCTCCGTGGCAGCAGAATCTGCTAGCGTTCAGGCTTGCTTGCGCAACAGTCTTCAAAAGATGCTTCGCTTCGTGGCAGCAGGATTGGCTAGCGTTTGTGCTTGCTTGTGAAACCGGCCTCAAAAGAGGTTTCGCTCCAAGGCAGCAGGATTCGCTAGCGTTTGTGCTTGCTTGTGAAACAGACTTCAAAAGAGGTTTCGATCCATGGCAGAAGGATTCGATAGCGTTTGTGCTTGCTTCTGAAGCAGGCTTCAAAAGATGTTTAGCTCCGGGGTAGCAGGATTCGCTAGCGTTTGCGCTTGCTTGTGAAACAGGTTTCAAAAGAGGTTTCACTCCGTGGCAGCAGGATTCACTAGCGTTTGTGCTTGCTTTTGAAACAGGCTTCAAAAGAGGTTTCGCTCCGTGGCAGCACGAGCCGCTTGTGTTTGTGCTTGCTTCTGAAGAATGCATCAAAAGAGGTTTCGCTCCTTGGCAGCAGGATTGGTTAGCGTTTGTGCTTGCTTGTGAAACTGGCTCCAAGACAGGTTTCGCTTCATGGCAGCAGGATTCGCTAGCTTTCGTGCTTAATTGCGAAACAGGATTCAAAAGAGGTTTCACTCCGTGGCAGCAGGATTCGCAAGCGTTTGTGCTTACTTGTGGAACAGGCATCAAAACATCTTTAGCTTCGCAGCAGCAGGATTCGCTAGCGTTTCTGCTTTCTTGTGAAACAGACTTCAAAAGAGATTTCGCTCCTTGGCAGCAGGATTGGTTAGCGTTTGCGCTTGCTTGTGAAACAGGCTACAAAAGAGGTTTCGCTTAATTGCAGCAGGATTCGCTAGCGTTTTGCGTTCTTGTGAAACAGACTTCAAAAGAGGTTTCGCTCCATGGCAGCAGGATTCGCTGGCGTTTGTGCTTGCCTGTGAGAAAGGCTTCAAAAGATATTTCGCTCCGCGGCAGCAGGATTAGCTAGTATTTTTGCTTGCTTGTGAAACAGGCTTCAAAAGAAGTTTCCCTCCATGGCAGCAGGATTCGCTAGCTTTTGTGCTTTCTTGTGAAACAGGCTTTAAAAGAAGTTTCGCTCCGTGGCAGCAGGATTCGCAAGTTTTTGTGCTTGCTACTGAAACAGGCTTCAAAAGAGGTTTCGCTCTATGGCAGCAGGAATTGCTAGCGTTTGTGCTTGCTTGTGAAACAGGCTTCAAAAGAGGTTTCGCTCCGTGGCAGCAGGAGTCGATAGCGTTTGTGCTTTCTTGTGAAACAGACTTCAAAAGAGGTTTCTCTCCGTGGCAGCAGGATTCGATACCGTTTGTGCTTTCTTTTGAAACAGACTTCAAAAGAGGTTTCGCTCCATGGCAGCAGGATTCGCTGGCGTTTGTGCTTGCTTGTGAGACAGGCTTCAAAAGATGTTTCGTTCCGCGGCAGCAGGATTCGCTAGTATTTTTGCTTGCTTGTGAAACAGGCTTCAAAAGAAGTTTCCCTCCATGGCAGCAGGATTCGCAAGTTTTTGTGCTTGCTACTGAAACAGGTTTCAAAAGAGGTTTCGCTCTACGGCAAAAGGATTCGCTAGCGTTTGTGCTTGCTTGTGAAACAGACTTCAAAAGAGGTTTCGTTTCGTGGAAGCAGGATTCGCTAGCTTTTTTGCTTTCTTGTGAAACAGGCTTCAAAAGATGTTTCGCTTCGTGGCAGCAGGATTCGATAGCGTTTGTGCTTGCTTGTGAAACTGACTTCAAAAGAGGTTTCGCTCCGTGGCAGCAGGATTCGGTAGCGTTTGTGCTTGCTTGAGAAACAGGCTTCAAAAGATATTTCGCTCCGCAGCAGGAGGGGTCACTAATATTTGTGCTTGGTTGTGAAACAGGCTTCAAAAGAGGTTTCGCTCCGTGAAGCAGGATTCGCTAGCCTTTGTGCTTGCTTCTGAAACAGGCTTCAAAACAGGTTTCGTCCGTGGCAGCAGGATTCGCCAGCGTTTGTGCTTGCTTGCGAAACAGACTTCAACAGAGGTTTCGCTCCGTGGCAGCAGGATTCGCTAGTACTTGTGCTTGCTTGTGAAACAGGCTTCAAAAGAGGTTTCGCTTCGTGGAAGCAGGATTCACTAGCGTTTGTGCTTGTTTGTGACACAGGCTTCAAAATATGTTTCGCTTTTGTTGCAGCAGGATTCGATAGCTTTTGTGCTTGCTTGTGAAACAGGCTTCAAAAGATGTTTCGCTTCGAGGCTGCCGGATTCACTAGCGTGTCTGCTTGCATGTGAAACAGACTTCAAAAGAGGTTTCGCTTCGTGGAAGCAGGATTCACTAGCGTTTGTGCTTGCTTATGAAACATGCTTCAAAAGATGTTTCGCTTTTGTGGCAGCAGGATTCGCTAGCCTTTGTGCTTGCTTGTGAAACATGTTTCAAAACAGATTTCGCTCCGTGCCAACAAGATTCGGTAGCGTTTGTGCTTTCTTCTGAAACAGGCTTCAAAAGAGGTTTCGCTCCGAGGCAGCAGGATTGGCTAGCGTTTGTGCTTTCTTGTGAAACAGACTTCAAAAGAGGTTTCTTCGTGGCAGCACGATTCGCTAGCGTTTGTGCTTGCTTGTGAAACAGGCTTCAAAAGTTGTTTCGCTTCGAGTCTGCAGGATTCGTTAGCGTTTGTGCTTGCTAATGAAACAGGCTTCAAAATAAATTCGCTCCGTGGCAGCGGGACGCGCTAGCATTTGTGCTTGGTTGTGAAACAGGTTTCAAAAGAGGTTTCGCTCCGTGGGAGCAGGATTCGCTAGCGCTTGTGCTTGGTACTGAAACACGCTTCAAAGGAGGTTTCGCTCCGTGGCAACGGGAGTCGCTAGCATTTGTGCTCGGTTGTGAAACAGGCTTCAAAAGTGGTTTCGCTCCGTGGCAGCAGGATTCGAAAGCGTTTGTGCTTGCTTGTGAAACAGGCTTCAAAACATGTTTCGCTTCGCGGCAGCAGGATTCGCTAGCGTTTGTGCTTTCTTGTGAAACAGACTTCAAAAGAGGTTTCGCTCCGTGGCAGCAGGATTCGCTAGCATTTGTGATTGCTTTTGAAACAGGCTTCAAAAGAGGTTTCGCTCCGTGGCAGCAGGATTGGCTGGGGTTTTTGCTTGCTTGTGAAACAGGCTTCAAAAGAGGTATCGCTCCGTGGCAGCAGGATTGGCTGGCGTTTTTGCTTGCTTTAGAAACAGCCTTCAAATCATGTTTCGCTTCGTGGCAGCAGGATTCGCTAGCGTTTTTGCGTTCTTGTGAAACAGACTTTAAAAGAGGTTTGGCTCCATGGCAGCAGGATTCGCTAGCGTTTGTGCTTGCTTGTGAAACAGGCTTCAAAAGAGGTTTCGCTTCCTGGCAGCAGGATTCGCTAGCGTTTGTGCTTGCTTGTGAAACTGACTTCAAAAGAGGTTTCGCTCCGTGGCAGCAGGATTCGCTAGCGTTTGTGCTTGCTTGTGAAACAGGCTTCAAAAGATATTTCGCTCCGCGGCAGCAGGGGTCGCTGGTATTTGTGCTTGGTTGTAAAACAGGCTTCAAAAGAGGTTTCGCTCTGTGCCAGCAGGATTCGTTAGCGTTTGTGCATTCTTGTGAGACAGGCTTCAAAAGAGGTTTCGCTCCGTGCAGCAGGATTCGCTAGCCTTTGTGCTTGCTTCTGAAACAGGCTTCAAAAGAGGTTTTGCTCCGTGGCAGCAGGATTTGCAAGCGTTTTTGCTTTCTTGTGAAACAGACTTCAAGAGAGGTTTCGCTTCGTGGCAGCAGGATTCGCTAGCGTTTGTGCTTGCTTGTGAAACAGACCTCAAATGAGCTTTCGCATCGTGGAAGCAGGATTCACTAGCGGTTGTGCTTGCTTGTGAAACAGGTTTCAAAAGAGGTTTCACTCCGTGGCAGCAGGATTCACTAGCGTTTGTGCTTGCTTTTGAAACAGGCTTCAAAAGAGGTTTCGCTCCGTGGCAGCACGAGCCGCTTGTGTTTGTGCTTGCTTCTGAAGAATGCATCAAAAGAGGTTTCGCTCCTTGGCAGCAGGATTGGTTAGCGTTTGTGCTTGCTTGTGAAACTGGCTCCAAGACAGGTTTCGCTTCATGGCAGCAGGATTCGCTAGCTTTCGTGCTTAATTGCGAAACAGGATTCAAAAGAGGTTTCACTCCGTGGCAGCAGGATTCGCAAGCGTTTGTGCTTACTTGTGGAACAGGCATCAAAACATCTTTAGCTTCGCAGCAGCAGGATTCGCTAGCGTTTCTGCTTTCTTGTGAAACAGACTTCAAAAGAGATTTCGCTCCTTGGCAGCAGGATTGGTTAGCGTTTGCGCTTGCTTGTGAAACAGGCTACAAAAGAGGTTTCGCTTAATTGCAGCAGGATTCGCTAGCGTTTTGCGTTCTTGTGAAACAGACTTCAAAAGAGGTTTCGCTCCATGGCAGCAGGATTCGCTGGCGTTTGTGCTTGCCTGTGAGAAAGGCTTCAAAAGATATTTCGCTCCGCGGCAGCAGGATTAGCTAGTATTTTTGCTTGCTTGTGAAACAGGCTTCAAAAGAAGTTTCCCTCCATGGCAGCAGGATTCGCTAGCTTTTGTGCTTTCTTGTGAAACAGGCTTTAAAAGAAGTTTCGCTCCGTGGCAGCAGGATTCGCAAGTTTTTGTGCTTGCTACTGAAACAGGCTTCAAAAGAGGTTTCGCTCTATGGCAGCAGGAATTGCTAGCGTTTGTGCTTGCTTGTGAAACAGGCTTCAAAAGAGGTTTCGCTCCGTGGCAGCAGGAGTCGATAGCGTTTGTGCTTTCTTGTGAAACAGACTTCAAAAGAGGTTTCTCTCCGTGGCAGCAGGATTCGATACCGTTTGTGCTTTCTTTTGAAACAGACTTCAAAAGAGGTTTCGCTCCATGGCAGCAGGATTCGCTGGCGTTTGTGCTTGCTTGTGAGACAGGCTTCAAAAGATGTTTCGTTCCGCGGCAGCAGGATTCGCTAGTATTTTTGCTTGCTTGTGAAACAGGCTTCAAAAGAAGTTTCCCTCCATGGCAGCAGGATTCGCAAGTTTTTGTGCTTGCTACTGAAACAGGTTTCAAAAGAGGTTTCGCTCTACGGCAAAAGGATTCGCTAGCGTTTGTGCTTGCTTGTGAAACAGACTTCAAAAGAGGTTTCGTTTCGTGGAAGCAGGATTCGCTAGCTTTTTTGCTTGCTTGTGAAACAGGCTTCAAAAGATGTTTCGCTTCGTGGCAGCAGGATTCGATAGCGTTTGTGCTTGCTTGTGAAACTGACTTCAAAAGAGGTTTCGCTCCGTGGCAGCAGGATTCGGTAGCGTTTGTGCTTGCTTGAGAAACAGGCTTCAAAAGATATTTCGCTCCGCAGCAGGAGGGGTCACTAATATTTGTGCTTGGTTGTGAAACAGGCTTCAAAAGAGGTTTCGCTCCGTGCAGCAGGATTCGCTAGCCTTTGTGCTTGCTTCTGAAACAGGCTTCAAAAGAGGTTTCGCTCCGTGGCAGCAGGATTCGCCAGCGTTTGTGCTTGCTTGCGAAACAGACTTCAACAGAGGTGTCGCTCCGTGGCAGCAGGATTCGCTAGTACTTGTGCTTGCTTGTGAAACAGGCTTCAAAAGAGGTTTCGCTTCGTGGAAGCAGGATTCACTAGCGTTTGTGCTTGTTTGTGACACAGGCTTCAAAATATGTTTCGCTTTTGTTGCAGCAGGATTCGATAGCTTTTGTGCTTGCTTGTGAAACAGGCTTCAAAAGATGTTTCGCTTCGAGGCTGCCGGATTCACTAGCGTGTCTGCTTGCATGTGAAACAGACTTCAAAAGAGGTTTCGCTTCGTGGAAGCAGGATTCACTAGCGTTTGTGCTTGCTTATGAAACATGCTTCAAAAGATGTTTCGCTTTTGTGGCAGCAGGATTCGCTAGCCTTTGTGCTTGCTTGTGAAACATGTTTCAAAACAGATTTCGCTCCGTGCCAACAAGATTCGGTAGCGTTTGTGCTTTCTTCTGAAACAGGCTTCAAAAGAGGTTTCGCTCCGAGGCAGCAGGATTGGCTAGCGTTTGTGCTTTCTTGTGAAACAGACTTCAAAAGAGGTTTCTTCGTGGCAGCACGATTCGCTAGCGTTTGTGCTTGCTTGTGAAACAGGCTTCAAAAGTTGTTTCGCTTCGAGTCTGCAGGATTCGTTAGCGTTTGTGCTTGCTAATGAAACAGGCTTCAAAATAAATTCGCTCCGTGGCAGCGGGACGCGCTAGCATTTGTGCTTGGTTGTGAAACAGGTTTCAAAAGAGGTTTCGCTCCGTGGGAGCAGGATTCGCTAGCGCTTGTGCTTGGTACTGAAACACGCTTCAAAGGAGGTTTCGCTCCGTGGCAACGGGAGTCGCTAGCATTTGTGCTCGGTTGTGAAACAGGCTTCAAAAGAGGTTTCGCTCCGTGGCAGCAGGATTCGAAAGCGTTTGTGCTTGCTTGTGAAACAGGCTTCAAAACATGTTTCGCTTCGCGGCAGCAGGATTCGCTAGCGTTTGTGCTTTCTTGTGAAACAGACTTCAAAAGAGGTTTCGCTCCGTGGCAGCAGGATTCGCTAGCATTTGTGATTGCTTTTGAAACAGGCTTCAAAAGAGGTTTCGCTCCGTGGCAGCAGGATTGGCTGGGGTTTTTGCTTGCTTGTGAAACAGGCTTCAAAAGAGGTATCGCTCCGTGGCAGCAGGATTGGCTGGCGTTTTTGCTTGCTTTAGAAACAGCCTTCAAATCATGTTTCGCTTCGTGGCAGCAGGATTCGCTAGCGTTTTTGCGTTCTTGTGAAACAGACTTTAAAAGAGGTTTGGCTCCATGGCAGCAGGATTCGTTAGCGTTTGTGCTTGCTTGTGAAACAGGCTTCAAAAGAGGTTTCGCTTCCTGGCAGCAGGATTCGCTAGCGTTTGTGCTTGCTTGTGAAACTGACTTCAAAAGAGGTTTCGCTCCGTGGCAGCAGGATTCGCTAGCGTTTGTGCTTGCTTGTGAAACAGGCTTCAAAAGATATTTCGCTCCGCGGCAGCAGGGGTCGCTGGTATTTGTGCTTGGTTGTAAAACAGGCTTCAAAAGAGGTTTCGCTCTGTGCCAGCAGGATTCGTTAGCGTTTGTGCATTCTTGTGAGACAGGCTTCAAAAGAGGTTTCGCTCCGTGCAGCAGGATTCGCTAGCCTTTGTGCTTGCTTCTGAAACAGGCTTCAAAAGAGGTTTTGCTCCGTGGCAGCAGGATTTGCAAGCGTTTTTGCTTTCTTGTGAAACAGACTTCAAGAGAGGTTTCGCTTCGTGGCAGCAGGATTCGCTAGCGTTTGTGCTTGCTTGTGAAACAGACCTCAAATGAGCTTTCGCATCGTGGAAGCAGGATTCACTAGCGGTTGTGCTTGCTTGTGAAACAGGCTTCAAAAGAGGTTTCGCTCCGCGGCAGCAGGGGTCGCTAGTATTTGTGCTTGGTTGTGAAACAGGCTTCAAAAGAGGTTTCGCTCCGTGGCATCAGGATTCGCTAGCGTTTGTGATTGCGTGTGAAACAGGCTTCAATTGTGGTTTCGCTCTGTGCCAGCAGGATTCGTTGGCGTTTGTGCATGCTTGTGAGACAGGCTTAAAAAGAGGTTTCGCTCCGTGCAGCAGGATTCGCTAGACTTTGTGCTTGCTTCTGAAACAGGCTTCAAAAGAGGCTTCGCTCCGTGGCAGCAGGATTGGCTAGCGTTTGTGCTTGCTTGTGAAACAGGCTTCAAAAGAGGTTTCGCTCCATGGCAGCAGGATTCGCTAGCGTTTGTGCTTGCTTGTGAAACAGACTTCAAAAGAGGTTTCGCTGCGTGGCAGCAGGATACGCCAGTATTTGTGCTTGGATGTGAAACAGGCTTCAAAAGAGGCTGCGCTCTGTGGCATCAGGATTTGCTAGTGCTTGTAGTTGCTTGTGAAACAGGCTTCAAAAGAGGTTTCGCTGTGTGGCAGCAGGATTTGCAAGCATTTTTGCTTGCTTGTGAAACAGGCTTCAAAAGAGGTTTCGCTGTGTGGCAGCAGGATTTGCAAGCGTTTTTGCTTGCTTGTGAAACAGACTTCAAGAGAGGTTTCGCTTCGTGGCAGCAGGATTCGCTAGCGTTATTGCTTGCTTGTGAAACAGACCTCAAAAGAGGTTTCGCATCGTGGAAGCAGGATTCACTAGCGTTTGTGCTTGCTTGTGAAACAGGCTTCAAAAGATGTTTCGCTTTTGTGGCAGCAGGATTCGCTAGCGTTCGTGCTTGCTTGTGAAACAGGTTTCAAAAGAGGTTCCGCTTCGTGGCAGCAGGATTGGCTAGCGTTTGTGCTTGCTTGTGAAACAGGCTTCAAATAATATTTCGCTTCATGTCAGCAGGATTCGCCAGCGTTTGTGCTTGCTTGCGAAACAGACTTCAAAAGAGGTTTCGCTCCTTGGCAGCAGGATTCGCTAGTACTTGTGCTTGCTTGTGAAACAGGCTTCAAAAGAGGTTTCGCTCCGTGGCAGCGGGAGTCGCTAGCATATGTGCTCGGTTGTGAAACAGGCTTCAAAAGAGGTTTCGCTCCGTGGCAGCAGGATTCGAAAGTGTTTGTGCTTGCTTGTGAAACAGGCTTCAAAACATGTTTCGCTTCGCGGCAGCAGGATTCGCTAGCGTTTGTGCTTTCTTGTGAAACAGACTTCAAAAGAGGTTTCACTCCGTGGCAGCAGGATTCGCTAGCATTTGTGATTGCTTTTGAAACAGGCTTCAAAAGAGGTTTCGCTCCGTGGCAGCAGGATTGGCTGGGGTTTTTGCTTGCTTGTGAAACAGGCTTCAAAAGAGGTATCGCTCCGTGGCAGCAGGATTGGCTGGCGTTTTTGCTTGCTTTAGAAACAGCCTTCAAATCATGTTTCGCTTCGTGGCAGCAGGATTCGCTAGCGTTTTTGCGTTCTTGTGAAACAGACTTCAAAAGAGGTTTCGCTCCATGGCAGCAGGATTCGCTAGCGTTTGTGCTTGCTTGTGAAACAAGCTTCAAAAGAGGTTTCGCTTCCTGGCAGCAGGATTCGCTAGCGTTTGTGCTTGCTTGTGAAACTGACTTCAAAAGAGGTTTCGCTCTGTGGCAGCAGGATTCGCTAGCGTTTGTGCTTGCTTGTGAAATAGGCTTCAAAAGATATTTCGCTCCGCGGCAGCAGGGGTCGCTAGTATTTGTGCTTGGTTGTGAAACAGGCTTCAAAAGAGGTTTCGCTCCGTGGCATCAGGATTCGCTAGCGTTTGTGATTGCGTGTGAAACAGGCTTCAAAAGAGGTTTCGCTCTGTGCCAGCAGGATTCGTTGGCGTTTGTGCATGCTTGTGAGAAAGGCTTAAAAAGAGGTTTCACCCCGTGCAGCAGGATTCGCTAGCCTTTGTGCTTGCTTCTGAAACAGGCTTCAAAAGAGGCTTCGCTCTGTGGCAGCAGGATTGGCTAGCGTTTGTGCTTGCTTGTGAAACAGGCTTCAAAAGAGGTTTCGCTCCATGGCAGCAGGATTCGCTAGCGTTTGTGCTTGCTTGTGAAACAGACTTCAAAAGAGGTTTCGCTTCGTGGAAGCAGGATTCACTAGCGTTTGTGCTTGTTTGTGACACAGGCTTCAAAATATGTTTCGCTTTTGTTGCAGCAGGATTCGCTAGCTTTTGTGCTTGCTTGTGAAACAGGCTTCAAAAGATGTTTCGCTTCGAGGCTGCCGGATTCACTAGCGTTTCTGCTTGCTTGTGAAACAGACTTCAAAAGAGGTTTCGCTTCGTGGAAGCAGGATTCACTAGCGTTTGTGCTTGCTTATGAAACATGCTTCAAAAGATGTTTCGCTTTTGTGGCAGCAGGATTCGCTAGCCTTTGTGCTTGCTTGTGAAACATGTTTCAAAACAGATTTCGCTCCGTGCCAACAGGATTCGGTAGCGTTTGTGCTTTCTTCTGAAACAGGCTTCAAAAGAGGTTTCGCTCCGAGGCAGCAGGATTGGCTAGCGTTTGTGCTTGCTTGTGAAACAGGCTTCATATCATGTTTTGCTTCGTGGCAGCAGGATTCGCTAGCGTTTGTGCTTTCTTGTGAAACAGACTTCAAAAGAGGTTTCTTCGTGGCAGCACGATTCGCTAGCGTTTGTGCTTGCTTGTGAAACAGGCTTCAAAAGATGTTTCGCTTCGAGTCTGCAGGATTCGTTAGCGTTTGTGCTTGCTAATGAAACAGGCTTCAAAATAAATTCGCTCCGTGGCAGCGGGACGCGTTAGCATTTGTGCTTGGTTGTGAAACAGGTTTCAAAAGAGGTTTCGCTCCGTGGGAGCAGGATTCGCTAGCGTTTGTGCTTGGTACTGAAACACGCTTCAAAGGAGGTTTCGCTCCGTGGCAACGGGAGTCGCTAGCATTTGTGCTCGGTTGTGAAACAGGCTTCAAAAGAGGTTTCGCTCCGTGGCAGCAGGATTCGAAAGCGTTTGTGCTTGCTTGTGAAACAGGCTTCAAAACATGTTTCGCTTCGCGGCAGCAGGATTCGCTAGCGTTTGTGCTTTCTTGTGAAACAGACTTCAAAAGAGGTTTCGCTCCGTGGCAGCAGGATTCGCTAGCATTTGTGATTGCTTTTGAAACAGGCTTCATAAGAGGTTTCGCTCCGTGGCAGCAGGATTGGCTGGGGTTTTTGCTTGCTTGTGAAACAGGCTTCAAAAGAGGTATCGCTCCGTGGCAGCAGGATTGGCTGGCGTTTTTGCTTGCTTTAGAAACAGCCTTCAAATCATGTTTCGCTTCGTGGCAGCAGAATTCGCTAGCGTTTTTCCGTTCTTGTGAAACAGACTTCAAAAGAGGTTTCGCTCCATGGCAGCAGGATTCGCTAGCGTTTGTGCTTGCTTGTGAAACAGGCTTCAAAAGAGGTTTCGCTTCCTGGCAGCAGGATTCGCTAGCGTATGTGCTTGCTTGTGAAACTGACTTCAAAAGAGGTTTCGCTCCGTGGCAGCAGGATTCGCTAGCGTTTGTGCTTGCTTGTGAAACAGGCTTCAAAAGATATTTCGCTCCGCGGCAGCAGGGGTCGCTGGTATTTGTGCTTGGTTGTAAAACAGGCTTCAAAAGAGCTTTCGCTCTGTGCCAGCAGGATTCGTTAGCGTTTGTGCATTCTTGTGAGACAGGCTTCAAAAGAGGTTTCGCTCCGTGCAGCAGGATTCGCTAGCCTTTGTGCTTGCTTTTTAAACAGGCTTCAAAAGAGGTTTTGCTCCGTGGCAGCAGGATTGGCTAGCGTTTGTGCTTGCTTGTGAAACAGGCTTCAAAAGAGGTTTCGCTCCATGGCAACAGGACTCGCTAGCGGTTGTGCTTGCTGGTGAAAGAGACTTCAAAAGAGGTTTCGCTCCGTGGCAGCAGGATACGCCAGTATTTGTGCTTGGATGTGAAACAGGCTTCAAAAGAGGTTTCGCTCTGTGGCATCAGGATTCGCTAGTGCTTGTGCTTGCTTGTGAAACAGGCTTCAAAAGAGGTTTCGCTGTGTGGCAGCAGGATTTGCAAGCGTTCTTGCTTTCTTGTGAAACAGACTTCAAGAGAGGTTTCGCTTCGTGGCAGCAGGATTCGCTAGCGTTTGTGCTTGCTTGTGAAACAGACCTCAAAAGAGCTTTCGCATCGTGGAAGCAGGATTCAATAGCGGTTGTGCTTGCTTGTGAAACAGGCTTCAAAATAGGTTTCGCTCGGCGGCAGAAGGGGTCGCTAGTATTTGTGCTTGGTTGTGAAACAGGCTTCAAAAGAGGTTTCGCTCCGTGGCATCAGGATTCGCTAGCGTTTATGATTGCGTGTGAAACAGGCTTCAAAAGAGGTTTCGCTCTGTGCCAGCAGGATTCGTTGGCGTTTGTGCATGCTTGTGAGACAGGCTTAAAAAGAGGTTTCGCTCCGTGCAGCAGGATTCGCTAGCCTTTGTGCTTGCTTCTGAAACAGGCTTCAAAAGAGGCTTCGCTCCGTGGCAGCAGGATTGGCTAGCGTTTGTGCTTGCTTGTGAAACAGGCTTCAAAAGAGGTTTCGCTCCATGGCAGCAGGATTCGCTAGCGTTTGTGCTTGCTTGTGAAACAGACTTGAAAAGAGGTTTCGCTGCGTGGCAGCAGGATACGCCAGTATTTGTGCTTGGATGTGAAACAGGCTTCAAAAGAGGCTTCGCTCTGTGGCATCAGGATTTGCTAGTGCTTGTTTTGCTTGTGAAACAGGCTTCAAAAGAGGTTTCGCTGTGTGGCAGCAGGATTTGCAAGCGCTTTTGCTTGCTTGTGAAACAGGCTTCAAAAGAGGTTTCGCTGTGTGGCAGCAGGATTTGCAAGCGTTTTTGCTTGCTTGTGAAACAGACTTCAAGAGAGGTTTCGCTTCGTGGCAGCAGGATTCGCTAGCGTTATTGCTTGCTTGTGAAACAGACCTCAAAAGAGGTTTCGCATCGTGGAATCAGTATTCACTAGCGTTTGTGCTTGCTTGTGAAACAGGCTTCAAAAGATGTTTCGCTTTTGTGGCAGCAGGATTCGCTAGCGTTCGTGCTTGCTTGTGAAACAGGTTTCAAAAGAGGTTCCGCTTCGTGGAAGCAGGATTGGCTAGCGTTTCTGCTTGCTTGTGAAACAGGCTTCAAATAATATTTCGCTTCGTGGCAGCAGGATTCGCTAGCGTTTGTGCTTTCTTGTGAAACAGACTTAAAAAGAGGTTTCGCTCCGTGGCAGGAGGATTCGCCAGCGTTTGTGCTTGCTTGCGAAACAGACTTCAAAAGAGGTTTCGCTCCGTGGCAGCAGGATTCGCTAGTACTTGTGCTTGCTTGTGAAACAGGCTTCAAAAGAGGTTTCGCTTCGTGGAAGCAGGATTCACTAGCGTTTGTGCTTGTTTGTGACACAGGCTTCAAAATATGTTTCGCTTTTGTTGCAGCAGGATTCGCTAGCTTTTGTGCTTGCTTGTGAAACAGGCTTCAAAAGATGTTTCGCTTCGAGGCTGCCGGATTCACTAGCGTTTCTGCTTGCTTGTGATACAGACTTCAAAAGAGGTTTCGCTTCGTGGAAGCAGGATTCACTAGCGTTTGTGCTTGCTTATGAAACATGCTTCAAAAGATGTTTCGCTTTTGTGGCAGCAGGATTCGCTAGCCTTTGTGCTTGCTTGTGAAACATGTTTCAAAACAGATTTCGCTCCGTGCCAACATGATTCGGTAGCGTTTGTGCTTTCTTCTGAAACAGGCTTCAAAAGAGGTTTCGCTCCGAGGCAGCAGGATTGGCTAGCGTTTGTGCTTGCTTGTGAAACAGTCTTCAAATCATGTTTTGCTTCGTGGCAGCAGGATTCGCTAGCGTTTGTGCTTTCTTGTGAAACAGACTTCAAAAGAGGTTTCTTCGTGGCAGCACGATTCGCTAGCGTTTGTGCTTGCTTGTGAAACAGGCTTCAAAAGATGTTTCGCTTCGAGTCTGCAGGATTCGTTAGCGTTTGTGCTTGCTAATGAAACAGGCTTCAAAATAAATTCGCTCCGTGGCAGCGGGACGCGTTAGCATTTGTGCTTGGTTGTGAAACAGGTTTCAAAAGAGGTTTCGCTCCGTGGGAGCAGGATTCGCTAGCGTTTGTGCTTGGTACTGAAACACGCTTCAAAGGAGGTTTCGCTCCGTGGCAACGGGAGTCGCTAGCATTTGTGCTCGGTTGTGAAACAGGCTTCAAAAGAGGTTTCGCTCCGTGGCAGCAGGATTCGAAAGCGTTTGTGCTTGCTTGTGAAACAGGCTTCAAAACATGTTTCGCTTCGCGGCAGCAGGATTCGCTAGCGTTTGTGCTTTCTTGTGAAACAGACTTCAAAAGAGGTTTCGCTCCGTGGCAGCAGGATTCGCTAGCATTTGTGATTGCTTTTGAAACAGGCTTCATAAGAGGTTTCGCTCCGTGGCAGCAGGATTGGCTGGGGTTTTTGCTTGCTTGTGAAACAGGCTTCAAAAGAGGTATCGCTCCGTGGCAGCAGGATTGGCTGGCGTTTTTGCTTGCTTTAGAAACAGCCTTCAAATCATGTTTCGCTTCGTGGCAGCAGAATTCGCTAGCGTTTTTCCGTTCTTGTGAAACAGACTTCAAAAGAGGTTTCGCTCCATGGCAGCAGGATTCGCTAGCGTTTGTGCTTGCTTGTGAAACAGGCTTCAAAAGAGGTTTCGCTTCCTGGCAGCAGGATTCGCTAGCGTATGTGCTTGCTTGTGAAACTGACTTCAAAAGAGGTTTCGCTCCGTGGCAGCAGGATTCGCTAGCGTTTGTGCTTGCTTGTGAAACAGGCTTCAAAAGATATTTCGCTCCGCGGCAGCAGGGGTCGCTGGTATTTGTGCTTGGTTGTAAAACAGGCTTCAAAAGAGCTTTCGCTCTGTGCCAGCAGGATTCGTTAGCGTTTGTGCATTCTTGTGAGACAGGCTTCAAAAGAGGTTTCGCTCCGTGCAGCAGGATTCGCTAGCCTTTGTGCTTGCTTCTGAAACAGGCTTCAAAAGAGGTTTTGCTCCGTGGCAGCAGGATTGGCTAGCGTTTGTGCTTGCTTGTGAAACAGGCTTCAAAAGAGGTTTCGCTCCATGGCAACAGGACTCGCTAGCGGTTGTGCTTGCTGGTGAAAGAGACTTCAAAAGAGGTTTCGCTCCGTGGCAGCAGGATACGCCAGTATTTGTGCTTGGATGTGAAACAGGCTTCAAAAGAGGTTTCGCTCTGTGGCATCAGGATTCGCTAGTGCTTGTGCTTGCTTGTGAAACAGGCTTCAAAAGAGGTTTCGCTGTGTGGCAGCAGGATTTGCAAGCGTTCTTGCTTTCTTGTGAAACAGACTTCAAGAGAGGTTTCGCTTCGTGGCAGCAGGATTCGCTAGCGTTTGTGCTTGCTTGTGAAACAGACCTCAAAAGAGCTTTCGCATCGTGGAAGCAGGATTCAATAGCGGTTGTGCTTGCTTGTGAAACAGGCTTCAAAATAGGTTTCGCTCGGCGGCAGAAGGGGTCGCTAGTATTTGTGCTTGGTTGTGAAACAGGCTTCAAAAGAGGTTTCGCTCCGTGGCATCAGGATTCGCTAGCGTTTATGATTGCGTGTGAAACAGGCTTCAAAAGAGGTTTCGCTCTGTGCCAGCAGGATTCGTTGGCGTTTGTGCATGCTTGTGAGACAGGCTTAAAAAGAGGTTTCGCTCCGTGCAGCAGGATTCGCTAGCCTTTGTGCTTGCTTCTGAAACAGGCTTCAAAAGAGGCTTCGCTCCGTGGCAGCAGGATTGGCTAGCGTTTGTGCTTGCTTGTGAAACAGGCTTCAAAAGAGGTTTCGCTCCATGGCAGCAGGATTCGCTAGCGTTTGTGCTTGCTTGTGAAACAGACTTGAAAAGAGGTTTCGCTGCGTGGCAGCAGGATACGCCAGTATTTGTGCTTGGATGTGAAACAGGCTTCAAAAGAGGCTTCGCTCTGTGGCATCAGGATTTGCTAGTGCTTGTTTTGCTTGTGAAACAGGCTTCAAAAGAGGTTTCGCTGTGTGGCAGCAGGATTTGCAAGCGCTTTTGCTTGCTTGTGAAACAGGCTTCAAAAGAGGTTTCGCTGTGTGGCAGCAGGATTTGCAAGCGTTTTTGCTTGCTTGTGAAACAGACTTCAAGAGAGGTTTCGCTTCGTGGCAGCAGGATTCGCTAGCGTTATTGCTTGCTTGTGAAACAGACCTCAAAAGAGGTTTCGCATCGTGGAATCAGGATTCACTAGCGTTTGTGCTTGCTTGTGAAACAGGCTTCAAAAGATGTTTCGCTTTTGTGGCAGCAGGATTCGCTAGCGTTCGTGCTTGCTTGTGAAACAGGTTTCAAAAGAGGTTCCGCTTCGTGGAAGCAGGATTGGCTAGCGTTTCTGCTTGCTTGTGAAACAGGCTTCAAATAATATTTCGCTTCGTGGCAGCAGGATTCGCTAGCGTTTGTGCTTTCTTGTGAAACAGACTTAAAAAGAGGTTTCGCTCCGTGGCAGGAGGATTCGCCAGCGTTTGTGCTTGCTTGCGAAACAGACTTCAAAAGAGGTTTCGCTCCGTGGCAGCAGGATTCGCTAGTACTTGTGCTTGCTTGTGAAACAGGCTTCAAAAGAGGTTTCGCTTCGTGGAAGCAGGATTCACTAGCGTTTGTGCTTGTTTGTGACACAGGCTTCAAAATATGTTTCGCTTTTGTTGCAGCAGGATTCGCTAGCTTTTGTGCTTGCTTGTGAAACAGGCTTCAAAAGATGTTTCGCTTCGAGGCTGCCGGATTCACTAGCGTTTCTGCTTGCTTGTGATACAGACTTCAAAAGAGGTTTCGCTTCGTGGAAGCAGGATTCACTAGCGTTTGTGCTTGCTTATGAAACATGCTTCAAAAGATGTTTCGCTTTTGTGGCAGCAGGATTCGCTAGCCTTTGTGCTTGCTTGTGAAACATGTTTCAAAACAGATTTCGCTCCGTGCCAACATGATTCGGTAGCGTTTGTGCTTTCTTCTGAAACAGGCTTCAAAAGAGGTTTCGCTCCGAGGCAGCAGGATTGGCTAGCGTTTGTGCTTGCTTGTGAAACAGTCTTCAAATCATGTTTTGCTTCGTGGCAGCAGGATTCGCTAGCGTTTGTGCTTTCTTGTGAAACAGACTTCAAAAGAGGTTTCTTCGTGGCAGCACGATTCGCTAGCGTTTGTGCTTGCTTGTGAAACAGGCTTCAAAAGATGTTTCGCTTCGAGTCTGCAGGATTCGTTAGCGTTTGTGCTTGCTAATGAAACAGGCTTCAAAATAAATTCGCTCCGTGGCAGCGGGACGCGCTAGCATTTGTGCTTGGTTGTGAAACAGGTTTCAAAAGAGGTTTCGCTCCGTGGGAGCAGGATTCGCTAGCGTTTGTGCTTGGTTGTGAAACAGGCTTCAAAAGAGGTTTCGCTCCGTGGCAGCAGGATTCGAAAGCGTTTGTGCTTGCTTGTGAAACAGGCTTCAAAACATGTTTCGCTTCGCGGCAGCAGGATTCGCTAGCGTTTGTGCTTTCTTGTGAAACAGATTTAAAAAGAGGTTTCGCTCCGTGGCAGCAGGATTCGCTAGCATTTGTGATTGCTTTTGAAACAGGCTTCAAAAGAGGTTTCGCTCCGTGGCAGCAGGATTGGCTGGGGTTTTTGCTTGCTTGTGAAACAGGCTTCAAAAGAGGTATCACTCCGTGGCAGCAGGATTGGCTGGCGTTTTTGCTTGCTTTAGAAACAGCCTTCAAATCATGTTTCGCTTCGTGGCAGCAGGATTCGCTAGCGTTTTTGCGTTCTTGTGAAACAGACTTCAAAAGAGGTTTCGCTCCATGGCAGCAGGATTCGCTAGCGTTTGTGCTTGCTTGTGAAACAAGCTTCAAAAGAGGTTTCGCTTCCTGGCAGCAGGATTCGCTAGCGTTTGTGCTTGCTTGTGAAACTGACTTCAAAAGAGGTTTCGCTCCGTGGCAGCAGGATTCGCTAGCGTTTGTGCTTGCTTGTGAAACAGGCTTCAAAAGATATTTCGCTCTGCGGCAGCAGGGGTCGCTGGTATTTGTGCTTGGTTGTAAAACAGGCTTCAAAAGAGGTTTCGCTCTGTACCAGCAGGATTCGTTAGCGTTTGTGCATTCTTGTGAGACAGGCTTCAAAAGAGGTTTCGCTCCGTGCAGCAGGATTCGCTAGCCTTTGTGCTTGCTTCTGAAACAGGCTTCAAAAGAGGTTTTGCTCCGTGGCAGCAGGATTGGCTAGCGTTTGTGCTTGCTTGTGAAACAGGCTTCAAAAGAGGTTTCGCTCCATGGCAACAGGACTCGCTAGCGGTTGTGCTTGCTGGTGAAAGAGACTTCAAAAGAGGTTTCGCTCCGTGGCAGCAGGACACGCCAGTATTTGTGCTTGGATGTGAAACATGCTTCAAAAGAGGTTTCGCTCTGTGGCATCAGGATTCGCTAGTGCTTGTGCTTGCTTGTGAAACAGGCTTCAAAAGAGGTTTCGCTGTGTGGCAGCAGGATTTGCAAGCGTTTTTGCTTTCTTGTGAAACAGACTTCAAGAGAGGGTTCGCTTCGTGGCAGCAGGATTCGCTAGCGTTTGTGCTTGCTTGTGAAACAGACCTCAAAAGAGCTTTCGCATCGTGGAAGCAGGATTCACTAGCGGTTGTGCTTGCTTGTGAAACAGGCTTCAAAAGAGGTTTCGCTCCGCGGCAGCAGGGGTTGCTAGTATTTGTGCTTGGTTGTGAAACAGGCTTCAAAAGAGGTTTCGCTCCGTGGCATCAGGATTCGCTAGCGTTTGTGATTGCGTGTGAAACAGGCTTCAAAAGAGGTTTCGCTCTGTGCCAGCAGGATTCGTTGGCATTTGTGCATGCTTGTGAGACAGGCTTAAAAAGAGGTTTCGCTCCGTGCAGTAGGATTCGCTAGCCTTTGTGCTTGCTTCTGAAACAGGCTTCAAAAGAGGCTTCGCTCTGTGGCAGCAGGATTGGCTAGCGTTTGTGCTTGCTTGTGAAACAGGCTTCAAAAGAGGTTTCGCTCCATGGCAGCAGGATTCGCTAGCGTTTGTGCTTGCTTGTGAAACAGACTTCAAAAGAGGTTTCGCTGCGTGGCAGCAGGATACGCCAGTATTTGTGCTTGGATGTGAAACAGGCTTCAAAAGAGGCTTCGCTCTGTGGCATCAGGATTTGCTAGTGCTTGTAGTTGCTTGTGAAACAGGCTTCAAAAGAGGTTTCGCTGTGTGGCAGCAGGATTTGCAAGCGCTTTTGCTTGCTTGTGAAACAGGCTTCACAAGAGGTTTCGCTGTGTGGCAGCAGGATTTGCAAGCGTTTTTGCTTGCTTGTGAAACAGACTTCAAGAGAGGTTTCGCTTCGTGGCAGCAGGATTCACTAGCGTTTGTGCTTGCTTGTGAAACAGGCTTCAAAAGATGTTTCGCTTTTGTGGCAGCAGGATTCGCTAGCGTTCGTGCTTGCTTGTAAAACAGGTTTCAAAAGAGGTTCCGCTTCGTGGCAGCAGGATTGGCTAGCGTTTGTGCTTGCTTGTGAAACAGGCTTCAAATAATATTTCGCTTCGTGGCAGCAGGATTCGCTAGCGTTTGTGCTTTCTTGTGAAACAGATTTAAAAAGAGGTTTCGCTCCGTGGCAGCTGGATTCGCTAGCGTTTGTGCTTGCTTGTGAAACAGGCTTCAAAAGAGGTTTCGCTCCGTGGCAGCAGGATTCGCTAGCGTTTGTGCTGGCTTGTGAAACAGGCTTTAAAAGAGGTTTCGCTCCAAGGCAGCAGGAATTGCTAGCGTTTGTGCTTGCTTGTGAAACAGGCTTCAAAACAGGTTTCGCTCCGTGGCAGCAGGATTTGCTAGCGTTTGTGCTTTCTTGTGAAAAAGACTTCAAAAGAGGCTTCGCTCCGTGGCAGCAGGATTCGCTAGCGTTTGTGCTTTCTTGTGAAACAGACTTCAAAAGAGGTTTCGCTCCGTGGCAGCAGGATTCGCTAGCGTTTGTGCTTGCTTGTGAGACAGGCTTCAAAAGATGTTTCGCTCCGCGGCAGCAGGATTCGCTAGTATTTTTGCTTGCTTGTGAAACAGGCTTCAAAAGAAATTTGCCTTCATGGCAGCAAGATTCGCAAGTTTTTGTGCTTGCTACTGAAACAGGCTTCAAAAGAGGTTTCGCTCCGTGGCAGCGGGATTCGCTAGCATTTGTGCTTGGTTGTGAAACAGGTTTCAAAAGAGGTTTCGCTCTATGGCAGCAGGATTCGCTAGCGTTTGTGCTTGCTTGTGAAACAAGCTACAAAATATGTTTCGCTTCGAGGCTGCAGGATTCGCTAGCGTTTGTGCTTCCTTGTGAAACAGACTTCAAAAAAGGTTTCGCTTCGTGGAAGCAGGATTCACTAGCTTTTAGCTTGCTTATGAAACATGCTTCAAAAGATGTTTCGCTTTTGTGGCAGCAGGATTCGCTAGCTTTTGTGCTTGCTTGTGAAACATGTTTCAAAACAGATTTCGCTCCGTGCCAACAGGATTCGGTAGCGTTTGTGCTTTTTTCTGAAACAGGCTTCAAAAGAGGTTTCGCTCCGAGGCAGCAGGATTGGCTAGCGTTTGTGCTTGCTTGTGAAATAGGCTTCAAATCATGTTTTGCTTCGTGGCAGCAGGACTCGCTAGCATTTGTGCTTGGTTGTGAAACAGGTTTCAAAAGAGGTTACGCTCCGTGGGAGCAGCATTGGCTAGCGTTTGTGCTTGCTTCTGAAGCAGGCTTCAAAAGATGTTTCGCTCCGGGGCAGCAGGATTCGCTAGCGTTTGCGCTTGCTTGTGAAACAGGTTTCAAAAGAGGTTTCACTCCGTGGCAGCAAAATTCGCTACCGTTTGTGCTTGCTTTTGAAACAGGCTTCAAAAGAGGTTTCGCTCCGTGGCAGCACGAGCCGCTTGTGTTTGTGCTTGCATCTGAAGAAGGCTTCAAAAGAGGTTTCGCTCCTAGACAGCAGGATTGGTTAGAGTTTGTGCTTGCTTGTGAAACTGGCTCCAAGAGAGGTTTCGCTCCATGACAGCAGGATTCGCTAGCTCCCGTTCTTACTTGCGAAACAGGATTCAAAAGAGGTTTCGCTCCGTGGCAGCAGGATTCGCTAGCGTTTGTGCTTGCTTGTGAAACTGACTTCAAAAGAGGTTTCGCTCCGTGGCAGCAGGATTTGCTTGCTTTTGTGCTTGCTTGTGAAACAGGCTTCAAAGCATATTTCGCTCCGCGGCAGCAGGAGTCGCTAGTATTTGTCCTTGGTTGTGAAACAGGCGTCAAAAGTGGTTTCGCTCCGTGGCATCAGGATTCGCTAGCGTTTGTGATTCCGTGTGAAACCAGCTCCAAAAGAGGTTTCGCACTGTGCCAGCAGGATTCGTTAGCGTTTGTGCATGCTTGTGAGACAGGCTTCAAAATAGGTTTCGCTCCGTGGCAGCAGGATTCGCTAGCGTTTGTGCTTGCTTCTGAAACAGGCTTCAAAAGAGGTTTCGCTCCGTGGCAGCAGCATTGGCAAGCGTTTTTGCTTGCTTGTGAAACAGGCTTCAAAAGATGTTTCGCTATTGTGGCAGCAGGATTCGCTAGCGTTTGTGCTTGCTTGTGAAACAGGTTTCAAAAGAAATTTCGCTCCGTGGCAACAGGATTCGCTAGCGTTTGTGTTTGCTTCTGAAACAGGCTTCAAAAGAGGTTTCGCTCTGTGGCAGCAGGATTGGCTAGCGTTTGTGCTTGCTTGTGAAACAGGCTTCAAAAGAGGTTTCGCTTCGTGGAAGCAGGATTCACTAGCGTTTGTGCTTGTTTGTGACACAGGCTTCAAAATATGTTTCGCTTTTGTTGCAACAGGATTCGCTAGCGTTTGTGTTTGCTTCTGAAACAGGCTTCAAAAGATGTTTCGCTTTTGTGGCAGCAGGATTCGCTAGCCTTTGTGCTTGCTTGTGAAACATGTTTCAAAACAGATTTCGCTCCGTGCCAACAGGATTCGGTAGCGTTTGTGCTTTCTTCAGAAACAGGCTTCAAAAGAGGTTTCGCTCCGAGGCAGCAGGATTGGCTAGCGTTTGTGCTTGCTTGTGAAACAGGCTTCATATCATGTTTTGCTTCGTGGCAGCAGGATTCGCTAGCGTTTGTGCTTTCTTGTGAAACAGACTTCAAAAGAGGTTTCTTCGTGGCAGCACGATTCGCTAGCGTTTGTGCTTGCTTGTGAAACAGGCTTCAAAAGATGTTTCGCTTCGAGTCTGCAGGATTCGTTAGCGTTTGTGCTTGCTAATGAAACAGGCTTCAAAATAAATTCGCTCCGTGGCAGCGGGACGCGCTAGCATTTGTGCTTGGTTGTGAAACAGGTTTCAAAAGAGGTTTCGCTCCGTGGGAGCAGGATTCGCTAGCGTTTGTGCTTGGTACTGAAACACGCTTCAAAGGAGGTTTCGCTCCGTGGCAACGGGAGTCGCTAGCATTTGTGCTCGGTTGTGAAACAGGCTTCAAAAGAGGTTTCGCTCCGTGGCAGCAGGATTCGAAAGCGTTTGTGCTTGCTTGTGAAACAGGCTTCAAAACATGTTTCGCTTCGCGGCAGCAGGATTCGCTAGCGTTTGTGCTTTCTTGTGAAACAGACTTCAAAAGAGGTTTCGCTCCGTGGCAGCAGGATTCGCTAGCATTTGTGATTGCTTTTTAAACAGGCTTCAAAAGAGGTTTCGCTCCGTGGCAGCAGGATTGGCTGGGGTTTTTGCTTGCTTGTGAAACAGGCTTCAAAAGAGGTATCGCTCCGTGGCAGCAGGATTGGCTGGCGTTTTTGCTTGCTTTAGAAACAGCCTTCAAATCATGTTTCGCTTCGTGGCAGCAGGATTCGCTAGCGTTTTTGCGTTCTTGTGAAACAGACTTCAAAAGAGGTTTCGCTCCATGGCAGCAGGATTCGCTAGCGTTTGTGCTTGCTTGTGAAACAAGCTTCAAAAGAGGTTTCGCTTCCTGGCAGCAGGATTCGCTAGCGTTTGTGCTTGCTTGTGAAACTGACTTCAAAAGAGGTTTCGCTCCGTGGCAGCAGGATTCGTTAGCGTTTGTGCTTGCTTGTGAAACAGGCTTCAAAAGATATTTCGCTCCGCGGCAGCAGGGGTCGCTGGTATTTGTGCTTGGTTGTAAAACAGGCTTCAAAAGAGGTTTGGCTCTGTGCCAGCAGGATTCGTTAGCGTTTGTGCATTCTTGTGAGACAGGCTTCAAAAGAGGTTTCGCTCCGTGCAGCAGGATTCGCTAGCTTTTGTGCTTGCATCTGAAACAGGCTTCAAAAGAGGTTTTGCTCCGTGGCAGCAGGATTGGCTAGCGTTTGTGCTTGCTTGTGAAACAGGCTTCAAAAGAGGTTTCGCTCCATGGCAACAGGACTCGCTAGCGGTTGTGCTTGCTGGTGAAAGAGACTTCAAAAGAGGTTTCGCTCCGTGGCAGCAGGACACGCCAGTATTTGTGCTTGGATGTGAAACAGGCTTCAAAAGAGGTTTCGCTCTGTGGCATCAGGATTCGCTAGTGCTTGTGCTTGCTTGTGAAACAGGCTTCAAAAGAGGTTTCGCTGTGTGGCAGCAGGATTTGCAAGCGTTTTTGCTTTCTTGTGAAACAGACTTCAAGAGAGGTTTCGCTTCGTGGCAGCAGGATTCGCTAGCGTTTGTGCTTGCTTGTGAAACAGACCTCAAAAGATCTTTCGCATCGTGGAAGCAGGATTCACTAGCGGTTGTGCTTGCTTGTGAAACAGGCTTCAAAAGAGGTTTCGCTCCGCGGCAGCAGGGGTTGCTAGTATTTGTGCTTGGTTGTGAAACAGGCTTCAAAAGAGGTTTCGCTCCGTGGCATCAGGATTCGCTAGCGTTTGTGATTGCGTGTGAAACAGGCTTCAAAAGAGGTTTCGCTCTGTGCCAGCAGGATTCGTTGGCGTTTGTGCATGCTTGTGAGACAGGCTTAAAAAGAGGTTGCGCTCCGTGCAGCAGGATTCGCTAGCCTTTGTGCTTGCTTCTGAAACAGGCTTCAAAAGAGGCTTCGCTCTGTGGCAGCAGGATTGGCTAGCGTTTGTGCTTGCTTGTGAAACAGGCTTCAAAAGAGGTTTCGCTCCATGGCAGCAGGATTCGCTAGCGTTTGTGCTTGCTTGTGAAACAGACTTCAAAAGAGGTTTCGCTGCGTGGCAGCAGGATACGCCAGTATTTGTGCTAGGATGTGAAACAGGCTTCAAAAGAGGCTTCGCTCTGTGGCATCAGGATTTGCTAGTGCTTGTAGTTGCTTGTGAAACAGGCTTCAAAAGAGGTTTCGCTGTGTGGCAGCAGGATTTGCAAGCGCTTTTGCTTGCTTGTGAAACAGGCTTCACAAGAGGTTTCGCTGTGTGGCAGCAGGATTTGCAAGCGTTTTTGCTTGCTTGTGAAACAGACTTCAAGAGAGGTTTCGCTTCGTGGCAGCAGGATTCGCTAGCGTTATTGCTTGCTTGTGAAACAGACCTCAAAAGAGGTTTCGCATCGTGGAAGCAGGATTCACTAGCGTTTGTGCTTGCTTGTGAAACAGGCTTCAAAAGATGTTTCGCTATTGTGGCAGCAGGATTCGCTAGCGTTCGTGCTTGCTTGTAAAACAGGTTTCAAAAGAGGTTCCGCTTCGTGGCAGCAGGATTGGCTAGCGTTTGTGCTTGCTTGTGAAACAGGCTTCAAATAATATTTCGCTTCGTGGCAGCAGGATTCGCTAGCGTTTGTGCTTTCTTGTGAAACAGACTTAAAAAGAGGTTTCGCTCCGTGGCAGCAGGATTCGCTAGCGTTTGTGCTTGCTTGTGAAACAGGCTTCAAAAGAGGTTTCGCTCCGTGGCAGCAGGATTCGCTAGCGTTTGTGCTTGCTTGTGAAACAGGCTTTAAAAGAGGTTTCGCTCCATGGCAGCAGGAATTGCTAGCGTTTGTGCTTGCTTGTGAAACAGGCTTCAAAACAGGTTTCGCTCCGTGGCAGCAGGATTTGCTAGCGTTTGTGCTTTCTTGTGAAAAAGACTTCAAAAGAGGTTTCGCTCCGTGGCAGCAGGATTCGCTAGCGTTTGTGCTTTCTTGTGAAACAGACTTCAAAAGAGGTTTCGCTCCGTGGCAGCAGGATTCGCTGGCGTTTGTGCTTGCTTGTGAGACAGGCTTCAAAAGATGTTTCGCTCCGCGGCAGCAGGATTCGCTAGTATTTTTGCTTGCTTGTGAAACAGGCTTCAAAAGAAGTTTGCCTTCATGGCAGCAAGATTCGCAAGTTTTTGTGCTTGCTACTGAAACAGGCTTCAAAAGAGGTTTCGCTCCGTGGCAGCGGGATTCGCTAGCGTTTGTGCTTGCTTGTGAAACAATCTTCAAAAGATGTTTCGCTTCGAGGCTGCAGGATTCGCTAGCGTTTGTGCTTGCTTGTGAAACAGACTTCAAAAAAGGTTTCGCTTCGTGGAAGCAGGATTCACTAGCGTTTGTGCTTGCTTATGAAACATGCTTCAAAAGATGTTTCACTTTTGTGGCAGCAGGATTCGCTAGCTTTTGTGCTTGCTTGTGAAACATGTTTCAAAACAGATTTCGCTCCGTGCCAACAGGATTCGGTAGCGTTTGTGCTTTTTTCTGAAACAGGCTTCAAAAAAGGTTTCGCTCCGAGGCAGCAGGATTGGCTAGCGTTTGTGCTTGCTTGTGAAACAGGCTTCAAATCATGTTTTGCTTCGTGGCAGCAGGACTCGCTAGCATTTGTGCTTGGTTGTGAAACAGGTTTCAAAAGAGGTTACGCTCCGTGGGAGCAGCATTGGCAAGCGTTTGTGCTTGCTTGTGAAATAGGCTTTAAAAGAGGTTGCGCTTCGCGGCAGCAGGAATTGCTAGCGTTTGTGCTTGCTTGTGAAACAGGCTTCAAAAGAGGTTTCGCTCCGTGGCAGCAGGATTGGCTAGCGTTTGTGCTTGCTTGTGAAACCGGCTTCAAAAGAGGTTTCGCTGCATGGCAGCAGGATTCGCTAGCGTTTGTGCTTGCTTCTGAAGCAGGCTTCAAAAGATGTTTCGCTCCGGGGCAGCAGGATTTTCTAGCGTTTGCGCTTGCTTGTGAAACAGGTTTCAAAAGAGGTTTCACTCCGTGGCAGCAAAATTCGCTACCGTTTGTGCTTGCTTTTGAAACAGGCTTCAAAAGAGGTTTCGCTCCGTGGCAGCACGAGGCGCTTGTGTTTGTGCTTGCTTCTGAAGAAGGCTTCAAAAGAGGTTTCGCTCCTAGACAGCAGGATTGGTTAGAGTTTGTGCTTGCTTGTGAAACTGGCTCCAAGAGAGGTTTCGCTCCATGACAGCAGGATTCGCTAGCTTTCGTTCTTACTTGCGAAACAGGATTCAAAAGAGGTTTCGCTCCGTGGCAGCAGGATTCGCTAGCGTTTGTGCTTGCTTGTGAAACTGACTTGAAAAGAGGTTTCGCTCCGTGGCAGCACGATTCGCTTGCTTTTGTGCTTGCTTGTGAAACAGGCTTCAAAGCATATTTCGCTCCGCGGCAGCAGGAGTCGCTAGTATTTTTCCTTGGTTGTGAAACAGGCGTCAAAAGTGGTTTCGCTCCGTGGCATCAGGATTCGCTAGCGTTTGTGATTCCGTGTGAAACCAGCTCCAAAAGAGGTTTCGCACTGTGCCAGCAGGATTCGTTAGCGTTTGTGCATGCTTGTGAGACAGGCTTCAAAATAGGTTTCGCTCCGTGGCAGCAGGATTCGCTAGCGTTTGTGCTTGCTTCTGAAACAGGCTTCAAAAGAGGTTTCGCTCCGTGGCAGCAGCATTGGCAAGCGTTTTTGCTTGCTTGTGAAACAGGCTTCAAAAGATGTTTCGCTATTGTGGCAGCAGGATTCGCTAGCGTTTGTGCTTGCTTGTGAAACAGGTTTCAAAAGAAATTTCGCTCCGTGGCAACAGGATTCGCTAGCGTTTGTGTTTGCTTCTGAAACAGGCTTCAAAAGAGGTTTTGCTCCGTGGCAGCAGGATTCGCTAGCGTTTGTGCTTGCTTGTGAAACAGGTTTCAAAAGATGTTTCGCTTCGTGGCAGCAGGATTGGCTAGCGTTTGTGCTTCCTTGTGAAACAGGCTTCAAAAGAGGTTTCCCTCCATGACAGCAGGATTCGCTAGCGTTTGTGCTTGCTTGTGAAACAATTTCAAAAGAGGTTTCGCTCCATGGCAACAGGATTCGCTAGCGTTTGTGATTGCTTGTGAAACAGACTTCAAAAGAGGTTTCGCTTCGTGGAAGCAAGATTCACTAGCGTTAGTGCTTGCTTGTGAAACAGGCTTTAAAAGATGTTTCGCTTTTGTGGCAGCAGGATTCGCTAGCCTTTGTGCTTGCTTCTGAAGCAGGTTTAAAAAGATGTTTCGCTCCGGGGCAGCAGGACTCGCTAGCCTGTGCGCTTGCTTGTGAAACAGGCTTCAAAAGAGGTTGTAGTCTGTGGCAGCACGATTCGCTAGCGTTTGTGCTTTCTTGTGACACAGGCTTCAAAAGAGGTTACGCTTCGTGGAAGCAGGATTCACTAGCGTTTGTGCTTGCTTGTGAAACAGACTTAAAAAGATGTTTCGCTCCGGGGCAGCAGGATTCACTAGCGTTTGTGCTTGCTTGTGAAACAGACTTAAAAAGATGTTTCGCTCCGGGGCAGCAGGACTCGCTAGCGTGTGCGCTTGCTTGTGAAACAGGCTTCAAAAGAGGTTTCAGTCTGTGGCAGCACGATTCGCTAGCGTTTGTGCTTCCTTGTGAAACAGGCTTCAAAAGAGGTTTCGCTCCGTGGCAGCAGGATCCGCTTGCGTTTGCGCTTGCTTCTGAAGAAGGCTTCAAAAGAGGTTTCGCTCCGTGGCAGCAGAATTTGCTAGCGTTCGGGCTTGCTTGCGCAACAGGCTTCAAAAGATGTTTCGCTTCGTGGCTGCAGGATTGGCTAGCGTTTGTGCTTGCTTTTGAAGAAGGCTTCAAAAGATGTTTCGCTCCTAGGCAGCAGGATTGGTTAGCGTTTGTGCTTGCTTGTGAAAGTGGCTCCAAGAGAGGTTTCGCTCCGTGGCAGCAAGATTCGCTAGCTCTCGTGCTTACTTGCGAAACAGGCTTCAAAAGAGGTTTCGCTCCGTGGCAGCAGGATTCGCAAACGTTTGTGCTTGCTTGTGAAACAGGCTTCAAAACATGTTTCGCTTCGCGGCAGCAGGATTCGCTAGCGTTTGTGCTTTCTTGTGAAACAGGCTTCAAAAGATGTTTCGCTTCGTGGCAGCAGGATGGGCTACCGTTTGTGCTTGCTTGTGAAAGAGGCTTCAAAAGAGGTTTCGCTCCGTGGCAGCAGGATTCGCTAGCGTTTGTGCTTGCTTGTGAAACAGGGTTCAAAAGATGTTTCGCTTCGTGGCAGCAGGATTGGCTAGCGTTTGTGCTTGCTTTTGAAGAAGGCTTCAAAAGAGGTTTCGCTCCTAGGCAGCAGGATTGGTTAGCGTTTGTGCTTGCTTGTGAAAGTGGCTCCAAGAGAGGTTTCGCTCAGTGGCAGCAGGATTCGCTAGCTCTCGTGCTTACTTGCGAAACAGGATTCAAAAGAGGTTTCGCTCCGTGGCAGCTGGATTCGCAAGCGTTTGTGCTTGCTTGTGAAACAGGCTTCTAAACATGTTTCGCTTCGCGGCAGCAGGATTCGCTAGCATTTGTGCTTTCTTGTGAAACAGGCTTCAAAAGATGTTTCGCTTCGTGGCAGCAGGATTGGCTTGCGTTTGTGCTTGCTTGTGAAAGAGGCTTCAAAAGAGGTTTCGCTCCATGGCAGCAGGATTCGCTAGCGTCTGTGCTTGCTTGTGAAACAGACTTCAAAAGAGGTTTCTCTCCGTGGCAGCAGGATCCGCTTGCGTTTGCGCTTGCTTCTGAAGAAGGCTTCAAAAGAGGTTTCGCTCCGTGGCAGCAGAATTTGCTAGCGTTCGGGCTTGCTTGCGCAACAGGCTTCAAAAGATGTTTCGCTTCGTGGCAGCAGGATTGGCTAGCGTTTGTGCTTGCTGTTGAAGAAGGCTTCAAAAGATGTTTCGCTCCTAGGCAGCAGGATTGGTTAGCGTTTGTGCTTGCTTGTGAAAGTGGCTCCAAGAGAGGTTTCGCTCCGTGGCAGCAAGATTCGCTAGCTCTCGTGCTTACTTGCGAAACAGGATTCAAAAAAGGTTTCGCTTCGTGGCAGCTGGATTGGCTAGCGTTTGTGCTTGCTTGTGAAAGAGGCCTCAAAAGAGGTTTCGCTCCGTGGCAGCAGGATTCGCCAGCGTTTGTGCTTGCTTGTGAAACAGGCTTCAAAAGATGTTTCGCTTCGTGGCAGCAGGATTGGCTAGCGTTTGTGCTTGCTTTTGAAGAAGGCTTCAAAAGAGGTTTCGCTCCTAGGCAGCAGGATTGGTTAGCGTTTGTGCTTGCTTGTGAAAGTGGCTCCAAGAGAGGTTTCGCTCCGTGGCAGCAGGATTCGCTAGCTCTCGTGCTTTCTTGTGAAACAGGCTTCAAAAGATGTTTCGCTTCGTGGCAGCAGGATTGGCTAGCGTTTGTGCTTGCTTGTGAAAGAGGCTTCAAAAGAGGTTTCGCTCCATGGCAGCAGGATTCGCTAGCATCTGTGCTTGCTTGTGAAACAGACTTCAAAAGAGGTTTCGCTCCGTGGCAGCAGGATTCGCAAGCGTTTGCTTGCTTGTGAAACAGGCTTCAAAAGATGATTCGCTTTATCGCAGCAGGATTCGCTAGCGTTTGTGCTTTCTTCTGAAACAGACTTCAGAAGAGGTTTAGCTCTGTGGCATCAGGATTCGCTAGCGTTTGTGCTTGCTTTAGAGACTGGCCTCAAAAGAGGTTTCGCTCCGTGGCAGCAGGATTCGCTAGCCTTTGGGCTTGCTTGTGAAACAGGCTTCAAAAGATGTTTCGCTTCCTGGCAGCATGATTCGCTAGCGTTTGTGCTTGCTTGTGAAACTTACTTCAAAAGAGGTTTCGCTCCGTGGCAGCAGGATTCGCTTGCTTTTGTGCATTCTTGTGAAACAGGCTTCAAAGGATATTTCGCTCCGCGGCAGCAGGAGTCGCTAGTATTTGTGCTTGGTTGTGAAACAGGTGTCAAAAGTGGTTTCGCTCCGTGGCATCAGGATTCGCTAGCTTTTGTGATTGCGTGTGAAACCGGCTTCAAAAGAGGTTTCGATCTGTGCCAGCAGGATTCGTTAGCGTTTGTGCATGCTTGTGAGACAGGCTTCAAAATAGGTTTCGCTCCGGGGCAGCAGGATTCGCTGGCTTTAGTGCTTGCTTCTGAAACAGGCTTGAAAAGAGGTTTCGCTCCATGGCAACAGGATTCACTAGCGTTTGTGCTTTCTTGTGAAACAGGCTTCAAAAGATGTTTCGCTTTTGTGGCAGTAGGATTCGCTAGCCTTTGTGCTTGCTTCTGAAGCAGGCTTAAAAAGATGTTTCGCTCCGGGGCAGCAGGACTCGCTAGCGTGTGCGCTTGCTTGTTAAACAGGCTTCAAAAGAGGTTTCAGTCCGTGGCAGCAGAATTTGCTAGCGTTCGGGCTTGCTTGCGAACAGGATTCAAAAGATGTTTCGCTCCGTTGCAGCAGGAATGGCAAGCGTTTTTGCTTGCTTGTGAAACAGGCTTCAAAAGTTGTTTCGCTATTGTGGCAGCAGGATTCGCTAGCGTTTGTGCTTGCTTGTGAAACAGGTTTCAAAAGAAATTTCGCTCCGTGGCAACAGGATTCGCTAGCGTTTGTGTTTGCTTCTGAAACAGGTTTCAAAAGAGGATTTGCTCTGTGGCAGCAGGAGTGGGTAGCGTTTGTGCTTGCTTGTGAAACAGACTTCAAACCGTGTTTCGCTTCGTGGCAGCAGGATTCGCTAGTGTTTGTGCTTGCTTGTGAAACAGGCTTCAAAACATGTTTCGCTTCGCGGCAGCAGGATTCGCTAGCGTTTGTGCTTTCTTGTGAAACAGACTTCCAAAGAGGTTTCGCTCCGTGGCAGCAGGATTCGCTAGCGTTTGTGCTTGCTTGTGAAACAGGCTTCAAAAGATGTTTCGCTTCGTGGCAGCAGGATTGGCTAGCGTTTGTGCTTGCTTGTGAAACAGGCTTCAAAAGAGGTTTCCCTCCATGACAGCAGGATTCGCTAGCGTTTGTGCTTGCTTGTGAAACAATTTCAAAAGAGGTTTCGCTCCATGGCAACAGGATTCGCTAGCGTTTGTGATTGCTTGTGAAACAGACTTCAAAAGAGGTTTCGCTTCGTGGAAGCAGGATTCACTAGCGTTAGTGCTTGCTTGTGAAGCAGGCTTTAAAAGATGTTTCGCTTTTGTGGCAGCAGGATTCGCTAGCCTTTGTGCTTGCTTCTGAAGCAGGCTTAAAAAGATGTTTCGCTCCGGGGCAGCAGGACTCGCTAGCGTGTGCGCTTGCTTGTGAAACAGGCTTCAAAAGAGGTTTCAGTCTGCGGCAGCACGATTCGCTAGCGTTTTGTGCTTTCTTGTGACACAGGCTTCAAAGAGGTTACGCTTCGTGGAAGCAGGATTCACTAGCGTTTGTGCTTGCTTGTGAAACAGACTTAAAAAGATGTTTCGCTCCGGGGCAGCAGGACTCGCTAGCGTGTGCGCTTGCTTGTGAAACAGGCTTCAAAAGAGGTTTCAGTCTGTGGCAGCACGATTCGCTAGCATTTGTGCTTGCTTGTGAAACAGGCTTCAAAAGAGGTTTCGCTCCGTGCCAGCAGGATCCGCTTGCGTTTGTGCTTGCTTCTGAAGAAGGCTTCAAAAGAGGTTTCGCTCCGTGGCAGCAGAATTTGCTAGCGTTCGGACTTGCTTGCGCAACAGGCTTCAAAAGATGTTTCGCTTCGAGGCAGCAGGATTGGCTAGCGTTTGTGCTTGCTTTTGAAGAAGGCTTCAAAAGATGTTTTGCTCCTAGGCAGCAGGATTGGTTAGCGTTTGTGCTTGCTTGTGAAAGTGGCTCCAAGAGAGGTTTCGCTCCGTGGCAGCAAGATTCGCTAGCTCTCGTGCTTACTTGCGAAACAGGATTCAAAAGAGGTTTCGCTCCGTGGCAGCAGGATTCGCAAACGTTTGTGCTTGCTTGTGAAACAGGCTTCAAAACATGTTTCGCTTCGCGGCAGCAGGATTCGCTAGCGTTTGTGCTTTCTTGTGAAACAGGCTTCAAAAGATGGTTCGCTTCGTGGCAGCAGGATTGGCTAGCGTTTGTGCTTGCTTGTGAAAGAGGCTTCAAAAGAGGTTCGCTTCATGGCAGCAGGATTCGCTAGCGTTTGTGCTTGCTTGTGAAACAGACTTCAAAAGAGGTTTCGCTCCGTGGCAGCAGGATTCGCAAGCGTTTGCTTGCTTGTGAAACAGGCTTCAAAAGATGTTTCGCTTCGTGGCAGCAGGCTTGGCTAGCGTTTGTGCTTGCTTTTGAAGAAGGCTTCAAAAGAGGTTTCGCTCCTAGGCAGCAGGATTGGTTAGCGTTTGTGCTTGCTTGTGAAAGTGGCTCGAAGAGAGGTTTCGCTCCGTGGCAGCAGGATTCGCTAGCTCTCGTGCTTACTTGCGAAACAGGATTCAAAAGAGGTTTCGCTCCGTGGCAGCAGGATTCGCAAGCGTTTGTGCTTGCTTGTGAAACAGGCTTCTAAACATGTTTCGCTTCGCGGCAGCAGGATTCGCTAGCGTTTGTGCTTTCTTGTGAAACAGGCTTCAAAAGATGTTTCGCTTCGTGGCAGCAGGATTGGCTAGCGTTTGTGCTTGCTTGTGAAAGAGGCTTCAAAAGAGGTTTCGCTCCATGGCAGCAGGATTCACTAGCGTCTGTGCTTGCTTGTGAAACAGACTTCAAAAGAGGTTTCGCTCCGTGGCAGCAGGATTCGCAAGCGTTTGCTTGCTTGTGAAACAGGCTTCAAAAGATGATTCGCTTTATCGCAGCAGGATTCGCTAGCGTTTGTGCTTTCTTCTGAAACAGACTTCAAAATGGTTTAGCTCTGTGGCATCAGGATTCGCTAGCGTTTGTGCTTGCTTTAGAGACAGGCCTCAAAAGAGGTTTCGCTCCGTGGCAGCAGGATTCGCTAGCCTTTGGGCTTGCTTGTGAAACAGGCTTCAAAAGAGGTTTCGCTCCGTGGCAGCAGGATTCGCTTGCTTTTGTGCTTGCTTGTGAAACAGGCTTCAAAGGATATTTCGCTCTGTGCCAGCAGGATTCGTTCGCGTTTGTGCATGCTTGTGAGACAGGCTTAAAAATAGGTTTCGCTCCGGGGCAGCAGGATTCGCTGGCGTTTGTGCTTGCTTCTGAAACAGGCTTGAAAAGAGGTTTCGCTCCATGGCAACAGGATTCACTAGCCTTTGTGCTTGCTTGTGAAACAGGCTTCAAAAGATGTTTCGCTTTTGTGGCAGTAGGATTCGCTAGCCTTTGTGCTTGCTTCTGAAGCAGGCTTATAAAGATGTTTCTCTCCGGGGCAGCAGGACTCGCTAGCGTGTGCGCTTGCTCGTTAAACAGGCTTCAAAAGAGGTTTCAGTCCGTGGCAGCAGGAGTGGGTAGCGTTTGTGCTTGGTTGTGAAACAGACTTCAAACCGTGTTTCGCTTCGTGGCAGCAGGATTCGCCAGTGTTTGTGCTTGCTTGTGAAACAGGCTTCAAAACATGTTTCGCTTCGCGGCAGCAGGATTCGCTAGCGTTTGTGCTTTCTTGTGAAACAGACTTCCAAAGAAGTTTCGCTCCGTGGCAGCAGGATTCGCTAGCGTTTGTGCTTGCTTGTGAAACAGGCTTCAAAAGATGTTTCGCTTCGTGGCAGCAGGATTGGCTAGCGTTTGTGCTTGCTTGTGAAACAGGCTTCAAAAGAGGTTTCCCTCCATGACAGCAGGATTCGCTAGCGTTTGTGCTTGCTTGTGAAGCAATTTCAAAAGAGGTTTCGCTCCATGGCAACAGGATTCGCTAGCGTTTGTGATTGCTTGTGAAACAGACTTCAAAAGAGGTTTCGCTTCGTGGAAGCAGGATTCACTAGCGTTAGTGCTTGCTTGTGAAACAGGCTTTAAAAGATGTTTCGCTTTTGTGGCAGCAGGACTCGCTAGCGTGTGCGCTTGCTTGTGAAACAGGCTTCAAAAGAGGTTTCAGTCTGTGGCAGCACGATTCGCTAGCGTTTGTGCTTTCTTGTGACACAGGCTTCAAAAGAGGTTACGCTTCGTGGAAGCAGGATTCACTAGCGTTTGTGCTTGCTTGTGAAACAGACTTAAAAAGATGTTCGCTCCGGGGCAGCAGGACTCGCTAGCGTGTGCGCTTGCTTGTGAAACAGGCTTCAAAAGAGGTTTCAGTCTGTGGCAGCAGGATCCGCTTGCGTTTGTGCTTGCTTCCGAAGAAGGCTTCAAAAGAGGTTTCGCTCCGTGGCAGCAGAATTTGCTAGCGTTCGGGCTTGCTTGCGCAACAGGCTTCAAAAGATGTTTCGCTTCGTGGCAGCAGGATTGGCTAGCGTTTGTGCTTGCTTTTGAAGAAGGCTTCAAAAGATGTTTCGCTTTTGTGGCAGTAGGATTCGTTAGCCTTTGTGCTTGCTTCTGAAGCAGGCTTAAAAAGATGTTTCGCTCCGGGGCAGCAGGACTCGCTAGCGTGTGCGCTTGCTTGTTAAACAGGCTTCAAAAGAGGTTTCAGTCCGTGGCAGCAGAATTTTCTAGCGTTCGGGCTTGCTTGCGCAACAGGATTCAAAAGATGTTTCGCTCCGTGACAGCAGGATTGGCTAGCGTGTGTGCTTGCTTGTGAAACAGGCTTCAAATCATGTTTCGCTTCGTGGCAGCACGATTCGCTAGCGTTTGTGCTTTCTTGTGAAACAGACTTCAAAAGAGGTTTCGCTCCGTGGCAGCAGGATTCGCTGGCGTTTGTGCTTGCATGTGAGACAGGCTTCAAAAGATGTTTCGCTCCGCTGCAGCAGGATTCGCTAGTATTTTTGCTTGCTTGCGAAACAGTCTTCAAAATAAGTTTCCCTCCATGGCAGCAGGATTCGCTAGCTTTTGTGCTTTCTTGTGAAACAGGCTTCAAAAGAAGTTTCCCTCCGTGGCAGCAGGATTCGCAAGTTTTGGCGCTTGCTTGTGAAACAAGTTTCAAAAGAGGTTTCACTCCGTAGCAGCAGGATTCGCTAGCGTTTGTGCTTGCTTGTGAAACAGGCTTCAAAAGATGTTTCGCTTCGTGGCAGCTGGATTGGCTAGCGTTTGTGCTTGCTTGTGAAACAGGCTTCAAAAGAGGTTTCCCTCCATGACAGCAGGATTCGCTAGCGTTTGTGCTTGCTTCTGAAGCAGGCTTCAAAAGATGTTTCGCTCCGGGCCAGCAGGATTCGCTAGCGTTTGCGCTTGCTTGTGAAACAGGTTTCAAAAGAGGTTTCACTCCGTGGCAGCAGGATTCGCTAGCGTTTGTGCTTTCTTGTGAAACAGACTTCAAAAGAGGTTTCCCTCCGTGGCAGCAGGATTCACTGTCGTTTGTGCTTGCTTGTGAAACAGGCTTCAAAAGATGTTTCGCTTCATGGCAGCAGGATTCGCTAGCGTCTGTGCTTGCTTGTGAAACAGACTTAAAGAGAGGTTTCGCTCCGTGGCAGCAGGATTCGCAAGCGTTTGTGCTTGCTTGTGAAACAGGCTTCAAAACATGTTTCGCTTCGCGGCAGCAGGATTCGCTAGCGTTTGTGCTTTCTTCTGAACCAGGCTTCAAAAGATGTTTCGCTTCGTGGCAGCAGGATTGGCTAGCGTTTGTGCTTGCTTGTGAAAGAGGCTTCAAAAGAGGTTTCGCTCCATGGCAGCAGGATTCGCTAGCGTTTGTGCTTGCTTGTGAAACAGACTTCAAAAGAGGTTTCGCTCCGTGGCAGCAGGATTCGCAAGCGTTTGTGCTTGCTTCTGAAGAAGGCCTCAAAAGAGGTTTCGCTCCAAGGCAGCAGGATTGGTTAGCGTTTGTGCTTGCTTGTGAAAGTGGCTCCAAGAGAGGTTTCGCTCCGTGGCAGCAGGATTCGCTAGCTCTCGTGCTTACTTGCGAAACAGGATTCAAAAGAGGTTTCGCTCCGTGGCAGCAGGATTCGCAGGCGTTTGTGCTTGCTTGTGAAACAGGCTTCAAAACATGTTTCGCTTCGGCAGCAGGATTCGCTAGCGTTTGTGCTTTCTTGTGAAACAGGCTTCAAAAGATGTTTCGTTTCGTGGTAGCAGGATTCGCTAGCGTCTGTGCTTGCTTGTGAAACAGACTTCAAAAGAGGTTTCGCTCCGTGGCAGCAGGATTCGCAAGCGTTTGCTTGCTTGTGAAACAGGCTTCAAAAGATGATTCGCTTTATCGCAGCAGGATTCGCTAGCGTTTGTGCTTTCTTCTGAAACAGACTTCAAAAGAGGTTTAGCTTTGTGGCATCAGGATTCGCTAGCGTTTGTGCATGCTTTAGTAGAGACAGGCCTCAAAAGAGGTTTCGCTCCGTGGCAGCAGGATTTGCTAGTCTTTGGGCTTGCTTGTGAAACAGGCTTCAATAGATGTTTCGCTTCCTGGCAGCAGGATTCGCTAGCGTTTTTGCTTGCTTTGAAACTTACTTCAAAAGAGGTTTCGCTCCGTGGCAGCAGGATTCGCTTGCTTTTGTGCTTGCTTGTGAAACAGGCTTCAAAGGATATTTCGCTCCGCGGCAGCAGGAGTCGCTAGTATTTGTGCTTGGTTGTGAAACAGGTGTCAAAAGTGGTTTCGCTCTGTGGCATCAGGATTCGCTAGCTTTTGTGATTGCGTGTGAAACCGGCTTCAAAAGAGGTTTCGCTCCGCGGCAGCAGGAGTCGCTAGTATTTGTGCTTGGTTGTGAAACAGGTGTCAAAAGTGGTTTCGCTCCGTGGCATCAGGATTCGCTAGCTTTTGTGATTGCGTGTGAAACCTGCTTCAAAAGAGGTTTTGCTCCGTGGCAGCAGGAGTGGGTAGCGTTTGTGCTTGCTTGTGAAACAGGCTTCAAAAGATGTTTCGCTATTGTGGCAGCAGGATTCGCTAGCGATTGTGCTTGCTTGTGAAACAGGTTTCAAAAGAAATTTCGCTCCGTGGCAACAGGATTCGCTAGCGTTTGTGTTTGCTTCTGAAACAGGCTTCAAAAGAGGTTTCGCTCCGTGGCAGCAGGAGTGGGTAGCGTTTGTGCTTGCTTGTGAAACAGGCTTCAAACCGTGTTTTGCTTCGTGGCAGCAGGATTCGTTAGCGTTGGTGTTGCTTGTGAAACAGGCTTGAAAAGATGTTTCGCTTCCTGGCAGCAGGATTCGCTAGCGTTTGTGCTTGCTTGTGAAACTTTCTTCAAAAGAGGTTTCGCTCCGTGGCAGCAGGATTCGCTTGCTTTTGTGCTTGCTTGTGAAACAGGCTTCAAAGGATATTTCGCTCCGCGGCAGCAGGAGTCGCTAGTATTTGTGCTTGGTTGTGAAACAGGTGTCAAAAGTGGTTTCGCTCCGTGGCATCAGGATTCGCTAGCTTTTGTGATTGCGTGTGAAACCTGCTTCAAAAGAGGTTTTGCTCCGTGGCAGCAGGAGTGGGTAGCGTTTGTGCTTGCTTGTGAAACAGGCTTCAAACCGTGTTTCGCTTCGTGGCAGCAGGATTCGCTAGTGTTTGTGCTTGCTTGTGAAACAGGCTTAAAAAAAGATGTTTCGCTTCGCGGCAGCAGGATTCGCTAGCGTTTGTGCTTTCTTGTGAAACAGACTTCCAAAGAGGCTTCGCTTCGTGGCAGCAGGATTCGCTAGCGTTTGCGCTTGCTTGTAAAACATGCTTCAAAAGATGTTTCGCTTCGTGGCAGCAGGATTGGCTAGCGTTTGTGCTTGCTTGTGAAACAGGCTTCAAAAGAGGTTTCCCTCCATGACAGCAGGATTCGCTAGCGTTTGTGCTTGCTTGTGAAACAATTTCAAAAGAGGTTTCGCTCCATGGCAACAGGATTCGCTAGCGTTTGTGATTGCTTGTGAAACAGACTTCAAAAGAGGTTTCGCTTCGTGGAAGCAGGATTCGCTTGCGTTCGTGCTTGCTTGTGAAACTGACTTCAAAAGAGGTGTCGCTCCGTGACAGCAGGATTCGCAAGCCTTTGTGCTTGCTATTGAAACAGGCTTCAAAAGATGATTCGCTTTATCGCAGCAGGATTCGCTAGCGTTTGTGCTTTCTTCTGAAACAGACTTCAAAAGAGGTTTAGCTCTGTGGCATCAGGATTCGCTAGCGTTTGTGCTTGCTTTAGAGACAGGCCTCAAAAGAGGTTTCGCTCCGTGGCAGCAGGATTCGCTAGCCTTTGGGCTTGCTTGTGAAACAGGCTTCAAAAGATGTTTCGCTTCCTGGCAGCAGGATTCGCTAGCGTTTGTGCTTGATTGTGAAACTTTCTTCAAAAGAGGTTTCGCTCCGTGGCAGCAGGATTCGCTTGGTTTTGTGCTTGCTTGTGAAACAGGCTTCAAAGGATATTTCGCTCCGCGGCAGCAGGAGTCGCTAGTATTTGTGCTTGGTTGTGAAACAGGTGTCAAAAGTGGTTTCGCTCCGTGGAACCAGGATTCGCTAGCTTTTGTGATTGCGTGTGAAACCAGCTTCAAAAGAGGTTTCGCTCTGTGCCAGCAGGATTCGTTAGCGTTTTCGCATGCTTGTGCGACAGGCTTCAAAATAGGTTTCGCGCCGTGGCAGCAGGATTCGCTAGCGTTTGTGCTTGCTTCTGAAACAGGCTTGAAAAGAGGTTTCGCTCAGTGGCAGCAGGATTGGCAAGCGTTTTTGCTTGCTTGTGAAACAGGCTTCAAAAGATGTTTCGCTATTGTGGCAGCAGGATTCGCTAGCGTTTGTGCTTGCTTGTGAAACAGGTTTCAAAAGAAATTTCGCTCCGGGGCAACAGGATTCGCTAGCATTTGTGTTTGCTTCTGAAACAGGCTTCAAAAGAGGTTTCGCTCCGTGGCAGCAGGAGTGGGTAGCGTTTGTGCTTGCTTGTGAAACAGGCTTCAAACCGTGTTTCGCTTCGTGGCAGCAGGATTCGTTAGCGTTAGTGTTGCTTGTGAAACAGGCTTGAAAAGAGGTTTCGCTCCGTGGCAGCAGGATTCGCTAGCGTTCGTGCTTGCTTGCGAAACAAGATTCAAAAGATGTTTCGCTCCGTGGCAGCAGGATTCGCTAGCCTTTGGGCTTGCTTGTGAAACAGGCTTCGAAAGAAATTTCGCTCCGTGGCAACAAGATTCGCTAGCGTTTGTGCTTGCTTCTGAAACAGGCTTCAAAAGAGGTTTCGCTCCGTGGCAGCACGATTCGCTAGCGTTTGTGCTTTCTTGTGAAACAGACTTCAAAAGAGGTTTCGCTCCGTGGCAGCGGGATTCGCTGGCGTTTGTGCTTGCTTGTGAAACAATTTCAAAAGAGGTTTCACTCTGTAGCAGCAGGATTCGCTAGCGTTTGTGCTTCCTTGTGAAACAGGCTTCAAAAGATGTTTCGCTTCGTGGCAGCAGGATTGGCTAGCGTTTGTGCTTGCTTGTGAAACAGACTTCAAAAGAGGTTTCCCTCCATGACAGCAGGATTCGCTTGCTTTTGTGCTTGCTTGTGAAACAGGCTTCAAAGGATATTTCGCTCCGCGGCAGCAGGAGTCGCTAGTATTTGTGCTTGGTTGTGAAACAGGTGTCAAAAGTGGTTTCGCTCCGTGGCAACAGGATTCGCTAGCGTTTGTGATTGCTTGTGAAACAGACTTCAAAAGTGGTTTCGCTTCGTGGAAGCAGGATTCACTAGCGTTAGTGCTTGCTTGTGAAACAGGCTTCAAAAGATGTTTCGCTTTTGTGGCAGCAGGATTCGCTAGCCTTTGTGCTTGCTTCTGAAGCAGGCGTAAAAAGATGTTTTGCTCCGGGGCACAAGGACTCGCTAGCGTGTGCGCTTGCTTGTGAAACAGGCTTCAAAAGAGGTTTCAGTCTGTGGCAGCAGGATTCGCTAGCGTTTGTGCTTTCTTCTGAAACAGACTTCAAAAGAGGTTTAGCTTTGTGGCATCAGGATTCGCTAGCGTTTGTGCATGCTTTAGAGACAGGCCTCAAAAGAGGTTTCGCTCCGTGGCAGCAGGATTTGCTAGTCTTTGGGCTTGCTTGTGAAACAGGCTTCAATAGATGTTTCGCTTCCTGGCAGCAGGATTCGCTAGCGTTTGTGCTTGCTTTGAAACTTACTTCAAAAGAGGTTTCGCTCCGTGGCAGCAGGATTCGCTTGCTTTTGTGCTTGCTTGTGAAACAGGCTTCAAAGGATATTTCGCTCCGCGGCAGCAGGAGTCGCTAGTATTTGTGCTTGGTTGTGAAACAGGTGTCAAAAGTGGTTTCGCTCCGTGGCATCAGGATTCGCTAGCTTTTGTGATTGCGTGTGAAACCGGCTTCAAAAGAGGTTTCGCTCTGTGCCATCAGGATTCATTAGCGTTTGTGCATGCTTGTGAGACAGGCTTCAAAATATGTTTCGCTCCGTGGCAGCAGGATTCGCTAGCGTTTGTGCTTGCTTCTGAAACAGGCTTGAAAAGAGGTTTCGCTCCCTGGCAGCAGGATTGGCAAGCGTTTTTGCTTGCTTGTGAAACAGGCTTCAAAAGATGTTTCGCTATTGTGGCAGCAGGATTCGCTAGCGATTGTGCTTGCTTGTGAAACAGGTTTCAAAAGAAATTTCGCTCCGTGGCAACAGGATTCGCTAGCGTTTGTGTTTGCTTCTGAAACAGGCTTCAAAAGAGGTTTCGCTCCGTGGCAGCAGGAGTGGGTAGCGTTTGTGCTTGCTTGTGAAACAGGCTTCAAACCGTGTTTTGCTTCGTGGCAGCAGGATTCGTTAGCGTTAGTGTTGCTTGTGAAACAGGCTTGAAAAGATGTTTCGCTTCCTGGCAGCAGGATTCGCTAGCGTTTGTGCTTGCTTGTGAAACTTTCTTCAAAAGAGGTTTCGCTCCGTGGCAGCAGGATTCGCTTGCTTTTGTGCTTGCTTGTGAAACAGGCTTCAAAGGATATTTCGCTCCGCGGCAGCAGGAGTCGCTAGTATTTGTGCTTGGTTGTGAAACAGGTGTCAAAAGTGGTTTCGCTCCGTGGCATCAGGATTCGCTAGCTTTTGTGATTGCGTGTGAAACCGGCTTCAAAAGAGGTTTTGCTCCGTGGCAGCAGGAGTGGGTAGCGTTTGTGCTTACTTGTGAAACAGGCTTCAAACCGTGTTTCGCTTCGTGGCAGCAGGATTTCCTAGTGTTTGTGCTTGCTTGTGAAACAGGCTTAAAAAAACATGTTTCGCTTCGCGGCAGCAGGATTCGCTAGCGTTTGTGCTTTCTTGTGAAACAGACTTCCAAAGAGGTTTCGCTTCGTGGCAGCAGGATTCGCTAGCGTTTGTGCTTGCTTGTGAAACAGGCTTCAAAAGATGTTTCGCTTCGTGGCAGCAGGATTGGCTAGCGTTTTTGCTTGCTTGTGAAACAGGCTTCTAAAGAGGTTTCCCTTCATGACAGCAGGATTCGCTAGCGTTTGTGCTTGCTTGTGAAACAATTTCAAAAGAGGTGTCGCTCCATGGCAACAGGATTCGCTAGCGTTTGTGATTGCTTGTGAAACAGACTTCAAAAGAAGTTTCGCTTCGTGGAAGCAGGATTCGCTTGCGTTTGTGCTTGCTTGTGAAACTGACTTCAAAAGAGGTTTCGCTCCGTGGCAGCAGGATTCGCAAGCCTTTGTGCTTGCTATTGAAACAGGCTTCAAAAGATGATTCGCTTTATCGCAGCAGGATTCGCTAGCGTTTGTGCTTTCTTCTGAAACAGACTTCAAAAGAGGTTTAGCTCTGTGGCATCAGGATTCGCTAGCGTTTGTGCTTGCTTTAGAGACAGGCCTCAAAAGAGGTTTCGCTCCGTGGCAGCAGGATTCGCTAGCCTTTGGGCTTGCTTGTGAAACAGGCTTCAAAAGATGTTTCGCTTCCTGGCAGCAGGATTCGCTAGCGTTTGTGCTTGATTGTGAAACTTTTTTCAAAAGAGGTTTCGCTCCGTGGCAGCAGGATTCGCTTGGTTTTGTGCTTGCTTGTGAAACAGGCTTCAAAGGATATTTCGCTCCGCGGCAGCAGGAGTCGCTAGTATTTGTGCTTGGTTGTGAAACAGGTGTCAAAAGTGGTTTCGCTCCGTGGAATCAGGATTCGCTAGCTTTTGTGATTGCGTGTGAAACCAGCTTCAAAAGAGGTTTCGCTCTGTGCCAGCAGGATACGTTAGCGTTTTTGCATGCTTGTGAGACAGGCTTCAAAATAGGTTTCGCTCCGTGGCAGCAGGATTCGCTAGCGTTTGTGCTTGCTTCTGAAACAGGCTTGAAAAGAGGTTTCGCTCAGTGGCAGCAGGATTGGCAAGCGTTTTTGCTTGCTTGTGAAACAGGCTTCAAAAGATGTTTCGCTATTGTGGCAGCAGGATTCGCTAGCGTTTGTGCTTGCTTGTGAAACAGGTTTCAAAAGAAGTTTCGCTCCGTGGCAACAAGATTCGCTAGCGTTTGTGTTTGCTTCTGAAACAGGCTTCAAAGGAGGTTTCGCTCCGTGGCAGCACGATTCGCTAGCGTTTGTGCTTTCTTGTGAAACAGACTTCAAAAGAGGTTTTGCTCCGTGGCAGCAGGATTCGCTGGCGTTTGTGCTTGCATGTGAGACAGGGTGCAAAAGATGTTTCGCTACGCGGCAGCAGGATTCGCTAGTATTTTTGCTTGCTTGCGAAACAGTCTTCAAAATAAGTTTCCCTCCATGGCAGCAGGATTCGCTAGCTTTTGTGCTTTCTTGTGAAACAGGCTTCAAAAGAAGTTTCCCTCCGTGGCAGCAGGATTCGCAAGTATTTGCGCTCGCTTGTGAAACAATTTCAAAAGAGGTTTCACTCTGTAGCAGCAGGATTCGCTAGCGTTTGTGCTTCCTTGTGAAAGAGGCTTCAAAAGATGTTTCGCTTCGTGGCAGCAGGATTGGCTAGCGTTTGTGCTTGCTTGTGAAACAGACTTCAAAAGAGGTTTCCCTCCATGACAGCAGGATTCGCTAGCGTTTGTGCTTGCTTGTGAAACAATTTCAAAAGAGGTTTCGCTCCATGGCAACAGGATTCGCTAGCGTTTGTGATTGCTTGTGAAACAGACTTCAAAAGTGGTTTCGCTTCGTGGAAGCAGGATTCACTAGCGTTAGTGCTTGCTTGTGAAACAGGCTTCAAAAGATGTTTCGCTTTTGTGGCAGCAGGATTCGCTAGCCTTTGTGCTTGCTTCTGAAGCAGGCTTAAAAAGATGTTTTGCTCCGGGGCAGAAGGACTCGCTAGCGTGTGCGCTTGCTTGTGAAACAGGCTTCAAAAGAGGTTTCAGTCTGTGGCAGCACGATTCGCTAGCGTTTGTGCTTTCTTGTGAAACAGGCTTCAAAAGAGGTTTCGCACCGTGGCAGCTGGATCCGCTTTGCGTTTGTGCTTGCTTCTGAAGAAGGCTTCAAAAGAGGTTTCGCTCCGTGGCAGCAGAATTTTCTAGCGTTCGGGCTTGCTTGCGCAACAGGCTTCAAAAGATGTTTCGCTTCATGGCAGCAGAATTGGCTAGCGTTTGTGCTTGCTTGTGAATCCGGCTTCAAAAGAGGTTTCGCTGCATGGCAGCAGGATTCGCTAGCGTTTGTGCTTGCTTCTGAAGCAGGCTTCAAAAGATGTTTCGCTCCGGGCCAGCAGGATTCGCTAGCGTTTGTGCTTGCTTCTGAAACAGGCTTGAAAAGAGGTTTCGCTCCCTGGCAGCAGGATTGGCAAGCGTTTTTGCTTGCTTGTGAAACAGGCTTCAAAAGATGTTTCGCTATTGTGGCAGCAGGATTCGCTAGCGATTGTGCTTGCTTGTGAAACAGGTTTCAAAAGAAATTTCGCTCCGTGGCAACAGGATTCGCTAGCGTTTGTGTTTGCTTCTGAAACAGGCTTCAAAAGAGGTTTCGCTCCGTGGCAGCAGGAGTGGGTAGCGTTTGTGCTTGCTTGTGAAACAGGCTTCAAACCGTGTTTTGCTTCGTGGCAGCAGGATTCGTTAGCGTTAGTGTTGCTTGTGAAACAGGCTTGAAAAGATGTTTCGCTTCCTGGCAGCAGGATTCGCTAGCGTTTGTGCTTGCTTGTGAAACTTTCTTCAAAAGAGGTTTCGCTCCGTGGCAGCAGGATTCGCTTGCTTTTGTGCTTGCTTGTGAAACAGGCTTCAAAGGATATTTCGCTCCGCGGCAGCAGGAGTCGCTAGTATTTGTGCTTGGTTGTGAAACAGGTGTCAAAAGTGGTTTCGCTCCGTGGCATCAGGATTCGCTAGCTTTTGTGATTGCGTGTGAAACCGGCTTCAAAAGAGGTTTTGCTCCGTGGCAGCAGGAGTGGGTAGCGTTTGTGCTTACTTGTGAAACAGGCTTCAAACCGTGTTTCGCTTCGTGGCAGCAGGATTTCCTAGTGTTTGTGCTTGCTTGTGAAACAGGCTTAAAAAAACATGTTTCGCTTCGCGGCAGCAGGATTCGCTAGCGTTTGTGCTTTCTTGTGAAACAGACTTCCAAAGAGGTTTCGCTTCGTGGCAGCAGGATTCGCTAGCGTTTGTGCTTGCTTGTGAAACAGGCTTCAAAAGATGTTTCGCTTCGTGGCAGCAGGATTGGCTAGCGTTTTTGCTTGCTTGTGAAACAGGCTTCTAAAGAGGTTTCCCTTCATGACAGCAGGATTCGCTAGCGTTTGTGCTTGCTTGTGAAACAATTTCAAAAGAGGTGTCGCTCCATGGCAACAGGATTCGCTAGCGTTTGTGATTGCTTGTGAAACAGACTTCAAAAGAAGTTTCGCTTCGTGGAAGCAGGATTCGCTTGCGTTTGTGCTTGCTTGTGAAACTGACTTCAAAAGAGGTTTCGCTCCGTGGCAGCAGGATTCGCAAGCCTTTGTGCTTGCTATTGAAACAGGCTTCAAAAGATGATTCGCTTTATCGCAGCAGGATTCGCTAGCGTTTGTGCTTTCTTCTGAAACAGACTTCAAAAGAGGTTTAGCTCTGTGGCATCAGGATTCGCTAGCGTTTGTGCTTGCTTTAGAGACAGGCCTCAAAAGAGGTTTCGCTCCGTGGCAGCAGGATTCGCTAGCCTTTGGGCTTGCTTGTGAAACAGGCTTCAAAAGATGTTTCGCTTCCTGGCAGCAGGATTCGCTAGCGTTTGTGCTTGATTGTGAAACTTTTTTCAAAAGAGGTTTCGCTCCGTGGCAGCAGGATTCGCTTGGTTTTGTGCTTGCTTGTGAAACAGGCTTCAAAGGATATTTCGCTCCGCGGCAGCAGGAGTCGCTAGTATTTGTGCTTGGTTGTGAAACAGGTGTCAAAAGTGGTTTCGCTCCGTGGAATCAGGATTCGCTAGCTTTTGTGATTGCGTGTGAAACCAGCTTCAAAAGAGGTTTCGCTCTGTGCCAGCAGGATACGTTAGCGTTTTTGCATGCTTGTGAGACAGGCTTCAAAATAGGTTTCGCTCCGTGGCAGCAGGATTCGCTAGCGTTTGTGCTTGCTTCTGAAACAGGCTTGAAAAGAGGTTTCGCTCAGTGGCAGCAGGATTGGCAAGCGTTTTTGCTTGCTTGTGAAACAGGCTTCAAAAGATGTTTCGCTATTGTGGCAGCAGGATTCGCTAGCGTTTGTGCTTGCTTGTGAAACAGGTTTCAAAAGAAGTTTCGCTCCGTGGCAACAAGATTCGCTAGCGTTTGTGTTTGCTTCTGAAACAGGCTTCAAAGGAGGTTTCGCTCCGTGGCAGCACGATTCGCTAGCGTTTGTGCTTTCTTGTGAAACAGACTTCAAAAGAGGTTTTGCTCCGTGGCAGCAGGATTCGCTGGCGTTTGTGCTTGCATGTGAGACAGGGTGCAAAAGATGTTTCGCTACGCGGCAGCAGGATTCGCTAGTATTTTTGCTTGCTTCCGAAACAGTCTTCAAAATAAGTTTCCCTCCATGGCAGCAGGATTCGCTAGCTTTTGTGCTTTCTTGTGAAACAGGCTTCAAAAGAAGTTTCCCTCCGTGGCAGCAGGATTCGCAAGTATTTGCGCTCGCTTGTGAAACAATTTCAAAAGAGGTTTCACTCTGTAGCAGCAGGATTCGCTAGCGTTTGTGCTTCCTTGTGAAAGAGGCTTCAAAAGATGTTTCGCTTCGTGGCAGCAGGATTGGCTAGCGTTTGTGCTTGCTTGTGAAACAGACTTCAAAAGAGGTTTCCCTCCATGACAGCAGGATTCGCTAGCGTTTGTGCTTGCTTGTGAAACAATTTCAAAAGAGGTTTCGCTCCATGGCAACAGGATTCGCTAGCGTTTGTGATTGCTTGTGAAACAGACTTCAAAAGTGGTTTCGCTTCGTGGAAGCAGGATTCACTAGCGTTAGTGCTTGCTTGTGAAACAGGCTTCAAAAGATGTTTCGCTTTTGTGGCAGCAGGATTCGCTAGCCTTTGTGCTTGCTTCTGAAGCAGGCTTAAAAAGATGTTTTGCTCCGGGGCAGAAGGACTCGCTAGCGTGTGCGCTTGCTTGTGAAACAGGCTTCAAAAGAGGTTTCAGTCTGTGGCAGCACGATTCGCTAGCGTTTGTGCTTTCTTGTGAAACAGTCTTCAAAAGAGGTTTCGCACCGTGGCAGCTGGATCCGCTTTGCGTTTGTGCTTGCTTCTGAAGAAGGCTTCAAAAGAGGTTTCGCTCCGTGGCAGCAGAATTTTCTAGCGTTCGGGCTTGCTTGCGCAACAGGCTTCAAAAGATGTTTCGCTTCATGGCAGCAGAATTGGCTAGCGTTTGTGCTTGCTTGTGAATCCGGCTTCAAAAGAGGTTTCGCTGCATGGCAGCAGGATTCGCTAGCGTTTGTGCTTGCTTCTGAAGCAGGCTTCAAAAGATGTTTCGCTCCGGGCCAGCAGGATTCGCTAGCGTTTGCGCTTGCTTGTGAAACAGGTTTCAAAAGAGGTTTCGCTCCGTGGCAGCAGGATTCGCTAGCGTTTGTGCTTGCTTGTGAAACAGGCTTCAAAACATGTTTCGCTTCGCGGCAGCAGGATTCGCTAGCGTTTGTGCTTTCTTTTGAAACAGACTTCAAAAGAGGTTTCGCTCCGTGGCAGCAGGATTCACTGGCGTTTGTGCTTGCTTGTGAAACAGGCTTCAAAAATGTTTCGCTTCATGGCAACAGGATTCGCTAGCGTCTGTGCTTGCTTGTGAAACAGACTTAAAGAGAGGTTTCGCTTCGTGGAAGCAGGATTCACTAGCGTTTGTGCTTGCTTGTGAAACAGGCTTAAAAAGATGTTTCGCTCCGGGGAGCAGGACTCGCTAGCGTGTACGCTTGCTTCTGAAGAAGGCTTCAAAAGAGGTTTCGCTCCGTGGCAGCAGGATTCGCTAGCTTTCGTGCTTACTTGCGAAACAGGATTCAAAAGAGGTTTCGCTCCGTGGCAGCAGGATTCGCAAGCGTTTGTGCTTGCTTGTGAAACAGGCTTCAAAAATGTTTCGCTTCATGGCAACAGGATTCGCTAGCGTCTGTGCTTGCTTGTGAAACAGACTTAAAGAGAGGTTTCGCTCTGGGGAGCAGGACTCGCTAGCGTGTGCGCTTGCTTGTGAAACAGGCTTCAAAAGAGGTTTCAGTCTGTGGCAGCACGATTCGCTAGCGTTTGTGCTTGCTTGTGAAACAGGCTTCAAAAGAGGTTTCGCTCCGTGGCAGCAGGATCCGCTTGCGTTTGTGCTTGCTTCTGAAGAAGGCTTCAAAAGAGGTTTCGCTCCGTGGCAGCAGAATTTGCTAGCGTTCGGGCTTGCTTGCGCAACAGGCTTCAAAAGATGTTTCGCTTCGTGGCAGCAGGATTGGCTAGCGTTTGTGCTTGCTTTTGAAGAAGGCTTCAAAAGAGGTTTCGCTCCTAGGCAGCAGGGTTGGTTAGCGTTTGTGCTTGCTTGTAAAAGTGGCTCCAAGAGAGGTTTCGCTCCGTGGCAGCAGGATTCGCTAGCTCTCGTGCTTACTTGCGAAACAGGATTCAAAAGAGGTTTCGCTCCGTGGCAGCAGGATTCGCAAGCGTTTGTGCTTGCTTGTGAAACAGGCTTCAAAACATGTTTCGCTTCGCGGCAGCAGGACTCGCTAGCGTTTGTGCTTTTTTGTGAAACAGGCTTCAAAAGATGTTTCGCTTCGTGGCAGCAGGATTGGCTAGCGTTTGTGCTTTCTTGTGAAAAAGACTTCAAAAGAGGTTTCGCTCCGTGGCAGCAGGATTCGCTAGCGTTTGTGTTTTCTTGTGAAACAGACTTCAAAAGAGGTTTCGCTCCGTGGCAGCAGGATTCGCTGGCGTTTGTGCTTGCTTGTGAAACAGGCTTCAAAAGAGGTTTCGGTCCATGGCAACAGGATTCACTAGCGTTTGTGCTTGCTTGTGAAACAGGCTTCAAAAGATGTTTCGCTTTTGTGGCAGTAGGATTCGCTAGCCTTTGTGCTTGCTTCTGAAGCAGGCTTAAAAAGTTGTTTCGCTCCGGGGCAGCAGGAGTCGCTAGCGTGTGCGCTTGCTTGTTAAACAGGCTTCAAAAGAGGTTTCAGTCCGTGGCAGCAGAATTTGCTAGCGTTCGGGCTTGCTTGCGCAACAGGCTTCAAAAGATGTTTCGCTTCGTGGCAGCAGGATTGGCTAGCGTTTGTGCTTGCTTGTGAAACCGGCTTCAAAAGAGGTTTCGCTGCATGGCAGCAGGATTCGCTAGCGTTTGTGCTTGCTTCTGAAGCAGGCTTCAAAAGATGTTTCGCTCCGGGGCAGCAGGATTCGCTAGCGTTTGCGCTTGCTTGTGAAACAGGTTTCAAAAGAGGTTTCACTCCGTGGCAGCAAAATTCGCTACCGTTTGTGCTTGCTTTTGAAACAGGCTTCAAAAGAGGTTTCGCTCCGTGGCAGCACGAGCCGCTTGCGTTTGTGCTTGCTTCTGAAGAAGGCTTCAAAAGAGGTTTCGCTCCTAGGCAGCAGGATTGGCTAGCGTTTGTGCTTGCATGTGAAACAGGCTCCAAGAGAGGTTTCGCTCCATGGCAGGGAGATTCGCTAGCGTTTGAGCTTGCTTGTTAAAGAGGCTTCAAAAGAGGTTTCGCTCCGTGGCAGCAGGATTCGATAGCCCTTGTATTTGCGTGTGAAACAGGCTTCAAGAGAGGTTTCGCTCCGTGGGATCAGGATTCGCTAGCGTTTGTGCTTGCTTGTCAAACAGGCTTCAAAAGATGTTTTGCTCCGTGGCAGCAGTATACGCTAGCGTTTACACTTGCTTGTGAAACAGGCTTCAAAAGAGGATTCGCTCTGTTTCAGCAGGATTTGAAAGCGTTTGTGCTTGCTAGTGAAATAGGCTTCAAAAGAGGATTCGCTCCGTGGCACCAGGATTCGCTAGCGTTTGTGCTTGCTTGTGAAACAGGCTTCAAAAGAGGTTTCGCTCCATGGCAGCAGGCTTCGCTAGCCCTTGTGTTTGGGTGTGAAACAGGCTTCAAAAGAGGTTTCCCTCTGTGTGATCAGGATTCGCTAGCGTTTGTGCTTGCTTGTGAAACAGGCTTCAAAAGATGTTTCGCTCCGCGGTAGCAGGATTCGCTAGTATTTGGGCTTGCTTGTGAAACAAAATTCAATATAGGTTGCGCTCCGTGGCTGCAGGATTCGTAGCTTTCGTGCTTGCTTGTGTAACAGGTTTCAAAAGAGGTTTCGCTCCGTGGCAGCAGGATACGATAGCGTTTGTACTGGCTTGTCAAACAGACTTCAAAAAAGGTTTCGCTCCGTGGCAGCAGGATTCGCTAGCGTTTGTGCTTCCCTGTAAAATAGGCTTCAAAAGACAATTCGCTCCGTGGAAACAGCATTTGCTAGCGCATGTGCTTGCTTGTGAAACAGGCCTAAAAAGAGGTTTCGCTCCATGGCATCAGCATTCGCTAGCGCTTGTGTTTGCATGTGAAACAGGCTTCAAAAGAGGTTTTGCTCCGTGGGATCAGGATTCGGTAGCGTTCGTGCTTGCTTGCCAAACAGGCTTCAAAAGAGGTTTCACTCCGCGGCAGCAGGATTCGCTAGCGTTTGTGCTTGCTTGCGAAACAGGCTTCAAAAGACGTTTCGCTTCGTGGCAGCAGGATTCACTAGCTTTTGTGCTTGCTTCTGAAACAGGCTTCAAAAGAGGTTTCGCATCCAGGCAGCAGGATTCGCTAGCGTTTGTGCTTGCTTGGAAACAGGCTTCAAAAGAGGTATCGCTCCGCGGCAGCCGGATTCGCTAGTATTTGTGCTTGCTTGTGAAGCAGAATTCAAAAGAGGTTTCGGTCCGTGGCAGCAGGATTCGCTAGCGTTTGTGTTTGCGTGTGAAAGAGGCTTCAAAAGAGGTTTCGCTTCGTGGCAGCAGGATTCGCTAGCCTTTGTGCTTGCTTGGAAACAAGCTTCAAAAGAAGTTTCGCTCCGCGGCAGCATTATTTGCTAGTATTTGTGCTTGCTTGTGAAACAGAATTCAAAAGAGGTTTTGCTCCGTGGCATCAGGATTCGCTAGCGTTTGTGTTTGCGTGTGAATCAGGCTTCTAAAAAGGTTTTGCTTCGTGGGATCAGGATTTTGCTAGCGTTTGTGTTTGCGTGTGAAACAGGCTTCAAATAATATTTCGCTTCGTGGCAGCAGGATTCGCTAGCGTTTGTGCTTTCTTGTGAAACAGACTTAAAAAGAGGTTTCGCTCCGTGGCAGCAGTATTCGCTAGCGTTTGTGCTTGCTTGCGAAACTGGCTTCAAAAGACGTTGCGCTTCGTGGCAGCTGGATTCACTAGCTTTTGTGCTTGCGTTGAAACAGGTTACAAAAGGTTTCTCTCTGTGGCAGCAGAATTCTCTTGCGTTTGTGCTTGCTTCTGAAACAGGCTTCAAAAGAGGTTTCGCTCTGTGGCAGTGGGATTCGCTAGCGTTAGTGCTTGCTTGTGAAACAGGCTTCAAAAGAGGTTTAGCTATGTAGCAGCAGGATTTTGTAGCGTTTGTGCTTGCTTGTGAGACAGGCTTCAAAAGAGGTTTCGCTCCGTGGCAGGAGGTTGTGTTGTATTCGGTTTTATGGTACATAGGTAGCAAAGGCCATCATGCGCCAAGCACAAGGTATAGAATTGCTTTTCTACCTAATGTTTTGGTGTACGAAAAAGAGGCGATGGTGCAGATGACTTAAAAAGATTGTACTGGCTAGTAATGAAAGAAGGGAAGAAATTTGAAAATGGATAATGGTAAAAGCCTTTAAGAAGGTCAGGCAGCCTTAGCGGCTCTCCTTGTCTAGCAAGGATCCTGAGGCTCCCACCCAATCAAATAAACAGCCTCAGCCTACTTCTCAAGAATGAGAAAGTGGCTAATGTGTATCATGTATAAAAGCGTTCCAGTGATTAAAAAATTACAGCTTTTCAAGTACGCCTGCTGCTTTTAAAAAGCTAAAAATGGAAGGTATGTTAACAATGGCATTATCTGCTAAAAGCAATGTAGGGTGGAAAGGATTGCATTCTTGACAAAATTGAGTGAAGTACTTTTTTCATAGTTTTTCTAGTTTAATACATGAGAATAAATTGTGGTTAACCGTAAGTTCATCTCCACATTCTTCTCAAACAGGTTTATCTTGTTTTGTTATCAGGAATTTGTTCGTAAGGTGCGCGTGGCCTATTCTGAGATGGCATAAAAACACTTCTTTAAAACGTTCTTGGTGCACACTTGACGTATATTCAGGTAAATTGGCTTTACCAAGTGTAGTTTATTATTCAATTCGCTGTTCCATGTCGATTGTCAGTTTTTCCTTTTTTTCTTTGTTCTAATTTTATACAGTCATTCAAGGGTATATTTACTTTTTATTTCCTTGTCACGAGCTTGATCAGCACAGAAATCTGCTCGCTCATTACCTTTTATGCCACATGACTCGGGAACCAGCAGAGTTTAATGTTTCGTCTTCTCGCTGTGGCTGCTACTGTGTTGTGCATAATGTCACCAAGTGTAGGAGTGATTGCGTTTCTTGAGTGGAGGGCTGTAAGTATACTTAAAGAGCCTGTGTAACTAATAGAGTTTTTGAGTTTCTCGCCGAGTATTTTTTCTACGGTCACATATACTGCGCAACATTCAGCAGTGAAGATGGATGCCCACTGTGGAAGTTGTATTGTTGTCTCCGAATTCCCTCGCACCACTGCACTTCCTACATAAGTATCCGTTTTCGAACCGTCAGAATAAAAGGCTGTGAAACCATTGTATTTTCCTCAAGTGCCAGAGATTCTTGTACTATTTGGTGTTGTGGAGTTTGCTTTTTGCGGAACTGTGTGAGAGTGATATCGCACAATGTAGGAAATACGTACCATGGAGGCAGTGGGCCTCGTTTTTGCGCAATGCTGGGTAATGTGTTCAGTACGCCGAGATTCTGGCAGATTTCTTCAAAGCGTAAGAGCAGTGGCCTGGTTGTTTGCGGTTTGTTGTTAAAGATTGTTCTGGATGGACACTTTGTAACTATTTCATAAGAGATGTGTTTTGGAAGGGAACGGATTTTTAGGACGTATCAGCATGTAAGCATGCTTCTTCTATCTGCAAGTGATTGTTCGTTTCTTTCGACATAAAGACTGTTTATGGGCGACGTCCTGTTAGCGCCAGGGGAGAGACTAAACACCAAATTATGCACTGGATCTAGTCGTTTCAAGTAGGATGGCCTTGCAGAACCATACACCAGGCAACCATAGTCTAAGCAGGACCGTACCACAGAGCGATAGATGTGTAGAAGGCTTGCCCTGTCAGAACCCCAGTGTTTGTGTGAAAGCACTTTGAGTATATTCAGCGATCGAGAAGCTTTTTTTTTCAACACATTTATGTGAGGTAGAAAAGTTAGTTTTCGGTCAAATGTTATGCCTAAGAATTTGTGTTCAGTTTTTAAAGATAACAGGGTTTCCTTAAGGTGCAATGTGGGATCTGTCTGTAGACCCTGTTTCGTTGCAAAAAGTAAGGCCACTGTTTTCTGTGGAGACAACTTGAAACCATTCCTGTCTGCCCATGTTGCCAGTTTATTTATTGTTAGCTGTATTTGTCTTTCACAAGTGGTTATGTTTGAAGATGTACATGCTATCTGAAGATCGTCAACATAGACAGAATACATAATGGACCTTGGGATTATTTTCCGAATAGAATTCATTTTTACGACAAAGAGACTTGTACTTAAAATACATCCTTGGAGTACCCCATTTTCCTGAATAAAATTCTTTGAAAGGGTCGAGCCTAGGCGCACATGGAATGAGCAATTGGATAAAAAGTTTTTTATGCAATTTAACATCCTGCCGCGGACGCCAAGCTCGGCAAGGTCTTGCAGAATCCCAAACCTCCAGGATGTGTCGTATGCCTTTTCTAAGTAAAAAAAAGACGCATCTCTGACAGTATTTTCAAGGCGGACTAAGTGATTTGTGGTGCAGCATCCTTTTTTAAAACCACATTGATGGCTGTCGAGAAGTTCACGGGATTTGAGGACAAAAGTTAATCTTATGTTTACGACACTTTCAATGGACTTAGCGAGGCAACTGGTAAGGGTTATGGGTCTATAACTGTTCGGAGAGGTTGGTGGCTTCCCGGGTATAAGAAACGGCACAATAATAGCATCTTTCCAAGCTTTGAGTATTTTTCCTGATACCCACACTTTGTTAAAAAACTTCGGAAGTGCCTCTACGGCAGGTTCAGAAAGATGGGCTAGCATTTGATAATGTATTTGGTATGGGCCGGTGGCAGTATGTTTACCGGCAGAAAGTACTGTTTGGTTTTCTTTATTGTAATAAACTATTGTACGGTTCATTTGTACCGCAACCTGTCGGCAGTCTTTGTTTCTCTGCTGTCTTTTTGTATTTTAAAAATGAATTGCTGTAGTGGGATGAGCTAGAAACTTCGGAAAAATATTCGCCTAAAATATCTGCCTGTTGTTCTATTCTAGTCTGTACACCGGGAGTGGTAAGATCGGGGACTGTGAACGGAGAGTAGTTGCCTTTTAGCTTTATGACCTTCTCCCACATTAGTTTTGATGTGGTTGAGTGGTTTATCGACGACACGCAATTTTTTCAAGATTTTTCGGCACTACGACGGATATAACGAGCTTTTGCTCTCGCCTTTTTAAAATTTATAAAATTCTCCTGTGTAGGGTATCTGCGAAAAATTCCCCAGGCTTTCGTTTGTTTTTTTTTTGCTTCTCTACATTCTTTTGTGTACCAGTATTTGTGATGTTGTTTTACTATTCCAGAGGATTGAGGAATAGCTTGGCGTGCAGCGGCTATAATACAGTTTGCGAGAAATTTGTTTAGTTCTTCTACACTCAAGTCGTTACAAACTATTCTATCTAGGCTGGCTTTTTCACGGAACAGTGCCCAGTCAGCTAAGTGCAGTTTCCATCGTTGTGGTTTTGTTGGGGTTTACTTCGGGTGAATGTGCTAAGCTAATTAGTATAGGTAGATGATTACTTCCGCATGGGTTATCTAAGACATCCCAATTAAAATCTGTACAAATCGAGGACGAACTAGAAGACAAATCTATGCAACTGAGCTTTCCTGAGCTAGGGGAACAATAGGTTTGTTTGCCAGTGTTCAGGAGGCAAAGGTTTTTGGAGATTATAAAATCCTCAATCAGTTGGCCTCTAGTGTCGGCTTTGTTACTGCCACAAAAACTGGTGTGGGCGTTAAAATCTCCGACCATCAAAAACGGTTCTGGTAGTTGCACTAAAAGGTCTTGTAAGTCTTGGAGTGTTATTTTAAGATGTGGATCTATATAAACGCAGCACACTGTGAGTGTTTTAAATGTGTGCAGGATGGCCGCCACTGCTTCTAATTTGGTTTTAAGCTTGTGCTCTCGGGCTGCGATTCCACTGTTAACAATAATGGCTACGCCACCCGAAAGCCGGCTCACCTGCTCTCGGTCACAGCGGAAGACCTTATAGTGTTTTAGAATGCCTTCGTGTTTATAGCCTAAATTTGTCTCCTGTAAACACAAGGCGACAGGTAAGTATGTGGCTAATATGTCTTTTATGTCGCTTAGGTTATGTAAGAGTCCTCTACAATTCCAGTGTATAAAAGCCATCTTGTATTATGTGGGTACTGAAAGGAACTAGGTTGGGTTTTCAGGCGCCCTTATTCGGGGCTTTTCTTTTTTTCGGTCTATGGAGCCCCGCCGCCCTTCCGACGTCAACTCCATAGGACTACTTTGACTTGTGTCCATTGTGTCCATCGCATCCTCCGACACTCTGGACGAACGTGCGAGCCCCACGTTTGTTTTCATGTTCGGCCTCTCGATGTGGGGAGGGACCTTGGGGCCCGCGGACATGGAGGCCCGCGCGTCCTGTTTTGTTGGTGGTGGCGCAGCGTTAGCTGCTGCCACCTTGGGCACGGGTGGCCCCACAACAGGCTCACAGCGTGTGGCCTGAGTGGGAGCCGAAAGCGGCTGTGGTGCTGTGCCCCTTTGCACCACATCGGAGAAAGTAGGTTTGAGTATCAAAGCTAACCTCTTCCGCGCTTCCCTAAATATTATGTTTTCTTTGACTTTGATTGTGACAATCTCCTTGTCTTGCTTCCAAACTGGACATGCGCGTGAGTATGCAGGATGGCTGCCCTCACAATTTACGCATAGGTGTGGTTCAACTGCACAGTTTTCAGAATCGTGTTCATGGGAAGAGCATTTAGCAAATGTGAGTTGGCCCCGGCAACTCTGAGAGCATTGGCCGTAACGTTGGCATTTGAAGCAGCGTCGTGGGTTTGGTATGTACTATCTTAGTCGGAGATTTATGTAGCCTATTTCTACGGAGTCGGGGAGGATACTAGATGCAAATGTCAGGACGATGTGCTTTGTGGGGATTTCTTTATTATCTCGTCTCATTTGTATCCTGTACACGTTGGTCACGTTTTGCTCCTTCAAACCTTCCAGATGTTCTTCATCAGTTACATATTTGAGGTCATCATCTGCGATAACTCCCCGAACAGTACTCAAAGATCGGTGTGTGCAGATTGTGACCGGTATATCTCCAAATGACTTCACATCTGACAATTTTTCTTGTTGGTGGTTGTAAATAACTTTTAAAAGAAGGTCTCCGTTTGCTAGTTTTTTATTTTGTACCCTTCTCTTATGGCACTTGGTAAAGTCCTGTTAACAATGAATGGTGACACTTGTATAGCAGTCTGTTCCTCGTGTTCGCTGCGAACAACGTGGAATCGAGGGAAGCTAGTAGCGTTTTTTTTAAGAATTTTTATGTCTCGGTGCGCCCTCTTTTTCGACGGAGATCGGGATGAAAAAATGAGAAGCCATGGAATGTGTTCTTTGTTCGGCAATGGTGGCAGCCACCCACCATGGAGCCCTACATGTGGACTGGACAGGTGCCATTAAAACGCCCTGTCCACGCCAGCTGTACACCATCACTATAACCAAATAAGGCGTAACAAAGGTTTGTCAGCCACACAAGGTTAACCCTCGCCGGCACGAAAAAGGAAAAAACCAAGAAGTGAGTAGCAGGCAGGAGAGTTGTGAGAAAGGGGTAGGAAAGTGAAAGATGAAGTGGAGAATAGGAAAAGGCGACGGCCGATTTCCCCCGGTCAGCTCAGGCCGAAGGTGCTGTCTACAGGAAGCTGGGTTCAAAGTGGTGTGTTCCCTCCGCCGAGGGGCCTTAAAGGTCCTAACGCTCGGCATCGGCTCAACCACCAGGATCCCCTTTTCCCCGGACACGGCGATGCAACGCATGGCGAAACGTGGGCGCTCGGGTCTGTGGTGATGCACTGTTCACCATGATCCTCTTGCGGGGATGTCCCTCCGGATGCCCGGGAACCCACGGTGTCGCGACACACCGTCGAGACACCTGCAGGCTTCAGGCGCTCCCTGCGGAGGTGTGGCAGCAGGATTCGCTAGCGTTTTTGCTTGCTTGTGAAACAGACTTCAAGAGAGGTTTCGCTCCGTGGCAGCAGGCTTCGCTAGCATTCGTGCTTGCTTGTGAAACAGGCTTCAAAAGATGTTTCGCTACGTGGCAGCAGGAGTTGCTAGCGTGTGTTATTTCTTGTGAAACAAATTCCAAAAGAGGTTTCGCTCCGTGGCAGCAGGATTCGCTAGCGTTTGTGCTTGCTTGTGAAACAGGGTTCAAAAGATGTTTCGCTTCGTGGCAGCAGGAGTTGCTAGCGTGTGTGCTTTCTTGTGAAACAAATTCCAAAAGAGGTTTCGCTCCATGGCTGCAGGATTCACAAGCGTTTGTGCTTGCTTGTGAAACAGGCTTTAAAAGATGTTTCGCTTCGTGGCAGCAGGATTCGCAAGCGTTTGCGCTTGCATGTGAAACAGGCTTCGAACGAGGTTTTGCTCCGTGGCAGCAGGATTCGCTAGTGTTTGTGCTTGTTCGTGAAACAGACTACAAAAGAGGTTTCGCTCTGTGGCAGCAGGATTCGCTGGCGTTTGTTCTTGCTTGTGAAGCAGAATTCAAAGAGGTTTCGCTCCGTGGCATCATGATTCGCTATCGTTTGTGTTCGCGTGTGAAACAAGTTTCAAAAGAGGTTTCGTTCCGTGGCAGCAGGATTCGCTAGCGTTTGTGTTTGCTTCTGAAACAGGCTTCAAAATAGGTTTGGCTTCGTGGCAGCAGCACTCGCTAGCTTTTCTGCTTGCTTGCGAGACAAGCTTCAAAAGAAGTTTCGCGCCATGGCAGCAGGATTCGCTAGCGTTTGAGCTTGCTTGTGAAACAGGCTTCAAATGATGTTTCGATCTGTGGCAGCAGGATTCACTAGCGTTTTTGTTTGCGTGAGAAACAGGCTTCAAAAGGTGTTTCACTCCGCGCCAGCAGGATTCGCTTGAATTTGTGCTTGCTTGTGAAACAGAATTCAAAAAGGCTTAGCTCCGTGGGTTCAAGATTCGCTAGGGTTCGAACTTGCTTGTGAAACAGGCATCAAAAGAGGTTTCGCTCTGTGGCAGCAGGATTCGCTAGCTTTTTTGCTTGCTTGCGAAACAAGATTCAAAAGAGGTTTCGCTCCGTGGCAGCAGAATTTTCTTACGTTTGGGCTTGCTTGCGAAACGGGCTTCAAAAGACGTTTCGCTTCTTAGCAGCAGGATTCGCTAGCGTTTGTGCTTGCTTGTGAAACCGACTTGGAAAGAGGTTTCACTCCATGGCAGCAGGATTCGCTAGCGTTCGTGCTTGCTTGTGAAACAGGCTTCAAAAGATGTTTCGCTTCGTGGCAGCAGGATTCGTTAGCGTGTGTGCTTGCGTGAGAAACAGGCTTCAAAAGATGTTTCGGTTCGTGGCAGCAGGATTCGCTAGCGTTCGTGCTTGCTTGCGAAACTGGATTCAAAAGAGGTTTCGCTCCGTGGCAGCGGAACTCGCTAGCGTTTGTGCTTGCTTGTGAAACAGGCTCCAAAAGAGGTTTCGCTCCGTGGCAGCAGGATTCGCTAGCGTTTGTGCTTGCGTGTGAAACAGGCTTCAAAAGAGGTTTCGTTCCGTGGGATCAGGATTCGCTAGCGTTCGAGCCTGCTTGTGAAACAAGCTTCAGAACAGGTTTCGCTCTGTGGCAGCAGGATTCGCTAGCTTTCGTGCTTGCTTAGGGAACAGGATTCAAAAGAGGTTTTTCTCCATGGCAGCAGAATTTGCTAACGTTTGGGCTTGCGAAACGGGCTTCAAAAGACGTTTCGCTTTGTGGCAGCAGGATTCGCTATCGCTTGTGCTTGCCTGTGAAATAGACTTCAAAAGAGGTTTCGCTCCATGGGAGCACAATTCGCTAGCGTTTGTGCTTGTTTGTGAAACAGACTTCAAAAGAGGTTTCGCTCCGTGGCAGCAGGATTCGCTAGTGTTTGTGCTTGCGTGTGAAACAGGCTTCAAACGATGTTTCGCATCGTGGCAGCAGGATTCGCTAGCGTTCGTGCTTGCTTGTGAAACAGAATTCAAAAAGGTTTCGTTCTGTGGCAGCAGAATATGCTAGCGTTTGGGCTTGCTTGCGAAACAAGCTTCAAAAGACGTTTCGCTCTGTGGCAGCAGGATTCGCTAGCGTTTGTGTTTGCGTGTGAAACAGGCTTCAAAAGATGTTTCGTTCCGCGCCAGCAGGATTCGCTAGTATTTGTGCTTGCTTGTGAAACAGAATTCAAAAAGGTTTCGCTCCGTGGCAGCAGGATTCGCGAGCCCTTGTATTTGCGTGTGAAACAGGCTTCAAAAGAGGTTTCGCTCCTGTGGCATCAGGATTCGCTAGCCTTTGTGCATGCTTGTGAAACAGGCTTCAAAATATGTTTCGCTCCACGGCAGCGGGATTCGCTAGTATTTAGGCTTGCTTGATAAACAGGCTTCAATATAGGTTTCGCTCCGTGGCAGCACGATTCGCTAGCTTTTGTGCTTGCTTGTGAAACAGGCTCCAAGAGAGGTTTCGCTCCATGGCAGATAGATTCGCAAGAGTTTGTTTTTGCTTGTGAAACAGGCTTCAAAAGATGTATCGCTCCGCGGCAGCAGGATTCGCTAGTATTTGGGCTTGGTTGTGAAACAGGCTTCAATATAGGTTTCGCTTCATGGCAGCAGGATTCGCTAGCGTTTGTGCTTGTTTGTGAAACAGAATTCAAAAGAGGTTTCGCTCCGTGGCATCAGGATTCGCTAGCGTTTGTGTTTGCGTGTGAAACAGGCTTCTAAAGAGGTTTTGCTTCGTGGGATCTGGATTTTGCTAGCGTTCGTGTTTGCTTGTGAAACAGGTTTCAAAAGCGGTTTCGCTCCGTGGCAGCAGGATTCACTAGCTTTTGTGCTTGCGTTGAAACAGGTTACAAAAGGTTTCGCTCTGTGGCAGCAGGATTCGCTTGCGTTTGTGCTTGCTTCTGAAACAGGCTTCAAAAGAGGTTTCGCTCTGTGGCAGCGGGATTCGCTAGCGTTAGTGCTTGCTTTTGAAACAGGCTTCAAAAGAGGTTTCGCTATGTAGCAGCAGGATTTTGTAGCGTTTGTGCTTGCTTGTAAGACAGGCTTCCAAAGAGGTTTCGCTCCGTGGCAGGAGGTTGTGTTGTATTCGGCTTTATGGCACATTGGCAGCAAAGACCATCATGCGCCAATCACAATGTATAGAATTGCTTTTCTACCGAATGTTTTGGTGTAAGAAAAAGAGGCGATGGTGCAGATGACTTTAAAAGATTTTACTGGCTAGTAATGAAAGAAGGGAAGAAATTTGAAAATGGCTAATGGTAAAAACCTTTAAGAAGGTCAAGCAGCCTTAGCGGCTTTCCTTGGCTAGCAAGTATCCTGAGGCTCCCAACCAATCAAATAAACAGCCTCAGCCTACTTCTCAAGAATGAGAAAGTGGCTAAGGTGTATCATGTATAAAAGCGTTCAAGCGGTTAAAAAATTACAGCTTTTCAAGTACGCCTGCTGCTTTTAAAAAGCTAAAAATAGAAGGTATGTTAACAATGGCATTATCAGCTAAAACCAATGTAGGGTGGAAAGGATTGCATTCTTGACAAAATTGAGTGAAGAACTTTTTTCATAGTTTTTCTAGTTTAATACATGAGAATAAATTGTGGTTAACCGTAAGTTCATCTCCACATTCTTCGCAAACAGGTTTATCTTGTTTTGTTAGCAGGAATTTGTTCGTAAGGTGCGCGTGGCCTATTCTGAGATGGCATAAAAACACTTCTTTAAAACGTTCTTGGTGCACACATGACGTATATTCAGGTAAATTGGCTTTACTAAGTGTAGTTTATTATTCAATTCGCTGTTCCAAGTCGATTGTCATGTTTTCCTTTTTTTCCTTTGTTCTAATTTCATACAGTCATTCAAGGGTATATTTACTTTTTTATTTCCTTGTCACGAGCTTGAGCAGCACAGAAATCTGCTCGCTCATTACCTTTTATGCCACATGAATCGGGACCCAGCAGAGTTTAATGTTTCGTCTTCTCGCTGTGGCTGTTACTGTGATGTGTATAATGTCACCAAGTGTAGGAGTGATTGCGTTTCTTGAGTGGAAAGCTGTAAGTATACTTAAAGAGTCTGTGTAAATAATAGCGTTTTTGAGGTTCTCGCCGAGTATTTTTTCTACGGTCACATATACTGCGCAACATTCTGCAGTGAAGATGGATGCGCACTGTGGAAGTTGTATTGTCTCCGAATTCCCTGGCACCACTGCACTTCCTACATAAGTATCCGTTTTCGAACCGTCAGAATAAAAGGCTGTGAAACCATTGTATTTTTCCTCACGTGCCAGAAATTCTTGTACTATTTGGTGTTGTGGAGTTTGCTTTTTGCGGAACTGTGTGAGAGTGATACCGCACAATGTAGGAAAACCGTACCATGGAGGCAGTGGACCTCGTTTTTGCGCAATGCTGGGTAATGTGTTCAGTACGCCGAGATTCTGGCAGATTTCTTCAAAGCGTAAGAGCAGTGGCCTGGTGGTTTGTGGTTTGTTGTTAAAGATTGTTCTGGATGGACACTTTGTAACTATTTCATAACGGATGTGTTTTGGAAGGGAACGGATTTTAGGACGTATCAGCATGTAAGCATGCCTCTTCTATCTTTAAGTGATGGTTCGTTTGTTTCGACATAAAGACTGTTTATGGGCGACGTCCTGTAAGCGCCAGGGGAGAGACGCAACACCAAATTATGCACTGGATCTAGTCGTTTCAAGAAGGATGGCCTTGCAGAACCATACACCAGGCAACCATAGTCTAAGCAGGACCGTACCACAGAGCGATAGATGTGTAGAAGGCTTGCCCTGTCAGAACCCCAGTGTTTGTGTGAAAGCACTTTGAGTATATTCAGCGATCGAGAAGCTTTCTTTTTGAACGCATTTATGTGAGGTAGAAAAGTTAGTTTTCGGTCAAATGTTATGCCTAAGAATTTGTGTTCAGTTTTTAAAGGTAACTGGGTTTCCTTAAGGTGTAATGTGGGATCTGTGTGTAGACCCCGTTTCATTGCAAAAAGTAAGGCCACTGTTTTCTGTGGAGAGAACTTGAAACCATTCCTGTCTGCCCATGTTGCCAGTTTATTTATTGTTAGCTGTATTTGTCTTTCACAAGTGGATATGTTTGAAGATGTACATGCTATCTGAAGATCGTCAACATAGACAGAATACATAATGGACCTTGGGATTATTTTCCGAATAGAATTCATTTTTACGACAAAGAGAGTTGCACTTAAAGTACATCCTTGGGGTACCCCATTTTCCTAAATAAAATTGTTTGAAAGGGTCGAGCCTTGGCGCACATGGAATGAGCGATTGGATAAAAAGTTTTTTATGCAATTTTACATCCTGCCGCGGACGCCAAGCTCGGCAAGGTTTTGAAGAATCCCAAACCTCCAGGATGTGTCGTATGCCTTTTCTAAGTAAAAAAAAAGACTGTAAGGCAGTGTTGTCTGTGTATAAACGCATCTCTGACAGTATTTTCAAGGCGGACTAAGTGATCTGTGGTGCAGCATCCTTTTTTAAAACCACATTGATGGCTGTCGAGAAGTTCACGGGATTTGTGGACAAAAGTTATTCTTATGTTTAGGACACTTTCAATGGACTTTGCGAGGCAACTGGTAAGGGTTATGGGTCTATAACTGTTCGGAGAGGTTGGTGTCTTCCCGGGTTTAAGAAACGGCACATTAATAGCATCTTTCCAAGCTTTGTGTATGTTTCCCGATACCCACACTGTTAAAAAACTTCAGAAGTGCCTCTACGGCAGGTTCAGAAAGATGGGCTAGCATTTGGTAATGTATTTGGTCTGGGCCGGTGCTAGTATGTTTACCGGCAGAAAGTACTGTTTGGTTTTCTTGTATTGTATTAAACTATTGTACGGTTCATTTGTACCGCAACCTGTCGGCAGTCTTTGTTTCCCTGCTGTCTTTTTGTATTTTAAAAATGAATTGCTGTAGTGGGATGAGCTAGAAACTTCGGAAAAATATTCGCCCAAAATATCTGCCTGTTGTTCTATACTAGTCTGTACACCGGGAGCGGTAAGAACGGGGACTGTGAACGGAGAGTAGTTGCCTTTTAGCTTTATGAACTTCTCCCACATTTGTTTTGATGTGGTTGAGTTGTTTATCGACGACACGTAATTTTTTCAAGATTTTTCGGCACTACGACGGATATACCGAGCTTTTGTTCTCGCCTTTTTAAAATTTATAAAATTCTCCTGTGTAGGGTAACTGCGAAAAATGCCCCAGGCGTTGGTTTGTTTTTTTTGCTTCTTTACATTCTTTTGTGTACCAATATTTGTGATTTTGTTTTACTATTCTTGAGGATTGAGGAATAGCTAGGCGTGCATCGGCTATAATACAGTTTGCGAGAAATTCGTTTAGCTCTTCTACACTCAAGTCGTTACAAACTATTCTATCTAGGCTGCCTTTTTCACGGAACAGTGCCCAGTCAGCTAAGTGCAGTTTCCATCGTTGTGGTTTAGTTGGGTTTTACTTCGGGTGAATGTGCTAAGCTAATTAGTATAGGTAGACGATCACTTCCGCATGGGTTATCTAAGACATCCCAATTGAAATCTGTAAAAATCGAGGACGAACTAGAAGACAAATCTATGCAACTGAGCTTTCCTGAGCTAGGGGAACAATAGGTTTGTTTGCCAGTGTTCAGGAGGCAAAGGTTATTGGAGAGTATAAAATCCTCAATCAGTTGGCCTCTAGTGTCGGTTTTGTTACTGCCACAAAAACTGGTGTGGGCATTAAAATCTCCGACCATCAAAAACGGTTCTGGTAGTTGCACTAAAAGGTCTTGTAAGTCTTGGAGTGTTATTTTAAGATGTGGATCTATATAAACGCAGCACACTGTGAGTGTTTTAAATGTGTGCAGGATGGCCGCCACTGCTTCTAATTTGGTTTTAAGCTTGTGCTCTCGGGCTGCGATTCCACTGTTAACAATGATGGCTACGCCACCCGAAAGCCGGCTCGCCTGCTCTCGGTCACGGCGGAAGACCCTATAGTGTTTTAGAATGCCTTCGTGTTTGTAGCCTAAATTTGTCTCCTGTAAACACAAGGCGACAGGTAAGTATGTGGCTAATATGTCTTTTATGTCGCTTAGGTTATGTAAGAGTCCTCTACAATTATTGTGTATAAAAGCCATCTTGTATTATGTGGGTACTGAAAGAAACTAGGTTGGGTTTTCAGGCACCCTTATTCGGGGCTTTTCTTTTTTTCGGTCTATGGAGCCCCGCCGCCCTTCCGACGTCGACGCCATAGGACGACTTTGACTTGTGTCCATTGTGTCCATCGCATCCTCCGACACTCTGGACGAACGTGCGGGCCGCACGTTTAATTTCATGTTCGGCCTCTCGATGTGGGGAGGGACCTTGGGGCCCGCGGACATGGAGGCCCGCGCGTCCTGTTTTGTGGGTGGTGGCGCAGCGTTAGCTGCTGCCACCTTGGGCACGGGTGGCCCCGCAACAGGCTCACAGCGTGTGGCCTGAGTGGGAGCCGAAAGCGGCTGTGGTGCTGTGCCCCTTTGCACCACATCGGAGAAAGTAGGTTTGTGTATCGAAGCTAACCTCTTCCGCGCTTCCCTAAATGTTATGTTTTCTTTGACTTTGATTGTGACAATCTCCTTTTCTTGCTTCCAAACGGGACATGCGCGTGAGTATGCAGGATGGCAGCCCTCACAATTTACACATAGGTGTGGTTCAACTGCACAGTTTTCAGAATCGTGTTCATGGGAAGAGCATTTAGCAAATGTGAGTTGGCCCCGGCAACTCTGAGAGCTGTGGCCGTAACGTTGGCATTTGAAGCAGCGTCGTGGGTTTGGTATGTACTGTCTTAGTTGGAGATTTATGTAGCCTATTTCTACGGAGTCGGGGAGGATACTAGATGCAAATGTCAGGACGATGTGCTTTGTGGGGATTTCTTTATTATCTCGTCTCATTTGTATCCTGTACACGTTGGTCACGTTTTGCTCCTTCAAACCTTCCAGATGTTCTTCATCAGTTACATATTTGAGGTCATCATCTGCGATAACTCCCCGAACAGTATTCAAAGATCGGTGTGTGCAGATTGTGACCGGTATATCTCCAAATGACTTCACATCTGACAATTTTTCTTGTTGGTGGTTGTAAATAACTTCTAAAAGAAGGTCTCCGTTTGCTCGTTTTTTATTTTGTACCCTTCTCTTATGGCACTTGGTAAAGTCCTGTTAACAATGAATGGTGACACTTGTCTAGCAGTCTGTTCCTCGTGTTCGCTGCGAACAACGTGGAATCGAGGGAAGCTTGTAGCGTTTTTTTTGAAGAATTTACATGTCTCGGTGCGCCCTCTTTTTCGAGAGAGATCGGGCTGAAAAAATGAGAAGCCATGGAATGTGTTCTTTGTTCGGCAATGGTGGCAGCCACCCACCATGGAGCCCTACATGGGGACTGGACAGGTGCCTTTAAAACGCCCTGTCCACGCCAGCTGTACACCATCACTATAACCAAATAAGGCGTAACAAAGGTTTGTCAGCCACACAAGGTTAACCCTCGCCGGCACGAAAAAGGAAAAAACCAAGAAGTGAGTAGCAGACAGGAGAGTTGTGAGAAAGGGGTAGGAAAGTGAAAGATGAAGTGGAGAATAGGAAACGGGGACGGCCGATTTCCCCCGGTCAGTTCAGGCCGAAGGTGCTGTCTACAGGAAGCTGGGTTCAAAGTGGTGTGTTCCCTCCGCCGAGGGGCCTTAAAGGTCCTAACGCTCGGCATCGGCTCAACCACCAGGATCCCCTTTTCCCCGGACACGGCGATGCAACGCATGGCGAAACGTGGGTGCTCGGGTCTGTGGTGATGCACTGTTCACCATGATCCTCTTGCGGGGATGTCCCTGCGGATGCCCGGGAAACCACGGTGTCGCCACACACCGTCGAGACGCCTGCAGGCTTCAGGTGCCCCCCTGCGGAGGTGTGGCAGCAGGATTCGCTAGCGTTTGTGCTTGCTTGTGAAACAGACTTCAAAAGAGGTTTCGCTCCGTGGCAGCAGGCTTCGCTAGCATTCGTGCTTGCTTGTGAAACATGCTTCAAAAGATGTTTCGCTTCGTGGCAGCAGGAGTTGCTAGCGTGCGTTATTTCTTGTGAAACAAATTCCAAAAGAGGTTTCGCTCCGTGGCAGCAGGATTCACAAGCGTTTGTGCTTTCTTGTGAAACAGGCTTCAAAAGATGTTTCGCTTCGTGGCAGCACGATTCGGAAGCGTTTGTGCTTCCTTGTGAAACAGGCTTCAAACCAGGTGTCGCTCCGTGGCAGCAGGATTCGCTAGCGTTTGTACTTGCTCGTGAAACAGACTACAAAAGAGGTTTCGTTCCGTGGCAGCAGGATTCGCTAGCGTTTGTGTTTGCTTCTGAAACAGGCTTCAAAATATATTTCGCTTCGTAGCAGCAGCACTCGCTAGCGTTTCTGATTGCTTGCGAAACAAGCTTCAAAAGAAGTTTCGCGCCGTGGCAGCAGGATTCGCTAGCGTTTGAGCTTGCTTGTGAAACAGGCTTAAAATGTTGTTTCGATCTGTGGCAGCAGGATTCGCTAGCGTTTTTGTTTGCGTAAGAAACAGGCTTCAAAAGGTGTTTCACTCCGCGCCAGCAGGATTCGCTTGAATTTGTGCTTGCTTGTGAAACAGAATTCAAAAAGGCTTAGCTCTGTGGGTTCAGAATTCGCTAGCGTTCGAACTTGCTTGTGAAACAGGCTTCAAAAGAGGTTTCGCTCTGTGGCAGCAGGATTCGCTAGCTTTCGTGCTTGCTTGCGAAACAAGATTCAAAAGAGGTTTCGCTCCGTGGCAGCAGAATTTGCTTACGTTTGGGCTTGCTTGCGAAACGGGCTTCAAAAGACGTTTCGCTTCGTGGCAGCAGGATTCGCTAGCGTTTGTGCTTGCTTATGAAACCGACTTCAAAAGAGGTTTCACTCCATGGCAGCAGGATTCGCTAGCGTTTGTGCTTGCTTGTGAAACAGGCTTCAAAAGATTTTTCGCTTCGTGGCATCAGGATTCACTAGCGTGTGTGCTTGCTTGTGAAACAGACTTAAAGAGAGGTTTCGCTCCGTGGCAGCAGGATTCGCAAGCGTTTGCTTGCTTGTTAAACAGGCTTCAAAAGATGTTTCGCTCCGTGGCAGCAGGATCCGCTTGCGTTTGTGCTTGCTTCTGAAGAAGGCTTCAAAAGAGGTTTCGCTCCGTGGCAGCAGAATTTGCTAGCGTTCGGGCTTGCTTGCGCAACAGGCTTCAAAAGATGTTTCGCTTCGTGGCAGCAGGATTGGCTAGCGTTTGTGCTTGCTTTTGAAGAAGGCTTCAAAAGAGGTTTCGCTCCTAGGCAGCAGGATTGGTTAGCGTTTGTGCTTGCTTGTGAAAGTGGCTCCAAGAGAGGTTTCGCTCCGTGGCAGCAGGATTCGCTAGCTCTCGTGCTTACTTGCGAAACAGGATTCAAAAGAGGTTTCGCTCCGTGGCAGCAGGATTCGCAAGCGTTTGTGCTTGCTTGTGAAACAGGCTTCAAAACATGTTTCGCTTCGCGGCAGCAGGATTCGCTAGCGTTTGTGCTTTTTTGTGAAACATGCTTCAAAAGATGTTTCGCTTCGTGGCAGCAGGATTGGCTAGCGTTTGTGCTTTCTTGTGAAAAAGACTTCAAAAGAGGTTTCGCTCCGTGGCAGCAGGATTCGCTAGCGTTTGTGTTTTCTTGTGAAACAGACTTCAAAAGAGGTTTCGCTCCGTGGCAGCAGGATTCGCTGGCCTTTGTGCTTGCTTGTGAAACAGGCTTCAAAAGAGGTTTCGCTCCATGGCAACAGGATTCACTAGCGTTTGTGCTTGCTTGTGAAACAGGCTTCAAAAGATGTTTCGCTTTTGTGGCAGTAGGATTCGCTAGCCTTTGTGCTTGCTTCTGAAGCAGGTTTAAAAAGATGTTTCGCTCCGGGGCAGCAGGACTCGCTAGCGTGTGCGCTTGCTTGTTAAACAGGCTTCAAAAGAGGTTTCAGTCCGTGGCAGCAGAATTTGCTAGCGTTCGGGCTTGCTTGCGCAACAGGCTTCAAAAGAGGTTTCGCTGCATGTCAGCAGGATTCGCTAGCGTTTGTGCTTGCTTCTGAAACAGGCTTCAAAAGATGTTTCGCTCCGGGGCAGCAGGATTCGTTAGCGCATGTGCTTGCTTGTGAAACAGGCTTAAAAAGAGGTTTCGCTCCATGGCATCAGGATTCGCTAGCGCTTGTGTTTGCGTGTGAAACAGGCTTCAAAAGAGGTTTTGCTCCGTGGGATCAGGATTCGGTAGCGTTCGTGCTTGCTTGCGAAACACGCTTCAAAAGACGTTTCGCTTCGTGGCAGCAGGATTCACTAGCTTTTGTGCTTGCTTGTGAAACAAGTTTCATAAAAGGTTTCACTCCGTGGCAGCAAAATTCGCTACCGTTTGTGCTTGCTTTTGAAACAGGCTTCAAAAGAGGTTTCGCTCCGTGGCAGCACGAGCCGCTTGCGTTTGTGCTTGCTTCTGAAGAAGGCTTCAAAAGAGGTTTCGCTCCTAGGCAGCAGGATTGGCTAGCGTTTGTGCTTGCATGTGAAACAGGCTCCAAGAGAGGTTTCGCTCCATGGCAGGGAGATTCGCTAGCGTTTGAGCTTGCTTGTTAAAGAGGCTTCAAAAGAGGTTTCGCTCCGTGGCAGAAGGATTCGATAGCCCTTGTATTTGCGTGTGAAACAGGCTTCAAGAGAGGTTTCGCTCCGTGGGATCAGGATTCGCTAGCGTTTGTGCTTGCTTGTCAAACAGGCTTCAAAAGATGTTTTGCTCCGTGGCAGAAGTATACGCTAGCGTTTACACTTGCTTGTGAAACAGGCTTCAAAAAAGGATTCGCTCCGTGGCACCAGGATTCGCTAGCGTTTGTGCTTGCTTGTGAAACAGGCTTCAAAAGAGGTTTCGCTCCATGGCAGCAGGCTTCGCTAGCCCTTGTGTTTGCGTGTGAAACAGGCTTCAAAAGAGGTTTCCCTCTGTGTGATCAGGATTCGCTAGCGTTTGTGCTTGCTTGTGAAACAGGCTTCAAAAGATGTTTCGCTCCGCGGTAGCAAGATTCCCTAGTATTTGGGCTTGCTTTTGAAACAAAATTCAATATAGGTTTCGCTCCGTGGCAGCAGGATTCGTAGCTTTCGTGCTTGCTTGTGTAACAGGTTTCAAAAGAGGTTTCGCTCCGTGGCAGTAGGATACGATAGCGTTTGTACTTGCTTGTCAAACAGACTTCAAAAGAGGTTTCGCTCCGTGGCAGCAGAATTCGCTAGCGTTTGTGCTTCCTTCTAAAATAGGCTTCAAAAGACAATTCGCTCCGTGGAAACAGGATTTGCTAGCGCATGTGCTTGCTTGTGAAACAGGCTTAAAAAGAGGTTTCGCTCCATGGCATCAGGATTCGCTAGCGCTTGTGTTTGCGTGTGAAACAGGCTTCAAAAGAGGTTTTGCTCCGTGGGATCAGGATTCGGTAGCGTTCGTGCTTGCTTGCGAAACACGCTTCAAAAGACGTTTCGCTTCGTGGCAGCAGGATTCACTAGCTTTTGTGCTTGCTTCTGAAACAGGCTTCAAAAGAGGTTTCGCTTCGAGGCAGCAGGATTCGCTAGCGTTTGTGCTTGCTTGGAAACAGGCTTCAAAAGAGGTATCGCTCCGCGGCAGCAGGATTCGCTAGTATTTGTGCTTGCTTGTGAAGCAGAATTCAAAAGAGGTTTCGGTCCGTGGCAGCAGGATTCGCTAGCGTTTGTGTTTGCGTGTGAAAGAGGCTTCAAAAGAGGTTTCGCTTTGTGGCAGCAGGATTCGCTAGCCTTTGTGCTTGCTTGGAAACAAGCTTCAAAAGAAGTTTCGCTCCGCGGCAGCATTATTTGCTAGTATTTGTGCTTGCTTGTGAAACAGAATTCAAAAGAGGTTTTGCTCCGTGGCATCAGGATTCGCTAGCGTTTGTGTTTGCGTGTGAAACAGGCTTCTAAAAAGGTTTTGCTTCGTGGGATCAGGATTTTGCTAGCGTTCGTGTTTGCTTGTGAAACAGGTTTCAAAAGCGGTTTCGCTCCGTGGTAGCAGTATTCGCTAGCGTTTGTGCTTGCTTGCGAAACTGGCTTCAAAAGACGTTGCGCTTCGTGGCAGCTGGATTCACTAGCTTTTGTGCTTGCGTTGAAACAGGTTACAAAAGGTTTCTCTCTGTGGCAGCAGGATTCGCTTGCGTTTGTGCTTGCTTCTGAAACAGGCTTCAAAAGAGGTTTCGCTCTGTGGCAGTGGGATTCGCTAGCGTTAGTGCTTGCTTGTGAAACAGGCTTCAAAAGAGGTTTCGCTATGTAGCAGCAGGATTTTGTAGCGTTTGTGCTTGCTTGTGAAACAGGCTTCAAAAGATGTTTCGCTTCGTGGCAGCAGGAGTTGCTAGCGTGCGTTATTTCTTGTGAAACAAATTCCAAAAGAGGTTTCGCTCCGTGGCAGCAGGATTCACAAGCGTTTGTGCTTGCTTGTGAAACAGGCTTCAAAAGATGTTTCGCTTCGTGGCAGCACGATTCGCAAGCGTTTGTGCTTGCATGTGTAACAGGCTTCAAAAGAGGCTTTGCTCCGTGGCAGCAGGATTCGCTAGCGTTTGTGCTTGCTTGTGAAGCAGACTTCAAACGAGGTTTCGCTCCGTGGCAGCAGGCTTCGCTAGCATTTGTGCTTGCTTGTGAAACAGGCTTCAAAAGATGTTTCGCTTCGTGGCAGCAGGAGTTGCTAGCGTGTGTGCTTTCTTGTGAAACAAATTCCAAAAGAGGTTTCGCTCCATGGCTGCAGGATTCACAAGCGTTTGTGCTTGCTTGTGAAACAGGCTTTAAAAGATGTTTCGCTTCGTGGCAGCAGGATTCGCAAGCGTTTGCGCTTGCATGTGAAACAGGCTTCAAACGAGGTTTTGCTCCGTGGCAGCAGGATTCGCTAGTGTTTGTGCTTGCTTTTGAAACAGGCTTCAAAATAGGTTTCGCTCCGTGGCAGCAGGATTCGATAGCTTTTGTGCTTCCTTGTGAAACAGGCTTCAAACCAGGTGTCGCTCCGTGGCAGCAGGATTCGCTAGCGTTTGTACTTGCTCGTGAAACAGACTACAAAAGAGGTTTCGCTCTGTGGCAGCAGAATTCGCTAGCGTTTGTTCTTGCTTGTGAAACAGAATTCAAAGAGGTTTCGCTCCGTGGCATCATGATTCGCTATCGTTTGTGTTCGCGTGTGAAACAAGTTTCAAAAGAGGTTTCGTTCCGTGGCAGCAGGATTCGCTAGCGTTTGTGTTTGCTTCTGAAACAGGCTTCAAAATAGGTTTGGCTTCGTGGTAGCAGCACTCGCTAGCTTTTCTGCTTGCTTGCGAGACAAGCTTCAAAGGAAGTTTCGCGCCGTGGCAGCAGGATTCGCTAGCGTTTGAGCTTGCTTGTGAAACAGGCTTCAAATGATGTTTCGATCTGTGGCAGCAGGATTCACTAGCGTTTTTGTTTGCGTGAGAAACAGGCTTCAAAAGGTGTTTCACTCCGCGCCAGCAGGATTCGCTTGAATTTGTGCTTGCTTGTGAAACAGAATTCAAAAAGGCTTAGCTCCGTGGGTTCAAGATTCGCTAGCGTTCGAACTTGCTTGTGAAACAGGCTTCAAAAGAGGTTTCGCTCTGTGGCAGCAGGATTCGCTAGCTTTTTTGCTTGCTTGCGAAACAAGATTCAAAAGAGGTTTCGCTCCGTGGCAGCAGAATTTGCTTACGTTTGGGCTTGCTTGCGAAACGGGCTTCAAAAGACGTTTCGCTTCGTAGCAGCAGGATTCGCTAGCGTTTGTGCTTGCTTGTGAAACCGACTTGGAAAGAGGTTTCACTCCATGGCAGCAGGATTCGCTAGCGTTTGTGCTTGCTTGTGAAACAGGCTTCAAAAGATGTTTCGCTTCGTGGCAGCAGGATTCGTTAGCGTGTGTGCTTGCGTGAGAAACAGGCTTCAAAAGATGTTTCGGTTCGTGGCAACAGGATTCGCTAGCGTTCGTGCTTGCTTGCGAAACTGGATTCAAAAGAGGTTTCGCTCCGTGGCAGCGGAACTCGCTAGCGTTTGTGCTTGCTTGTGAAACAGGCTCCAAACGAGGTTTCGCTCCGTGGCAGTAGGATTCGCTAGCGTTTGTGCTTGCGTGTGAAACAGGCTTCAAAAGAGGTTTCGTTCCGTGGGATCAGGATTCGCTAGCGTTCGAGCCTGCTTGTGAAACAAGCTTCAGAACAGGTTTCGCTCTGTGGCAGCAGGATTCGCTAGCTTTCGTGCTTGCTTAGGGAACAGGATTCAAAAGAGGTTTTTCTCCATGGCAGCAGAATTTGCTAACGTTTGGGCTTGCGAAACGGGCTTCAAAAGACGTTTCGCTTTGTGGCAGCAGGATTCGCTATCGCTTGTGCTTGCCTGTGAAATAGACTTCAAAAGAGGTTTCGCTCCATGGGAGCACGATTCGCTAGCGTTTGTGCTTGTTTGTGAAACAGACTTCAAAAGAGGTTTCGCTCCGTGGCAGCAGGATTCGCTAGTGTTTGTGCTTGCGTGTGAAACAGGCTTCAAACGATGTTTCGCATCGTGGCAGCAGGATTCGCTAGCGTTCGTGCTTGCTTGTGAAACAGAATTCAAAAAGGTTTCGTTCCGTGGCAGCAGAATTTGCTAGCGTTTGGGCTTGCTTGCGAAACAAGCTTCAAAAGACGTTTCGCTCTGTGGCAGCAGGATTCGCTAGCGTTTGTGTTTGCGTGTGAAACAGGCTTCAAAAGATGTTTCGTTCCGCGCCAGCAGGATTCGCTAGTATTTGTGCTTGCTTGTGAAACAGAATTCAAAAAGGTTTCGCTCCGTGGCAGCAGGATTCGCTAGCCCTTGTATTTGCGTGTGAAACAGGCTTCAAAAGAGGTTTCGCTCCTGTGGTATCAGGATTCGCTAGCGTTTGTGCATGCTTGTGAAACAGGCTTCAAAATATGTTTCGCTCCACGGCAGCGGGATTCGCTAGTATTTAGGCTTACTTGATAAACAGGCTTCAATATAGGTTTCGTTCCGTGGCAGCACGATTCGCTAGCTTTTGTGCTTGCTTGTGAAACAGGCTCCAAGAGAGGTTTCGCTCCATGGCAGATAGATTCGCAAGAGTTTGTTTTTGATTGTGAAACAGGCTTCAAAAGATGTATCGCTCCGCGGCAGCAGGATTCGCTAGTATTTGGGCTTGGTTGTGAAACAGGCTCCAATATAGGTTTCGCTTCATGGCAGCAAGATTCGCTAGCTCTTGTGCTTGCTTGTGAAACTGGCTTCAAAAGATATTTTGCTCCGTAGCAGCAGGATACGCTAGCCTTTGTGCTTGCTTAGAAACTAGCTTCAAAAGAAGTTTCGCTCCGCGGCAGCATCATTTGCTAGTATTTGTGCTTGCTTGTGAAACAGAATTCAAAAGAGGTTTCGCTCCGTGGCATCAGGATTCGCTAGCGTTTGTGTTTGCGTGTGAAACAGGCTTCTAAAGAGGTTTTGCTTCGTGGGATCTGGATTTTGCTAGCGTTCCTGTTTGCTTGTGAAACAGGTTTCAAAAGCGGTTTCGCTCCGTGGCAGCAGTATTCGCTAGCGTTTGTGCTTGCTTGCGAAACTGGCTTCAAAAGACGTTGCGCTTCGTGGCAGCAGGATTCACTAGCTTTTGTGCTTGCGTTGAAACAGGTTACAAAATGTTTCGCTCTGTGGCAGCAGGATTCGCTTGCGTTTGTGCTTGCTTCTGAAACAGGCTTCAAAAGAGGTTTCGCTCTGTGGCAGCGGGATTCGCTAGCGTTAGTGCTTGCTTGTGAAACAGGCTTCAAAAGAGGTTTCGCTATGTAGCAGCAGGATTTTGTAGCGTTTGTGCTTGCTTGTGAGACAGGCTTCCAAAGAGGTTTCGCTCCGTGGCAGGAGGTTGTGTTGTATTCGGTTTTATGGCACATTGGCAGCAAAGGCCATCATGCGCCAAGCACAAGGTATAGAATTGCTTTTCTACCGAATGTTTTGGTGTAAGAAAAAGAGGCGATGGTGCAGATGACTTTAAAAGATTTTACTGGCTAGTAATGAAAGAAGGGAAGAAATTTGAAAATGGCTAATGGTAAAAGCCTTTAAGAAGGTCAAGCAGCCTTAGCGGCTTTCCTTGGCTAGCAAGGATCCTGAGGCTCCCAACCAATCAAATAAACAGCCTCAGCCTACTTCTCAAGAATGAGAAAGTGGCTAAGGTGTATCATGTATAAAAGCGTTCAAGCGGTTAAAAAATTACAGCTTTTCAAGTACGCCTGCTGCTTTTAAAAAGCTAAAAATAGAAGGTATGTTAACAATGGCATTATCAGCTAAAAGCAATGTAGGGTGGAAAGGATTGCATTCATGACAAAATTGAGTGAAGTACTTTTTTCATAGTTTTTCTAGTTTAATACATGAGAATAAATTTTGGTTAACCGTAAGTTCATCTCCACATTCTTCGCAAACAGGTTTATCTTGTTTTGTTAGCAGGAATTTGTTCGTAAGGTGCGCGTGGCCTACTCTGAGATGGCATAAAAACACTTCTTTAAAACGTTCTTGGTGCACACATGACGTATATTCAGGTAAATTGGCTTTACTAAGTGTAGTTTATTATTCAGTTCGCTGTTCCAAGTCGATTGTCATTTTTTCCTTTTTTTTCCTTTGTTCTAATTTCATACAGTCATTCAAGGGTATATTTACTTTTTTTTTTCCTTGTCACGAGCTTGAGCAGCACAGAAATCTGCTCGCTCATTACCTTTTATGCCACATGACTCGGGACCCAGCAGAGTTTAATGTTTCGTCTTCTCGCTGTGGCTGTTACTGTGATGTGTATAATGTCACCAAGTGTAGGAGTGATTGCGTTTCTTGAGTGGAAAGCTGTAAGTATACTTAAAGAGTCTGTATAAATAATAGCGTTTTTGAGGTTCTCGCCGAGTATTTTTTCTACGGTCACATATACTGCGCAACATTCTGCAGTGAAGATGGATGCGCACTGTGGAAGTTGTATTGTCTCCGAATTCCCTCGCACCACTGCACTTCCTACATAAGTATCCGTTTTCGAACCGTCAGAATAAAAGGCTGTGAAACCATTGTATTTTTCCTCACGTGCCAGAAATTCTTGTACTATTTGGTGTTGTGGAGTTTGCTTTTTGCGGAACTGTGTGAGAGTGATACCGCACAATGTAGGAAAACCGTACCATGGAGGCAGTGGACCTCGTTTTTGCGCAATGCTGGGTAATGTGTTCAGTACGCCGAGATTCTGGCAGATTTCTTCAAAGCGTAAGAGCAGTGGCCTGGTGGTTTGTGGTTTGTTGTTAAAGATTGTTCTGGATGGACACTTTGTAACTATTTCATAACGGATGTGTTTTGGAAGGGAACGGATTTTAGGACGTATCAGCATGTAAGCATGCCTCTTCTATCTTTAAGTGATGGTTCGTTTGTTTCGACATAAAGACTGTTTATGGGCGACGTCCTGTAAGCGCCAGGGGAGAGACGCAACACCAAATTATGCACTGGATCTAGTCGTTTCAAGAAGGATGGCCTTGCAGAACCATACACCAGGCAACCATAGTCTAAGCAGGACCGTACCACAGAGCGATAGATGTGTAGAAGGCTTGCCCTGTCAGAACCCCAGTGTTTGTGTGAAAGCACTTTGAGTATATTCAGCGATCGAGAAGCTTTCTTTTTGAACGCATTTATGTGAGGTAGAAAAGTTAGTTTTCGGTCAAATGTTATCCCTAAGAATTTGTGTTCAGTTTTTAAAGGTAACTGGGTTTCCTTAAGGTGTAATGTGGGATCTGTGTGTAGACCCCGTTTCATTGCAAAAAGTAAGGCCACTGTTTTCTGTGGAGAGAACTTGAAACCATTCCTGTCTGCCCATGTTGCCAGTTTATTTATTGTTAGCTGTATTTGTCTTTCACAAGTGGATATGTTTGAAGATGTACATGCTATCTGAAGATCGTCAACATAGACAGAATACATAATGGACCTTGGGATTATTTTCCGAATAGAATTCATTTTTACGACAAAGAGAGTTGCACTTAAAGTACATCCTTGGGGTATCCCATTTTCCTAAATAAAATTGTTTGAAAGGGTCGAGCCTAGGCGCACATGGAATGAGCGATTGGATAAAAAGTTTTTTATGCAATTTTACATCCTGCCGCGGACGCCAAGCTCGGCAAGGTTTTGAAGAATCCCAAACCTCCAGGATGTGTCGTATGCCTTTTCTAAGTAAAAAAAAAGACTGTAAGGCAGTGTTGTCTGTGTATAAACGCATCTCTGACAGTATTTTCAAGGCGGACTAAGTTATCTGTGGTGCAGCATCCTTTTTTAAAACCACATTGATGGCTGTCGAGAAGTTCACGGGATTTGTGGACAAAAGTTATTCTTATGTTTAGGACACTTTCAATGGACTTGGCGAGGCAACTGGTAAGGGTTATGGGTCTATAACTGTTCGGAGAGGTTGGTGGCTTCCCGGGTATAAGAAACGGCACATTAATAGCATCTTTCCAAGCTTTGAGTATTTTTCCTGATACCCACACTTTGTTAAAAAAACTTCGGAAGTGCCTCTACGGCAGGTTCAGAAAGATGGGCTAGCATTTGGTAATGTATTTGGTCTGGGCCGGTGCTAGTATGTTTACCGGCAGAAAGTACTGTTTGATTTTCTTGTATTGTATTAAACTATTGTACGGTTCATTTGTACCGCAACCTGTCGGCAGTCTTTGTTTCTCTGCTGTCTTTTTGTATTTTAAAAATGAATTGCTGTAGTGGGATGAGCTAGAAACTTCGGAAAAATATTCGCCCAAGATATCTGCCTGTTGTTCTATACTAGTCTGTACACCGGGAGCGGTAAGAACGGGGACTGTGAACGGAGAGTAGTTGCCTTTTAGCTTTATGAACTTCTCCCACATTTGTTTTGATGTGGTTGAGTTGTTTATCGACGACACGTAATTTTTTCAAGATTTTTCGGCACTACGACGGATATAACGAGCTTTTGTTCTCGCCTTTTTAAAATTTATAAAATTCTCCTGTGTAGGGTATCTGCGAAGAATGCCCCAGGCATTGGTTTGTTTTTTTTTTTGCTTCTTTACATTCTTTTGTGTACCAATATTTGTGATTTTGTTTTACTATTCTAGAGGATTGAGGAATAGCTAGGCGTGCATCGGCTATAATACAGTTTGCGAGAAATTCGTTTAGCTCTTCTACACTCAAGTCGTTACAAACTATTCTATCTAGGCTGCCTTTTTCACGGAACAGTGCCCAGTCAGCTAAGTGCAGTTTCCATCGTTATGGTTTAGTTGGGGTTTACTTCGGGTGAATGTGCTAAGCTAATTAGTATAGGTAGACGATCACTTCCGCATGGGTTATCTAAGACATCCCAATTGAAATCTGTAAAAATCGAGGACGAACTAGAAGACAAATCTATGCAACTGAGCTTTCATGAGCTAGGGGAACAATAGGTTTGTTTGCCAGTGTTCAGGAGGCAAAGGTTATTGGAGAGTATAAAATCCTCAATCAGTTGGCCTCTAGTGTCGGTTTTGTTACTGCCACAAAAACTGGTGTGGGCATTAAAATCTCCGACCATCAAAAACGGTTCTGGTAGTTGCACTAAAAGGTCTTGTAAGTCTTGGAGTGTTATTTTAAGATGTGGATCTATATAAACGCAGCACACTGTGAGTGTTTTAAATGTGTGCAGGATGGCCGCCACTGCTTCTAATTTGGTTTTAAGCTTGTGCTCTCGGGCTGCGATTCCACTGTTAACAATGATGGCTACGCCACCCGAAAGCCGGCTCGCCTGCTCTCGGTCACGGCGGAAGACCTTATAGTGTTTTAGAATGCCTTCGTGTTTGTAGCCTAAATTTGTCTCCTGTAAACACAAGGCGATAGGTAAGTATGTGGCTAATATGTCTTTTATGTCGCTTAGGTTATGTAAGAGTCCTCTACAATTATTGTGTATAAAAGCCATCTTGTATTATGTGGGTACTGAAAGAAACTAGGTTGGGTTTTCAGGCACCCTTATTCGGGGCTTTTTTTTTCGGTCTATGGAGCCCCGCCGCCCTTCCGACGTCGACGCCATAGGACGACTTTGACTTGTGTCCATTGTGTCCATCGCAACCTGCGACACTCTGGACGAACGTGCGGGCCGCACGTTTAATTTCATGTTCGGCCTCTCGATGTGGGGAGGGACCTTGGGGCCCGCGGAAATGGAGGCCCGCGCGTCCTGTTTTGTGGGTGGTGGCGCAGCGTTAGCTGCTGCCACCTTGGGCACGGGTGGCCCCGCAACAGGCTCACAGCGTGTGGCCTGAGTGGGAGCCGAAAGCGGCTGTGGTGCTGTGCCCCTTTGCACCACATCGGAGAAAGTAGGTTTGTGTATCGAAGCTAACCTCTTCCGCGCTTCCCTAAATGTTATGTTTTCTTTGACTTTGATTGTGACAATCTCCTTTTCTTGCTTCCAAACGGGACATGCGCGTGAGTATGCAGGATGGCTGCCCTCATAATTTACACATAGGTGTGGTTCAACTGCACAGTTTTCAGAATCGTGTTCATGGGAAGAGAATTTAGCAAATGTGAGTTGGCCCCGGCAACTCTGAGAGCTGTGGCCGTAACGTTGGCATTTGAAGCAGCGTCGTGGGTTTGGTATGTACTGTCTTAGTTGGAGATTTATGTAGCCTATTTCTACGGAGTCGGGGAGGATACTAGATGCAAATGTCAGGACGATGTGCTTTGTGGGGATTTCTTTATTATCTCGTCTCATTTGTATCCTGTACACGTTGGTCACGTTTTGCTCCTTCAAACCTTCCAGATGTTCTTCATCAGTTACATATTTGAGGTCATCATCTGCGATAACTCCCCGAACAGTATTCAAAGATCGGTGTGTGCAGATTGTGACCGGTATATCTCCAAATGACTTCACATCTGACAATTTTTCTTGTTGGTGGTTGTATAAAACTTCTAAAAGAAGGTCTCCGTTTGCTAGTTTTTTATTTTGTACCTTTCTCTTATGGCAATTAGTAAAGTCCTGTTAACAATGAATGGTGACACTTGTCTAGCAGTCTGTTCCTCGTGTTCGCTGCGAACAAGGTGGAATCGAGGGAAGCTAGTAGCGTCTTTTTGAAGAATTTTTAAGTCTCGGTGCGCCCTCTTTTTCGACGGAGATCGGGATGAAAAAATGAGAAGCCATGGAATGTGTTCTTTGTTCGGCAATGGTGGCAGCCACCCACCATGGAGCCCTACATGTGGACTGGACAGGTGCCTTTAAAACGCCCTGTCCACGCCAGCTGTACACCATCACTATAACCAAATATGGCGTAACAAAGGTTTGTGTGCCACACAAGGTTAACCCTCACCGCCAGGAGAAAGGAAAATACCAAGAAGTGAGTAGCAGACAGGAGAGTTGTGAGAAAGGGGTAGGAAAGTGAAAGATGAAGTGGAGAATAGGAAAAGGCGACGGCCGATTTCCCCCGGTCAGTTCAGGCCGAAGGTGCTGTCTACAGGAAGCTGGGTTCAAAGTGGTGTGTTCCCTCCGCCGAGGGGCCTTAAAGGTCCTAACGCTCGGCATCGGCTCAACTACCAGGATCCCCTTTTCCGCGGACACGGCGATGCAACGCATGGCGAAACGTGGGTGCTCGGGTCTGTGGTGATGCACTGTTCACCATGATCCTCTTGCGGGGATGTCCCTCCGGATGCCCGGGAACCCACGGTGTCGCCACACACCGTCGAGACACCTGCAGGCTTCAGGCGCCCCCCTGCGGAGGTGTGGCAGCAGGATTCGCTAGCGTTTGTGCTTGCTTGTGAAACAGACTTCAAAAGAGGTTTCGCTCCGTGGCAGCAGGCTTCGCTAGCATTCGTGCTTGCTTGTGAAACAGGCTTCAAAAGATGTTTCGCTTCGTGGCAGCAGGAGTTGCTAGCGTGTGTTATTTCTTGTGAAACAAATTCCAAAAGAGGTTTCGCTCCGTGGCAGCAGGATTCACAAGCGTTTGTGCTTGCTTGTGAAACAGGCTTCAAAAGATGTTTCGCTTCGTGGCAGCACGATTCGCTAGCGTTTGTGCTTGCTTGTGAAGCAGACTTCAAACGAGGTTTCGCTCCGTGGCAGCAGGCTTCGCTAGCATTTGTGCTTGCTTGTGAAACAGGCTTCAAAAGATGTTTCGCTTCGTGGCAGCAGGAGTTGCTAGCGTGTGTGCTTTCTTGTGAAACAAATTCCAAAAGAGGTTTCGCTCCATGGCTGCAGGATTCACAAGCGTTTGTGCTTGCTTGTGAAACAGGCTTTAAAAGATGTTTCGCTTCGTGGCAGCAGGATTCGCAAGCGTTTGCGCTTGCATGTGAAACAGGCTTCAAACGAGGTTTTGCTCCGTGGCAGCAGGATTCGCTAGTGTTTGTGCTTGCTTTTGAAACAGGCTTCAAAATAGGTTTCGCTCCATGGCAGCAGGATTCGATAGCTTTTGTGCTTCCTTGTGAAACAGACTTCAAACCAGGTGTCGCTCCGTGGCAGCAGGATTCGCTAGCGTTTGTACTTGCTCGTGAAACAGACTACAAAAGAGGTTTCGCTCTGTGGCAGCAGGATTCGCTAGCGTTTGTTCTTGCTTGTGAAACAGAATTCAAAGATGTTTCGCTCCGTGGCATCATGATTCGCTATCGTTTGTGTTCGGGTGTGAAACAAGTTTCAAAAGAGGTTTCGTTCCGTGGCAGCAGGATTCGCTAGCGTTTGTGTTTGCTTCTGAAACAGGCTTCAAAATAGGTTTGGCTTGGTGGCAGCAGCACTCGCTAGCTTTTCTGCTTGCTTGCGAGACAAGCTTCAAAAGAAGTTTCGCGCCGTGGCAGCAGGATTCGCTAGCGTTTGAGCTTGCTTGTGAAACAGGCTTCAAATGATGTTTTGATCTGTGGCAGCAGGATTCACTAGCGTTTTTGTTTGCGTGAGAAACAGGCTTCAAAAGGTGTTTCACTCCGCGCCAGCAGGATTCGCTTGAATTTGTGCTTGCTTGTGAAACAGAATTCAAAAAGGCTTAGCTCCGTGGGTTCAAGATTCGCTAGCGTTCGAACTTGCTTGTGAAACAGGCTTCAAAAGAGGTTTCGCTCTGTGGCAGCAGGATTCGCTAGCTTTTTTGCTTGCTTGCGAAACAAGATTCAAAAGAGGTTTCGCTCCGTGGCAGCAGAATTTGCTTACGTTTGGGCTTGCTTGCGAAACGGGCTTCAAATGACGTTTCGCTTCGTAGCAGCAGGATTCGCTAGCGTTTGTGCTTGCTTGTGAAACCGACTTGGAAAGAGGTTTCACTCCATGGCAGCAGGATTCGCTAGCGTTTGTGCTTGCTTGTGAAACAGGCTTCAAAAGATGTTTCGCTTCGTGGCAGCAGGATTCGTTAGCGTGTGTGCTTGCGTGAGAAACAGGCTTCAAAAGATGTTTCGGTTCGTGGCAGCAGGATTCGCTAGCGTTCGTGCTTTCTTGCGAAACTGGATTCAAAAGAGGTTTCGCTCCGTGGCAGCGGAACTCGCTAGCGTTTGTGCTTGCTTGTGAAACAGGCTCCAAAAGAGGTTTCGCTCCGTGGCAGCAGGATTCGCTAGCGTTTGTGCTTGCGTGTGAAACAGGCTTCAAAAGAGGTTTCGTTCCGTGGGATCAGGATTCGCTAGCGTTCGAGCCTGCTTGTGAAACAAGCTTCAGAACAGGTTTCGCTCTGTGGCAGCAGGATTCGCTAGCTTTCGCGCTTGCTTAGGGAACAGGATTCAAAAGAGGTTTTTCTCCATGGCAGCAGAATTTGCTAACGTTTGGGCTTGCGAAACGGGCTTCAAAAGACGTTTCGCTTTGTGGCAGCAGGATTCGCTATCGCTTGTGCTTGCCTGTGAAATAGACTTCAAAAGAGGTTTCGCTCCATGGGAGCACGATTCGCTAGCGTTTGTGCTTGTTTGTGAAACAGACTTCAAAAGAGGTTTCGCTCTGTGGCAGCAGGATTCGCTAGTGTTTGTGCTTGCGTGTGAAACAGGCTTCAAACGATGTTTCGCATCGCGGCAGCAGGATTCGCTAGCGTTCGTGCTTGCTTGTGAAACAGAATTCAAAAAGGTTTCGTTCCGTGGCAGCACAATTTGCTAGCGTTTGGGCTTGCTTGCGAAACAAGCTTCAAAAGACGTTTCGCTCTGTGGCAGCAGGATTCGCTAGCGTTTGTGTTTGCGTGTGAAACAGGCTTCAAACGATGTTTCGTTCCGCGCCAGCAGGATTCGCTAGTATTTGTGCTTGCTTGTGAAACAGAATTCAAAAAGGTTTCGCTCCGTGGCAGCAGGATTCGCTAGCCCTTGTATTTGCGTGTGAAACAGGCTTCAAAAGAGGTTTCGCTCCTGTGGGATCAGGATTCGCTAGCGTTTGTGCATGCTTGTGAAACAGGCTTCAAAATATGTTTCGCTCCACGGCAGCGGGATTCGCTAGTATTTAGGCTTGCTTGATAAACAGGCTTCAATATAGGTTTCGCTCCGTGGCAGCACGATTCGCTAGCTTTTGTGCTTGCTTGTGAAACAGGCTCCAAGAGAGGTTTCGCTCCATGGCAGATAGATTCGCAAGAGTTTGTTTTTGCTTGTGAAACAGGCTTCAAAAGATGTATCGCTCCGCGGCAGCAGGATTCGCTAGTATTTGGGCTTGGTTGTGAAACAGGCTTCAATATAGGTTTCGCTTCATGGCAGCAGGATTCGCTAGCTTTTGTGCTTGCTTGTGAAACTGGCTTCAAAAGATATTTTGCTCCGTAGCAGCAGGATACGCTAGCCTTTGTGCTTGCTTAGAAACTAGCTTCAAAAGAAGTTTCGCTCCGCGGCAGCATCATTTGCTAGTATTTGTGCTTGCTTGTGAAACAGAATTCAAAAGAGGTTTCGCTCCGTGGCATCAGGATTCGCTAGCGTTTGTGTTTGCGTGTGAAACAGGCTTCTAAAGAGGTTTTGCTTCGTGGGATCTGGATTTTGCTAGCGTTCGTGTTTGCTTGTGAAACAGGTTTCAAAAGCGGTTTCGCGCCGTGGCAGCAGTATTCGCTAGCGTTTGTGCTTGCTTGCGAATCTGGCTTCAAAAGACGTTGCGCTTCGTGGCAGCAGGATTCACTAGCTTTTGTTCTTGCGTTGAAACAGGTTACAAAAGGTTTCGCTCTGTGGCAGCGGGATTCGCTAGCGTTAGTGCTTGCTTGCGAAACAGGCTTCAAAAGAGGTTTCGCTATGTAGCAGCAGGATTTTGTAGCGTTTGTGCTTGCTTGTGAGACAGGCTTCCAAAGAGGTTTCGCTCCGTGGCAGGAGGTTGTGTTGTATTCGGTTTTATGGCACATTGGCAGCAAAGGCCATCATGCGCCAAGCACAAGGTATAGAATTGCTTTTCTACCGAATGTTTTGGTGTAAGAAAAAGAGGCGATGGTGCAGATGACTTTAAAAGATTTTATTGGCTAGTAATGAAAGAAGGGAAGAAATTTGAAAATGGCTAATGGTAAAAGCCTTTAAGAAGGTCAAGCAGCCTTAGCGGCTTTCCTTGGCTAGCAAGGATCCTGAGGCTCCCAACCAATCAAATAAACAGCCTCAGCCTACTTCTCAAGAATGAGAAAGTGGCTAAGGTGTATCATGTATAAAAGCGTTCAAGCGGTTAAAAAATTACAGCTTTTCAAGTACGCCTGCTGCTTTTAAAAAGCTAAAAATAGAAGGTATGTTAACAATGGCATTATCAGCTAAAAGCAATGTAGGGTGGAAAGGATTGCATTCATGACAAAATTGAGTGAAGTACTTTTTTCATAGTTTTTCTAGTTTAATACATGAGAATAAATTTTGGTTAACCGTAAGTTCATCTCCACATTCTTCGCAAACAGGTTTATCTTGTTTTGTTAGCAGGAATTTGTTCGTAAGGTGCGCGTGGCCTACTCTGAGATGGCATAAAAACACTTCTTTAAAACGTTCTTGGTGCACACATGACGTATATTCAGGTAAATTGGCTTTACTAAGTGTAGTTTATTATTCAGTTCGCTGTTCCAAGTCGATTGTCATTTTTTCCTTTTTTTTCCTTTGTTCTAATTTCATACAGTCATTCAAGGGTATATTTACTTTTTTTTTCCTTGTCACGAGCTTGAGCAGCACAGAAATCTGCTCGCTCATTACCTTTTATGCCACATGACTCGGGACCCAGCAGAGTTTAATGTTTCGTCTTCTCGCTGTGGCTGTTACTGTGATGTGTATAATGTCACCAAGTGTAGGAGTGATTGCGTTTCTTGAGTGGAAAGCTGTAAGTATACTTAAAGAGTCTGTGTAAATAATAGCGTTTTTGAGGTTCTCGCCGAGTATGTTTTCTACGGTCACATATACTGCGCAACATTCTGCAGTGAAGATGGATGCGCACTGTGGAAGTTGTATTGTCTCCGAATTCCCTCGCACCACTGCACTTCCTACATAAGTATCCGTTTTCGAACCGTCAGAATAAAAGGCTGTGAAACCATTGTATTTTTCCTCAAGTGCCAGAAATTCTTGTACTATTTGGTGTTGTGGAGTTTGCTTTTTGCGGAACTGTGTGAGAGTGATACCGCACAATGTAGGAAAACCGTACCATGGAGGCAGTGGACCGCGTTTTTGCGCAATGCTGGGTAATGTGTTCAGTACGCCGAGATTCTGGCAGATTTCTTCAAAGCGTAAGAGCAGTGGCCTGGTGGTTTGTGGTTTGTTGTTAAAGATTGTTCTGGATGGACACTTTGTAACTATTTCATAACGGATGTGTTTTGGAAGGGAACGGATTTTAGGACGTATCAGCATGTAAGCATGCCTCTTCTATCTGTAAGTGATGGTTCGTTTGTTTCGACATAAAGACTGTTTATGGGCGACGTCCTGTAAGCGCCAGGAGAGAGACGCAACACCAAATTATGCACTGGATCTAGTCGTTTCAAGAAGGATGGCCTTGCAGAACCATACACCAGGCAACCATAGTCTAAGCAGGACCGTACCACAGAGCGATAGATGTGTAGAAGGCTTGCCCTGTCAGAACCCCAGTGTTTGTGTGAAAGCACTTTGAGTATATTCAGCGATCGAGAAGCTTTCTTTTTCAACGCATTTATGTGAGGTAGAAAAGTTAGTTTTCGGTCAAATGTTATGCCTAAGAATTTGTGTTCAGTTTTTAAAGGTAACTGGGTTTCCTTAAGGTGTAATGTGGGATCTGTGTGTAGACCCCGTTTCATTGCAAAAAGTAAGGCCACTGTTTTCTGTGGAGAGAACTTGAAACCATTCCTCTCTGCCCATGTTGCCAGTTTATTTATTGTTAGCTGTATTTGTCTTTCACAAGTGGATATGATTGAAGATGTACATGCTATCTGAAGATCGTCAACATAGACAGAATACATAATGGACCTTGGGATTATTTTCCGAATAGAATTCATTTTTACGACAAAGAGAGTTGCACTTAAAGTACATCCTTGGGGTACCCCATTTTCCTAAATAAAATTGTTTGAAAGGGTCGAGCCTAGGCGCACATGGAATGAGCGATTGGATAAAAAGTTTTTTATGCAATTTTACATCCTGCCGCGGACGCCAAGCTCGGCAAGGTTTTGAAGAATCCCAAACCTCCAGGATGTGTCGTATGCCTTTTCTAAGTAAAAAAAAGACTGTAAGGCAGTGTTGTCTGTGTATAAACGCATCTCTGACAGTATTTTCAAGGCGGACTAAGTTATCTGTGGTGCAGCATCCTTTTTTAAAACCACATTGATGGCTGTCGAGAAGTTCACGGGATTTGTGGACAAAAGTTATTCTTATGTTTAGGACACTTTCAATGGACTTGGCGAGTCAACTGGTAAGGATTATGGGTCAATAACTGTTCGGAGAGGTTGGTGTCTTCCCGGGTTTAGGAAACGGCACATTAATAGCATCTTTCCAAGCGTTGTGTATTTTTCCCGATACCCACACTGTTAAAAAACTTCAGAAGTGCATCTACGGCAGGTTCAGAAAGATGGGCTAGCATTTGGTAATGTATTTGGTCTGGGCCGGTGCTAGTATGTTTACCGGCAGAAAGTACTGTTTGGTTTTCTTGTATTGTATTAAACTATTGTACGGTTCATTTGTACCGCAACCTGTCGGCAGTCTTTGTTTCTCTGCTGTCTTTTTGTATTTTAAAAATGAATTGCTGTAGTGGGATGAGCTAGAAACTTCGGAAAAATATTCGCCCAAAATATCTGCCTGTTGTTCTATACTAGTCTGTACAACGGGAGCGGTAAGAACGGGGACTGTGAACGGAGAGTAGTTGCCTTTTAGCTTTATGAACTTCTCCCACATTTGTTTTGATGTGGTTGAGTTGTTTATCGACGACACGTAATTTTTTCAAGATTTTTCGGCACTACGACGGATATAACGAGCTTTTGTTCTCGCCTTTTTAAAATTTATAAAATTCTCCTGTGTAGGGTATCTGCGAAAAATGCCCCAGGCTTTGGTTTGTTTTTTTGCTTCTTTACATTCTTTTGTGTACCAATATTTGTGATTTTGTTTTACTATTCTAGAGGATTGAGGAATAGCTAGGCGTGCATCGGCTATAATACAGTTTGCGAGAAATTCGTTTAGCTCTTCTACACTCAAGTCGTTACAAACTATTCTATCTAGGCTGCCTTTTTCACGGAACAGTGCCCAGTCAGCTAAGTGCAGTTTCCATCGTTGTGGTTTAGTTAAGGTTTACTTCGGGTGAATGTGCTAAGCTAATTAGTATAGGTAGACGATCACTTCCGCATGGGTTATCTAAGACATCCCAATTGAAATCTGTAAAAATCGAGGACGAACTAGAAGACAAATCTATGCAACTGAGCTTTCCTGAGCTAGGGGAACAATAGGTTTGTTTGCCAGTGTTCAGGAGGCAAAGGTTATTGGAGAGTATAAAATCCTCAATCAGTTGGCCTCTAGTGTCGGTTTTGTTACTGCCACAAAAACTGGTGTGGGCAATAAAATCTCCGACCATCAAAAACGGTTCTGGTAGTTGCACTAAAAGGTCTTGTATGTCTTGGAGTGTTATTTTAAGATGTGGATCTATATAAACGCAGCACACTGTGAGTGTTTTAAATGTGTGCAGGATGGCCGCCACTGCTTCTAATTTGGTTTTAAGCTTGTGCTCTCGGGCTGCGATTCCACTGTTAACAATGATGGCTACGCCACCCGAAAGCCGGCTCGCCTGCTCTCGGTCACGGCGGAAGACCTTATAGTGTTTTAGAATGCCTTCGTGTTTGTAGCCTAAATTTGTCTCCTGTAAACACAAGGCGACAGGTAAGTATGTGGCTAATATGTCTTTTATGTCGCTTAGGTTATGTAAGAGTCCTCTACAATTATTGTGTATAAAACACATCTTGTATTATGTGGGTACTGAAAGAAACTAGGTTGGGTTTTCAGGCACCCTTATTCGGGGCTTTTCTTTTTTCGGTCTATGGAGCCCCGCCGCCCTTCCGACGTCGACGCCATAGGACGACTTTGACTTGTGTCCATTGTGTCCATCGCATCCTCCGACACTCTGGACGAACGTGCGGGCCGCACGTTTAATTTCATGTTCGGCCTCTCGATGTGGGGAGGGACCTTGGGGCCCGCGGACATGGAGGCCCGCGCGTCCTGTTTTGTGGGTGGTGGCGCAGCGTTAGCTACTGCCACCTTGGGCACGGGTGGCCCCGCAACAGGCTCACAGCGTGTGGCCTGAGTGGGAGCCGAAAGCGGCTGTGGTGCTGTGCCCCTTTGCACCACATCGGAGAAAGTAGGTTTGTGTATCGAAGCTAACCTCTTCCGCGCTTCCCTAAATGTTATGTTTTCTTTGACTTTGATTGTGACAATCTCCTTTTCTTGCTTCCAAACGGGACATGCGCGTGAGTATGCAGGATGGCTGCCCTCACAATTTACACATAGGTGTGGTTCAACTGCACAGTTTTCAGAATCGTGTTCATGGGAAGAGCATTTAGCAAATGTGAGTTGGCCCCGGCAACTCTGAGAGCTGTGGCCGTAACGTTGGCATTTGAAGCAGCGTCGTGGGTTTGGTATGTACTGTCTTAGTTGGAGATTTATGTGGCCTATTTCTACGGAGTCGGGGAGGATACTAGATGCAAATGTCAGGACAATGTGCTTTGTGGGGATTTTTTTATTATCTCGTCTCATTTGTATCCTGTACACGTTGGTCACGTTTTGCTCCTTGAAACCTTCCAGATGTTCTTCATCAGTTACATATTTGAGGTCATCATCTGCGATAACTCCCCGAACAGTATTCAAAGATCGGTGTGTGCAGATTGTGACCGGTATATCTCCAAATGACTTCACTTCTGACAATTTTTCTTGTTGGTGGTTGTAAATAACTTCTAAAAGAAGGTCTCCGTTTGCTAGTTTTTTATTTTGTACCCTTCTCTTATGGCACTTGGTAAAGTCCTGTTAACAATGAATGGTGACACTTGTCTAGCAGTCTGTTCCTCGTGTTCGCTGCGAACAACGTGGAATCGAGGGAAGCTTGTAGCGTTTTTTTGAAGAATTTACATGTCTCGGTGCGCCCTCTTTTTCGAGAGAGATCGGGTTGAAAAAATGAGAAGCCATGGAATGTGTTCTTTGTTCGGCAATGGTGGCAGCCACCCACCATGGAGCCCTACATGGGGACTGGACAGGTGCCTTTAAAACGCCCTGTCCACGCCAGCTGTACACCATCACTATAACCAAATAAGGCGTAACAAAGGTTTGTCAGCCACACAAGGTTAACCCTCGCCGGCACGAAAAAGGAAAAAACCAAGAAGTGAGTAGCAGACAGGAGAGTTGTGAGAAAGGGGTAGGAAAGTGAAAGATGAAGTGGAGAAAAGGAAACGGGGACGGCCGATTTCCCCCGGTCAGTTCAGGCCGAAGGTGCTGTCTACAGGAAGCTGGGTTCAAAGTGGTGTGTTCCCTCCGCCGAGGGGCCTTAAAGGTCCTAACGCTCGGCATCGGCTCAACCACCAGGATCCCCCTTTTCTCCGGACACGGCGATGCAACGGATGGCGAAACGTGGGTGCTCGGGTCTGTGGTGATGCACTGTTCACCATGATCCTCTTGCGGAGATGTCCCTGCGGATGCCCGGGAAACCACGGTGTCGCCACACACCGTCGAGACGCCTGCAGGCTTCAGGTGCCCCCCTGCGGAGGTGTGGCAGCAGGATTCGCTAGCGTTTGTGCTTGCTTGTGAAACAGACTTCAAAAGAGGTTTCGCTCCGTGGCAGCAGGCTTCGCTAGCATTCGTGCTTGCTTGTGAAACATGCTTCAAAAATATTTCGCTTCGTGGCAGCAGGAGTTGCTAGCGTGTGTTATTTCTTGTGAAACAAATTCAAAAGAGGTTTCGCTCCGTGGCAGCAGCATTCACAAGCGTTTGTGCTTTCTTGTGAAACAGGCTTCAAAAGATGTTTCGCTTCGTGGCAGCACGATTCGCAAGCGTTTGTGCTTGCTTGTGAAACAGGCTTCAAAATAGGTTTCGCTCCGTGGCAGCAGGATTCGATAGCTTTTGTGCTTCCTTGTGAAACAAGCTTCAAACCAGGTGTCGCTCCGTGGCAGCAGGAATCGCTAGCGTTTGTACTTGCTCGTGAAACAGACTACAAAAGAGGTTTCGTTCCGTGGCAGCAGGATTCGCTAGCGTTTGTGTTTGCTTCTGAAACAGGCTTCAAAATAGGTTTCGCTTCGTAGCAGCAGCACTCGCTAGCGTTTCTGATTGCTTGCGAAACAAGCTTCAAAAGAAGTTTCGCGCCGTGGCAGCAGGATTCGCTAGCGTTTGAGCTTGCTTGTGAAACAGGCTTCAAATGATGTTTCGATCTGTGGCAGCAGGATTCGCTAGCGTTTTTTGTTTGCGTGAGAAACAGGCTTCAAAAGGTGTTTCACTCCGCGCCAGCAGGATTCGCTTGAATTTGTGCTTGCTTGTGAAACAGAATTCAAAAAGGCTTAGCTCTGTGGGTTCAGAATTCGCTAGCGTTCGAACTTGCTTGTGAAACAGGCTTCAAAAGAGGTTTCGCTCTGTGGCAGCAGGATTCGCTAGCTTTCGTGCTTGCTTGCGAAACAAGATTCAAAAGAGGTTTCGCTCCGTGGCAGCAGAATTTGCTTACGTTTGGGCTTGCTTGCGAAACGGGCTTCAAAAGACGTTTCGCTTCGTGGCAGCAGGATTCGCTAGCGTTTGTGCTTGCTTATGAAACCGACTTCAAAAGAGGTTTCACTCCATGGCAGCAGGATTCGCTAGCGTTTGTGCTTGCTTGTGAAACAGGCTTCAAAAGATTTTTCGCTTCGTGGCATCAGGATTCGCTAGCGTGTGTGCTTGCTTGTGAAACAGACTTCAAAAGTGCTTTCGCTCCGTGGCAGCAGGATTCGCTAGAGTTTGTGCTTGCGTGTGAAAGAGGCTTCAAAATATGTTTCGCTTCGTGGCAGCAGGATTCGATAGCGTTCGTGCTTGCTTGCGAAACTGGATTCAAAAGAGGTTTCGCTGCGTGGCAGCGGAACTCGCTAGCGTTTGTGCTTGCTTGTGATACAGGCTCCAAAAGAGGTTTCGCTCCGTGGCAGCAGTATTCGCTAGCGTTTTTGCTTGCTTGTGAAACAGGCTTCAAAAGATGTTTCGCTCTGTGGCAGCAGGATTCGCTAGCGTTTGTGTTTGCGTGTGAAACAGGCTTCAAAAGAGGTTTCGTTCCGTGGGATCAGGATTCGCTAGCGTTCGAGCCTGCTTGTGAAACAAGCTTCAAAACAGGTTTCGCTCTTTGGCAGCAGGATTCGCTAGCTTTCGTGCTTGCTTAAGAAACAGAATTCAAAAGAGGTTTCGCTCCATGGCAGCAGAATTTGCTAACGTTTGGGCTTGCGAAACGGGCTTCAAAAGACGTTTCGCTTTGTGGCAGCAGGATTCGCTAGCACTTGTGCTTGCTTGTGAAACAGACTTCAAAAGAGGTTTTGCTCCATGGCTGCACGATTCGCTAGCGTTTGTGCTTGTTTGTGAAACAGACTTCAAAAGAGGTTTCGCTCCGTGGCAGCAGGATTCGCTAGTGTTTGTGCTTGCGTGTGAAACAGGCTTCAAACGATGATTCGCATCGTGGCAGCAGGATTCGCTAGCATTCGTGCTTGCTCTCGAAACAGGATTCAAAAGAGGTTTCGTTCCATGGCAGCAGAATTTGCTAGCCCTTGTATTTGCGTGTGAAACAGGCTTCAAAAGACGTTTCGCTCTGTGGCAGCAGGATTCGCTAGCGTTTGTGTTTGCGTGTGAAACAGGCTTCAAAAGATGTTTCGTTCCGCGCCAGCAGTATTCGCTAGTATTTGTGCTTGCTTGTGAAACAGAATTCAAAGAGGTTTCGCTTTGTGGCAGCAGGATTCGCTAGCTTTTGTGCTTGCTTGTGAAACAGGCTCCAAGATAGGTTTCGCTCCATGGCACATAGATTCGCAAGAGTTTGTTTTTGCTTGTGAAACAGGCTTCAAAAGATGTATCGCTCCGCGGCAGCAGGATTCGCTAGTATTTGGGCTTGGTTGTGAAACAGGCTTCAATATAGGTTTCGCTTCATGGCAGCAGGATACGCTAGCGTTTGTACTTGCCTGTGAAACAGACTTCAAAAGATGTTTCGCTCCGTGGCAGCAGGATTCGCTACCGTTTTTGCTTTCCTGTGAAATAGGCTTTAAAAGATGTTTCGCTCCGTGGCTGCAGTGTACGCTAGCGTTTGTACATGCTTGTGAAACAGGATTCAAAAGAGGTTTTGGTCCATGGCAGATGGATTTGGTAGCGTTTGTGCGTGCGTGTGAAACAGGCTTCAAAAGAGGTTTCGCTCCGTGGCAGCAGGATTCGATAGCGTTTGCGCTTGCTTGTGAAACTTGCTTCCAAAGAGGTTTCGCTCCGCGGCAGCAGGATTAGCTAGCGTTTGTGCTTGCTTCTGAAGCAGGCTTCAAAAGAGGTTTCGCTCCGTGGCAGCAGGATTGGCTAACGTTTGTGTTTGCTTGTGAAACAGTTTTCAAGAGAGGTTTCGCTCCATGGCAGAGAGATTCGCTAGCGTTTGTGCTTGCTTGTGAAAAAGGCTTCAAAAGATGTTTCGCTTTGTGGCAGCAGGATACGCTAGCGTTTCTAAATGCTTGTGAAACAGACTTCAAAAGAGGTTTCGGTCCGTGGCAGCACGATTCGCTAGCGTTTGTGCTTGCTTGTGAAATAGGTTTCAAAAGAGGATTCCCTCTGTGGCAGCTGGATTCGCTAGCGTTTGTGCTTGCTTGTGATACAGGCGTCAAAATAGGTATAACTCTGTGGCAGCAGGATTCGCTAGCCCTTGTGTGTGCGTGTGAAGCATGCTTCAAAATAGGTTTCGCTCCGTGGGATCAGGATTCGCTAGCGTTTGTGCTTGCTTGTGAAACAGGCTTCAAAAGATGTTTCCCTCCGCGGCAGCAGGATTCGCTAGCGTTTGTGCTTGCTTGTGAAACAGGCGTCAAAATAGGTTTAACTCTGTGGCAGCAGGATTCTCTAGCCCTTGTGTGTGCGTGTGAAGCATGCTTCAAAATTGGTTTCGCTCCGTGGGATCAGTATTCGCTAGCGTTTGTGCTTGCTTGTGAAACAGGCTTCAAATGATGTTTCCCTCCGCGGCAGCAGGATTCGCTAGTATTTGGGCTTGCTTGTGAAACAGGCTTGAATATACGTTTCGCTCCGTGGCAGCAGGATTCGCTAGCGTTTTTGCTTGCTTGTGAAACAGGCTTCAAAAGAGATTTCGCTCCGTGGGATCAGGATTCGCAAGCGTTTGTGCTTGCTTGTGAAACAGCCTTCAATATAGGTTTCGCTCCGTGGCAGCAGAAAACGCTAGCGTTTGTACTTGCTTGTGTAACAGGCTTCAAAAGAGGTTTCGCTCCGTGGCAGCAGGATTCGCTAGCGTTTGTGCTTGCTTGTGAAATAGGCTTCAAAAGAGGATACGCTCCGTGGCAGTAGGATTCGCATGCCCTTGTGTTTGCGTGTTAAACAGGCTTCTAAAGAGGTTTCGCTCCGTGGGATCAGGAATCACTAGCGTTTGTGCTTGCTTGAGAAACAGGCTTCAAAGGATGTTTCTCTCCGCGGCAGCACGATTCGCTAGTATTTGGGCTTGCTTGTGAAACAGGCTTGAATATATCTTTCGCTCGGTGGCAGCAGGATTCGCTAGCTTTCGTGCTTGCTTGTGAAACAGGCTTCAAAAAATGTTTCGCTCCGTGGGAGCAGTATACGCTAGCGTTTGTACTTGCTTGTGAAACAGGCTTCAAAAGAGGTTTCGCTTCGTGGCAGAGATATTTGGTAACGTTTGTGCTTGCGTGTGAAACAGGCTTCAAAAAAGTTCTCGCTCCGTGGCAGCAGGATTGACTAGCGTTTGTGCTTGCTTCTGAAGCAGGCTTCAAAAGAGGTTTTGCTCCGTGGCAGCAGGATTGGGTAACGTTTGTGCTTGCTTGTGAAACAGCCTTAAAGAGAAGCTTAGCTCCATGGCAGAGAGATTCGCTAGCGTTTGTGCTTGCTTGTGAAACAGGCTTCAAAAGAGGTTTCGCTCCGTGGGATCAGGATTCGCTAGCCTTTGTGCTTGCTTTTGAAACAGGCTTCAAAAGATGTTTCGCTCCGCGGCAGTAGGATTCGCTAGAATTTGTGCTTGCTTGTGAAACAGGCTTCAAAAGATGTTTCGCTCAGCGGCAGCAGGATTCGCTAGTATTTGGGCTTGCTTGTGAAACAGGCTTCAATAAAGGTTTCACTCCGTGGCAGCAGGATATGCTAGCGTTTGTGCTTGCTTGTGAAACAGGCTTCAAAAGAGGATTCGCTCCGTGGCAGCAGGATTCGGTAGCGTTTGTGTTTGCTTCTGAAGCAGGCTTCAAATGAGGTTTCGCTCCGTGGGATCAGGATTCGCTAGCGTTTGTGCTTGCTTGTGAAACAGGCTTCAAAAGATATTTCGCTCCATGGCAGCAGGATTCGCTAGCCCTTGTATTTGCGTGTGAAACAGTCTTCAAAAGAGGTTTCGCTCCGCGGCAGCAGGATTCGCTAGTATTTGGGCTTGCTTGTGAAACAAGCTTCAATGTAGGCTTCGCTCTGTGGCATCAGGATTCGCTAGCTTTTGTGCTTGCTTGTGAAACAGGCTTCAAAAGATGTTTCGCTTCGAGGCTTCAGGATTCGCTATCTTTTGTGCTTGCTTGTGAAACAGGCTTCAAAAGATGTTTCGCTCCGCGGCAGCAGGATTCGCTAGTATTTGGGCTTGCTTGTGAAAGAGCTTTCAATATAGGTTTCTCTCCGTGCCAACAGGATTCGCTAGCTCTTGTGTTTGCATGTGAAACAGGCTTCAAAAGAGGTTTCGCTCTGTGGGATCAGGATTCGCTAGCGTTTGTGCTTGCTTGTGAAACAGGCTTCAAAAAATGTTTCGCTCCGCGGCAGCAGGATGCGCTAGTATTTTGGCTTGCTTGTGAAACAAGATTCAATATAGGTTTCGCTCCGTGGCAGCAGGAATTGTAGCTTTTGTGCTTGCTTGTGAAACAGGCTCCAAGAGAGGTTTCGCTCCATGGCAGAGAGATTCGCAAGAGTTTGTGCTTGCTTGTGAAACAGGCTTCAAAAAATGTTTCCCTCCGCGCCAGCAGTATTCGCTATTATTTGCGCTTGCTTGTGAAACAGGCTTGAATATATCTTTCGCTCCGTGGCAGCAGGATTCACTAGCGTTTGTGCTTGCTTCTAAAGCAGGCTTCAAAAGAGGTTTCGCTCCGTAGGATCAGGATTCGCTAGCGTTTGTGCTTGCTTTTGAAACAGGCTTCAAAAGATGTTTCGCTCCGCGGCAGCAGGATTCGCTAGAATTTTTGCTTGCTTGTGAAACAGACATCAAAAGATGTTTCGCTCAGCGGCAGCAGGATTCGCTAGTATTTGGGCTTGCTTGTGAAACAGGCTTCAATATAGGTTTCGCTCCGTGGCAGCAGGATATGCTAGCGTTTGTGCCTGCTTGTGAAACAGGCTTCAAAAGAGGATTCGCTCCGTGGCAGCAGGATTCGCTAGCGTTTGTGTTTGCTTCTGAAGCAGGCTTCAAAAGAGGTTTCGCTCCATGGGATCAGGATTCGCTAGCGTTTGTGCTTGCTTGTGAAACAGGCTTCAAAAATGTTTCGCTTCATGGCAGCAGTATACGCTAGCGTTTGTACTTGCTTGTGAAACAGGCTTGAAAAGAGGTTTCGCTCCGTGGCAGAGAGATTTGGCAACGTTTGTGCTTGCGTGTGAAACAGGCTTCAAAAGAGTTTTCGCTCCCTGCAGCAGGATTCACTAGCGTTTGTGCTTGCTTGTGAAATAGGCTTCAAAAGAGGATACGCTCCGTGGCAGCAGGATTCGCTAGCCATTGTGTTTGCGTGTTAAACGGGCTTCAAAAGAGGTTTCGCTCCATGGGATCAGGACTCACTAGCGTTTGTGCTTGCTTGAGAAACAGGCTTCAATATATGTTTCGCTCCGCGGCAGCAGTATACGCTAGCGTTTGTACTTGCTTGTGAAACAGGCTTCAAAAGAGGTTTTGCTCCGTGGCAGAGAGATTTGGTAACGTTTGTGCTTGCGTGTGAAACAGGCTTAAAATGAGTTTTCGCTCCGTGGCAGCAGGATTCATTAGCGTTTGTGCTTGCTTCTGAAGCAGGCTTCAAAAGAGGTTTTGCTCCGTGGCAGCAGGATTGGCTAACGTTTGTGCTTGCTTGTGAAACAAGCTTAAAGAGAGGCTTCGCTCCATGGCAGAGAGATTCGCTAGCGTTTGTGCTTGCTTCTGAAACAGGCTTCAAAAGAGGTTTCGTTCTGTGGCAGCAGGATTCGCTCGCTCTTGTATTTGCGTGTGAAACAGCCTTCAAAAGAGGTTTCACTCCGTGGGTTCAGGATTCGCTAGCGTTTGTGCTTGGTTTTGAAACATGCTTCAAAAGATGTTTCGCTCCGCGGCAGCAGGATTCGGTAGTATTTGTGCTTGCTCGTGATACAGGCTTCAAAAGGTGTTTCGCTCCGCGGCAGCAGGATTCGCTAGTATTTGGGCTTGCTTGTGATACAGGCTTCAATATCGGTTTCGCTCCGTGGCAGCAGGATAATTCTAGCGTTTGTGCTTGCTTTTGAAACAGGCTTCAAAAGAGGATTCGCTCCGTGGCAGCAGGATTCGCTAGCGTTTGTGCTTGCATCTGAAGCAGGCTTCAAAAGAGGTTTCGCTCCGTGGGATCAGAATTCGCTAGCGTTTGTGCTTGCTTGTGAAACAGGCTTCAAAAGATGTTTCGCTCCACGGCAGCAGGATTCGCTAGTATTTGGTCTTGCTTGTGAAACAGGCTTCAATATAGGTTTCGCTCCATGACAGCAGGATTCGCTAGATTTTGTGCTTGCTTATGAACCAGGCTTCAATATAGGCTTCGCTCCGCGGCAGCAGGATTCGCTAGCGCATGTGCTTGCTTGTGAAACAGGCTTCAAAAAAGGTTTCGCTCCGTGGCAGCATGATTCGCTAGCGTTGGTGCTTGCTTCTGAAACAGGCTTCAAAAGAGGTTTTGCTCCGTGGCAGCAGGATTCGCTAGCGTTTGTGCTTGCTTGTGAAACAGGCTTCAAAAGATGTTTCGCTCCACGGCAGCAGGATTCGCTAGTATTTGGCATTGCTTGTGAAACAGGCGTCAATATAGGTTTCGCTCCATGGCAGCAGGATTCGCTAGATTTTGTGCTTGCTTATGAAACAGGCTTCAAAAGATGTTTCTCTCCGTGGCAGCAGAATACGCTAGCGTTTGTACTTGTGAAACACGCTTCAAAAGAGGTTTCGCTCCGTGGCAGCAGGATTCGCTAGCGTTTGCGCTTTCTTGTGAAACTGGATTCAAAAGAGGTTTTGCTCCGTGGCAGCAGGATTCGCTAGAGTTTGTGCTTGCTTCTGAAACAGGCTTCAAAAGAGGTTTCGATCCGTGGCAGCAGGATTCGCTAGCGCTTGTATTTGCGTGTGAAACAAGCTTCAAAAGAGGTTCAATCCGCGGCAGCAGGATTCGCTAGTATTTGGGCTTGCTTGTGAAACAGGCTTCAATATAGGCTTCGCTCTGTGGCAGCAGGATTCGCTAGTTTTTGTGCTTGCTTGTGAAACAGGCTTCAAAAGAGGTTTCGCTCCGTGGCAGCAGGATTCGCTAGCGTTTGTGCTTGCTTCTGAAGCAGGTTTCAAAAGAGGTTTTGATACATGGCAGAAAGATTCGCTAGCGTTTGTGCTTGCTTGTGAACAGGCTTCAAAAGAGGTTTCGATCCGTGGCAGCAGGATTAGCTAGCGTTTGTGCTTGCTTGTGAAACTGGCTTCAAAAGAGGTTTCGCTCCGTGGCAGCAGGATTCGCTAGCGTTTGTGCTTGCTTCTGAAGCAGGTTTCAAAAGCGGTTTTGCTCCGTGGCAGCAGGATTGGCTAACGTGTGTGCTTGCTTGTGAAACAGGCTTCAAGAGAGGTTTCGCTCCATGGCAGAGAGATTCGCTAGCGTTTGTGCTTGCTTGTGAAACAGGCTTCAAAAGAGGATTCGCTCTGTGGCTGCAGGATTTGAAAGCGTTTGTGCTTGCTTTTGAAACAGGCTTCAATATAGGTTTCGCTCCGTGGCAGCAGGATTCGCTAGCGTTTGTGCTTGCTATTAAACAGGTTTAAAAGAGGTTTCGCTCCGTGGCAGCAGGATTCGCTAGCCCTTGTGTTTGCATGAGAAACATACTTCAAAAGAGGTTTCGCTCTGTGGGATCCGGATTCGCTAGCGTTTGTGCTTGCTTGTGAAACAGCCTTCAAAAGATGTTTCGCTCCGCGGGAGCAGGATTCGCTAGTATTTGGGCTTGCTTGTGAAACAGGCTTCAATATAGGTTTTGCTCTGTGGCAGCAGGATTCGCTAGCTTTTGTGCTTGCTTGTGAAACACGCTTCAAAAGATGTTTTGCTCCGTGGCAGCAGTATACGCTAGCGTTTATACTTGCTTGTGAAACAGGCTTCAAAAGAGGTTTCGCTCCATGGCAGAGGGATTTGGTAACGTTTGTGCTTGCGTGTGAAACAGGCTCCAAAAGAGGTATTGCTTCGTATCAGCAGGATTCGCTAGCGTTTGCGCTTGCTTGTGAAACTGGCTTCAAAAGAGGTTTCGCTCCGTGGCAGCAGGATTCGCTAGCGTTTGTGCTTGCTTCTGAAGCAGGCTTCAAAAGAGGTTTTGCTTCGTATCAGCAGGATTCGCTAGCGTTTGCGCTTGCTTGTAAAACTGGCTTCAAAAGAGGTTTTGCTCCGTGGCAGCAGGATTGGCTAATGTTTGTGCTTGCTTGCGAAACAGGATTCAAGAGAGGTTTCGCTCCATGGCAGAGAGATTCGCTAGCGTTTGTGCTTGCTTGTGTAAAGGGCTTCAAAAGAGGATTCGCTCTGCGGCAGCAGGATTTGAAAGCGTTTGTGCTTGCTTGTGAAACAGGCTTCAATATAAGTTTCGCTCCGTGGCAGCAGGATTCGTAGCTTTCGCGCTTGCTAGTGAAACAGGCATCAAAAGAGGTTTCGCTCCGTGGCAGCAATATACGATAGCGTTTGTACTTGCTTGTCAAACAGACTTCAAAAGAGGTTTCGCTCCATGATAGCAGGATTCGCTAGCGTTTTTGCTCGCTTGTAAAATAGGCTTCAAAAGACAATTCGCTCCGTGGCAGCAGGATTCGCTAGCGCGTGTGCTTGCTTGTGAAGCAGGCTTCAAACGAGGTTTTGCTCGGTGGCAGCAGGATTGGCTAACGTTTGTGCTTGCGTGTGAAACAGGCTTCAAGAGAGGCTTCGCTCCATGGCAGAGAGATTCTCTAGCGTTTGTGCTTGCTTGTGAAACAGGCTTCAAAATAGGTTTCGTTCTGTGGCAGCAGGATTCGCTAGTATTTGCGCAAGCATGTGATATAGGCTTCAAAAGATGTTTCGCTCTGCGGCCGCAGGATTCGTTAGTATTTGGGCTTGCTTGTGAAACAGGCTTCAATATCGATTTCGCTCCGTGGCAGCAGAATAATTCTAGCGTTTGTGCTTGCTTGTGAAACAGGCTTCAAAAGAGGATTCGCTCCGTGGCAGCAGGATTCGCTAGCGTTTGTGCTTGCTTCTGAAGCAGGCTTCAAAAGAGGTTTCGCTCTGTGGCAGCAGGATTCGCTAGCTTTTGTGCTTGCTTCTGAAGCAGGATTCAAAAGAGGTTTTGCTCCGTGGTAGCAGGATTGGCTAACGTTTGTGCTTCCTTGTGAAACAGGCTCCAAGAGAGGTTTTGATACATGGGAGAGAGATTCGCTAGCGTTTCTGCTTGCTTGTGAAACAGGCTTCAAAAGAGGTTTCGATCCGTGGCAGCAGGATTCGCTAGCCCTTGTATATGCGTGTGAAACAGGATTCAAAAGAGGTTTCGCTCCGCGGCAGCAGGATTCCCTAGTATTTGGGCTTGGTTGTAAAACAGGCTTCAATTTAGGCTTCGCTCCGTGGCAGCAGGATTCGCTAGCTTTTGTGCATGCTTGTCAAACAGGCTTCAAAAGATGTTTCGCTCCGTGGCAGCAGAATAAGATAGCGTTTGTGCTTGCTTGTGAAACATGTTTTAAAAGAGGTTTCGCTCCGTGGCAGCAGGATTCGCTAGCCCTTGAGTTTGCTTGTTAAGCATGCTTCAAAAAAGGTTTCGCTCCGTGGGATCAGGATTCACTATCGTTTGTGCTTGCTTGTGAAACAGGCTTCAAAAGAGGTTTCGCTCCATGGCAGAGGGATTTGGTAACGTTTGTGCTTGCGTGTGAAACTGGCTTCAAAAGTGGTTTCGCTCCGTGGCAGCAGGATTCGCTAGCGTTTGTGCTTGCTTCCGAAGCAGGCATCAAAAGAGGTTTCGCTCCATGGCAGCAGGATTTGAAAGCGTTTGTGCTTGCTTGTGAAACAGGCTTCAATATAGGTTTCGCTCCGTGGCAGCAGGATTCGCCAGCGTTTGTGTTTGCGTGAGAAACAGGCTTCAAAAGATGTTTCGCTCCGCGGCAGCAGGATTCGCTAGTATTTGGGCTTGCTTGAGAAACAAGCTTCAATTTAGGTTTCGCTCCGTGGAAGCAGGATTCGTAGCTTTCGTGCTTGCTACTGAAACAGGCTTCAAAAGTGGTTTCGCTCCGTGGCAGCAGGATTTACTAGTGTTTGTGCTTGCTTCTGAAGCAGGCTTCAAAAGAGGTTTTGCTCCGTGGCAGCAGGATTGGCTAACGTTTGTGCTTGCGTGTGAAACAGGCTTCAAGAGAGGCTTCGCTCCATGGCAGAGAGATTCGCTAGCGTTTGTGCTTGCTTGTGAAACAGGCTTCAAAATAGGTTTCGTTCTGTGGCAGCAGGATTCGCTAGTATTTGCGCAAGCATGTGATATATGCTTCAAAAGATGTTTCGCTCCGCGGCCGCAGGATTCGCTAGTATTTGGGCTTGGTTGTGAAACAGCCTTCAATTTAGGCTTCGCTCCGTGGCAGCAGGATTCGCTAGCTTTTGTGCTTGCTTGTCAAACAGGCTTCAAAAGATGTTTCGCTCCGTGGCAGCAGGATAAGATAGCGTTTGTGCTTGCTTGTGAAACATGTTTTAAAAGAGGTTTCGCTCCGTGGCAGCAGGATTCGCTAGCCCTTGTGTTTGCTTGTTAAGCATGCTTCAAAAGAGGTTTCGCTCCGTGGGATCAGGATTCACTATCGTTTGTGCTTGCTTGTGAAACAGGCTTCAAAAGAGGTTTCGCTCCATGGCAGAGGGATTTGGTAACGTTTGTGCTTGCGTGTGAAACTGGCTTCAAAAGTGGTTTCGCTCCGTGGCAGCAGGATTCGCTAGCGTTTGTGCTTGCTTCCGAAGCAGGCTTCAAAAGAGGTTTCGCTCCATGGCAGCAGGATTTGAAAGCGTTTGTGCTTGCTTGTGAAACAGGCTTCAATATAGGTTTCGCTCCGTGGCAGCAGGATTCGCCAGCGTTTCTGTTTGCGTGAGAAACCGGCTTCAAAAGATGTTTCGCTCCGCGGCAGCAGGATTCGCTAGTATTTGGGCTTGCTTGAGAAACAAGCTTCAATATAGGTTTCGCTCCGTGGCAGCAGGATTCGTAGCTTTCGTGCTTGCTACTGAAACAGGCTTCAAAAGAGGTTTCGCTCTGTGGCAGCAATATACGATAGCGTTTGTACTTGCTTGTCAAACAGACTTCAAAAGAGGTTTCGCTCCATGGCAGCAGGATTCGCTAGCGTTTTTGCTCGCTTGTAAAATAGGCTTCAAAAGACAATTCGCTCCGTGGCAGCAGGATTCGCCAGCGCATGTGCTTGCTTCTGAAGCAGGCTTCAAAAGAGGTTTTGCTCCGTGGCAGCAGGATTGGCTAACGTTTGTGCTTGCGTGTGAAACAGGCTTCAAGAGAGGCTTCGCTCCATGGCAGAGAGATTCGCTAGCGTTTGTGCTTGCTTGTGAAACAGGCTTCAAAATAGGTTTCGTTCTGTGGCAGCAGGATTCGCTAGTATTTGCGCAAGCATGTGATATAGGCTTCAAAAGATGTTTCGCTCCGCGGCCGCAGGATTCGCTAGTATTTGGGCTTGCTTGTGAAACAGGCTTCAATATCGATTTCGCTCCGTGGCAGCAGAATAATTCTAGCGTTTGTGCTTGCTTGTGAAACAGGCTTCAAAAGAGGATTCGCTCCGTGGCAGTAGGATTCGCTAGTGTTTGTGCTTGCTTCTGAAGCAGGCTTCAAAAGAGGTTTCGCTCTGTGGCAGCAGGATTCGCTAGCTTTTGTGCTTGCTTCTGAAGCAGGATTCAAAAGAGGTTTTGCTCCGTGGCAGCAGGATTGGCTAACGTTTGTGCTTCCTTGTGAAACAGGCTCCAAGAGAGGTTTTGATACATGGGAGAGAGATTCGCTAGCGTTTCTGCTTGCTTGTGAAACAGGCTTCAAAAGAGGTTTCGATCCGTGGCAGCAGGATTCGCTAGCCCTTGTATATGCGTGTGAAACAGGCTTCAAAAGAGGTTTCGCTCCGCGGCAGCAGGATTCCCTAGTATTTGGGCTTGGTTGTGAAACAGGCTTCAATTTAGGCTTCGCTCCGTGGCAGCAGGATTCGCTAGCTTTTGTGCTTGCTTGTCAAACAGGCTTCAAAAGATGTTTCGCTCCGTGGCAGCAGGATAAGATAGCGTTTGTGCTTGCTTGTGAAACATGTTTTAAAAGAGGTTTCGCTCCGGGGCAGCAGGATTCGCTAGCCCTTGTGTTTGCTTGTTAAGCATGCTTCAAAAGAGGTTTCGCTCCGTGGGATCAGGATTCACTATCGTTTGTGCTTGCTTGTGAAACAGGCTTCAAAAGAGGTTTCGCTCCATGGCAGAGGGATTTGGTAACGTTTGTGCTTGCGTGTGAAACTGGCTTCAAAAGTGGTTTCGCTCCGTGGCAGCAGGATTCGCTAGCGTTTGTGCTTGCTTCCGAAGCAGGCTTCAAAAGAGGTTTCGCTCCATGGCAGCAGGATTTGAAAGCGTTTGTGCTTGCTTGTGAAACAGGCTTCAATATAGGTTTCGCTCCGTGGCAGCAGGATTCGCCAGCGTTTGTGTTTGCGTGAGAAACCGGCTTCAAAAGATGTTTCGCTCCGCGGCAGCAGGATTCGCTAGTATTTGGGCTTGCTTGAGAAACAAGCTTCAATATAGGTTTCGCTCCGTGGCAGCAGGATTCGTAGCTTTCGTGCTTGCTACTGAAACAGGCTTCAAAAGAGGTTTCGCTCTGTGGCAGAAATATACGATAGCGTTTGTACTTGCTTGTCAAACAGACTTCAAAAGAGGTTTCGCTCCATGGCAGCAGGATTCGCTAGCGTTTTTGCTCGCTTGTAAAATAGGCTTCGAAAGACAATTCGCTCCGTGGCAGCAGGATTCGCCAGCGCATGTGCTTGCTTGTGAAACAGGCTTCAAAAGAGGTTTTGCTCCGTGGCAGAGGGATTTGGTAATCTTTGTGCTTGCGTGTGAAACAGGTTTCAAAAGAGGTTTCGCTCCGTGGGTTCAGGATTCGCTAGCGTTTGTGCTTGCTTGTGAAACAGGCTTCAAAAGATGTTTCGCTCCGTGGCAGCAGGATTCGCTAGTATTTGGGCTTCCTTGTGAAACAGGCTTCAATATAGGTTTCGCTCCGCGGCAGCAGGATTCGCTAGCTTTTGTGCTTGCTTGTGAAAGAGGCTTCAAAATATGTTTTGCCCCGTGGCAGCAGTATACGCTAGCGTTTATACTTGCTTGTGAAACAAGCTACAAAAGAGGTTTCGCTCCATGGCAGAGGGATTTGGTAACGTTTGTGCTTGCGTGTGAAACAGGCTCCAAAAGAGGTTTTGCTTCGTATCAGCAGGATTCGCTAGCGTTTGCGCTTGCTTGTGAAACTGGTTTCAAAAGAGGTTTCGCTCCGTGGCAGCAGGATTCGCTAGCGTTTGTGCTTGCTTCTGAAGCAGGCTTCAAAAGAGGTTTTGCTTCGTATCAGCAGGATTCGCTAGCGTTTGCGCTTGCTTGTGAAACTGGCTTCAAAAGATGTTTTGCTCCGTGGCAGCAGGATTGGCTAATGTTTGTGCTTGCTTGCGAAACAGGCTTCAAGAGAGGTTTCGCTCCATGGCAGAGAGATTCGCTAGCGTTTGTACTTGCTTGTGTAACAGGCTTCAAAAGAGGATTCGCTCTGCGGCAGCAGGATTTGAAAGCGTTTGTGCTTGCTTGTGAAACAGGCTTCAATATAGGTTTCGCTCCGTGGCAGCACGATTCGCTAGCGTTGGTGCTTGCTTGGTAAGCAGGTTTAAAAGAGGTTTCGCTCCGCGGCAGCAGGATTCGCTAGTATTTGGGCTTGCTTGAGAAACAAGCTTCAATATAGGTTTCGCTCCGTGGCAGCAGGATTCGTAGCTTTCGCGCTTGCTAGTGAAACAGGCTTCAAAAGAGGTTTCGCTCCGTGGCAGCAATATACGATAGCGTTTGTACTTGCTTGTCAAACAGACTTCAAAAGAGGTTTCGCTCCATGACAGCAGGATTCGTTAGCGTTTTTGCTCGCTTGTCAAATAGGCTTCAAAAGACAATTCGCTCCGTGGCAGCAGGATTCGCTAGAGCGTGTGCTTGCTTGTGAAACAGGCTTCAAAAGAGGTTTCGCTCCGTGGCAGAGGGATTTGGTAATCTTTGAGCTTGCGTGTGAAACAGGCTTCAAAAGAGGTTTCGCTCCGTGGCAGCAGGATTCGTAGCTTTCGTGCTTGCTTGTGAAACAGGCTTCAAAAGAGGTTTCGCTCCGTGGCAGCAGGATTTACTAGTGTTTGTGCTTGCTTCTGAAGCAGGCTTCAAAAGAGGTTTTGCTCGGTGGCAGCAGGATTGGCTAACGTTTGTGCTTGCGTGTGAAACAGGCTTCAAGAGAGGCTTCGCTCCATGGCAGAGAGATTCTCTAGCGTTTGTGCTTGCTTGTGAAACAGGCTTCAAAATAGGTTTCGTTCTGTGGCAGCAGGATTCGCTAGTATTTGCGCAAGCATGTGATATAGGCTTCAAAAGATGTTTCGCTCCGCGGCCGCAGGATTCGCTAGTATTTGGGCTTGCTTGTGAAACAGGCTTCAATATCGATTTCGCTCCGTGGCAGCAGAATAATTCTAGCGTTTGTGCTTGCTTGTGAAACAGGCTTCAAAAGAGGATTCGCTCCGTGGCAGCAGGATTCGCTAGCGTTTGTGCTTGCTTCTGAAGCAGGCTTCAAAAGAGGTTTCGCTCTGTGGCAGCAGGATTCGCTAGCTTTTGTGCTTGCTTCTGAAGCAGGATTCAAAAGAGGTTTTGCTCCGTGGCAGCAGGATTGGCTAACGTTTGTGCTTCCTTGTGAAACAGGCTCCAAGAGAGGTTTTGATACATGGGAGAGAGATTCGCTAGTGTTTCTGCTTGCTTGTGAAACAGGCTTCAAAAGAGGTTTCGATCCGTGGCAGCAGGATTCGCTAGCCCTTGTATATGCGTGTGAAACAGGCTTCAAAAGAGGTTTCGCTCCGCGGCAGCAGGATTCCCTAGTATTTGGGCTTGGTTGTGAAACAGGCTTCAATTTAGGCTTCGCTCCGTGGCAGCAGGATTCGCTAGCTTTTGTGCTTGCTTGTCAAACAGGCTTCAAAAGATGTTTCGCTCCGTGGCAGCAGGATAAGATAGCGTTTGTGCTTGCTTGTGAAACATGTTTTAAAAGAGGTTTCGCTCCGTGGCAGCAGGATTCGTTAGCGTTTGTGCTTGCTTCCGAAGCAGGCTTCAAAAGAGGTTTCGCTCCATGGCAGCAGGATTTGAAAGCGTTTGTGCTTGCTTGTGAAACAGGCTTCAATATAGGTTTCGCTCCGTGGCAGCAGGATTCGCCAGCGTTTGTGTTTGCGTGAGAAACAGGCTTCAAAAGATGTTTCGCTCCGCGGCAGCAGGATTCGCTAGTATTTGGGCTTGCTTGAGAAACAAGCTTCAATTTAGGTTTCGCTCCGTGGAAGCAGGATTCGTAGCTTTCGTGCTTGCTACTGAAACAGGCTTCAAAAGAGGTTTCGCTCCGTGGCAGCAGGATTTACTAGTGTTTGTGCTTGCTTCTGAAGCAGGCTTCAAAAGAGGTTTTGCTCCGTGGCAGCAGGATTGGCTAACGTTTGTGCTTGCGTGTGAAACAGGCTTCAAGAGAGGCTTCGCTCCATGGCAGAGAGATTCGCTAGCGTTTGTGCTTGCTTGTGAAACAGGCTTCAAAATAGGTTTCGTTCTGTGGCAGCAGGATTCGCTAGTATTTGCGCAAGCATGTGATATAGGCTTCAAAAGATGTTTCCCTCCGCGGCCGCAGGATTCGCTAGTATTTGGGCTTGCTTGTGAAACAGGCTTCAATATCGATTTCGCTCCGTGGCAGCAGAATAATTCTAGCGTTTGTGCTTGCTTGTGAAACAGGCTTCAAAAGAGGATTCGCTCCGTGGCAGTAGGATTCGCTAGTGTTTGTGCTTGCTTCTGAAGCAGGCTTCAAAAGAGGTTTCGCTCTGTGGCAGCAGGATTCGCTAGCTTTTGTGCTTGCTTCTGAAGCAGGATTCAAAAGAGGTTTTGCTCCGTGGCAGCAGGATTGGCTAACGTTTGTGCTTCCTTGTGAAACAGGCTCCAAGAGAGGTTTTGATACATGGGAGAGAGATTCGCTAGCGTTTCTGCTTGCTTGTGAAACAGGCTTCAAAAGAGGTTTCGATCCGTGGCAGCAGGATTCGCTAGCCCTTGTATATGCGTGTGAAACAGGCTTCAAAAGAGGTTTCGCTCCGCGGCAGCAGGATTCCCTAGTATTTGGGCTTGGTTGTGAAACAGGCTTCAAAAGAGGTTTCGCTCCGTGGCAGCAGGATTCGTAGCTTTCGTGCTTGCTTGTGAAACAGGCTTCAAAAGAGGTTTCGCTCCGTGGCAGCAGGATTTACTAGTGTTTGTGCTTGCTTCTGAAGCAGGCTTCAAAAGATGTTTTGCTCGGTGGCAGCAGGATTGGCTAACGTTTGTGCTTGCTTGTGAAACAGGCTTCAATTTAGGCTTCGCTCCGTGGCAGCAGGATTCGCTAGCTTTTGTGCTTGCTTGTGAAACATGTTTTAAAAGAGGTTTCGCTCCGTGGCAGCAGGATTCGCTAGCCCTTGAGTTTGCTTGTTAAGCATGCTTCAAAAAAGGTTTCGCTCCGTGGGATCAGGATTCACTATCGTTTGTGCTTGCTTGTGAAACAGGCTTCAAAAGAGGTTTCGCTCCATGGCAGAGGGATTTGGTAACGTTTGTGCTTGCGTGTGAAACTGGCTTCAAAAGTGGTTTCGCTCCGTGGCAGCAGGATTCGCTAGCGTTTGTGCTTGCTTCCGAAGCAGGCTTCAAAAGAGGTTTCGCTCCATGGCAGCAGGATTTGAAAGCGTTTGTGCTTGCTTGTGAAACAGGCTTCAATATAGGTTTCGCTCCGTGGCAGCAGGATTCGCCAGCGTTTGTGTTTGCGTGAGAAACAGGCTTCAAAAGATGTTTCGCTCCGCGGCAGCAGGATTCGCTAGTATTTGGGCTTGCTTGAGAAACAAGCTTCAATTTAGGTTTCGCTCCGTGGAAGCAGGATTCGTAGCTTTCGTGCTTGCTACTGAAACAGGCTTCAAAAGAGGTTTCGCTCCGTGGCAGCAGGATTTACTAGTGTTTGTGCTTGCTTCTGAAGCAGGCTTCAAAAGAGGTTTTGCTCCGTGGCAGCAGGATTGGCTAACGTTTGTGCTTGCGTGTGAAACAGGCTTCAAGAGAGGCTTCGCTCCATGGCAGAGAGATTCGCTAGCGTTTGTGCTTGCTTGTGAAACAGGCTTCAAAATAGGTTTCGTTCTGTGGCAGCAGGATTCGCTAGTATTTGCGCAAGCATGTGATATAGGCTTCAAAAGATGTTTCGCTCCGCGGCCGCAGGATTCGCTAGTATTTGGGCTTGCTTGTGAAACAGGCTTCAATATCGATTTCGCTCCGTGGCAGCAGAATAATTCTAGCGTTTGTGCTTGCTTGTGAGACAGGCTTCAAAAGAGGATTCGCTCCGTGGCAGTAGGATTCGCTAGTGTTTGTGCTTGCTTCTAAAGCAGGCTTCAAAAGAGGTTTCGCTCTGTGGCAGCAGGATTCGCTAGCTTTTGTGCTTGCTTCTGAAGCAGGATTCAAAAGAGGTTTTGCTCCGTGGCAGCAGGATTGGCTAACATTTGTGCTTCCTTGTGAAACAGGCTCCAAGAGAGGTTTTGATACATGGGAGAGAGATTCGCTAGCGTTTCTGCTTGCTTGTGAAACAGGCTTCAAAAGAGGTTTCGATCCGTGGCAGCAGGATTCGCTAGCCCTTGTATATGCGTGTGAAACAGGCTTCAAAAGAGGTTTCGCTCCGCCGCAGCAGGATTCGTAGCTTTCGTGCTTGCTAGTGAAACAGGCTTCAAAAGAGGTTTCGCTCTGTGGCAGCAATATACGATAGCGTTTGTACTTGCTTGTCAAACAGACTTCAAAAGAGGTTTCGCTCCATGGCAGCAGGATTCGCTAGCGTTTTTGCTCGCTTGTAAAATAGGCTTCAAAAGACAATTCGCTCCGTGGCAGCAGGATAAGATAGCGTTTGTGCTTGCTTGTGAAACATGTTTTAAAAGAGGTTTCGCTCCGTGGCAGCAGGATTCGCTAGCCCTTGTGTTTGCTTGTTAAGCATGCTTCAAAAGAGGTTTCTCTCCGTGGGATCAGGATTCACTATCGTTTGTGCTTGCTTGTGAAACAGGCTTCAAAAGAGGTTTCCCTCCATGGCAGAGGGATTTGGTAACGTTTGTGCTTGCGTGTGAACTGGCTTCAAAAGAGGTTTTGCTTCGTATCAGCAGGATTCGCTAGCGTTTGCGCTTGCTTGTGAAACTGGCTTCAAAAGAGGTTTCGCTCCGTGGCAGCAGGATTCGCTAGCGTTTGTGCTTGCTTCTGAAGCAGGCTTCAAAAGAGGTTTTGCTTCGTATCAGCAGGATTCACTAGCGTTTGCGCTTGCTTGTGAAACTGGCTTCAAAAGAGGTTTTGCTCCGTGGCAGCAGGATTGGCTAATGTTTGTGCTTGCTTGCGAAACAGGCTTCAAGAGAGGTTTCGCTCCGTGGCAGCAGGATTCGCTAGCGTTTGTGCTTGCTTCCGAAGCAGGCTTCAAAAGAGGTTTCGCTCCATGGCAGCAGGATTTGAAAGCGTTTGTGCTTGCTTGTGAAACAGGCTTCAATATAGGTTTCGCTCCGTGGCAGCAGGATTCGCCAGCGTTTGTGTTTGCGTGAGAAACCGGCTTCAAAAGATGTTTCGCTCCGCGGCAGCAGGATTCGCTAGTATTTGGGCTTGCTTGAGAAACAAGCTTCAATATAGGTTTCGCTCCGTGGCAGCAGGATTCGTAGCTTTCGTGCTTGCTACTGAAACAGGCTTCAAAAGAGGTTTCGCTCTGTGGCAGCAATATACGATAGCGTTTGTACTTGCTTGTCAAACAGACTTCAAAAGAGGTTTCGCTCCATGGCAGCAGGATTCGCTAGCGTTTTTGCTCGCTTGTAAAATAGGCTTCAAAAGACAATTCGCTCCGTGGCAGCAGGATTCGCCAGCGCATGTGCTTGCTTGTGAAACAGGCTTCCAAAGAGGTTTTGCTCCGTGGCAGAGGGATTTGGTAATCTTTGTGCTTGCGTGTGAAACAGGCTTCAAAATAGGTTTCGCTCCGTGGCAGCAGGATTCGTAGCTTTCGTGCGTGCTTGTGAAACAGGCTTCAAAAGAGGTTTCGCTCCGTGGCAGCAGGATTTACTAGTGTTTGCGCTTGCTTCTGAAGCAGGCTTCAAAAGAGGTTTTGCTCCGTGGCAGCAGGATTGGCTAACGTTTGTGCTTGCGTGTGAAACAGGCTTCAAGAGAGGCTTCGCTCCATGGCAGAGAGATTCGCTAGCGTTTGTGCTTGCTTGTGAAACAGGCTTCAAAATAGGTTTCGTTCTGTGGCAGCAGGATTCGCTAGTATTTGCGCAAGCATGTGATATAGGCTTCAAAAGATGTTTCGCTCTGCGGCAGCAGGATTCGCTAGTATTTGGGCTTGCTTGTGAAACAGGCTTCAATATCGGTTTCGCTCCGTGGCAGCAGAATAATTCTAGCGTTTGTGCTTGCTTGTGAAACAGCCTTCAAAGGAGGATTCGCTCAGTGGCAGCAGGATTCGCTAGCTTTTGTGCTTGCTTCTGAAGCAGGCTTCAAAAGAGGTTTCGCTCCGTGGCAGCAGGATTCGCTAGCGTGTGCGCTTGCTTGTGAAACTGGCTTCAAAAGAGGTGTTGCTCCGTGGCAGCAGGATTCGCTAGCTTTTGTGCTTGCTTCTGAAGCAGGATTCAAAAGAGGTTTTGCTCCGTGGCAGCAGGATTGGCTAACGTTTGTGCTTCCTTGTGAAACAGGCTCCAAGAGAGGTTTTGATACATGGCAGAGAGATTCGCTAGCGTTTGTGCTTGCTTGTGAAACAGGCTTCAAAAGAGGTTTCGATCCGTGGCAGCAGGACTCTCTAGCCCTTGTATTTGCGTGTGAAACAGGCTTCAAAACAGGTTTCGCTAAGCGGCAGCAGGATTCCCTAGTATTTGGGCTTGCTTGTGAAACAGGCTTCAATATAGGCTTCGCTCCGTGGCAGCAGGATTCGTTAGCTTTTGTGCTTGCTTGTCAAACAGGCTTCAAAAGATGTTTCGCTCCGTGGCAGCAGGATAAGATAGCGTTTGTGCTTGCTTGTGAAACATATTTTAAAAGAGGTTTCGCTCCGTGGCAGCAGGATTCGCTAGCCCTTGTGTTTGCGTGTTAAGCATGCTTCAAAAGAGGTTTCGCTCCGTGGGATCAGGATTCACTATTGTTTGTGCTTGCTTGAGAAACAGGCTTCAAAAGATTTTTCGCTCCGCGGCAGCAGTATACGCTTGCGTTTGTACTTGCTTGTGAAACAGGCTTCAAAAGAGGCTTCGCTCCGTCGCAGAGAGATTTGGTAACATTTGTGCTTGCGTGTGAAAGAGGCTTCAAAAGATTTTTCGCTCCGTGGCAGCAGGATTTACTAGTGTTTGTGCTTGCTTCTGAAGCAGGCTTCAAAAGAGGTTTTGCTCCGTGGCAGCAGGATTGGCTAACATTTGTGCTTGCGTGTAAAACAGGCTTCAAGAGAGGCTTCGCTCCATGGCAGTGAGATTCGCTAGCGTTTGTGCTTGCTTGTGAAACAGGCTTCAAAATAGGTTTCGTTCTGTGGCAGCAGGATTCGCTAGACCTTGTATTTGCGTGTGAAACAGGCTTCAAAAGAGGTTGCGCTCCGTGGGTTCAGGATTCGCTAGCGTTTGTGCTTTCTTTTGAAACAGGCTTCAAAAGATGTTTCGCTCCACGGCAGCAGGATTCGCTAGTATTTGCGCAAGCATGTGATATAGGCTTCAAAAGATGTTTCGCTCCGCGACGGCAGGATTCGCTAGTATTTGGGCTTGCTTGTGAAACAGGCTTCAATATCGGTTTCGCTCCGTGGCAGCAGGATAATTCTAGCGTTTGTGCTTGCTTGTGAAACTGGCTTCAAAAGAGGATTCGCTCCGTGGCAGCAGGATTCGCTAGTGTGTGCGCCTGCTTGTGAAACTGGCTTCAAAAGAGGTGTTGCTCCGTGGCAGCAGGATTCGCTAGCGTTTGTGCTTGCTTCTGAAGCAGGATTTAAAAGAGGTTTTGCTCCGTGGCAGCAGGACTGGCTAACGTTTGTGCTTCCTTGTGAAACAAGCTCCAAGAGAGGTTTTGATACATGGCAGAGAGATTCGCTATCGTTTGTGCTTGCTTGTGAAACAGGCTTCAAAAGAGGTTTCGCTCGGCGGCAGCAGGATTCGCTAGTATTTGGGCTTGCTTGAGAAACAAGCTTCAATATAGGTTTCGCTCCGTGGCAGCAGGATTCGTAGCTTTCGTGCTTGCTAGTGAAACAGGCTTCAAAAGAGGTTTCGCTCTGTGGCAGCAATATACGATAGCGTTTGTACTTGCTTGTCAAACAGACTTCAAAAGAGGTTTCGCTCCATGGCAGCAGGATTCGCTAGCGTTTTTGCTCGCTTGTAAAATAGGCTTCAAAAGACAATTCGCTCCGTGGCAGCAGGATTCGCCAGCGCATGTGCTTGCTTGTGAAACAGGCTTCCAAAGAGGTTTTGCTCCGTGGCAGAGGGATTTGGTAATCTTTGTGCTTGCGTGTGAAACAGGCTTCAAAATAGGTTTCGCTCCGTGGCAGCAGGATTCGTAGCTTTCGTGCTTGCTTCTGAAGCAGGCTTCAAAAGAGGTTTTGCTCCGTGGCAGCAGGATTGGCTAACGTTTGTGCTTGCGTGTAAAACAGGCTTCAAGAGAGGCTTCGCTCCATGGCAGAGAGATTCGCTAGCGTTTGTGCTTGCTTGTGAAACAGGCTTCAAAATAGGTATCGTTCTGTGGCAGCAGGATTCGCTAGTATTTGCGCAAGCATGTGATATAGGCTTCAAAAGATGTTTCGCTCTGCGGCAGCAGGATTCGCTAGTATTTGGGCTTGCTTGTGAAACTGGCTTCAATATCGGTTTCGCTCCGTGGCAGCAGAATAATTCTAGCGTTTGTGCTTGCTTGTGAAACAGGCTTCAAAAGAGGATTCGCTCAGTGGCAGCAGGATTCGCTAGCTTTTGTGCTTGCTTCTGAAGCAGGCTTCAAAAGAGGTTTCGCTCCGTGGCAGCAGGATTCGCTAGCGTGTGCGCTTGCTTCTGAAGCAGGATTCAAAAGAGGTTTTGCTCCGTGGCAGCAGGATTGGCTAACGTTTGTGCTTCCTTGTGAAACAGGCTCCAAGGGAGGTTTTGATACATGGCAGAGAGATTCGCTAGCGTTTGTGCTTGCTTGTGAAACAGGCTTCAAAAGAGGTTTCGATCCGTGGCAGCAGGACTCTCTAGCCCTTGTATTTGCGTGTGAAACAGGCTTCAAAAGAGGTTTCGCTCCGCGGCAGCAGGATTCCCTAGTATTTGGGCTTGCTTGTGAAACAGGCTTCAATATAGGCTTCGCTCCGTGGCAGCAGGATTCGTTAGCTTTTGTGCTTGCTAGTGAAACAGGCTTCAAAAGAGGTTTCGCTCCGTGGCAGCAATATACGATAGCGTTTGTACTTGCTTGTCAAACAGACTTCAAAAGAGGTTTCGCTCCATGACAGCAGGATTCGTTAGCGTTTTTGCTCGCTTGTCAAATAGGCTTCAAAAGACAATTCGCTCCGTGGCAGCAGGATTCGCTAGAGCGTGTGCTTGCTTGTGAAACAGGCTTCAAAAGAGGTTTCGCTCCGTGGCAGAGGGATTTGGTAATCTTTGAGCTTGCGTGTGAAACAGGCTTCAAAAGAGGTTTCGTTCTGTGGCAGCAGGATTCGCTAGTATTTGCGCAAGCATGTGATATAGGCTTCAAAAGATGTTTCGCTCCGCGGCCGCAGGATTCGCTAGTATTTGGGCTTGCTTGTGAAACAGGCTTCAATATCGATTTCGCTCCGTGGCAGCAGAATAATTCTAGCGTTTGTGCTTGCTTGTGAAACAGGCTTCAAAAGAGGATTCGCTCCGTGGCAGCAGGATTCGCTAGCGTTTGTGCTTGCTTCTGAAGCAGGCTTCAAAAGAGGTTTCGCTCTGTGGCAGCAGGATTCGCTAGCTTTTGTGCTTGCTTCTGAAGCAGGATTCAAAAGAGGTTTTGCTCCGTGGCAGCAGGATTGGCTAACGTTTGTGCTTCCTTGTGAAACAGGCTCCAAGAGAGGTTTTGATACATGGGAGAGAGATTCGCTAGTGTTTCTGCTTGCTTGTGAAACAGGCTTCAAAAGAGGTTTCGATCCGTGGCAGCAGGATTCGCTAGCCCTTGTATATGCGTGTGAAACAGGCTTCAAAAGAGGTTTCGCTCCGCGGCAGCAGGATTCCCTAGTATTTGGGCTTGGTTGTGAAACAGGCTTCAATTTAGGCTTCGCTCCGTGGCAGCAGGATTCGCTAGCTTTTGTGCTTGCTTGTCAAACAGGCTTCAAAAGATGTTTCGCTCCGTGGCAGCAGGATAAGATAGCGTTTGTGCTTGCTTGTGAAACATGTTTTAAAAGAGGTTTCGCTCCGTGGCAGCAGGATTCGTTAGCGTTTGTGCTTGCTTCCGAAGCAGGCTTCAAAAGAGGTTTCGCTCCATGGCAGCAGGATTTGAAAGCGTTTGTGCTTGCTTGTGAAACAGGCTTCAATATAGGTTTCGCTCCGTGGCAGCAGGATTCGCCAGCGTTTGTGTTTGCGTGAGAAACAGGCTTCAAAAGATGTTTCGCTCCGCGGCAGCAGGATTCGCTAGTATTTGGGCTTGCTTGAGAAACAAGCTTCAATTTAGGTTTCGCTCCGTGGAAGCAGGATTCGTAGCTTTCGTGCTTGCTACTGAAACAGGCTTCAAAAGAGGTTTCGCTCCGTGGCAGCAGGATTTACTAGTGTTTGTGCTTGCTTCTGAAGCAGGCTTCAAAAGAGGTTTTGCTCCGTGGCAGCAGGATTGGCTAACGTTTGTGCTTGCGTGTGAAACAGGCTTCAAGAGAGGCTTCGCTCCATGGCAGAGAGATTCGCTAGCGTTTGTGCTTGCTTGTGAAACAGGCTTCAAAATAGGTTTCGTTCTGTGGCAGCAGGATTCGCTAGTATTTGCGCAAGCATGTGATATAGGCTTCAAAAGATGTTTCCCTCCGCGGCCGCAGGATTCGCTAGTATTTGGGCTTGCTTGTGAAACAGGCTTCAATATCGATTTCGCTCCGTGGCAGCAGAATAATTCTAGCGTTTGTGCTTGCTTGTGAAACAGGCTTCAAAAGAGGATTCGCTCCGTGGCAGTAGGATTCGCTAGTGTTTGTGCTTGCTTCTGAAGCAGGCTTCAAAAGAGGTTTCGCTCTGTGGCAGCAGGATTCGCTAGCTTTTGTGCTTGCTTCTGAAGCAGGATTCAAAAGAGGTTTTGCTCCGTGGCAGCAGGATTGGCTAACGTTTGTGCTTCCTTGTGAAACAGGCTCCAAGAGAGGTTTTGATACATGGGAGAGAGATTCGCTAGCGTTTCTGCTTGCTTGTGAAACAGGCTTCAAAAGAGGTTTCGATCCGTGGCAGCAGGATTCGCTAGCCCTTGTATATGCGTGTGAAACAGGCTTCAAAAGAGGTTTCGCTCCGCGGCAGCAGGATTCCCTAGTATTTGGGCTTGGTTGTGAAACAGGCTTCAAAAGAGGTTTCGCTCCGTGGCAGCAGGATTCGTAGCTTTCGTGCTTGCTTGTGAAACAGGCTTCAAAAGAGGTTTCGCTCCGTGGCAGCAGGATTTACTAGTGTTTGTGCTTGCTTCTGAAGCAGGCTTCAAAAGATGTTTTGCTCGGTGGCAGCAGGATTGGCTAACGTTTGTGCTTGCTTGTGAAACAGGCTTCAATTTAGGCTTCGCTCCGTGGCAGCAGGATTCGCTAGCTTTTGTGCTTGCTTGTGAAACATGTTTTAAAAGAGGTTTCGCTCCGTGGCAGCAGGATTCGCTAGCCCTTGAGTTTGCTTGTTAAGCATGCTTCAAAAAAGGTTTCGCTCCGTGGGATCAGGATTCACTATCGTTTGTGCTTGCTTGTGAAACAGGCTTCAAAAGAGGTTTCGCTCCATGGCAGAGGGATTTGGTAACGTTTGTGCTTGCGTGTGAAACTGGCTTCAAAAGTGGTTTCGCTCCGTGGCAGCAGGATTCGCTAGCGTTTGTGCTTGCTTCCGAAGCAGGCTTCAAAAGAGGTTTCGCTCCATGGCAGCAGGATTTGAAAGCGTTTGTGCTTGCTTGTGAAACAGGCTTCAATATAGGTTTCGCTCCGTGGCAGCAGGATTCGCCAGCGTTTGTGTTTGCGTGAGAAACAGGCTTCAAAAGATGTTTCGCTCCGCGGCAGCAGGATTCGCTAGTATTTGGGCTTGCTTGAGAAACAAGCTTCAATTTAGGTTTCGCTCCGTGGAAGCAGGATTCGTAGCTTTCGTGCTTGCTACTGAAACAGGCTTCAAAAGAGGTTTCGCTCCGTGGCAGCAGGATTTACTAGTGTTTGTGCTTGCTTCTGAAGCAGGCTTCAAAAGAGGTTTTGCTCCGTGGCAGCAGGATTGGCTAACGTTTGTGCTTGCGTGTGAAACAGGCTTCAAGAGAGGCTTCGCTCCATGGCAGAGAGATTCGCTAGCGTTTGTGCTTGCTTGTGAAACAGGCTTCAAAATAGGTTTCGTTCTGTGGCAGCAGGATTCGCTAGTATTTGCGCAAGCATGTGATATAGGCTTCAAAAGATGTTTCGCTCCGCGGCCGCAGGATTCGCTAGTATTTGGGCTTGCTTGTGAAACAGGCTTCAATATCGATTTCGCTCCGTGGCAGCAGAATAATTCTAGCGTTTGTGCTTGCTTGTGAGACAGGCTTCAAAAGAGGATTCGCTCCGTGGCAGTAGGATTCGCTAGTGTTTGTGCTTGCTTCTAAAGCAGGCTTCAAAAGAGGTTTCGCTCTGTGGCAGCAGGATTCGCTAGCTTTTGTGCTTGCTTCTGAAGCAGGATTCAAAAGAGGTTTTGCTCCGTGGCAGCAGGATTGGCTAACATTTGTGCTTCCTTGTGAAACAGGCTCCAAGAGAGGTTTTGATACATGGGAGAGAGATTCGCTAGCGTTTCTGCTTGCTTGTGAAACAGGCTTCAAAAGAGGTTTCGATCCGTGGCAGCAGGATTCGCTAGCCCTTGTATATGCGTGTGAAACAGGCTTCAAAAGAGGTTTCGCTCCGCGGCAGCAGGATTCGTAGCTTTCGTGCTTGCTAGTGAAACAGGCTTCAAAAGAGGTTTCGCTCTGTGGCAGCAATATACGATAGCGTTTGTACTTGCTTGTCAAACAGACTTCAAAAGAGGTTTCGCTCCATGGCAGCAGGATTCGCTAGCGTTTTTGCTCGCTTGTAAAATAGGCTTCAAAAGACAATTCGCTCCGTGGCAGCAGGATAAGATAGCGTTTGTGCTTGCTTGTGAAACATGTTTTAAAAGAGGTTTCGCTCCGTGGCAGCAGGATTCGCTAGCCCTTGTGTTTGCTTGTTAAGCATGCTTCAAAAGAGGTTTCTCTCCGTGGGATCAGGATTCACTATCGTTTGTGCTTGCTTGTGAAACAGGCTTCAAAAGAGGTTTCCCTCCATGGCAGAGGGATTTGGTAACGTTTGTGCTTGCGTGTGAACTGGCTTCAAAAGAGGTTTTGCTTCGTATCAGCAGGATTCGCTAGCGTTTGCGCTTGCTTGTGAAACTGGCTTCAAAAGAGGTTTCGCTCCGTGGCAGCAGGATTCGCTAGCGTTTGTGCTTGCTTCTGAAGCAGGCTTCAAAAGAGGTTTTGCTTCGTATCAGCAGGATTCACTAGCGTTTGCGCTTGCTTGTGAAACTGGCTTCAAAAGAGGTTTTGCTCCGTGGCAGCAGGATTGGCTAATGTTTGTGCTTGCTTGCGAAACAGGCTTCAAGAGAGGTTTCGCTCCGTGGCAGCAGGATTCGCTAGCGTTTGTGCTTGCTTCCGAAGCAGGCTTCAAAAGAGGTTTCGCTCCATGGCAGCAGGATTTGAAAGCGTTTGTGCTTGCTTGTGAAACAGGCTTCAATATAGGTTTCGCTCCGTGGCAGCAGGATTCGCCAGCGTTTGTGTTTGCGTGAGAAACCGGCTTCAAAAGATGTTTCGCTCCGCGGCAGCAGGATTCGCTAGTATTTGGGCTTGCTTGAGAAACAAGCTTCAATATAGGTTTCGCTCCGTGGCAGCAGGATTCGTAGCTTTCGTGCTTGCTACTGAAACAGGCTTCAAAAGAGGTTTCGCTCTGTGGCAGCAATATACGATAGCGTTTGTACTTGCTTGTCAAACAGACTTCAAAAGAGGTTTCGCTCCATGGCAGCAGGATTCGCTAGCGTTTTTGCTCGCTTGTAAAATAGGCTTCAAAAGACAATTCGCTCCGTGGCAGCAGGATTCGCCAGCGCATGTGCTTGCTTGTGAAACAGGCTTCCAAAGAGGTTTCGCTTCGTGGCAGAGGGATTTGGTAATCTTTGTGCTTGCGTGTGAAACAGGCTTCAAAAGAGGTTTCGCTCCGTGGCAGCAGGATTCGTAGCTTTCGTGCTTGCTTGTGAAACAGGCTTCAAAAGAGGTTTCGCTCCGTGGCAGCAGGATTTACTAGTGTTTGTCCTTGCTTCTGAAGCAGGCTTCAAAAGAGGTTTTGCTCCGTGGCAGCAGGATTGGCTAACGTTTGTGCTTGCGTGTGAAACAGGCTTCAAAAGAGGCTTCGCTCCATGGCAGAGAGATTCGCTCGCGTTTGTGCTTCCTTGTAAAACAGGCTTCAAAATAGGTTTCGTTCTGTGGCAGCAGGATTCGCTAGTATTTGCGCAAGCATGTGATATAGGCTTCAAAAGATGTTTCGCTCCGCGGCAGCAGGATTCGCTAGTATTTGGGCTTGCTTGTGAAACAGGTTTCAATATCGATTTCGCTCCGTGGCAGCAGAATAATTCTAGCGTTTGTGCTTGCTTGTGAAACAGGCTTCAAAAGAGGATTTGCTCAGTGGCAGCAGGATTCGCTAGCTTTTGTGCTTGGTTCTGAAGCAGGCTTCAAAAGAGGTTTCGCTCCGTGGCAGCAGGATTCGCTAGCGTGTGCGCTTGCTTGTGAAACTGGCTTCAAAAGAGGTGTTGCTCCGTGGCAGCAGGATTCGCTAGCTTTTGTGCTTGGTTCTGAAGCAGGATTCAAAAGAGGTTTTGCTCCGTGGCAGCAGGATTGGCTAACGTTTGTGCTTCCTTGTGAAACAGGCTCCAAGAGAGGTTTTGATACATGGCAGAGAGATTCGCTAGCGTTTGTGCTTGCTTGTGAAACAGGCTTCAAAAGAGGTTTCGATCCGTGGCAGCAGGACTCTCTAGCCCTTGTATTTGCGTGTGAAACAGGCTTCAAAAGAGGTTTCGCTCCGCGGCAGCAGGATTCCCTAGTATTTGGGCTTGCTTGTGAAACAGGCTTCAATATAGGCTTCGCTCCGTGGCAGCAGGATTCGTTAGCTTTTGTGCTTGCTTGTCAAACAGGCTTCAAAAGATGTTTCGCTCCGTGGCAGCAGGATAAGATAGCGTTTGTGCTTGCTTGTGAAACATATTTTAAAAGAGGTTTCGCTCCGTGGCAGCAGGATTCGCTAGCCCTTGTGTTTGCGTGTTAAGCATGCTTCAAAAGAGGTTTCGCTCCGTGGGATCAGGATTCACTATTGTTTGTGCTTGCTTGAGAAACAGGCTTCAAAAGATTTTTCGCTCCGCGGCAGCAGTATACGCTTGCGTTTGTACTTGCTTGTGGAACAGGCTTCAAAAGAGGTTTCGCTCCGTCGCAGAGAGATTTGGTAACATTTGTGCTTGCGTGTGAAAGAGGCTTCAAAAGATTTTTCGCTCCGTGGCAGCAGGATTTACTAGTGTTTGTGCTTGCTTCTGAAGCAGGCTTCAAAAGAGGTTTTGCTCCGTGGCAGCAGGATTGGCTAACATTTGTGCTTGCGTGTAAAACAGGCTTCAAGAGAGGCTTCGCTCCATGGCAGTGAGATTCGCTAGCGTTTGTGCTTGCTTGTGAAACAGGCTTCAAAATAGGTTTCGTTCTGTGGCAGCAGGATTCGCTAGACCTTGTATTTGCGTGTGAAACAGGCTTCAAAAGAGGTTGCGCTCCGTGGGTTCAGGATTCGCTAGCGTTTGTGCTTTCTTTTGAAACAGGCTTCAAAAGATGTTTCGCTCCGCGGCAGCAGGATTCGCTAGTATTTGCGCAAGCATGTGATATAGGCTTCAAAAGATGTTTCGCTCCGCGGCGGCAGGATTCGCTAGTATTTGGGCTTGCTTGTGAAGCAGGCATCAATATCGGTTTCGCTCCGTGGCAGCAGGATAATTCTAGCGTTTGTGCTTGCTTGTGAAACAGGCTTCAAAAGAGGATTCGCTCCGTGGCAGCAGGATTCGCTAGTGTGTGCGCCTGCTTGTGAAACTGGCTTCAAAAGAGGTGTTGCTCCGTGGCAGCAGGATTCGCTAGCGTTTGTGCTTGCTTCTGAAGCAGGATTTAAAAGAGGTTTTGCTCCGTGGCAGCAGGACTGGCTAACGTTTGTGCTTCCTTGTGAAACAAGCTCCAAGAGAGGTTTTGATACATGGCAGAGAGATTCGCTATCGTTTGTGCTTGCTTGTGAAACAGGCTTCAAAAGAGGTTTCGCTCGGCGGCAGCAGGATTCGCTAGTATTTGGGCTTGCTTGAGAAACAAGCTTCAATATAGGTTTCGCTCCGTGGCAGCAGGATTCGTAGCTTTCGTGCTTGCTAGTGAAACAGGCTTCAAAAGAGGTTTCGCTCCGTGGCAGCAATATACGATAGCGTTTGTACTTGCTTGTCAAACAGACTTCAAAAGAGGTTTCGCTCCATGGCAGCAGGATTCGCTAGCGTTTTTGCTCGCTTGTAAAATAGGCTTCAAAAGACAATTCGCTCCGTGGCAGCAGGATTCGCTAGCGCATGTGCTTGCTTGTGAAACAGGCTTCAAAAGAGGTTTCGCTTCGTGGCAGAGGGATTTGGTAATCTTTGTGCTTGCGTGTGAAACAGGCTTCAAAAGAGGTTTCGCTCCGTGGCAGCAGGATTCGTAGCTTTCGTGCTTGCTTGTGAAACAGGCTTCAAAAGAGGTTTCGCTCCGTGGCAGCAGGATTTACTAGTGTTTGTCCTTGCTTCTGAAGCGTGCTTCAAAAGAGGTTTTCCTCCGTGGCAGCAGGATTGGCTAACGTTTGTGCTTGAGTGTGAAACAGGCTTCAAGAGAGGCTTCGCTCCATGGCAGAGAGATTCGCTCGCGTTTGTGCTTCCTTGTAAAACAGGCTTCAAAATAGGTTTCGTTCTGTGGCAGCAGGATTCGCTAGTATTTGCGCAAGCATGTGATATAGGCTTCAAAAGATGTTTCGCTCCGCGGCAGCAGGATTCGCTAGTATTTGGGCTTGCTTGTGAAACAGGCTTCAATATCGATTTCGCTCCGTGGCAGCAGAATAATTCTAGCGTTTGTGCTTGCTTGTGAAACAGGCTTCAAAAGAGGATTCGCTCCGTGGCAGCAGGATTCGCTAGAGTTTGTGCTTGCTTCTGAAGCAGGCTTCAAAAGAGGTTTCGCTCCGTGGCAGCAGGATTCGCTAGCGTGTGCGCTTGCTTGTGAAACTGGCTTCAAAAGAGGTGTTGCTCCGTGGCAGCAGGATTCGCTAGCTTTTGTGCTTGCTTCTGAAGCAGGATTCAAAAGAGGTTTTGCTCCGTGGCAGCAGGATTGGCTAACGTTTGTGCTTCCTTGTGAAACAGGCTCCAAGAGAGGTTTTGATACATGGCAGAGAGATTCGCTAGCGTTTGTGCTTGCTTGTGAAACAGGCTTCAAAAGAGGTTTCGATCCGTGGCAGCAGGATTCGCTAGCCCTTCTATTTGCGTGTGAAACAGGCTTCAAAAGAGGTTTCGCTCCGCGGCAGCAGGATTCCCTAGTATTTGGGCTTGCTTGTGAAACAGGCTTCAATATAGGCTTCGCTCCGTGGCAGCAGGATTCGCTAGCTTTTGTGCTTGCTTGTCAAACAGGCTTCAAAAGATGTTTCGCTCCGTGGCAGCAGGATAAGATAGCGTTTGTGCTTGCTTGTGAAACATATTTTATAAGAGGTTTCGCTCCGTGGCAGCAGGATTCGCTAGCCCTTGTGTTTGCGTGTTAAGAATGCTTCAAAAGAGGTTTCGCTCCGTGGGATCAGGATTCACTATCGTTTGTGCTTGCTTGAGAAACAGGCTTCAAAAGATGTTTCGCTCCGCGGCAGAGAGATTTGGTAACATTTGTGCTTGCGTGTGAAAGAGGCTTCAAAAGATTTTTCGCTCCGTGGCAGCAGGATTTACTAGTGTTTGTGCTTGCTTCTGAAGCAGGCTTCAAAAGACGTTTTGCTCCGTGGCAGCAGGAATGGCTAACGTTTGTGCTTGCGTGTGAAACAGGCTTCAAGAGAGGCTTCGCTCCATGGCAGAGAGATTCGCTAGCGTTTGTGCTTGCTTGAGAAACAGGCTTCAAAATAGGTTTCGTTCTGTGGCAGCAGGATTCGCTAGACCTTGTATTTGCGTGTGAAACAGGCTTCAGCAGGCTTCAGGCAGCAGGATTCGTAGTATTTGGGCTTGCTTGTGAAAGAGGCTTCAATATAGGTTTCGCTCCGTGCCAGCAGGATTCGCTAGCCTTTGTGCTTGCGTATTAAGCAGGCTTCAAAAAATGTTTCTCTCCGTGGCAGCCGGATTCGCAAGTATTTGGGCTTGTTTGTGAAACAAGATTCAATATAGGTTTCGCTCCGTGGCAGCAGGATTCGAAGCTTTCGTGCTTGCTTGTGAAACAGGCTTCAAAAGAGGTTTCGCTCCGTGGCAGCAGGATACGATAGCGTTTGCACTTGCTTGTCAAACAGACTTCAAAAAAGGTTTCGCTTCGTGGCAGCAGGATTCGCTAGCGTTTTTGCTCGCTTGTAAAATAGGCTTCAAAAGATGTTTTACTCCGCGGCAGCAGGATTTGCTAGTATTTGGGCTTGCTTGATAAACAAGCTTCAATATATGTTTCGCTCTGTGGCAGCAGGATTCGTAGCTTTCGAGCTTGCTAGTGAAACAGGCTTCAAAAGAGGTTTCGCTCCGTGGCAGCAGGATACGATAGCGTTTGTACTTGCTTGTCAAACAGACTTCAAAAAAGGTTTCGCTTCGTGGCAGCAGGATTCCCTAGCGTTTGTGCTTGCTACTGAAACAGCCTTCAAAAGAGGTTTCGCTCCGTGGCAGCGCGACTCGCTAGCATTTGTGCTTGGTTGTGAAACAGGCTTCAAAAGAAGTTTCACTCCATGGCAGGAGGATTCGCTAGCGTTTGTGCTTGCTTGTGAAACAGGCTTCAATATAGGTTTCGCTTCGTGGCAGTAGGATACGCTAGCGTTTGTACTTGCTTGTGAAACAGGCTTCAAAAGAGGATACGCTCCGTGGCAGCAAGATTCGCTAGCCCTTGTGTTTGCGTGTTAAACAGGCTTCAAAAGATGTTTCGCTTCATGGCAGCAGGATACGATAGCGTTTGTACTTGCTTGTGAAACATATTTCAAAAGAGGTTTCGCTCCGTGGCAGCAGGATTCGCTAGCCGTTGTGTGTGCGTTTGAAACAAGCTTCAAAAGAGGTTTCGCTCCGTGGGATCCATATTCGATAGCGTTTGTGCTTGCTTGTGAAACAGGCTTCAAAAGATGTTTCGCTCCATGGCAGCAGGATTCGCTAGTATTTGTTCTTGCTTGTGAAACAGGCTTTAATATAGGTTTCGCTCCATGGCAGCAGGATTCGCTAGATTTTGTGCTTGCTTGTGAAACAGGCTTCAAAAGATGTTTCGCTCCGTGGCAGCAGGATATGCTAGCGTTTGTACTTGTGAAACAGGCTTCAAAAGCGGTTTCGCTTCGTGGCAGCAGGATTCGCTAGCGTTTGTACTTGCTTGTGAAACATATTTCAACAGAGGTTTCGCTACGTGGCAGCAGGATTCGCTAGCGTTTTTGCTCGCTTGTAAAATAGGCTTCGAAAGACAATTCGCTCCGTAGCAGCAGGATTCGCTAGCGCATGTGCTTGCTTGTGAAACAGGCTTCAAAAGAGGTTTCGCTCCGTAGCAGCAGGATTCGCTAGCGTTTGTGCTTGCTTCTGAAGCAGGCTTCAAAAGAGGTTTTGCTCCGTGGCACCAGGATTGGCTAACATTTGTGCTTGCTTGTGAAACAGGCTTCAAGAGAGGTTTCGCTCCATGGCAGAGAGATTCGCTAGCGTTTGTGCTTGCTTCTGAAGCAGGCTTCAAAAGAGGTTTCGCTCCGTGGGATCAGGATTCGCTAGCTTTTGTGCTTGATTGTGGAACAGGCTTCAAAAGAAGTTTTCCTCCGTGGCAGCAGGATTCGCTAGTTTTTGTGCGTGCTTGTTAAATAGGTTCCAAAAGAGGTTTCGCTCCGTGGCAGCAGGATTCCCTAGCGTTTGTGCTTGCTACTGAAGCAGCCTTCAAAAGAGGTTTCGCCCCGTGGCAGCAGGATTCGCTAGCTTTTGTGCTTGCTTGTGAAACAGGCTTCAAAAGATGTTTTGCCCCGTGGCAGCAGTATACGTTAGCGTTTATACTTGCTTGTGAAACAAGCTACAAAAGAGGTTTCGCTCCATGGCAGAGGGATTTGGTAACGTTTGTGCTGGCGTGTGAAACAGGCTCCAAAAGAGGTTTTGCTTCGTGGCAGCAGGATTCGCTAGTATTTGGGCTTGCTTGAGAAACAAGCTTCAATATAGGTTTCGCTCCGTGGCAGCAGGATTCGTAGCTTTCGTGCTTGCTAGTGAAACAGGCTTCAAAAGAGGTTTCGCTCCGTGGCAGCAATATACGATAGCGTTTGTACTTGTTTGTCAAACAGACTTCAAAAGAGGTTTCGCTCCATGGCAGCAGGATTCGCTAGCATTTTTGCTCGCTTGTAAAATAGGCTTTAAAAGACAATTCGCTCAATGGCAGCAGGATTCGCTAGCGCATGTGCTTGCTTGTGAAACAGGCTTCAAAAGAGGTTTCGCTCCGTGGCAGAGGGATTTGGTAATCTTTGTGCTTGCGTGTGAAACAGGCTTCAAAAGAGGTTTCGCTCCGTAGCAGCAGGATTCGTAGCTTTCGTGCTTGCTTGTGAAACAGGCTTCAAAAGAGGTTTCGCTCCGTGGCAGCAGGATTTACTAGTGTTTGTACTTGCTTCTGAAGCAGGCTTCAAAAGAGGTTTTGCTCCGTGGCAGCAGGATTAGCTAACGTTTGTGCTTGCGTGTGAAACAGGCTTCAAGAGAGGCTTCGCTCCATGGCAGAGAGATTCGTTAGCGTTTGTGCTCCTGATCGAAAAACACGACAGAAATTTCTGTCGTGCGACAAAGAGACCTGTCGTGTAGTCTGTCGCACGACAGTGACTTGTGTCGTAGAACTGTCGCAAGACAGAGGCGCCTGTTCGTGGATTCTGTCTGGCGACAGAGGCACCTGTCGTGGGTTTTGTCTCACGACAGATGCATTTGTCGTGGGTTCTGTCGCGCGACAGGTACCTATCGTGGTCTCTGTCGCACGACAGAGGTATCTGTCGTGGGTTCTGTCTCGCGGCAGAGGCACCTGTCGTGGGTTTTGTCTCACGACAGAGGCATCTGTCGTGGGTTCTGTCGCGACAGAGGCGCCTTTCGTAAGTTCTGTCGCGACAGAGGCGCCTGTCGTGGGTTCTGTCGCGCGATCATTACCTATTGTGGGCTCTTTCACAAGACAGAGGTATCTGTCGCGGCTTCTGCCACGCGACAGAAGTACCTGTCGTGGCTATTACTGCGCGACGAAGCTGTCTGTCGTGGCTTTTCTCTTGCGACAGACTCCTTGCGCACCTTCTGCCGCGCGAAGAAAGCACCTAGCTGTCGTGGGTTCCAGCTTGCTGTGGCGTGACAGACTGTACTGATGCCTGTATTCATGTTGTATGGAATTTAATTGTCGTCGTGACAGACACTGCATGTAGCTAGACATTCGTTTTCGCGCGACAGAAGTGTCTGTCACATCATGAAACAAATCCTCGCGGTAATGAATTTGCAGCATGAGCTCCATCTCTTTGGCATTTCCTAGACTATTTTTCATACTTTTTGTTCACTTATTTGGTCATCAGGCCCCTTCAGGAGATTAAATTTAAACTCTTTCTAGCTCTGCAAGGCTCTGTAGGTGATGTATATTCGGCAATTATTTAGTGTGAACAATCTGCAAATTTGATTTACAGGTATACACATGCACATATATGCACATATGTAACTGCTTGGTCGTACAGAATACCTCTGGGGAGAAATGAAATGCAATTAAAAAGGCAGCATGATGCAAGCAAACTACTTCGTGTCCGCAAGTTATTATTCATTTTGAGAGTGAGCTTGTACACCACTGCATGACAAAACTATAATAGGCTGATGTTGAAAGCACTCCAGCAGTCAAACAACGGGTTGCAATTCCACGCTGTGCTCGTGCAACTTTTTACTGGAGGTTGAAGCTTATATTGCTTAGTAAAATGTGTCCACAATAAATGGTCATCACAAGAAATAGGGCACTTTATTATTGCATATAAAAAATTTTCAACATCTATGGTATGAAATACATATACGAATCACAATTAGCACGAACATATGCGAGGTGAGCTGCCAAAAACTTTGAAGCCATTTTTTACCAAAATAATAGGCACATATATATGCACATGTATGTATACATTTGCCGCAATTTAATTCACAAAACAATGAGCAATCAACATAATCTAGATGGCATAGTAAAAGATGTATGAGACAATACAAGCTATGTACTGCAAGCTTCTCTAAAACCTAGAAAAGCTGCTCGCATAGAGAGGTCTTGCACTCATTGGTACATTCAGAGCTGATCGATCTTCTGCAGAAGAGCTCCAACCAATTTTATCACAATAAGGGCAGTGCAGCTTCCCTCAAATAGATGTCTCATATGCTGCTGTATAGCACAGAGATACTGTGCAGGCATATTCATAATGATCCACAAACAAAAATATTAAAATATCAACATTTGCAGTCATCTGTAAGAGAATCAGTTTTAATATCACATAGCACAAGCAATACAGTCATGCCTCGTTACTATGGGCACAAGTTCCCAAGCAAAAGCCAATGAAGCGAGCTGCAGTCCATGAAAACAAATCGTGATAAAAACAAAGAAAATATACTTCAATAAACACAGCCATAAACATCTGCTTCTGTGCATAGTAGTGAGCAGTGAAGTGAAAATTAGAAAAAATCTTGGGAATTCCTAATGTATTATGACCACCATTCTCCCTAAATAATGGTGCAGTACGTCTGACGCGCCTATTGATCTATGAGGCATGCGATTGTGTCTCATGGCATGACAGCTTATCTCCTACAAGTGTTCACATACCTATAACCACTCACGCGTATGTGTTTAGTGACCAAACAGCTGCCGACCACCGCCTTCAACTTTTGCAGTGTGAAGCATGCACTACATAAAAAAGTCCATCACTCAGGCATCTAGCTGCATTTGCTCAATACAAGAAAGGAATTATTTGGTTAGAAAACTCAAGGCAGTTCTTTTCGCTGTCCATATATTAGTGACAAAAATACATGGGCTCCAGCGCTACGTGTCGTGCATTAATTGCTTCCTGTGCACTATCTGGACAGCGTGTTTCCATATTAAGTAGGCAATTACAAATTGAAAAATGTGGTTGACCACAAAAAAATTGCCAGCAATTCGCGTTTTGCACATGACAGGCCTCAACTGTGGTGACATTACTATATTTAAAAGCAAACAAACTATATGAGTAATATTTCTGATCAATGCATAAAAGAGCTTCACATTCAATGCTATCCGGAAAGAACACTGGTACTGGAAGAAAAGCAGCGTTGCTTTGATTTTTTCAAGATATATATATTGAAAGTTATATATCAGCCATTTTTCTCAACTCTGTGAAACCATTTTTCTCCTTCAGACATTCAACTAGATATGCTCACCTTCACGAAGCGGACTGACTTCTGTTTTGCTATGTAAACATAATTTTTCATTTGTTTTGTTTTGAAGCCCCTGTCTCAAAATATTTGGCACAGAAAGCTATATATTTACAGTGACTGCCAAAGTGGCTCAGTGGTTAAGGTGCTAGGCTGCTGTCCCTAAAGACACAGGTTCAATCCCGGTAGCAGAGGTCATATTTGATGGAGGCGATATACCAGAGGCCCATGTACTAACTGTGCGATGTCTGTGAACGTTAAAAATCCCAAGAGGTTGAAATTATCCGGAGCCCTTCAATACGGCGTCCCTCCTAGTCTGAGTCACTTTGAGAAGCGATACCCCATAAACAAATTATTTGCAGAGGGCAATCAGATCTCAATAAGCTTCTCCAAAACTTCAATCCATTTTATAATTACTTGGTATGTCAGACATATGATGCTCCTCCCAGGTTAAGCAAAATGCACTGCGAAGCAACATCTTCAAGAGAGTAAAAGAACATTTTACGGCCTGGAGGTGGAAGCTTGCTGTTATGTATATAAGTGACGTTCCTGAATGCAGGCTCAGAAATTACCAATTTCTGGCACACCAGAGCAACCTTTTGTACATTCACAATGAATGCACAGATGTCCGTTATTACGCAGTAGGCTCCATCAATCATTTCACACAGTATGAACAAGTTTTTAATGCCCTACTATACTGAGTGCTGTATATATGAAAACCATTGGTTTCGGCACGGGCATAGTGCGTAATGCTTGGCACCAATCCATACTGTCTGAAAAACATTTCTGCAACAACTACTTCTAAATGAACGGGTCTCAGAGGGGCTCCTAATACCTGTGCAGTAGTTCCTTGCCTGTCATGCTTGTTGATGATTTGGTTCCGTCTTTGAGCCAAAGACGACGAGAGCTCAACAAGCCTACTGGAAGTTTTGAGCCATGATTTCATTATGCAACGTTCTGCAATTTGTAGTGGGACACCCTGTGCAGCTGTCACAAGTTTCAGAATCTGTCCATTTCCATTTTCAAATGGGAATGTGGATGTACCCCACAAAGGGCCCAACATTTCAACACTTTTTGCGAGATGTAAAAGCTGGTGCACATTAAATGTGGCACTGCTCTCTCCATACAGTGAACAAATTCTGTTTACAAAGCAAGACAGAAGCTGGTCTGCTTCCTGAAGGTCCGCATCGCTTACAGAAGTCTGAAGAAGAAGAAACACGCCTTGACAGAGTAAAGAAAAATGGCTGACATATCTTGAAGGGATCAAACCAGATACACATGGTAGAGAGTAGTACAAAAGCCAGAATAGCCATTCTGTGGCTTACCAGTTCTTCCGTTCTGAGATTGGCCGTGGCAGGCGACAAAACGATATCGGTGGCCTCAATACCTTAATGCGCCTTTCCAGCTCGTGGAAATTCCGGCCAATGTGGAAAGCCTTCCCAGTAGCACCTAGCCACAACTCAGTTATCTGCTGTGTAACACCTTCCAGTACGCAGTGCATGAAGTCTGGTGGCAAGCACCACACAAGGTTGAATCCTTGGAGCTGATTTAGTGAAGAAGGCCCTTTTACTCCATGAACTGGCCGGCCTTGCTCGTAGGCATCCCGCATATCTTGCAACATACTGCTGTGTGTGCGTGGAGCTGCTGGCATTTCTCCAGGAATGTACCGCAGGGTACCTGGGACAAAAATGAAAAAATACCATCATTCAGCACTTTGAAAACACAGTAGATGGGAAAAATAATATATGAGAAAAACCTGCAGTTCATTCCTAACAAGGACCGCATTTGCTAGCTAGCGTAAGCCTTGTTCTGTGTTGCACAAGATCATATATAGCTCAACTATGTTCAAAAAGAGCATCTGTGGCAATGAACCAGTGGTGTAGAGATATAGGTGGTGGGGAAATTTAGGGTCAGTTTCGTTGCTGTCAGTCTGCAGTACCATATGCTTTGTTGGGGAAACTCAGAATTGTCCGATCGGACAATTCCAAAAAAAAAGGTAAAAGGAAGTTAGTATAAAAGAAAGTTATTGATTAAAATAAACTTTCCTGTATCCAAGGCACTTCAAAATAGCTTAACTATGCTGCCCCCTATTCTTAACACTCAAGACAAGCTTACTGCATCAAAATGCGCTTCAAAAACAACGGCCAATGCTTCAATCTAGACATCTAACACAAAAGCATGAGGCAGCTTGTGCTTGTTTAAAACAATTAATGTCGAGAAAGTATGAATAATTTCCATGTTTGTTTGAAATGGTGCACGTAGCTGCGACACAAAGCTGCGTTCTCAGGAAATGATCATGAAGTGTGGAGACTGCACTGCTGTTTTAGGTGCGATATATGCTGCCTGCTCTGTGCCTCACCAGATAGTAGTCACTGTGCCACGGTTGAAAATTTACCCAGCTTCTGGGAGCTAAATCTGGCTTGCCATGGGGCTTTCTGAATATTTTTTTCACAACCTGATCATCTCAATCTGTTTTCGCAACTTAAAGTTCACTTACGTTCAACAACTGTTCCTTCTTCGAAGCACCAGGAGCAACCAAAGTACCCATTGAACTGTTTCATGTTGAGCAATGCAGCTCTTGCTGGGGACTCCACAGAGCAACATGTCACAAACACCTTAGACAGCACTGTTTCTCCGTCATGCCTCCACGCTATCAATCCGATGTTGTTGAAGATTTCCACAAATGTCTTCATGAACAAGTGCTGTGGTGGATGCCTCTTCGCGAACCATAGAGCTCCGACGACCACATTCTGAAATCGGACGTTAAACGGCAATTCATTAATAATGAGTTGAATAGGCCATACACTCGATTTGCTGGATTTGAAGACAGGTGATCCGTCGGTGTTTAGAGTGACAGTGAGGTCGCACCACTTTGCATTCACGCCACGTCTAATGTTTCGGTACAGGCGGCCGTCAGTAATATCAGCGTAAGCGCCATGTACAACGGCGGTGGCTTCTTTCAGCCGTGCATACAACGCTTTCGAGTAGCCTGCAATGACGCTCTGCAGTTGATTCTTGAGGTCGAAAACCAGAAAAAAGCAGCCTTTCGCCATTAGAGACCGCACGGTTGGTGTAATCTGGCAAGTGTCGCACGTGAAGGTGTGTGACACTTCCTTCCTGTCCTTGCAGCCGAAATATCCATAGCAAGTCTCACAGAAATAGTGCACTTGAAGCGAATTTAATTTGCCTTTCCACAGTTTCCGAAAGAGATACTTGGTATCTGGCACAACATCAGTTCCACAGAGGGTGTTAACCAACTTAAGGAGACCCTCCACTTGAGACCACGAAAGACCTGCGTAAACAACGTAAGTCAGAATTAGTAAAATGGCTTGAGCTTTGTTCATATTTTGATTTGGCAGGGTCTCTCTCGAACATCTTGTGAAATACTCTTTCACGTCATCGTCCTGCGTTGCCGATTCATCGCAGTTCGTAGCCTCATCGTCTGCCCCTTCGTCGTGCACATCGGAAGAGGAGGTGCTACCAGTAGCGTCGAGACCATCAGCTTCACAGTCCTCGCGTTCAAGCGTATCACGCGCTTCGTCATCCGAGCAGAGATGGTCAGAGCCAGTGCTTGCCGGCACGCAGTCGTCGGAGTCGCCCTCCTGTGAAGCTTGTTGCGATTCCCTGAGCAGCTCTTGGTACCGCTGAGTTTGCCTAGGTACTTTACGCGGTCGCCCAGGTTCCAAGTACTGACGGTACCGCTTGGTTTGAGGCGAACTCATTGTGAGAAATGGTTAAAGGAAGCAAAAAACCGTGCATTACACACGACAAAGACGGCAGTCTCACTGCTGTCTATCCCAGGGCCCAGGCCTGTTACTAGAGTCGGATACAACTTATGTCTGCTGTGAAGCTCCGCCCACATTCAGGACCGGCGCACAGAATTCCTCCACGACAAAAATGTAGGGCGTTGTTAAAACTTCTCGTCACCTAAACAAGAAGCTAACCATGAGAAAAAAATTATAACCTCTAGAATTTTGATACCTGGCTTGTTTAATAAAGTCAAATGTTAAAAAGTTGATTTCGTTCACTTTTGTGACTGGCTAGCGGAGTAATACAGTACGCCGCGGACGGTGGCCCAGTGTTAACAACTGCTGTTTTTTTTTAAGTTGTATCCTACTATAGATCACGTACTCCAGCCACTGATGGCCAAATAGGCTTCCGTAGTAGCCACTGATCTCCACTAGGTGGCTGGATGCCGCATTCCCGTTTTCCGAAGTGGGCGCATGTGAAGCCACCGCAAGTTCGGTTGCATGTCGTGGAAGTTTGATGTCTGCTGTGTATTTCAATGCAGAAAGTCGCGTCTTTCGCCTTTCCATTCTCAATTTTTCGCGCTGTTTTCGTGTAACGTCTACTGTAATATCAAAGGAATAAGCAAGCTCAACGCGAGACATGTGTGCATTGTTTGGGGAACCCTGTAATTTCAGAGAAACTGAAGAAAACAGGCACGCAGGTCTCACCATGTCGCGCAAAGGGTTACGTGCATTAAACACTATTTTCTGATCTGGTTCTTTTCTTCCGAGCGTAATTAGGGGAAGTAGTGGAATGACGATGAGTCTAGGTCATCTTAAAAATAAATTTTCGTGTTTCAAAGAAAAGGCAATGGTGCGGAAATCCTAAAACTCGAACTTCAGCTGTTTCAGTTTCGGGCTGGTGGCGGACGATGCCTCTTTGCATCGACGGCAGGTGATGTTTATCGCTTTAGTGTGTCATTTACCTTCCAGACGTGCTTTTAATCTAACTCAATAGCACAGCAACGTTTCACCTACACAGCACGAGAGAAACGACTGTCGAGAAAGACGAATGCAGCAGCGCATCTGACAAGCGCAGTTTGAAGTGAACAGTGCCAAGCATCGCACGAATAACAGCCCATTCAGGCATAATTTGCCACAGCACGAAACAGTACTTGATACGCTTCGTCGAAAAAGCAGTACCATATATCTTGGACGCGCTAATGTGAACCAGCAGATTACCGGCGGCACATCACCAGATTGTGGCCTCGCCTTCGCCCCGGTCCGGTCTAAACATAATTCGATAAAATGGTGCACTGCAAAGTCAGCTGCTTAATGAAGGTTTCCACCCATTCTTTCTTAACTTTATTCCTCATTTATGGTATAACTTTGGCTTAGAGCGCGACAACGTACATCACAACAAAGAGCAGAGTTGGCGACGCTAGCGCAACGGGACGACACAGAGCTGAGCAGACGAGGTTCCGTACGTACTGCGTGTAGCGACGTTCTGTCGTCTGCTAGTGTCGTCCCATAGCGATGCAATTGACCCTTATTTTTGAAACGTATTTCCCGAGGACTTTGCTGCTCTCCTCATGCATTTGGCGGCGCAACAGGTAGGCATTGTCATGAAATGAAAAAGGACGAGAATGTCGAAAAGACAAAATGCTAAGTGGAAAACGAGAACTGAAACTGAAAAACCGTGCTGAGGTCCGATTTCGTGCACTGCCAAAGGCTGACTTCCAGGACATGCCGCACAACTTCTGGTGGCTTCCCTTTCGGGCATAGAATTTCTTACTATTAATAGTAAGAAACTCTATGCTTTCGGGCGCCCGATGCGGCATCCAGCCCCCTAGTGGAGATCAGTGGTAGTAGCCGAAATGTAGCTAAAACCGAAACCGAAAAAAATTTCACCAGCAAAAAGTATGTAGAAGCTTTGTTTTTTGTGAATTAGTTATTTGTTTCAAATGAAATAATTTTCGGAAGGGTATATCTTCATACTAGCTTTTTGTTTGCCGTCATGACCTCTTCGATGCCACCACTGATTCCAGGCGCGGCATTTTTTTTGTTTGTTTTTCGCCTCAAGCCATGCACCACGTGTGAGGGCAGTAAGGCAGGCAAGTAAAATCACGTTAAGGCAAATGCGGGGCTCATCACAAATGCAGTTTTCTTTTTTTTAAGAGAAAAATCCAGAGAAAGAATAACAGAAATAGCACCGAACAATAAACTCGCTCTACATGCATTCAGAAATTTTGCTGGACGCAGCAAAACAAGCGAAAAACTACAATAATTATTGTAGTCTTTCGCTTGTTTGAAATTTAAAATTCAAGAAAAATGTATATATATTTTCGTAGATAGAAGAAAAAGGCTATAGAAGGATCTTAGCCGATTTGGAAGTGGACTTCAACCGTGATTGCATCCTTTCCGGCCACCAGGGCAGTTGGTTGGCGGCAATAAAAGCTTTAGTTCAGTGCTCTGTGTTGAGTATCTTCTTCTCTGTACCGTTTGTCGTACTGTACATTGTTATGGGTCATTTGGCAGTGGAATCGTTCCACTCTTGTTGAAGCTTAACCGGCTCAAAAATTTTCTTAACCGGGTTAAAACCGTTTCAAAAGCCTCCATTTCTGGCCAGGCGAAACTTCACGTGGAGGAACGCTAATAACACTCTCTCATTAGACAATCTATTTCGCACGCCATTTAATATAGTGAAGAGACCTGGCTGAACACTCGTTCCACGGTAGCGTTTGATACGGGTAGCGATAAACAGCGCCAGTTCTGACATCAGTGGAAACGTCAGCTTACCGGCAACATTTTTTTTCCAGTTCTCACGTTTCCCCAGAATTCATTTATGATCCGGGTTTCCTTTGCCAGATCGTCGGCTTTCGTTCGGAGCAGGCGACACGCAGATTCTAGAGCAGAAACTGATTAATTTGGTCGCTATAAAAGCATGTACCGAAGGCGTCTAACTTTGTAATGAGCTATAAATAAGCACAAAATCGAAGAAGTACGGATTTCATGTTTTTCGGTTTGAGAATCTGCAGGTCGCTCAGCATGCATGCTACAGATATGCAGGAACTAAGCCACTTCAGCGCACTTTCGCTAGCGATAATAAACTTGCGGTTCCTTTCCAACATACAACCTTAAGAGATTTGCTTATGGAAGACTTCTTGAGGCACTCAGAGAAAGAACTCTCATGCCTCATATCCTGACATGTCACATGTTCTGCTCCCATTCTGCGTTGCAATATATGGCTCCGCGTAGCCAGGCATTCCAATTAACTCTTGCAATACGTTTCCACAAAATAAATGAACTCATATATAGGCTATAGCCTGAAAGGTTGTGTCCTAGCTCGGAATGAAAGGGCATGTTCAAGCTCGAATTCATCAAAGGCTGGGTATCGAAATTTGAAAAAAGTAAATTTTGCTGATATGGACATTTCGCCTAATACTCTTGAATCAGCAGTCTCTACTTTTCATTGCTTCAAAGTGGGTTCGAGCGCCGTCCATTGATTTATGATTGATCCCAAGGCATGGCGCAATGCTGAACCACCTTGTCGCACAGCTTATTCGGCCGGACATCGCCTTGGTCGCGCACGTTTCCCGCTACTTTTGCTGCGTTTTCTGGGGAATATATGTGAACCAAGTGCAATTTTCGCGAACAAAATAGCCAGTCTGGGTGGGTAACAAATCGAACGCCACGATTACAGGCTAACTGAATGAGATTACACTTTACAGACACAGATCGTGCATTCTAGCTGTGCCTTAGTTTATTTTTATCTCAATGCTGTTCTACTGCCAACACATGACACATGTTCTGTCTCTCCCGGGGCCATAGTGTTTCTTAATATTAAGTATTAATAAGGAACTATATGGTCGGGGCCCACAGATATTTCACTTGAGGCTTGCTGTCCGCTAACACGATTGGGAAAATAGCTCTTCCGCTTTTGTACCCAAGGCGGAGAAAGGCTGCAACAAAATCACACAAAATATTCTTTAGAGGGCAGATTGAAATCACTATTTCTATTTTTGTTTTATATGCCGGCAACAGAAAAACAGTTACCCGAAAATAGGCAAACAGCCAAAAGGAAAATTTGGAAGCGAACTCGGACAAAATATGCGACGCAGACCAGATCGTCATGAAATTACATTTTTTCTAACAGCCCTGGCGCACAATACATGGAAACATGTACTCAGACTATAACTAAAAAATAAAAAAAGCATTAGAAGCTACCTTATAAACGTTCTCAATAAATTATACTAATTTTTAAAGCAAGGTTTTCAGTGCACCAAACTGTATTGCAATTCAAATGGTTTAAACGTGGTTACATCGTTATATGCCGGAGCAGAGTGGAAGAGTAAAGATGTAACACCAGTTATTTCTGCTCCAAAAGAAGGTATACATTATCATTCGCGTGACTACAGTGAACTAGAATATTTGGCGCGAACGTGGTCACGGTCATGGTAAGGCATAGCAGAGAAGTGGCCCGGGGAGCAGACTTCCCGCGAGGCATTTACAACAGCAATCCGCTTGCTAAACGGCGGCGCTACAAACGCTCACTCCTGAACTTATTAGCAAAGTCAAACAACATAAAAATATATGTTTTACGTTAGAAAGTTAATGAATAGACGTTCATCTGGGCCAGAAAATGCGTACGTATTCACAGAAAAATGTAAAAACTAAACTGTTCCTTGCGAGGCGTGATGTTTAGCGTTGGCGATCGCAGCGCCGCCGTTGCTGGTGTTTCGCGGAGACGTGCGCCTGCTGCACTATTCATTTCAGTGAATACAAAAACAGCAATCTCTCTGTCAGCACATTTTTTTTGCCTTCGTGCTTGGTCTAGCGTTTCTAGATTTGTTGCTCGAGCAATAGAACATGTCCTTGTGCGCTACGCTGGAGAAGATAGGAGTTATATTCTTCAACACACGGACGTGCGGGATTTTGTTCCGCACGACATTGAAGACTATGACCCCAAGAAAGTCTACGATATTTTTTGGGCGGGAGACTCGAGTACCTGCGGAGGGTACTATGACGGGAAAATCATCCATATGACAGGTAGGTGCTCTTTTTCTCTGAGTTTTGGAGTTGTTTTGTAGCGCCTGTAAATTCATAATGTGCACTGGAAACCGCAGATACGGAAGAAGAAATGAAGCAGTGGAGGAAGCGCAAGGAAGCACGCAAATGCGCTCGCAAGACGGACATACCTCCGAGGAAAAAGGTGCGGATAGCAATCGCTTTCAAGCGAATTTTCTGTAGCCTGTGGTGCTTGGTCATCAGAAACCCCGCCACCAGCAACTTGCATGCATCCTCGCCGCGCCGGCCGCGTTTAAATGGAGGTGAAATGCATGGAACCCGTCGCGGTGGCTCGGTGGGTAGGGCGCTCGGCAGCTAATCCGGAGTACCCGAGTTCGAACCCGACCGCGGCGGCCGCGTTTCGATGGCGGCGAAATGCAGAATACTGCCGTGGGGTGTGCGATGTCAGTGCACGTTGAAGATCCCCAGGTGGTCGAAATATTCCGAGCCCTCCACTACGGCACCTCTTTCTTTCTTCTCTTAGTATCTCCTTTATCCTTTCCCGTACGGCGCGGTTCAGGTGTCGGCCATGTATGAGACAAATACTGCACCATTCCCTTTCCCCCAAATCGAATTTTCAATGCATGACTCCTTTGTACTGTGCAATGTCAGTGCAAGTTAAAGAACCCCATGTGCTCGAAATCAGTCGGGAGCCCTCCATCCTCGTTGCATATGTGAACATGATGTTAGCAAATTTTACGCTAAAACAAATGATGTCCAGAAAGTGCGAGTTCCTATGTATCGCATGCAGAGTGGAATGTGAACGTCTGCATGAGCTGAGAGAAGTTCGCCCGTGGTAAAAATAGGAACAGACTGTGTGTTCACATGTGTTTGCATTGCATGGCAGTAGTTCACCACTCCAGTCATAGTGGTTTAGCAAGGTTGTTTTCAAAGTGCTGCTTTCAAGATAGCGTGTGCTGCTAATTGTGGGTTAATTTGTTTCATGTCAGTAGTGATTACCTATGACCGGTGCAAGTAACTAGCGATTTTATTATTATTTCTCGCCTTTGTCAGCACAGTTTCAGACAAGGATGAAATGTTTTCAGTAAGGCTTGCTGTTGGGGCATGCGAAATGATTATTTGCAAAAAAAAATGCACGGCTGACAATAAATACTGTCATTGTTCTTATAGTGATTTGTCAATGGGTTATGCCACGAAAAACTTCATGTCTTGAATATCTACAGGGACTGTAGCACTGTCTTCAGTGCTATCAAGTTGAGCACATAAGGCGATGGCGATTTCAGTGTTGCTTCTAGGTGTGAAGAAAGTGGGCCGTTCATTGGAGTGTTTCCTTTTTTTCTTTTAAATTACAAATTGAGAGTACCCAAATCAAATTTTACATTTTCAACAACGGCACGAGATGTCATAAAAAGTTTGCAGTCGAAGTTATTACACAGAAGTGAAAAAAATTGGCGGTGGTTTAGATTTGGTTAAACCAGGAGTGACGCGATAGCTACAGCTGGCTCAGTAGAACTTGGTCATGTTACCAACCACGTGATCAGCCACGGCGCTGCCATGCTGAAGGCTCGAAATGCTACCGTAATGTAGCTGTCGCTACAAAACTGAGTCATATTTGGTAACATCTATATTCCATTACTCACAATTCGAACTGTATTTAATACCTCGTATAAATTCAGATGACTTCTCCGGCATTGTTGAAACTGGTGTAGCAGAGGAGAAAAAGGAAAAAACTTATTTTGGGCTCGGAAATTTTGGATGCGGATGGATGGAGCCCTTTGTTCAGGGCACCTGTGGCTGCTGCAGCGATCCTGGCATGGTCGTTCAGTTTTCGCTGCTCTTTCAGGCTCTTGATGGACAGCACTTCCTCCCATTGCTCTATTATAGAATTCTGTATTTTGGAAGTGCCACTTAAATTTTGGGAGCCTAGCGTAGTATGATATAAGGCCTCACGGGCGTAGCTATAGCTCCTGTTGCATAGTCCTCCTGGACATTTAGAGAAGTCTAGAATGGTTATTATGGCCTGCCTATTGGGGATTGGCCTGTTGACATTAGGTACAGCTGTGTCAACAACTCTCAGGAGTAAAATTTGAAATGTATCCGGTTTGGTAAGCCGACCTTTACTTGCACTGAGTGCAGTGACATTTTAAGTTTTTTTCAGTTTGTTGAAGTGGCAGTCATGCAAGTGGTGTCTTGCTATAACTGAGTCATTGTTTCCTGCTGAAATGCTGTAAATAAATTTGCCAGTGACATAGGTGAGCTTGCATTTGTTATTGTGTAACTTTATTTGCATTCTGATTTTCTTGTTGTAGGCAAGACTAGAGGAGCAGGCGAAAGGAGTGGCTAAGAAAAATGCTGAGAGGGAATTGCTCAGTAGTCGAGTAGGAAACTCTCCTGAGGAGTCCAAGGTGGCCCACCTTGAGTCACTAGTGCGGGACCTAAAGGCAGAGCTGGAGAGATGCAAGGAAGTGATTGGAGATAAGAAGAAAGAAATGAAAAATCTTAGAAGCCTCAATGAAAGCCTCCAGAAGGCACTGTGTGCAAACATTCTGCAAAATGGTATGTAAACAACCATACTCTACAGCTTCTTTCATGTGCAGGCCGTTGTGAAAGCTACTCTACTTCGGTGAAGTCGAGTTAGACTTGCTGGTAGCCTTGTTGGTGCATTTTTGGGATAAAGTTAGCACTGCTTAAGAAGGGCGTTCGAAAGAAGTACAGGATATGGTTTTACTAACAGGTGATTTGTGGGCAAAAAAAAATAAGGCTGCAGAATGAAGTCTTGCAGACACATCAAATTGGGAAGACGAAAAGGAGCATATGAGAACATTCCATTTGCTTCAGTAGAAGTCGTGAAATACTAAACAAATTTCTGTACAAGACTGACACAGCATTGTGTTGCCAAAAGTGCATTTTTTGTCACATAGTGCATTTCCTTTAGTTCTCGGGTTACATGGTTACGGTCTCCTTCGGCCATTTGTTCAGACTTTACCTTGGGATGGCAGTCATGACTCAGTAGTATTCTTGATAATTCATGATCATGTAACCATTTGTTTAGGCACAGCCCTGGATGACCAGCATAATAATACCATAATGTACCATTGGGCTAGTTTCTGTCATGAGAGCTTATGTAAACATTTTATGAATGAAGGCAAAACAAAAGTAAGGGCAACTATAGTGCATAGACTAGCATCTAGTACAAGGGGGGTCAGAAAATCTTTGCCCCTATTTTGTATCAAGCAAAATACGTCACATACAGGTAATTACAAATATATGTACTGTTCTACCTACCTTGCACTATTTCTCCGCCCAGTCCCCGCACCGCTCCAGACATTTGTCCAACCGAAGCACTGAATTTAAGATGCCCTTGTGGTAGCATTTGTCCGGCTGACTGTCGAACCACTGTCTGACTTCTGCCTTGACTTCATCGTTGCATGTGAATCACTGTCCTGCCAGGGACATCTTCGGCGGACCGAGCATGTGAAAATCACTAGGGTCCAGATTTATGGTGGGTGGTCAAGACTTTCCAAGTGAAATGACCAGAGCTTGTCGGCGGTTCTGATTGCCACATGTGGCCTTGCATTGTTTTGGAGGATAACCGCATTCTTCACATCAAGAATTCTTGAGCATTTCCGCCCGATAACAGCCAGCAGATGGCGGGCTGTTCCAAGAAAAGTTCACCGATGAGAATGAATATGTTTACTCCACATTTACAGCAGTCATTCGGATAAAAAAAATAGGGCAAAGATTTTCTGATTCCCCCTCATACGTTATTTTCATGCTTGCATACGCTCTTATATTTATCATTCTGCAAGCAACATAATAATAAAATGTTAGCAGTACTGCGTAGGCACGGTGAGGTGAAAAACCACATTTGAAATTCATCAGTGTCACGTCAGTACTGTTATATGGGGATGACTCCTGAGTTTCAGGTGGCTCTTGAAGTTATGGTCAGCTGTGCATAGTTTGTTCTCGCATGTATTGGATGTGTACAATGTTTGATATTGTGCATTTCCTACAATTGACTTGTTGGTTACATATTTTATGTAGTGCTTGTAATTTAGGTAGAAGTTTTAATCTAGCATAAATTCATTCTGCTTGATGTACGTACTCTTTATCCAGCGTGCAAGTTTTTGGTTTTTTCTTTAGATCATTCACAGAATGAAAATGTGAGTGCCGCGATTGACAAGGTTTTCTGGGAAGGAGACAGTGCCACTCAGGCTGTCAACTCTGCAAGTAAGCATACATGCATGTTACCTCAGGCAAGCTTTAGCCTTCAATTCCTCTTGTAGTTCATTTGCAGATTGCAAATCATGATTCCATGGAATTTGTATCCAGCGAAAATAATTTTGTGACCACATTTTTTTGGAACAAGCATCCAGTAGGTGATTGTTCAGTGGTGGTCAGAGTGAAAATGGACATTTTTCAAAACAATGTTTGTTTTTTTGATGGTTCTGTCTGATATACCCAATGTAGGGCTGCACTGCTGAGCATTCAAGTGCTGCTTGTAACGGCTTGTTCGTAGTCAATCTGGCACTGTGCTTGCATAAATGTAGGAGAGTTAATGTATCTTTAAATACCATTCACTGATGATCTAGTCCTGTCTTTGATACCACAGGAAACAATGTCTTCATCCCTGTACCCTCTTCTTCTAGTGCACAGTCATTCCCTCGGCACCATTGCTCCAGTATTGCCACTTGATGTGGCCTCGCCACTTGCCGCACCGCCTGTTGCCCCTCCGCGGGCTGATGTTGCCCCTCCGCGGGCTGATGTCGCCCCTCCGCGGGCTGATGTCGCCCCTCCGCGGGCTGATGTCGCCCCTCCTCGGGCTGATGTCACCCCTGCTGTGCCACCAGCTCGGCCAATGTCAAAAGGTATTTATTTTGGCTGCTCTGGTGTACAGCGAGCTTGCGTGCTTGGTGACTCTTCAGTGTTCTCCCAACAAAAACAGCCATTCCACGTCCCTTCAGCAGAGGCAGGCCTTGAGAGGACGCAGTGTATTTGCTTTCCATGAGGTCGACTTCTTTTTTTGTTTTTTTTTTGCAGCTCCTCGCAAGGCAGCCCAAGACCTTGACCTGACTGTTGGCACCACAAATGAGACTGGGGAGGTGAGCAGTACCGGGACGCTTGAACATTAATGATGGGCATATGCTACTGATGATAGCATATCTTCTGCACTGATTACGAATCTGCAATCTGTAGATGACCGGTAATGTGATGTAACTAATGACATGGGAGTTTTTGCTCTTTTTTTTGCTTTGTAACTTGGCTTTTGTTTCTTAAAATTATGTGCTGGACCGATTGAATATTGATAGCAAATAATCATCAAAAAGTGCAGCTGCATACACCAAGGCGAATTGTGGTTCTCTGTTTTGAAAAAAGATATTTCAGAATATCAGGCATGCCTTTTGTGCCACAGACAACTGTATGTCAGCTTCCCTGACTAAACCAGGCATCAAGCACTTTGAACCAAGGCTGGCATTTGCATTAGCATCTGCCATCTGGAGTGCACGAATGTTGGCACAAAAACATGCAGTTAAGAGTGTTCACCAGTGAGAGTGTCCACAGGAAATACATGGGAACTTTCAGAAGCTGTAGCGCATGTAAAAATGGGTCGATTTTCATGGGGTCTGTGGCAGCGTGTTCTTCTTTAGTGCATAGAGGAAATGTGGACAGATATTATTCTTTAAGTTTCTTTTTTTACAAATGAGAGGTAAATATTCAGAAAAATTGCAATTTTTGATATGTCTGTTTTCATGTCATCTCGTGAAAAAACAGCCAAGATCAGACTTTCATCCGCAATATTTCCTCCCTTTTTCTTTATTTATTGTCAAGCTGCAATTATAATCCATATCGAGCTTAGTGTTTGCGCTTTACAGGCTCTGTATGTTGTGTATGCATTTTCTGCGGGGATTTGCAATTCGTGCCAAACTTAACTAGCGGGACGTGGCTTCATCTGGCGTCAGAATATTTTGCCGCTACTACATTCTACCACCAACCTCTTGGCAGGTTTTTACTCAGAACTTCAATGGACTTGAGCTCTCTTTCCTTTTTTCTTTCTTGGGCTGTATTCGGAAGGGATTTCTACTTTTTTTTGCTCGAGCTTGTGGTGCAAGGGGCCAAAACACAGGAAGGGGGCTCCCTATTCAAGACATGTGGAAGAACAGCTTTGTTCCTTGCCCAGCGCAGGGCGCAGTAACCCAGGGGGCAATACTAGTAAAGAATGCAGCTGCAAATATTCCTCATAGGTGGCCCTTGAGCCGATAGCGGCACTTACGTGAACCCAACAGGGCCTGGTTGTCAAGTTGTCGGGCCGAAAACCGGTACTGGGTTCATGTAAACGCGTGCTGTGAAATATGAGCCTTATAAAATTGTTATCATGAGTTCGTGCTGTAAAGACGCACTGATAATTTGTTGCGATGGAGTAATGGCAACGTAACGTGCCATACTTTTTTTGGTAACATTAACGCGTTACCTTTTTGTAGCTAACGTAGGGCGGTAATGCGTTCCTTTTTTTAGCGTAACAAGTGACATATTTGGTTACTTTGTTTTGGTAACGCCTACAACGCCTTCGTAACGCCTTTGGTTGCCTGTAAAGCAGCTTTGCTCTCACTTGAATCGGCCACTTTGTGCAGGCTGCGGTTCTGTAATTGCAGAGTGCTTGTCTCTTTTATTTAGTACGTGCTCATGCAGCCACATGCCTATGAGTTTGCATAGTCAGCATGCAAAGTGTGATGCAAGAGCATGGTCTCTCATTTTTTCTGCTCAGTAACAAGCTTATATACGCTGAAAATTAGCAGAGTAGCTCCACATGCAATCACCGTCATATCTCATTTGGCTCATTCAAGAAAGCAATTAAGCCCCCTTTCTGCTCAGGAAAAAATTTTAATAGTGTTCCCAAGGGTTAGTCTCGCTGTGTTTGAAATTTTGCCTCAGTGCCCCTTAATCATCGCAAACTTAGCTGCAAAGAAAATGCAAGGTTTCACTGAAGTTAGAATTGCTACACATATATGCTGTGAAGAAATAGGGACACAAAATTTTTAACTCCATATTTGTTTTTTTAGATGGTGTGTAGGACGTCAGTAAAAATGGTGACCATGTGGAGCTTGCCCACATGCAGTAAATCATTATTTGTAGAATTTGTCTCCCATTCCTCCCTTTAGGGGAGTTTCTTGCTTCATTTTTGAGCTCATCTCAATTATAGTGCCATGCTGAAGGGAATTCAGAGAAGCTTGGAAAGCTTCCTCTTATCTATATAGAAATCCCTATGAACGATTTTGGTTCCTGTACCACCATCACACGGACAATTGCAATCTTGATGAGTTGATTGGGATCAAATTGAGTGCTGATCCGGTGCTGCTACATGGCCTATTCAATTGCGCCCGACCATGCTCAATCCTAAGCTGCTTCTCAAACCGCAATTTTAACCATTTTTTAGCGCGCTTACCTTTCCGCACAGGAAACAATTAAGTTAAAACCTAAACCGGAGTGCACAGAAATATGTGGTTCAAAAGCTCTAAAATCTAAAAATATTGCAACGAATACTGTGAATGAAGACAGACTGAATGAATTGTCTAGGCAGAATGTGTTTTCTGGGCACTTCTGCTTCGTGTCCTGTGCAGGCTCTGTGCTGTTGGCCTCTGCGCCGTGCCTGAGGTGCACTAATAAATCATCTGTTTTTTTTTCAGGTACACGTTGGTCATGGCCACTACATTGACCCAGGGACGTGGGAGCGGCTGTTAACAGCAAACAATGATTCGGCTTTCTGTAAGCAGCTAGCAGTCCGCTTGTGGGGCAACACAGTATTGTCGGAGAGGAGCGTGACGGGGACGCTTTCGAACAATGCCATTTCTAAACGTGCGACGAAAGTATTCCCTCCGCTCTCCCCTGCCAAGGTAGCTTCAATGGCAGGTGAGTGGGAAACACTTGGTTATTGCTTGGTTAATAACATTTTCTAAAAGCTGCAATGTTTTGTGCTCATGCATTTTTTCTCTAACATATTTGTATCGTACAGAAAAGCCTCGTTAATGTTATGTAACTGGGACTGCAGAAAAGATTCGAAATAACGAAATTTGAATTATTCACATTGTACTGAAGATCAGTTATCTAGAATTGCTACCCGTGACTAGAAGTTGTACTTTTAAGTTTTTATTTTGTGAGACTGCCGGGCTTTGCAGAAACCTCGGAATTCATTGCAGAGACTGCCCCTCAAAAGCTTGTGCGCCTGTTTGGCAGACGTAAATCACTGACTAATCATGAAAGAGCAGTTAGTCCGCGACATAATCAAGACAGCGAGGCTGCACGATTATTGTGTCAGCACGCCGTCTGTTGAGTTAACAAATAAAAAATTTGACACGTTAAAATGTGACTACAAACCTCTATGATTACAAATCTTAGGTTATTTTAAAAGGCTTGAATGATATGGTTCTGGCACGTGTTTTGAAGCTGTGAAGAAGTTATCAGAAGCAGTGTTTCTTTGAAGTAAAAATGAGTTGTAAGTTGGCGCTTGTCTCTTGTCCCGTTGTTCGGCGCTGTTCCGTCACATATCAGTAACCAGCACGCCCAAGCTGCTGTCCTGGCTTTTCTCTGATCTGCCGCATATTCTTTTTGTGCCATGTCTCTGCAGACTCTTTCTGGCATTTTTTGAAGCTTAAAGGCTGCCTTGGTGATGAGATGCTAAAACGCCACGAGCGCCTACCTCGTTACTTGGCTCAAAAGTGCTCGGACTTACGCCGCTAATCGAGTAAGTGAGCAGACAATTTTCTTTCATCATCATCATTAGTCTTATTACATCCACTGCAGGGCAAAGAGCTCTCCCATATCTCCGTTAACCTTGTCGTCTGCCAGCTGTCGTGTGCCCACCTCACTTTCTGCCGCACCCTGCTACACTTGCCTTCTCTTGGAATCCATTCCATTAATCTTAAGAACCATCTGTTATCTTGCCTTCACCCATTTCGTCCTCTTGATTTTAACTAGGACATCATTAAACGGAAGCTGAAATGGGTTTCGAATCGCACGAAACGCTGTGGTTGGGAAGAAAGGAACTTGAAAATCATGTGTGTAGATTTTTTCCCGATTCTATCCGCAAAGGGAGCTGCAATCGCTTCTCAAAACCCGCCAGTGGCACGCCCTCGTCGCTTCCGGAAGCGCGGGGTGGGGGGGCGGGTACGGCAGAGAAGGCGAACTGGCGGAAGTGACGCTATTCACGGAGAGTCAGCCGGCTGTCCGGCTGCGCTTGCTTCGCTGCGGCCCGCGGTTTGGCGAACCACAGACTACCGTAATCTTCTGCCAGTGCCGTTTACTTTCTCTCGTTCGGGCTTTCCGTGTAATGCTTGAAGCCTGTGTATTAACCAGTTTTGACATGGTACTTCTTTCGAACAGCGCTCAGCACACATCGTGGTAGAATCCGTCGGTTCTCCCCAAGCCTCCTCCACGTTAACCTGACAATCTAGTGGTACGCAGCATGCCGAAACTGCCTGCACAAAATATGTGCATCAATATTTCTCTTTTTGTTATAATAATTTCTTACCTGTATGTAAACTCATTGCCTTTTCCAGCTGGTTCACATCCATGTTGAGCTAAGGCCACTTCCAGCATTGTCTTTCAGGCACACAGTCTTGAACTCTTTTGAGCTCATTACGCACTGTGTGCCTTTTGGCTTTTTCCTGATTGCTTGCACTTGATGGCAGCACAAGCAATTCTCTTAATCCTTCAACAGTGCACAGCACATGCAGCTGCACCTAACTGAACAATAAAAACCGATTATTTAAGCCTAGCATACTTGAGCAAAGCAAACATTTGCATTCATGAGCGCTTGGTAATGGCTGACGATTGAATATGGCACCAGAATTCATGCAAATTTTTCCTTGAGCCAGAACGGCAAAGTTGTCGAGCCGCGGTACGCATATATCTGTCACAAGCAATCGTGCCGGTTATCTCGATACGCAACAGCAGCCACTATATCTCGCAGCACACCAGTTTTGATTAGTAGCACTGCGAGCTCCGAAACGCAGCCATAATTATTGTTCAAAAGCGAATTCAGCATGCAAAAAAAGAAAAATGTACGGGGGTAAGTGCAGAAGTTTCATGGTTGAACAGTAGCCCGAAAATCCGACAGAAGGAAAGCGCACATGGGAGCTTCCTCCTGGTCGCCTCGTCTCTTCGCGCTGCAGTACAGCCGTACACCCACTCCAACTCGTCTAGTTTGGCATTTATTTGTAGTTCTAAAAGGCCTTCGGGAGTAATTAGGCAAGTAACTATAAATAAATGAAGAAACAGATGCTTTACCTCGCACGACTCGTGTAAGCTTGTCGGTGATCTGAATTAGATCATGTTTACGGGCGTTACAAGAAGTTCGTGGCCAGGCTTTTATGCAGCAGTGGTACACCGAAACGTTTCGACGCAATTTGCTTTTTTTTTATTGCCGCTTCACCTACATAAAAGATATGCACGCGCATGCACCTACGCAAAGAATACGTATCGGTCAAGATTTGGTTTTCGTGTTACCCTGGTAGGACGTGAAAGGCCCATACTGGGTTAACGAAATTTCCGGCTTGCATACACCGGTATGTGGTCGCTTCTCTATTTCTTAGCTTTTTATCAGGCGGTGGCACCAGTTTTCTGTTTAGTCTGTAGTTCTCAACGATTTCGGAATAGGTTTGTGCATGCTCGTCCATGTTGCAGTCCGGCGGTTCCACAGTTACCTGGAAGCAGAGAATATGGGAGTGTGCCGACTACCCCTGAGTCGGCGAAGATATTGATAGCAGAGAAAGCAGGGAAGCCCTGCTGCGCAGTGAAGAACCCGCTCGGCAGAATCAAGCCAATCCGCCTGGCGGCTGATGCCGTGAAGAGAAAATATTTGTCAGCCTTTAGTTACAGAGGTTCCAGCCCGCGCCCTCCAGGCCTGCATGCCGGGGCGGTGAGTAGTAAGGGGTCTCTATTTCTCGTGGAAATAAAAGCTGTCATCCACCCATCCATCCAGTCGAGATTTCCAACACGTGAAAACGTCGCGACTTGACTTTCACTGCAGGCGCACTCCGCGGCGTCGTTGGTTCCACCGTTTTCTGAAGCTGCTGATGGCTTGAACATGTATGACGAAAGTACTAACTGTTCAACACTGCTTGAATTAGGCGTAATTTTCACAACGTAGTTCTTAAAAGCTAGGTGAAGCAAGGCGATGCGCAGCAACGCCGTCAGTGCCGGCTGGAGATCCCCGTGGATGACGTCACGAGGTTCCAGGTTCATCACGGGCAAGAGCAGCGTTCGCTCGGCGCCCTGAGGCGGTGGGGCACGTTTTCTTCTAAAAAACAACTTTTTTCATTTATTTCCGCTCTTTTTCAATGAGAAATTGTTTTGCTGTGGACCAAAAGCTATAAAATGATGTTGAGAAGTCATTTTTTCGAAAAGTGCTTCATCTTCTCTTTAACCCGCTTTGGTTCTCTGACCCACTCTGCCCTCCTTCTGTTTGAATGCTACACCTATCATGTTCCTTTTCATAGCTTGCTGCGTGGTCCTCAATTTTATTAGGTTGAACTCTGTTATCCTCAGCATTTCTGCCCCATAGGTGAGTACCGGTAAGATACAGCTGAACCCATTTATAATGCCCGTAGATATAAAAAATGCTCGCTTATTACGAACGGATGCATTGCTACCGTCAAATTACGCATAAAGTCCATAGCGATTCGTCGTGGATACATCGAACAATTTTGGCCGCACCACTCTTATTATAGTAAATGGGAAGGCATCGACACGTCTAGAAGTTGAAGAGGTCATGCTTCCAGCAAGCACAGAGATCAAGGAGCGTTTTTCACCCTTCTGGACACTGCCCTGGAAAGAGAGGGGCATCATCGAAAGCAGATATAATGACCTTGGCCGTAGATCAACTAGCAGCAGCAATTTGAGAATTTTGAAAGCCAGGCTGGCCAAGTAGTATGCATCGCCGGCGCAGTCGGCTCCATCTTTTTGTGCTGCTACCGCATGCAGGCAGCATAATACAGCGGACAGTGCAGCTGATGCACTCTGCCATGAGCGCTGTTCTACTATTTTCCTGGGCATGAGCCAAGGAAGAACAGATGATGTTCGAAACACTACATTTTGTAAAGCAAAGCTGCCAGATGTTTCCTCGGATGGCGATGTTCCTACGCACCACGAAATCGCATAGGCGCATGCTCTGACTAAGACATTGAACACCAAGTGCGAGCACTCGCCTACTGCCAGGAATCTATTTATGTGGCTGACCTGCCACCAGCTGCCATGGACACTTCAACCTTCAGTTAAATCCCAACTGTAATTTTGATAGTTGGCAGCAAGGGTTTTGTCAAGGGTTTAGTGATACCTTAGAAACCTGGAAGGAGCCATGACACAAGTAGGCACGCATAAAGCAGAATTATGCGAAATAAATGACACTTTGGTTTCCTTAGTATTTTTGGCTGTTATACGGAGAGTCCACTTAACTACGAGCGTCGGATGTAACGAACGGAATTTGTGTGATGTCAGGTTCGTTATAAGGGGCTCTACTACAACTGCTTTATAATTTTCTCTTAAGGGATATTGGTAAACTGCCATTCCATTCATGATCTGCGAGAACCTTCCAAATGCGCTCCACCCCATTCTTAATATAGTTATTTCGCTCTTGTGAATCAGATCTGCGGTCGCTACCTGCTCTAAGTATTCCTTTACCACTTCCAGCACCTCGCTGCTAATTGTAAAGTGCTTTTCCGTTCCGAGACAGTTGAGCATTACTTCGTCTAGTTTTCTGCATATTAATTTTAGACCCACTGTTGGAATCTGATTGTCTAACTCATTGATCATGCTTTGCAGTTCGTCTCCTGAGTGACTGATCTGAGGGTTCAGCTCTCTTTTGTTAACGGTAAACTTCGAACGCAATCTTTCACTGCAGGAAGCCAGACTTACAGGGTAACACAGTGGGCCAGTGTGATGCAGATCATTTTGCTTCGAAAAGTACAGTTTTCTTCTGCATCTGGTTTTGTGGTGGTCCATTTATTGTGCCTTTTGCATCCAATTTTAGAATGTGTGTGAAAAATATGGTGTTGGGCATGAATACGAGCTTTCTTGCTTATTTTTTTCTCAGGTCTGCCTGGAGGGAGGCGATTGTCTGGTGAACCACATCGTGCACCTTAGGACAGCATCGAGAAAGGCATTTTTCGGCCAATAAATATGGTTGTGCTCAAGTAAGGTGTTTTCGTATCTGTTCTGGAGTGCACATACAGAGCCGACCAGTCAGCTGCTCAATAACTGGGCAATGACTGAAGTACAGTAAAAACTCTTCAATTCGAAGTCGTTGGGACCACGCATATTATTAGAATTAACTGACCACAGCAAAAATATGCAGACGGGCGAAAAATTTTGTTGCGGGAATGCGCTACCGCAATACAGGGCGAACTTTGTGTTTACCACTGCTGCATTTTGTTTTGTAGCTCCCCGCGGGATGGCATGGCACGCACGTGCAACTCAAAGCAACAAATGTGTAATGATGCCATCACAAAGACAGCAATCTGAAGCCAATTGAAATAAAAAAGTGAAAAATGAATGTGGAATAACTCAATTAATCCAAGGTATACAAAGTGAAAGCTGTCAACTTTCACTGTGTTCATTGGCCTTGGCCTTGACAGTGTTCCAGACGCTGATGACTTTTGAGAAAAGGAAGGGCACATAACTGGCTCCCTGGGTCAGTGGACACCTCAGTCGTGCTTTGAGGTTCATGGCGGTGGTGATAGATGTGGGCTGCATGCATTAGCGCTTACAACCTTGTGGCAAACACGCAGCACTGCAGCAATAGGCAGCAGTGTTCATTGGGTGACCAACCGCTCACGATCAACTATAAAATGCTACCTGTAGGGTGGGCGCGTTGCCTACCCAGTGTATGGAACGCACTCTTTAGAGATTCCAAGCTGTGTCTGCTTGGCTAGATCACGTGGTCAGGCAACAGCCGCTCCGCAGCTGTGGAGCCCCGGCACAGCGATGGAAGACTGCTTGGCTGCGCGGCGAAGTCACGTGATGCGTAGCTGTGGTAGCGCCACAGCAAGGACGTTCAAGGTCAAACTGCAGCCCATGGCAAATTCAGCGGTGTGAGGCCAGTAAAGCTTTCGCTTTAAAAGCGGCATTCCACCCTGCCTAAACACACACGTGCTGCCCGAACAGGAAACTGAACTGTAAACGCTCGAAGTTTCGGCTTCTGGTGCGACGTACGCCTTGGACACCTAGATAGTATAGGAATCAAGTTTGCCCTCGCACTTCCGCTTGTCCGACGAAGTGACCGCCAGCAAGAAAGAGCTGAATAAACTGAGCAATTCGAATTTTCTTCAGCGGAAGCGATTAGTGTGCGAATTGACAAAGTTTGACAAATTTGGAGCAAGCCCATGTTTCCTGCCGGGAACAGGTACCGGCATGGGGTGCATATACCACCTGGCGCTTGTCCAAAACTACCTAAGGCGCAAAGAGGCCGGCGCTACTGTTTGGTCGACCTATCGCTCTACGGAACACTACTCACAAAAGCGGCGCTGCCAGCATTGTGCGCAGTTAACCATCGCTAGACATGCACTGACACTGCTAGGGCCGGATGCTTCAATGCCAGCGCCTTCTTTAGATGCTGCCTTGATCGCGGCCAGGTTGGAGAGGAGCACATGCACCGCTCCTATCAGTCTGGCCATGCCTTGATGAATTAATAGCCGATAGCATGTAACTTTAAAACTACTATCCATGCCTGTTTTGCAGTGAAGCACGTCTTCTCTGCAGGCGTGCGCTCCGGCGGTCTACAAGCTGTATAAGATCGGTTTTTTTGCTGAGATGTACTGGGACTTGGGTGCTTTGCATATAGAGCATCGACGTTGCTAATAGGCATCGCCCTACATTGCCACCTCATGGCTCCAAGGGGCCATCGCTTCTTTGGTTTGCAGCGAAATCTGGATCAGACATCCTCGCATGGCATTTCAGGTCTTCGAATTAACTGAGCTGCTGCACGCTGCAGCATTGTAAAATTTATATCAGAAATTGCGGGACTGCAGAAATCCTAATTATCCAGGATTTCGAATTACCAGAGTTCGAATTATCAGGGTTTTACTGTATATTCACTCATTAAGCCACGACAAGAATGCGACACAACAGAAGACAGGACAACACAATTACGACAGGGTACAGACAACACGAATACGACACAACACAAGACAGGACAACACAATTACAACACAAGACAGACAACAGGAATACGACACAACAGAAGACAGGCCAACACATATAAGACAAGACAGACAACACAATTATGACACAAGACAGACAATAGACATACGACATGCCAAAAATACGACAAGACCAGTTCTTTGTTGTGTTCTTGTTGTATTTTTCGACTGGGATTGCTTGTGAAACAGGCTTCAAAATAGGTTTCGTTCTGTGGCAGCAGGATTCGCTAGTATTTGCGCAAGCATGTGATATAGGCTTCAAAAGATGTTTCGCTCCGCGGCAGCAGGATTCGCTAGTATTTGGGCTTGCTTGTGAAACAGGCTTCAATATCGATTTCGCTCCGTGGCAGCAGAATAATTCTAGCGTTTGTGCTTGCTTGTGAAACAGGCTTCAAAAGAGGATTCGCTCCGTGGCAGCAGGATTCGCTAGCTTTTGTGCTTGCTTCTGAAGCAGGATTCAAAAGAGGTTTTGCTCCGTGGCAGCAGGATTGGCTAACGTTTGTGCTTCCTTGTGAAACAGGCTCCAAGAGAGGTTTTGATACATGGCAGAGAGATTCGCTAGCGTTTGTGCTTGCTTGTGAAACAGGTTTCAAAAGAGGTTTCGATCCGTGGCAGCAGGATTCGCTAGCTCTTGTATTTGCGTGTGAAACAGGCTTCAAAAAAGGTTTCGCTCCGCGGCAGCAGGATTCCCTAGTATTTGGGCTTGCTTGTGAAACAGGCTTCAATATAGGCTTCGCTCCGTGGCAGCAGGATTCGCTAGCTTTTGTGCTTGCTTGTCAAACAGGCTTCAAAAGATGTTTCGCTCCGTGGCAACAGGATAAGATAGCGTTTGTGCTTGCTTGTGAAACATATTTTAAAAGAGGTTTCGCTCCGTGGCAGCAGGATTCGCTAGCCCTTGTGTTTGCGTGTTAAGCATGCTTCAAAAGAGGTTTCGCTCCGTGGGATCAGGATTCACTATCGTTTGTGCTTGCTTGAGAAACAGGCTTCAAAAGATGTTTCGCTCCGCGGCAGCAGTATACGCTTGCGTTTGTACTTGCTTGTGAAACAGGCTTCAAAAGAGGTTTCGCTCCGTGGCAGAGAGATTTGGTAACATTTGTGCTTGCGTGTGAAAGAGGCTTCAAAAGATTTTTCGCTCCGTGGCAGCAGGATTTACTAGTGTTTGTGCTTGCTTCTGAAGCAGGCTTCAAAAGAGGTTTTGCTCCGTGGCAGCAGGATTGGCTAACGTTTGTGCTTGCGTGTGAAACAGGCTTCAAGAGAGGCTTCGCTCCATGGCAGAGAGATTCGCTAGCGTTTGTGCTTGCTTGTGAAACAGGCTTCAAAATAGGTTTCGTTCTGTGGCAGCAGGATTCGCTAGACCTTGTATTTGCGTGAAACAGGCTTCAAAAGAGGTTGCGCTCCGTGGGTTCAGGATTCGCTAGCGTTTGTGCTTGCTTTTGAAACAGGCTTGAAAAGATGTTTCGCTCCGCGGCAGCAGGATTCGCTAGTATTTGCGCAAGCATGTGATATAGGCTTCAAAAGATGTTTTGCTCCGCGGCAGCAGGATTCGCTAGTATTTGGGCTTGCATGTGAAACAGGCTTCAATATCGGTATCGCTCCGTGGCAGCAGGATAATTCTAGCGTTTGTGCTTGCTTGTGAAACAGGCTTCAAAAGAGGATTCGCTCCGTGGCAGCAGGATTCGCTAGCGTTTGTGCTTGCTTCTGAAGCAGGCTTCAAAAGAGGTTTCGCTCCGTGGCAGCAGGATTCGCTAGCGTGTGCGCTTGCTTGTGAAACTGGCTTCAAAAGAGGTGTTGCTCCGTGGCAGCAGGATTCGCTAGCGTTTGTGCTTGCTTCTGAAGCAGGATTCAAAAGAGGTTTTGCTCCGTGGCAGCAGGATTGGCTAACGTTTGTGCTTCCTTGTGAAACAGGCTCCAAGAGAGGTTTTGATACATGGCAGAGAGATTCGCTAGCGTTTGTGCTTGCTTGTAAAATAGGCTTCAAAAGATGTTTCACTCCGTGGCAGCAGGATTTGCTGGTATTTGGGCTTGCTTGAGAAACAAGCTTCAATATATGTTTCGCTCTGTGGCAGCAGGATTCGTAGCTTTCGAGCTTGCTAGTGAAACAGGCTTCAAAAGACGTTTCGCTCCGTGGCAGCAGGATACGATAGCGTTTGTACTTGCTTGTCAAACAGACTTCAAAAGAGGTTTCGCTACGTGGCAGCAGGATTCGCTAGCGTTTTTGCTCGCTTGTAAAATAGGCTTCAAAAGACAATTCGCTCCGTAGCAGCAGGATTCGCTAGCGTTTGTGCTTGCAACTGAAACAGCCTTCAAAAAAGGTTTCGCTCCGTGGCAGCGCGACTCGCTAGCATTTGTGCATGGCTGTGAAACAGGCTTCAAAAGAGGTTTCGCTCCGTGGCAGCAGGATTCGCTAGCCCTTGTATTTGCGTGTGAAACAGGCTTCAAAAGAGGTTTCGCTCCGTGGCAGCAGGATTCGCTAGCTTTTGGGCTTGCTTGTGAAACAGGCTTCAAAAAATGTTTCGCTCCGTGGCAGCACGATACGATAGCGTTTGTACTTGCTTGTGAAACATATTTCAAAAGAGGTTTCGCTACGTGGCAGCATGATTCGCTAGCGTTTTTGCTCGCTTGTAAAATAGGCTTCAAAAGACAATTCGCTCCGTAGCAGCAGAATAATTCTAGCGTTTGTGCTTGCTTGTGAAACAGGCTTCAAAAGAGGATTCGCTCCGTGGCAGCAGGATTCGCTAGCTTTTGTGCTTGCTTCTGAAGCAGGATTCAAAAGAGGTTTTGCTCCGTGGCAGCAGGATTGGCTAACGTTTGTGCTTCCTTGTGAAACAGGCTCCAAGAGAGGTTTTGATACATGGCAGAGAGATTCGCTAGCGTTTGTGCTTGCTTGTGAAACAGGTTTCAAAAGAGGTTTCGATCCGTGGCAGCAGGATTCGCTAGCTCTTGTATTTGCGTGTGAAACAGGCTTCAAAAAAGGTTTCGCTCCGCGGCAGCAGGATTCCCTAGTATTTGGGCTTGCTTGTGAAACAGGCTTCAATATAGGCTTCGCTCCGTGGCAGCAGGATTCGCTAGCTTTTGTGCTTGCTTGTCAAACAGGCTTCAAAAGATGTTTCGCTCCGTGGCAGCAGGATAAGATAGCGTTTGTGCTTGCTTGTGAAACATATTTTAAAAGAGGTTTCGCTCCGTGGCAGCAGGATTCGCTAGCCCTTGTGTTTGCGTGTTAAGCATGCTTCAAAAGAGGTTTCGCTCCGTGGGATCAGGATTCACTATCGTTTGTGCTTGCTTGAGAAACAGGCTTCCAAAGATGTTTCGCTCCGCGGCAGCAGTATACGCTTGCGTTTGTACTTGCTTGTGAAACAGGCTTCAAAAGAGGTTTCGCTCCGTGGCAGAGAGATTTGGTAACATTTGTGCTTGCGTGTGAAAGAGGCTTCAAAAGATTTTTCGCTCCGTGGCAGCAGGATTTACTAGTGTTTGTGCTTGCTTCTGAAGCAGGCTTCAAAAGAGGTTTTGCTCCGTGGCAGCAGGATTGGCTAACGTTTGTGCTTGCGTGTGAAACAGGCTTCAAGAGAGGCTTCGCTCCATGGCAGAGAGATTCGCTAGCGTTTGTGCTTGCTTGTGAAACAGGCTTCAAAATAGGTTTCGTTCTGTGGCAGCAGGATTCGCTAGACCTTGTATTTGCGTGAAACAGGCTTCAAAAGAGGTTGCGCTCCGTGGGTTCAGGATTCGCTAGCGTTTGTGCTTGCTTTTGAAACAGGCTTGAAAAGATGTTTCGCTCCGCGGCAGCAGGATTCGCTAGTATTTGCGCAAGCATGTGATATAGGCTTCAAAAGATGTTTTGCTCCGCGGCAGCAGGATTCGCTAGTATTTGGGCTTGCATGTGAAACAGGCTTCAATATCGGTATCGCTCCGTGGCAGCAGGATAATTCTAGCGTTTGTGCTTGCTTGTGAAACAGGCTTCAAAAGAGGATTCGCTCCGTGGCAGCAGGATTCGCTAGCGTTTGTGCTTGCTTCTGAAGCAGGCTTCAAAAGAGGTTTCGCTCCGTGGCAGCAGGATTCGCTAGCGTGTGCGCTTGCTTGTGAAACTGGCTTCAAAAGAGGTGTTGCTCCGTGGCAGCAGGATTCGCTAGCGTTTGTGCTTGCTTCTGAAGCAGGATTCAAAAGAGGTTTTGCTCCGTGGCAGCAGGATTGGCTAACGTTTGTGCTTCCTTGTGAAACAGGCTCCAAGAGAGGTTTTGATACATGGCAGAGAGATTCGCTAGCGTTTGTGCTTGCTTGTAAAATAGGCTTCAAAAGATGTTTCACTCCGTGGCAGCAGGATTTGCTGGTATTTGGGCTTGCTTGAGAAACAAGCTTCAATATATGTTTCGCTCTGTGGCAGCAGGATTCGTAGCTTTCGAGCTTGCTAGTGAAACAGGCTTCAAAAGACGTTTCGCTCCGTGGCAGCAGGATACGATAGCGTTTGTACTTGCTTGTCAAACAGACTTCAAAAAAGGTTTCGCTCCGTGGCAGCGCGACTCGCTAGCATTTGTGCATGGCTGTGAAACAGGCTTCAAAAGAGGTTTCGCTCCGTGGCAGCAGGATTCGCTAGCCCTTGTATTTGCGTGTGAAACAGGCTTCAAAAGAGGTTTCGCTCCGTGGCAGCAGGATTCGCTAGCTTTTGGGCTTGCTTGTGAAACAGGCTTCAAAAAATGTTTCGCTCCGTGGCAGCACGATACGATAGCGTTTGTACTTGCTTGTGAAACATATTTCAAAAGAGGTTTCGCTACGTGGCAGCATGATTCGCTAGCGTTTTTGCTCGCTTGTAAAATAGGCTTCAAAAGACAATTCGCTCCGTAGCAGCAGGATTTGCTAGCGCATGTGCTTGCTTGTGAAACAGGCTTCAAAAGAGGTTTCGCTCCGTAGCAGCAGGATTCGCTAGCGTTTGTGCGTGCTTCTGAAGCAGGCTTCAAAAGAGGTTTTGCTCCGTGGCAGCAGGATTGGCTAACGTTTGTGCTTGCTTGTGAAACAGGCTTCAAGAGAGGTTTCGCTCCATGGCAGAGAGATTCGCTAGCGTTTGTGCTTGCTTCTGAAGCAGGCTTCAAAAGAGGTTTCGCTCCGTGGGATCAGGATTCGCTAGCTTTTGTGCTTGATTGTGGAACAGGCTTCAAAGGTACTTTTCCTCCGTGGCAGCAGGATTCGGTAGTTTTTGTGCGTGCTTTTTAAACAGGTTCCAAAAGAGGTTTCGCTCCGTGGCAGCAGGATTCCCTAGCGTTTGTGCTTGCTACTGAAACAGCCTTCAAAAGAGGGTTCGCTCCGTGGCAGCAGGATTCGCTAGCTTTTGTGCTTGCTTGTGAAACAGGCTTCAAAAGATGTTTTGCCCCGTGGCAGCAGTATACGCTAGCGTTTATACTTGCTTGTGAAACAAGCTACAAAAGAGGTTTCGCTCCATGGCAGAGGGATTTGGTAACGTTTGTGCTTGCGTGAGAAACAGGCTCCAAAAGAGGTTTTGCTTCGTGGCAGCAGGATTCGCTAGCGTTTGCGCTTGCTTGTGAAACTGGCTTCAAAAGAGGTTTCGCTCCGTGGCAGCAGGATTCGCTAGCGTTTGTGCTTGCTTCTGAAGCAGGCTCCAAAAGAGGTTTTGCTTCGTGGCAGCAGGATTCGCTAACGTTTGTGCTTGCTTGCGAAACAGGCTTCAAGAGAGGTTTCGCTCTATGGCAGAGAGATTCGCTAGCGTTTGTGCTTGCTTGTGTAACAGGCTTCAAAAGAGGATTCGCTCTGTGGCAGCAGGATTTGAAAGCGTTTGTGCTTGCTTGTGAAACAGGTTTCAATATAGGTTTCGCTCCGTGGCAGCACGATTCGCTAGCGTTGGTGCTTGCTTGGTAAACAGGTTTAAAAGAGGTTTCGCTCGGCGGCAGCAGGATTCGCTAGTATTTGGGCTTGCTTGAGAAACAAGCTTCAATATCGATTTCGCTCCGTGGCAGCAGAATAATTCTAGCGTTTGTGCTTGCTTGTGAAACAGGCTTCAAAAGAGGATTCGCTCCGTGGCAGCAGGATTCGCTAGCTTTTGTGCTTGCTTCTGAAGCAGGATTCAAAAGAGGTTTTGCTCCGTGGCAGCAGGATTGGCTAAAGTTTGTGCTTCCTTGTGAAACAGGCTCCAAGAGAGGTTTTGATACATGGCAGAGAGATTCGCTAGCGTTTGTGCTTGCTTGTGAAACAGGCTTCAAAAGAGGTTTCGATCCGTGGCAGCAGGATTCGCTAGCCCTTGTATTTGCGTGTGAAACAGGCTTCAAAAGAGGTTTCGCTCCGCAGCAGCAGGATTCCCTAGTATTTGGGCTTGCTTGTGAAACAGGCTTCAATATAGGCTTCGCTCCGTGGCAGCAGGATTCGCTAGCTTTTGTGCTTGCTTGTCAAACAGGCTTCAAAAGATGTTTCGCTCCGTGGCAGCAGGATAAGATAGCGTTTGTGCTTGCTTGTGAAACATACTTTAAAAGAGGTTTCGCTCCGTGGCAGCAGGATTCGCTAGCCCTTGTGTTTGCGTGTTAAGCATGCTTCAAAAGAGGTTTCGCTCCGTGGGATAAGGATTCATTATCGTTTGTGCTTGCTTGAGAAACAGGCTTCAAAAGATGTTTCGCTCCGCGGCAGCAGTATACGCTTGCGTTTGTACTTGCTTGTGAAACAGGCTTCAAAAGAGGTTTCGCTCCGTGGCAGAGAGAATTGGTAACATTTGTGCTTGCGTGTGAAAGAGGCTTCAAGAGAGGCTTCGCTCCATGGCAGAGAGATTCGCTAGCGTTTGTGCTTGCTTGTGAAACAGGCTTCAAAATAGGTTTCGATTTGTGGCAGCAGGATTCGCTAGACCTTGTATTTGCGTGTGAAACAGGCTTCAAAAGAGGTTGCGCTCCGTGGGTTCAGGATTCGCTAGCGTTTGTGCTTGCTTTTGAAACAGGCTTCAAAAGATGTTTCGCTCCGCGGCAGCAGGATGCGCTAGTATTTGCGCAAGCATGTGATATAGGTTTCAAAAGATGTTTCCCTCCGTGGCAGCAGGATTCGCTAGTATTTGGGATTGCTTGTGAAACAGGCTTCAATATCGGTTTCGCTTCTTGGCAGCAGGATAATTCTAGCGTTTGTGCTTGCTTGTGAAACAGGCTTCAAAAGAGGATTCGCTCCGTGGCAGCAGGATTCGTTAGCGTTTGTGCTTGCTTCTGAAGCAGGCTTCAAAAGAGGTTTCGCTCCGTGGCAGCAGGATTCGCTAGCGTGTGCGCTTGCTTGTGAAACTGGCTTCAAAAGAGGTGTTGCTCCGTGGCAGCAGGATTCACTAGCGTTTGTGCTTGCTTCTGAAGCAGGATTCAAAAGAGGTTTTGCTCCGTGGCAGCAGGATTGGCTAACGTGTGTGCTTCCTTGTGAAACAGGCTCCAAGAGAGGTTTTGATACATGGCAGAGAGATTCGCTAGCGTTCGTGCTTGCTTGTGAAACAGGCTTCAAAACAGGTTCCGCTCCGCGGCAGCACAACTCGCTAGTATTTGGGCTTGCTTGTGAAACTGGCTTCAATATATGCTTCGCTCCGTGGCAGCAGGATTCGCTAGCGTTTGTGCTTGCTTGTGAAACAGGCTTCAAAAGATTTTTCGCTCCGCGGCAGCAGGATTCGTAGTATTTGGGCTTGCTTGTGAAAGAGGCTTCAATATAGGTTTCGCTCCGTGCCAGCAGGATTCGCTAGCGTTTGTGCTTGCTTATTAAGCAGGCTTCAAAAAATGTTTCGCTCCGTGGCAGCGGGATTCGCAAGTATTTGGGCTTGTTTGTGAAACAAGATTCAATATAGGTTTCGCTCCGTGGCAGCAGGATTCGTAGCTTTCGTGCTTGCTTGTGAAACAGGCTTCAAAAGAGGTTGCGCTCCGTGGCAGCAGGATACGATAGCGTTTGTACTTGCTTGTCAAACAGACTTCAAAAGAGGTTTCGCTCCGTGGCAGCAGGATTCGCTAGCGTTTTTGCTTGCTTGACAAATAGGCTTCAAAAACAATTCGCTCCGTGGCAGCAGGATTCCCTAGCGCATGTGCTTGCTTGTGAAAAAGGCTTAAAAAGAGGTTTCGCTCTGTGGCAGCAGGATTTGCAAGCGTTTGTGCGTGCTTGTGATATAGGCTTCAAAAAAAGATTCGCTACGTGGCAGCAGGATTCGCTAGCATTTGTGCTTGCTTGTCAAACAGCCTTCAAAACAGGATTCGCTCCGTGGCAACAGGATTCGCTAGCGCTTGTGTTTCCGTGTGATGCAGGCTTCAGAAGAGGTTTCGCTCCGCGGGATCAGGATTTGCAAGCGCATGTGCTAGCTTGTGAAACAGGCATAAAAAGAGGTTTCGCTCTGTGGCACCAGGATTTGCAAGCGTTTCAGCGTGATTGTGATATAGGCTTCAAAAAAGGTTTCGCTCCGTGGCAGCAGGATTCGCTAGCCCTTGTTTTTGCGTGTAAAACAGGCTTCAAAAGAGGTTTCGCTTCGTTTGATCAGGATTCGCTAGCGTTTGTGCTTGCTTGTGAAACAGGCTTTAAAAGATGTTTCGCTCCGCGGCAGCAGGATTCGCTAGTATTTGGGCTTGCTTGTGAAACAGGCTTCAATATAGGTTTCGCTCCGTGGCGGCAGGATTCGCTAGCTTTTGTGCTTGCTTGTCAAACAGGCTTCAAAAGATGTTTCGCTCCGTGGCAGCAGGATAAGATAGCGTTTGTGCTTGCTTGTGAAACATATTTTAAAAGAGGTTTCGCTCCGTGGCAGCAGGATTCGCTAGCCCTTGTGTTTGCGTGTTAAGCATGCTTCAAAAGAAGTTTCGCTCCGTGGGATCAGGATTCACTATCGTTTGTGCTTGCATGAGAAACAGGCTTCAAAAGATGTTTCGCTCCGCGGCAGCAGTATACGCTTGCGTTTGTACTTGCTTGTGAAACAGGCTTCAAAAGAGGTTTCGCTCCGTGGCAGCAGGATTTACTAGTGTTTGTGCTTGCTTCTGAAGCAGGCTTTAAAAGAGGTTTTGCTCCGTGGCAGCAGGATTGGCTAACGTTTGTGCTTGCGTGTGAAACAGGCTTCAAGAGAGGCTTCTCTCCTTGGCAGAGAGATTCGCTAGCGTTTGTGCTTCCTTGTGAAACAGGCTTCAAAATAGGTTTCGTTCTGAGGCAGCAGGATTCGCTAGACCTTGTATTTGCGTGTGAAACAGGCTTCAAAAGAGGTTGCGCTCCGTGGGTTCAGGATTCGCTAGCGTTTGTGCTTGCTTTTGAAACAGGCTTCAAAAGATGTTTCGCTCCGCGGCAGCAGGATTCGCTAGTATTTGCGCAAGCATATGATATAGGCTTCAAAAGATGTTTCGCTCCGCGGCAGCAGGATTCGCTAGTATTTGGGCTTGCTTGTGAAACAGGCTTCAAAAGAGGATTCGCTCCGTGGCAGCAGGACTCGCTAGCGTTTGTGCTTGCTTCTGAAGCAGGCTTCAAAAGAGGTTTCGCTCCGTGGCAGCAGGATTCGCTAGCGTGTGCGCTTGCTTGTGAAACTGGCTTCAAAAGAGGTGTTGCTCCGTGGCAGCAGGATTCGCTAGCGTTTGTGCTTGCTTCTGAAGCAGGATTCAAAACAGGCTTTGCTCCGTGGCAGCAGGATTGGCTAACGTTTGTGCTTCCTTGTGAAACAAGCTCCAAGAGAGGTTTCGCTCCGTGGCAACAGGATTCGTAGCTTTCGTGCTTGCTAGTGAAACAGGCTTCAAAAGAGGTTTCGCTCCGTGGCAGCAATATACGATAGCGTTTGTACTTGCTTGTCAAACAGACTTCAAAAGAGGTTTCGCTCCATGGCAGCAGGATTAGCTAGCGTTTTTGCTCGCTTGTAAAATAGGCTTCAAAAGACAATTCGCTCCGTGGCAGGAGGATTCGCTAGCGCATCTGCTTGCTTGTGAAACAGGCTTCAAAAGAGGTTTCGCTTCGTGGCAGAGGGATTTGGTAATCTTTGTGCTTGCGTGTGAAACAGGCTTCAAAAGAGGTTTCGCTCCGTGGCATCAGGATTCGTAGCTTTCGTGCTTGCTTCTGAAGCAGGCTTCAAAAGAGGTTTTGCTCCGTGGCAGCAGGATTGGCTAACGTTTGTGCTTGCGTGTGAAACAGGCTTCAAGAGAGGCTTCGCTCCATGGCAGAGAGATTCGCTAGCGTTTGTGCTTGCTTGTGAAACAGGCTTCAAAATAGGTTTCGTTCTGTGGCAGCAGGATTCGCTAGTATTTGCGCTAGCTTGTGATACAGGCTTCAAAAGATGTTTCGCTCCGCGGCAGCAGGATTCGCTAGTATTTGGGCTTGCTTGTGAAACAGGCTTCAATAAAGGTTTCGCTCCGTGGCAGCAGGATAATTCTAGTGTTTGTGCTTGCTTGTAAAACAGGCTTCAAAAGATGTTTCGCTCCACGGCAGCAGGATTCGCTAGTATTTGTGCTTGCTTATGAAACAGGCTTCAAAAGATGTTTCTCTCCGTGGCAGCAGGATACGCTAGCGTTTGTACTTACTTGTGAAACAGGCTTCAATATTGGGGTTCGCTCCGTGGCAGCAGGATTCGCTAGCGTTTGTGCTTGCTTATTAAGCAGGCTTCAAAAGAGGTCTCGCTCCGTTGCAGCAGGATTCGCTAGCTCTTGTGTTTGCGTGTGAAACAGGCTTCAAAAGAGGTTTCGCTCTGTGGGATCAGGATTCGCTAGCGTTTGTGCTTGCTTGTGAAACAGGCTTCAAAAAATGTTTCGCTCCGTGGCAGCCGGATTCGCAAGTATTTGGGCTTGCTTGTGAAACAAGATTCAATATAGGTTTCGCTCCGTAGCAGCAGGATTCGTAGCTTTCGTGCTTGCTTGTGAAACAGGCTTCAAAAGAGGTTTCGCTCCGTGGCAGCAGGATACGATAGCGTTTGTACTTGCTTGACAAATAGGCTTCAAAAAACAATTCGCTCCATGGCAACAGGATTCCCTAGCGCAAGTGCTTGCTTGTGAAACAGGCTTAAAAAGAGGTTTCGCTCTGTAGCAGCAGGATTTGCAAGCGTTTGTGCGTGCTTGTGATATAGGCATCAAAAAAAGATTCGCTTCGTGGCAGCAGGATTCGCTAGCGTTTGTGCTTGCTTGTGAAACAGCCTTCAAAAGAGGTTTCGCTCCGTGGCAACAGGATTCGCTAGCCTTTGTGTTTGCGTGTGATGCAGGCTTCAGAAGAGGTTTCGCTTCGCGGGATCAGGATTTGCTAGCGCATGTGCTTGCTTGTGAAACAGGCTTAGAAAGAGGATTCGCTCAGTGGCTGCATGATTTGCAAGCGTTTGTGCTTGCTTGTGAAACAGGCTTCAAAAGAGGTTTCGCTTCATTTGATCAGGATTAGCTAGCGTTTGTGCTTGCTTGTGAAACAGGCTTCAAAAGATGTTTCGCTCCGCGCCAGCAGGATTCGCTAGTATTTGGACTTGCTTGTGAAACAGGCTTCAAAAGAGGTTTCGCTCCATAGCAGCAGGATTCGCTAGCGTTTGCGCTTGCTTGTGAAACTGGCTCCAAAAGAGGTTTCGCTCCGTGGCAGCAGGATTCGCTAGCGTTTGTGCTTGCTTCTGAAGCAGGCTTCAAAAGAGGTTTCGCTCCGTGGCAGCAGGATTCGTAGCTTTCGTGCTTGCTAGTGAAACAGGCTTCAAAAGAGGTTTCGCTCCGTGGCAGCAATATACGATAGCGTTTGTACTTGTTTGTCAAACAGACTTCAAAAGAGGTTTCGCTCCGTGGCAGCAGGATTCGCTAGCGCATGTGCTTGCTTGTGAAACAGGCTTCAAAAGAGGTTTCGCTCCGTGGCAGAGGGATTTGGTAATCTTTGTGCTTGCGTGTGAAACAGGCTTCAAAAGAGGTTTCGCTCCGTGGCAGCAGGATTCGTAGCTTTCGTGCTTGCTTGTGAAACAGGCTTCAAAAGAGGTTTCGCTCCGTGGCAGCAGGATTAACTAGTGTTTGTGCTTGCTTCTGAAGCAGGTTTCAAAAGAGGTTTTGGTCCGTGGCAGCAGGATTAGCTAACGTTTGTGCTTGCGTGTGAAACAGGCTTCAAGAGAGGCTTCGCTCCATGGCAGAGAGATTCGAGCTTGCTTGTGAAACAGGCTTCAAAATAGGTTTCGTTCTGTGGCAGCAGGATTCGCTAGTATTTGCGCAAGCATGTGATATAGGCTTCAAAAGATGTTTCGCTCCGCGGCAGCAGGATTCGCTAGTATTTGGGCTTGCTTGTGAAACAGGCTTCAATATCGATTTCGCTCCGTGGCAGCAGATTAATTCTAGCGTTCGTGCTTGCTTGTGAAACAGGCTTCAAAAGAGGATTCGCTCCGTGGCAGCAGGATTCGCTAGCTTTTGTGCTTGCTTCTGAAGCAGGATTCAAAAGAGGTTTTGCTCCGTGGCAGCAGGATTGGCTAACGTTTGTGCTTCCTTGTGAAACAGGCTCCAAGAGAGGTTTTGATACATGGCAGAGAGATTCGCTAGCGTTTGTGCTTGCTTGTGAAACAGGTTTCAAAAGAGGTTTCGATCCGTGGCAGCAGGGTTCACTAGCTCTTGTATTTGCGTGTGAAACAGGCTTCAAAACAGGTTTCGCTCCGCGGCAGCAGGATTCCCTAGTATTTGGGCTTGCTTGTGAAACAGGCTTCAATATAGGCTTCGCTCCGTGGCAGCAGGATTCGCTAGCTTTTGTGCTTGCTTGTCAAACAGGCTTCAAAAGATGTTTCGCTCCGTGGCAGCAGGATAAGATAGCGTTTGTGCTTGCTTGTGAAACATATTTTAAAAGAGCTTTCGCTCCGTGGCAGCAGGATTCGCTAGCCCTTGTGTTTGCGTGTTAAGCATGCTTCAAAAGAGGTTTCGCTCCGTGGGATCAGGATTCACTATCGTTTGTGCTTGCTTGAGAAGCAGGCTTCAAAAGATGTTTCGCTCCGCGGCAGCAGTATACGCTTGCGTTTGTACTTGCTTGTGAAACAGGCTTCAAAAGAGGTTTCGCTCCGTGGCAGAGAGATTTGGTAACATTTGTGCTTGCGTGTGAAAGAGGATTCAAAAGATTTTTCGCTCCGTGGCAGCAGGATTTACTAGTGTTTGTGCTTGCTTCTGAAGCAGGCTTCAAAAGAGGTTTTGCTCCGTGGCAGCAGGATTGGCTAACGTTTGTGCTTGCGTGTGAAACAGGCTTCAAGAGAGGCTTCGCTCCATGGCAGAGAGATTCGCTAGCGTTTGTGCTTGCTTGTGAAACAGGCTTCAAAATAGGTTTCGTTCTGTGGCAGCAGGATTCGCTAGACCTTGTATTTGCGTGAAACAGGCTTCAAAAGAGGTTGCGCTCCGTGGGTTCAGGATTCGCTAGCGTTTGTGCTTGTTTTTGAATCAGGCTTCAAAAGATGTTTCGCTCCGCGGCAGCAGGATTTGCTAGTATTTGCGCAAGCATGTGATATAGGCTTCAAAAGATGTTTTGCTCCGCGACAGCAGGATTCGCTAGTATTTGGGTTTGCATGTGAAACAGGCTTCAATATCGGTTTCGCTCCGTGGCAGCAGGATAATTCTAGCGTTTGTGCTTGCTTGTGAAACAGGCTTCAAAAGAGGATTCGCTCCGTGGCAGCAGGATTCGCTAGCGTTTGTGCTTGCTTCTGAAGCAGGCTTCAAAAGAGGTTTCGCTCCGTGGCAGCAGGATTCGCTAGCGTGTGCGCTTGCTTGTGAAACTGGCTTCAAAAGAGGTGTTGCTCCGTGGCAGCAGGATTCGCTAGCGTTTGTGCTTGCTTCTGAAGCAGGATTCAAAAGAGGTTTTGCTCCGTGGCAGCAGGATTGGCTACCGTTTGTGCTTCCTTGTGAAACAGGCTCCAAGAGAGGTTTTGATACATGGCAGAGAGATTCGCTAGCGTTTGTGCTTGCTTGTGAAACAGGCTTCAAAACAGGTTCCGCTCCGCGGCAGCACGATTCGCTAGTATTTGGGCTTGCTTGTGAAACAGGCTTCAGTATATGCTTCGCTCCGTGGCAGCAGGATTCGCTAGCGTTTGTGCTTGCATGTGAAACAGGCTTCAAAAGATGTTTCGCTCCGCGGCAGCAGGATTCGTAGTATTTGGGCTTGCTTGTGAAAGAGGCTTCAATATAGCTTTCGCTCCGTGCCAGCAGGATTCGCTAGCGTTTGTGCTTGCTTATTAAGCAGGCTTCAAAAAATGTTTCGCTCCGTGGCAGCCGGATTCGCAAGTATATGGGCTTGTTTGTGAAACAAGATTCAATATAGGTTTCGCTCCGTGGCAGCAGGATTCGTAGCTTTCGTGCTTGCTTGTGAAACAGGCTTCAAAAGAGGTTTCGCTCCGTGGCAGCAGGATACGATAGCGTTTGTACTTGCTTGTCAAACAGACTTCAAAAGAGGTTTCGCTCTGTGGCAGCAGGATTCGCTAGCGTTTTTGCTTGCTTGACAAATAGGCTTCAAAAACAATTCGCTCCGTGGCAGCAGGATTCCCTAGCGCATGTGCTTGCTTATGAAACAGGCTTAAAAAGAGGTTTCGCTCTGTGGCAGCAGGATTTGCAAGCGTTTGTGCGTGCTTGTGATATAGGCTTCAAAAAACGATTCGCTAGCATTCGTGCTTGCTTGTCAAACAGCCTTCAAAAGAGGATTCGCTCCGTGGCAACAGGATTCGCTAGCGCTTGTGTTTCCGTGTGATGCAGGCTTCAGAAGAGGTTTCGCTCCGCGGGTTCAGGATTTGCAAGCGCATGTGCTAGCTTGTGAAACAGGCATAAAAAGAGGTTTCGCTCCGTGGCAGCAGGATTCGCTAGCCTTTGTGCTTGCTTGTGAAACAGGCTTCAATACAGGTTTCGCTTCGTTTGATCAGGATTCGCTAGCGTTTGTGCTGCTTGTGAAACAGGCTTTAAAAGATGTTTCGCTCCGCGGCAGCAGGATTCGCTAGTATTTGGGCTTGCTTGTGAAACAGCCTTCAATATAGGTTTCGCTCCGTGGCGGCAGGATTCGCTAGCTTTTGTGCTTGCTTGTCAAACAGGCTTCAAAAGATGTTTCGCTCCGTGGCAGCAGGATAAGATAGACCTTGTGTTTGCGTGTTAAGCATGCTTCAAAAGAGGTTTCGCTCCGTGGGATCAGGATTCACTATCGCTTGTGCTTGCTTGAGAAACAGGCTTCAAAAGATGTTTCGCTCCGCGGCAGCAGTATTCGCTTGCGTTTGTACTTGCTTGTGAAACAGGCTTCAAAAGAGGTTTCGCTCCGTGGCAGAGAGATTTGGTAACATTTGTGCTTGCGTGTGAAAGAGGCTTCAAAAGATTTTTCGCTCTGTGGCAGCAGGATTTACTAGTGTTTGTGCTTGCTTCTGAAGCAGGCTTCAAAAGAGGTTTTGCTCCGTGGCAGCAGGATTGGCTAACGTTTGTGCTTGCGTGTGAAACAGGCTTCAAGAGAGGCTTCGCTCCATGGCAGAGAGATTCGCTAGCGTTTGTGCTTGCTTGTGAAACAGGCTTCAAAATAGGTTTCGTTCTGTGGCAGCAGGATTCGCTAGACCTTGTATTTGGGTGTGAAACAGGTTTCAAAAGACGTTGCGCTCCGTGGGTTCAGGATTCGCTAGCGTTTGTGCTTGCTTTTGAAACAGGCTTCAAAAGAAGTTTCGCTCCGCGGCAGCAGGATTCGCTAGTATTTGCGCAAGCATCTGATATAGGCTTCAAAAGATGTTTCGCTCCGGGGCAGCAGGATTCGCTAGTATTTGGGCTTGCTTGTGAAACAGGCTTCAATATCGGTTTCGCTCCGTGGCAGAAGGATAATTCTAGCGTTTGTGCTTGCTTGTGAAACAGGCTTCAAAAGAGGATTCGCTCCGTGGCAGCAGGATTCGCTAGCGTTTGTGCTTGCTTCTGAAGCAGGCTTCAAAAGAGGTTTCGCTCCGTGGCAGCAGGATTCGCTAGCGTGTGCGCTTGCTTGTGAAAATGGCTTCAAAAGAGGTGTTGCTCCTTGGCAGCAGGATTCGCTAGCGTTTTTGCTTGCATCTGAAGCAGGATTCAAAAGAGGTTTTGCTCCGTGGCAGCAGGATTGGCTTACGTTTGTGCTTCCTTGTGAAACAGGCTCCAAGAGAGGTTTTGATACATGGCAGAGAGATTCGCTAGCGTTTGTGCTTGCTTGTGAAACAGGCTTCAAAGCAGGTTCCGCTCCGCGGCAGCACGATTCGCTAGTATTTGGGCTTGCTTGTGAAACAGGCTTCAATATATGCTTCGCTCCGTGGCAGCAGGATTCGCTAGCGTTTGTGCTTGCTTATTAAGCAGGCTTCAAAAAATGTTTCGCTCCGTGGCAGCCGGATTCGCAAGTATTTGGGCTTGTTTGTGAAACAAGATTCAATATAGGTTTCGCTCCGTGGCAGCAGGATTCGTAGCTTTCGTGCTTGCTTGTGAAACAGGCTTCAAAAGAGGTTTCGCTCCGTGGCAGCAGGATGCGATAGCGTTTGTACTTGCTTGTCAAACAGACTTCAAAAAAGGTTTCCCTACGTGGCAGCAGGATTCGCTAGCGTTTTTGCTCGCTTGTAAAATAGGCTTCAAAAGATGTTTCACTCCGCGGCAGCAGGATTTGCTAGTATTTGGGCTTGCTTGAGAAACAAGCTTCAATATATGTTTCGCTCTGTGGCAGCAGGATTCGTAGCTTTCGAGCTTGCTAGTGAAACAGGCTTCAAAAGACGTTTCGCTCCGTGGCAGCAGGATACGATAGCGTTTTTGCTCGCTTGTAAAATAGGCTTCAAAAGACAATTCGCTCCGTAGCAGCAGGATTCGCTAGTTTTTGTGCGTGCTTGTTAAACAGGTTCCAAAAGAGGTTTCGCTCCGTGGCAGCAGGATTCCCTAGCGTTTGTGCTTGCTACTGAAACAGCCTTCAAAAGAGGTTTCGCTCCGTGGCAGCGCGACTCGCTAGCATTTGTGCATGGTTGTGAAACAGGCTTCAAAAGAAGTTTCGCTCCATGGCAGGAGGATTCGCTAGCGTTTGTACTTGCTTGTGAAACAGACTTCAAAAGAGGTTTCGCTACGTGGCAGCAGGATTCGCTAGCGTTTTTGCTCGCTTGTAAAATAGGCTTCAAAAGACAATTCGCTCCGTAGCAGCAGGATTCGCTAGTTTTTGTGCGTGCTTGTTAAACAGGTTCCAAAAGAGGTTTCGCTCCGTGGCAGCAGGATTCCCTAGCGTTTGTGCTTGCTACTGAAACAGCCTTCAAAAGAGGTTTCGCTCCGTGGCAGCGCGACTCGCTAGCATTTGTGCATGGTTGTGAAACAGGCTTCAAAAGAAGTTTCGCTCCATGGCAGGAGGATTCGCTAGCGTTTGTGCTTGCTTGTGAAACAGGCTTCAAAAGAGGATACGCTCCGTGGCAGCAGGATTCGCTAGCGCTTGTGTTTGCGTGTTAAACAGGCTTCAAAAGATGTTTCGCTCCATGGCAGCAGGATACGATAGCGTTTGTACTTGTTGTGAAACATATTTCAAAAGAGGTTTCGCTCCGTGTCAGCAGGATTCGCTAGCCGTTGTGTGTGCGTGTGAAACATGCTTCAAAAGAGGTTTCGCTCCGTGGGATCCATATTCGATAGCGTTTGTGCTTGCTTGTGAAACAAGCTTCAATATATGTTTTGCTCTGTGGCAGCAGGATTCGTAGCTTTCGAGCTTGCTAGTGAAACAGGCTTCAAAAGACGTTTCGCTCCGTGGCAGCAGGATACGATAGCGTTTGTACTTGCTTGTCAAACAGACTTCAAAAGAGGTTTCGCTACGTGGCAGCAGGATTCGCTAGCGTTTTTGCTCGCTTGTAAAATAGGCTTCAAAAGACAATTCGCTCCGTAGCAGCAGGATTCGCTAGTTTTTGTGCGTGCTTGTTAAACAGGTTCCAAAAGAGGTTTCGGTCCGTGGCAGCAGGATTCCCTAGCGTTTGTGCTTGCTTGTGAAACAGGCTTCAATATAGGTTTCGCTTCGTGGCAGTAGGATACGCTAGCGTTTGTGCTTGCTTGTGAAACAGGCTTCAAAAGAGGATACGCTCCGTGGCAGCAGGATTCGCTATCGCTTGTGTTTGCGTGTTAAACAGGCTTCAAAAGATGTTTCGCTCCATGGCAGCAGGATACGATAGCGTTTGTACTTGCTTGTGAAACATATTTCAAAAGAGGTTTCGCTCCGTGTAAGCAGGATTCGCTAGCCGTTGTGTGTGCGTGTGAAACATGCTTCAAAAGAGGTTTCGCTCCGTGGGATCCATATTCGATAGCGTTTGTGCTTGCTTGTGAAACAGGCTTCAAAAGATGTTTCGCTCCATGGCAGCAGGATTCGCTAGTATTTGTTCTTGCTTGTGAAACAGGCTTTAATATAGGTTTCGCTCCATGGCAGCAGGATTCGCTAGATTTTGTGCTTGCTTGTGAAACAGGCTTCAAAAGATGTTTCGCTCCGTGGCAGCAGGATATGCTAGCGTTTGTACTTACTTGTGAAACAGGCTTCAAAAGCGGTTTCGCTTCGTGGCAGCAGGATTCGCTAGCCTTTGCGCTTGCTTGTGAAACTGGCTTCAAAAGAGGTTTCGCTCCGTGGCAGCAGGATTCGCTAGCGTTTGTGCTTGCTTCTATAGCAGGATTCAAAAGAGGTTTCACTCCGTGGCAGCAGGATTGGCTAATGTTTGTGCTTGCTTTTGAAACAGGCTCCAAGAGAGGTTTTGATACATGGCAGAGAAATTCGCTAGCGTTTGTGCTTGCTTGTGAAACAGGCTTCAAAAGAGGTTTCGATCCGTGGCAGCAAGATTCGCTAGCCCTTGTATTTGCGTGTGAAACAGACTTCAAAAGAGGTTTCGCTCCGCGGCAGCAGGATTCCCTAGTATTTGGGCTTGCTTGTGAAACAGGCTTCAATATAGGCTTCGCTCCGTGGCAGCAGGATTCGCTAGCTTTTGTGCTTGCTTGTCAAACAGGCTTCAAAAGATGTTTCGCTCCGTGGCAGCAGGATAAGATAGCGTTTGTGCTTGCTTGTGAAACATACTTTAAAAGAGGTTTCGCTCCGTGGCAGCAGGATTCGCTAGCCCTTGTGTTTGCGTGTTAAGCATGCTTCAAAAGAGGTTTCGCTCCGTGGGATCAGGATTCACTATCGTTTGTGCTTGCTTGAGAAACAGGCTTCAAAAGATGTTTCGCTCCGCGGCAGCAGTATACGCTTGCGTTTGTACTTGCTTGTGAAACAGGCTTCAAAAGAGGTTTCGCTCCGTGGCAGAGAGATTTGGTAATATTTGTGCTTGCGTGTGAAAGAGGCTTCAAGAGAGGCTTCGCTCCATGGCAGAGAGATTCGCTAGCGTTTGTGCTTGCTTGTGAAACAGGCTTCAAATTAGGTTTCGTTTTATGGCAGCAGGATTCGCTAGACCTTGTATTTGCGTGTGAAACAGGCTTCAAAAGAGGTTGCGCTCCGTGGGTTCAGGATTCGCTAGCGTTTGTGCTTGCTTTTGAAACAGGCTTCAAAAGATGTTTCGCTCCGCGGCAGCAGGATGCGCTAGTATTTGCGCAAGCATGTGATATAGGCTTCAAAAGATGTTTCGCTCCGCGGCAGCAGGATTCGCTAGTATTTGGGCTTGCTTGTGAAACAGGCTTCAATATCGGTTTCGCTCCGTGGCAGCAGGATAATTCTAGCGTTTGTGCTTGCTTGTGAAACAGGCTTCAAAAGAGGATTCGCTCCGTGGCAGCAGGATTCGCTAGCGTTTGTGCTTGCTTCTGAAGCAGGCTTCAAAAGAGGTTTCGCTCCGTGGCAGCAGGATTCGCTAGCGTGTGCGCTTGCTTGTGAAACTGGCTTCAAAAGAGGATTCGCTCCGTGGCAGCAGGATTCGCTAGCGTTTGTGCTTGCTTCTGAAGCAGGCTTCAAAAGAGGTTTCGCTCCGTGGCAGCAGGATTCACTAGCGTGTGCGCTTGCTTGTGAAACAGGCTTCAAAAGAGGATTCGCTCCGTGGCAGCAGGATTCGCTAGCGTTTGTGCTTGCTTCTGAAGCAGGCTTCAAAAGAGGTTTCGCTCCGTGGCAGCAGGATTCGCTAGCGTGTGCGCTTGCTTGTGAAACTGGCTTCAAAAGAGGATTCGCTCCGTGGCAGCAGGATTCGCTAGCGTTTGTGCTTGCTTCTGAAGCAGGCTTCAAAAGAGGTTTCGCTCCGTGGCAGCAGGATTCACTAGCGTTTGTGCTTGCTTCTGAAGCAGGATTCAAAAGAGGTTTTGCTCCGTGGCAGCAGGATTGGCTAACGTTTGTGCTTCCTTGTGAAACAGGCTCCAAGAGAGGTTTTGATACATGGCAGAGAGATTCGCTAGCGTTTGTGCTTGCTTGTGAAACAGGCTTCAAAACAGGTTCCGCTCCGCGGCAGCACAATTCGCTAGTATTTGGGCTTGCTTGTGAAACAGGCTTCAATATATGCTTCGCTCCGTGGCAGCAGGATTCGCTAGCGTTTGTGCTTGCTTGTGAAACAGGCTTCAAAAGATTTTTCGCTCCGCGGGAGCAGGATTCGTAGTATTTGGGCTTGCTTGTGAAAGAGGCTTCAATATAGGTTTCGCTCCGTGCCAGCAGGATTCGCTAGCGTTTGTGCTTGCTTATTAAGCAGGCTTCAAAAAATGTTTCGCTCCGTGGCAGCGGGATTCGCAAGTATTTGGGCTTGTTTGTGAAACAAGATTCAATATAGCTTTCGCTCCGTGGCAGCAGGATTCGCTAGCGTGTGCGCTTGCTTGTGAAACTGGCTTCAAAAGAGGATTCGCTCCGTGGCAGCAGGATTCGCTAGCGTTTGTGCTTGCTTCTGAAGCAGGCTTCAAAAGAGGTTTCGCTCCGTGGCAGCAGGATTCACTAGCGTGTGCGCTTGCTTGTGAAACAGGCTTCAAAAGAGGATTCGCTCCGTGGCAGCAGGATTCGCTAGCGTTTGTGCTTGCTTCTGAAGCAGGCTTCAAAAGAGGTTTCGCTCCGTGGCAGCAGGATTCGCTAGCGTGTGCGCTTGCTTGTGAAACTGGCTTCAAAAGAGGATTCGCTCCGTGGCAGCAGGATTCGCTAGCGTTTGTGCTTGCTTCTGAAGCAGGCTTCAAAAGAGGTTTCGCTCCGTGGCAGCAGGATTCACTAGCGTTTGTGCTTGCTTCTGAAGCAGGATTCAAAAGAGGTTTTGCTCCGTGGCAGCAGGATTGGCTAACGTTTGTGCTTCCTTGTGAAACAGGCTCCAAGAGAGGTTTTGATACATGGCAGAGAGATTCGCTAGCGTTTGTGCTTGCTTGTGAAACAGGCTTCAAAACAGGTTCCGCTCCGCGGCAGCACAATTCGCTAGTATTTGGGCTTGCTTGTGAAACAGGCTTCAATATATGCTTCGCTCCGTGGCAGCAGGATTCGCTAGCGTTTGTGCTTGCTTGTGAAACAGGCTTCAAAAGATTTTTCGCTCCGCGGGAGCAGGATTCGTAGTATTTGGGCTTGCTTGTGAAAGAGGCTTCAATATAGGTTTCGCTCCGTGCCAGCAGGATTCGCTAGCGTTTGTGCTTGCTTATTAAGCAGGCTTCAAAAAATGTTTCGCTCCGTGGCAGCGGGATTCGCAAGTATTTGGGCTTGTTTGTGAAACAAGATTCAATATAGCTTTCGCTCCGTGGCAGCAGGATTCGTAGCTTTCGTGCTTGCTTGTGAAACAGGCTTCAAAAGAGGTTTCGCTCCGTGGCAGCAGGATTCGCTAGCGCATGTGCTTGCTTGTGAAACAGGCTTCAAAAGAGGATTCGCTCCGTGGCAGCAGGATTCGCTAGCGTTTGTGCTTGCTTCTGAAGCAGGCTTCAAAAGAGGTTTCGCTCCGTGGCAGCAGGATTCACTAGCGTTTGTGCTTGCTTCTGAAGCAGGATTCAAAAGAGGTTTTGCTCCGTGGCAGCAGGATTGGCTAACGTTTGTGCTTCCTTGTGAAACAGGCTCCAAGAGAGGTTTTGATACATGGCAGAGAGATTCGCTAGCGTTTGTGCTTGCTTGTGAAACAGGCTTCAAAACAGGTTCCGCTCCGCGGCAGCACAATTCGCTAGTATTTGGGCTTGCTTGTGAAACAGGCTTCAATATATGCTTCGCTCCGTGGCAGCAGGATTCGCTAGCGTTTGTGCTTGCTTGTGAAACAGGCTTCAAAAGATTTTTCGCTCCGCGGGAGCAGGATTCGTAGTATTTGGGCTTGCTTGTGAAAGAGGCTTCAATATAGGTTTCGCTCCGTGCCAGCAGGATTCGCTAGCGTTTGTGCTTGCTTATTAGGCAGGCTTCAAAAAATGTTTCGCTCCGTGGCAGCGGGATTCGCAAGTATTTGGGCTTGTTTGTGAAACAAGATTCAATATAGGTTTCGCTCCGTGGCAGCAGGATTCGTAGCTTTCGTGCTTGCTTGTGAAACAGGCTTCAAAAGAGGTTGCGCTCCGTGGCAGCAGGATTCGCTAGCGTTTTTGCTTGCTTGACAAATAGGCTTCAAAAACAATTCGCTCCGTGGCAGCAGGATTCCCTAGCGCATGTGCTTGCTTGTGAAAAAGGCTTAAAAAGAGGTTTCGCTCTGTGGCAGCAGGATTTGCAAGCGTTTGTGCTTGCTTGTCAAACAGCCTTCAAAAGAGGATTCGCTCCGTGGCAACAGCATTCTCTAGCGCTTGTGTTTCCGTGTGTTGCAGGCTTCAGAAGAGGTTTCGCTCCGCGGGATCAGGATTTGCAAGCGCATGTGCTAGCTTGTGAAACAGGCATAAAAAGAGGTTTCGCTCTGTGGCACCAGGATTTGCAAGCGTTTCAGCGTGATTGTGATATAGGCTTCAAAAAAGGTTTCGCTCCGTGGCAGCAGGATTCGCTAGCCCTTCTTTTTGCGTGTGAAACAGGCTTCAAACGAGGTTTCGCTTCGTTTGATCAGGATTCGCTAGCGTTTGTGCTTGCTTGTGAAACAGGCTTTAAAAGATGTTTCGCTCCGCGGCAGCAGGATTCGCTAGTATTTGGGCTTGCTTGTGAAACAGGCTTCAATATAGGTTTCGCTCCGTGGCGGCAGGATTCGCTAGCTTTTGTGCTTGCTTGTCAAACAGGCTTCAAAAGATGTTTCGCTCCGTGGCAGCAGGATAAGATAGCGTTTGTGCTTGCTTGTGAAACATATTTTAAAAGAGGTTTCGCTCCGTGGCAGCAGGATTCGCTAGCCCTTGTGTTTGCGTGTTAAGCATGCTTCAAAAGAAGTTTCGCTCCGTGGGATCAGGATTCACTATCGTTTGTGCTTGCTTGAGAAACAGGCTTCAAAAGATGTTTCGCTCCGCGGCAGCAGTATACGCTTGCGTTTCTACTTGCTTGTGAAACAGGCTTCAAAAGAGGTTTCGCTCCGTGGCAGAGAGATTTGGTAACATTTGTGCTTGCGTGTGAAACAGGCTTCAAAAGATTTTTCGCTCCGTGGCAGCAGGATTTACTAGTGTTTGTGCTTGCTTCTGAAGCAGGCTTCAAAAGAGGTTTTGCTCCGTGGCAGCAGGATTGGCTAACGTTTGTGCTTGCGTGTGAAACAGGCTTCGAGAGGCTTCGCTCCATGGCAGAGAGACTCGCTAGCGTTTGTGCTTGCTTGTGAAACAGGCTTCAAAATAGGTTTAGTTCTGTGGCAGCAGGATTCGCTAGTATTTGCACTAGCTTGTGATACAGGCTTCAAAAGATGTTTCGCTCCGCGGCAGCAGGATTCGCTAGTATTTGGGCTTGCTTGTGAAACAGGCTTCAATAAAGGTTTCGCTCCGTGGCAGCAGGATAATTCGTGTTTGTGCTTGCTTGTAAAACAGGCTTCAAAAGATGTTTCGCTCCACGGCAGCAGGATTCGCTAGTATTTGGTCTTGCTTGTGAAACAGGCTTCAATTTAGGTTTCGCTCCATGGCAGCAGGACTCGCTAGAATTTGTGCTTGCTTATGAAACAGGCTTCAAAAGATGTTTCTCTCCGTGGCAGCAGGATACGCTAGCGTTTGTACTTACTTGTGAAACAGGCTTCAATATAGGGTTCGCTCCGTGGCAGCAGGATTCGCTAGCGTTTGTGCTTGCTTATTAAGCAGGCTTCAAAAAATGTTTCGCTCCGTGGCAGCAGGATTCGCTAGCTCTTGTGTTTGCGTATGAAACAGGCTTCAAAAGAGGTTTCGCTCTGTGGGATCAGGATTCGCTAGCGTTTGTGCTTGCTTGTGAAACAGGCTTCAAAAGATTTTTCGCTCCGCGGGAGCAGGATTCGTAGTATTTGGGCTTGCTTGTGAAAGAGGCTTCAATATAGGTTTCGCTCCGTGCCAGCAGGATTCGCTAGCGTTTGTGCTTGCTTATTAAGCAGGCTTCAAAAAATGTTTCGCTCCGTGGCAGCGGGATTCGCAAGTATTTGGGCTTGTTTGTGAAACAAGATTCAATATAGGTTTCGCTCCGTGGCAGCAGGATTCGTAGCTTTCGTGCTTGCTTGTGAAACAGGCTTCAAAAGAGGTTGCGCTCCGTGGCAGCAGGATACGATAGCGTTTGTACTTGCTTGACAAATAGGCTTCAAAAAACAATTCGCTCCATGGCAACAGGATTCCCTAGCGCAAGTGCTTGCTTGTGAAACAGGCTTAAAAAGAGGTTTCGCTCTGTAGCAGCAGGATTTGCAAGCGTTTGTGAGTGCTTGTGATATAGGCTTCAAAAAAAGATTCGCTTCGTGGCAGCAGGATTCGCTAGCGTTTGTGCTTGCTTATTAAGCAGGCTTCAAAAAATGTTTCGCTCCGTGGCAGCGGGATTCGCAAGTATTTGGGCTTGTTTGTGAAACAAGATTCAATATAGGTTTCGCTCCGTGGCAGCAGGATTCGTAGCTTTCGTGCTTGCGTGTGAAACAAGCTTCAAGAGAGGTTTCGCTCCGTGGCAGCAGGATACGATAGCGTTTGTACTTGCTTGACAAATAGGCTTCAAAAAACAATTCGCTCCATGGCAACAGGATTCCCTAGCGCAAGTGCTTGCTTGTGAAACAGGCTTAAAAAGAGGTTTCGCTCTGTAGCAGCAGGATTTGCAAGCGTTTGTGAGTGCTTGTGATATAGGCTTCAAAAAAAGATTCGCTTCGTGGCAGCAGGATTCGCTAGCGTTTGTGCTTGCTTGTGAAACAGCCTTCAAAAGAGGTTTCGCTCCGTGGCAACAAGATTCGCTAGCCTTTGTGTTTGCGTGTGATGCAGGCTTCAGAAGAGGTTTCGCTTCGCGGGATGAGGATTTGCTAGCGCATGTGCTTGCTTGCGAAACAGGCTTAGAAAGAGGATTCGCTCAGTGGCTGCATGATTTGCAAGCGTTTGTGCTTGATTGTGAAACAGGCTTCAAAAGAGGTTTCGCTTCATTTGATCAGGATTAGCTAGCGATTGTGCTTGCTTGTGAAACAGGCTTCAAAAGATGTTTCGCTCCGCGCCAGCAGGATTCGCTAGTATTTGGGCTTGCTTGTGAAACAGGCTTCAAAAGAGGTTTCGCTCCATAGCAGCAGGACTCGCTAGCGTTTGCGCTTGCTTGTGAAACTGGCTTCAAAAGAGGTTTCGCTCCGTGGCAGCAGGATTCGCTAGCGTTTGTGCTTGCTTCTGAAGCAGGCTTCAAAAGAGGTTTCGCTCCGTGGCAGCAGGATTGGCTAACGTTTGTGCTTGCTTGTGAAACAGGCTTCAAGAGAGGTTTCGCTCCGTGGCAGCAGGATACGATAGCGTTTGTACTTGCTTGTCAAACAGACTTCAAAAGAGGTTTCGCTCCGTGGCAGCAGGATTCGCTAGCGTTTTTGCTTGCTTGACAAATAGGCTTCAAAAACAATTCGCTCCGTGGCAGCAGGATTCCCTAGCGCATGTGCTTGCTTATGAAACAGGCTTAAAAAGAGGTTTCGCTCTGTGGCAGCAGGATTTGCAAGCGTTTGTGCGTGCTTGTGATATAGGCTTCAAAAAAAGATTCGCTAGCATTCGTGCTTGCTTGTCAAACAGCCTTCAAAAGAGGATTCGCTCCGTGGCAACAGGATTCGCTAGCGCTTGTGTTTCCGTGTGATGCAGGCTTCAGAAGAGGTTTCGCTCCGCGGGTTCAGGATTTGCAAGCGCATGTGCTAGCTTGTGAAACAGGCATAAAAAGAGGTTTCGCTCCGTGGCAGCAGGATTCGCTAGCGTTTGTGCTTGCTTGTGAAACAGGCTTCAATACAGGTTTCGCTTCGTTTGATCAGGATTCGCTAGCGTTTGTGCTGCTTGTGAAACAGGCTTTAAAAGATGTTTCGCTCCGCGGCAGCAGAATTCGCTAGTATTTGGGCTTGCTTGTGAAACAGGCTTCAATATAGGTTTCGCTCCGTGGCGGCAGGATTCGCTAGCTTTTGTGCTTGCTTGTCAAACAGGCTTCAAAAGATGTTTCGCTCCGTGGCAGAAGGATAAGATAGCGTTTGTGCTTGCTTGTGAAACATATTTTAAAAGAGGTTTCGCTCCGTGGCAGCAGGATTCGCTAGCCTTTGTGTTTGCGTGTTAAGCATGCTTCAAAAGAGGTTTCGCTCCGTGGGATCAGGTTTCACTATCGTTTGTGCTTGCTTGAGAAACAGGCTTCAAAAGATGTTTCGCTCCGCGGCAGCAGTATTCGCTTGCATTTGTACTTGCTTGTGAAACAGGCTTCAAAAGAGGTTTCGCTCCGTGGCAGAGAGATTTGGTAACATTTGTGCTTGCGTGTGAAAGAGGCTTCAAAAGATTTTTCGCTCTGTGGCAGCAGGATTTACTAGTGTTTGTGCTTGCTTCTGAAGCAGGCTTCAAAAGAGGTTTTGCTCCGTGGCAGCAGGATTGGCTAACGTTTGTGCTTGCGTGTGAAACAGGCTTCAAGAGAGGCTTCGCTCCATGGCAGAGAGATTCGCTAGCGTTTGTGCTTGCTTGTGAAACAGGCTTCAAAATAGGTTTCGTTCTGTGGCAGCAGGATTCGCTAGACCTTGTATTTGCGTGTGAAACAGGTTTCAAAAGACGTTGCGCTCCGTGGGTTCAGGATTCGCTAGCGTTTGTGCTTGCTTTTGAAACAGGCTTCAAAAGATGTTTCGCTCCGCGGCAGCAGGATTCGCTAGTATTTGCGCAAGCATGTGATATAGGCTTCAAAAGATGTTTCGCTCCGGGGCAGCAGGATTCGCTAGTATTTGGGCTTGCTTGTGAAACAGGCTTCAATATATGTTTCGCTCCGTGGCAGCAGGATAATTCTAGCGTTTGTGCTTGCTTGTGAAACAGGCTTCAAAAGAGGATTCGCTCCGTGGCAGCAGGATTCGCTAGCGTTTGTGCTTGCTTCTGAAGCAGGCTTCAAAAGAGGTTTCGCTCCGTGGAAGCAGGATTCGCTAGCGTGTGCGCTTGCTTGTGAAACTGGCTTCAAAAGAGGTGTTGCTCCTTGGCAGCAGGATTCGCTAGCGTTTGTGCTTGCTTCTGAAGCAGGATTCAAAAGAGGTTTTGCTCCGTGGCCGCAGGATTGGCTAACGTTTGTGCTTCCTTGTGAAACAGGCTCCAAGAGAGGTTTTGATACATGGCAGAGAGATTCGCTAGCGTTTGTGCTTGCTTGTGAAACAGGCTTCAAAGCAGGTTCCGCTCCGCGGCAGCACGATTCGCTAGTATTTGGGCTTGCTTGTGAAACAGGCTTCAATATATGCTTCGCTCCGTGGCAGCAGGATTCGCTAGCGTTTGTGCTTGCTTATTAAGCAGGCTTCAAAAAATGTTTCGCTCCGTGTCAGCAGGATTCGCTAGCTCTTGTGTTTGCGTATGAAACAGGCTTCAAAAGAGGTTTCGCTCTGTGGGATCAGGATTCGCTAGCGTTTGTGCTTGCTTGTGAAACAGGCTTCAAAAGATTTTTCGCTCCGCGGGAGCAGGATTCGTAGTATTTGGGCTTGCTTGTGAAAGAGGCTTCAATATAGGTTTCGCTCCGTGCCAGCAGGATTCGCTAGCGTTTGTGCTTGCTTATTAAGCAGGCTTCAAAAAATGTTTCGCTCCGTGGCAGCGGGATTCGCAAGTATTTGGGCTTGTTTGTGAAACAAGATTCAATATAGGTTTCGCTCCGTGGCAGCAGGATTCGTAGCTTTCGTGCTTGCTTGTGAAACAGGCTTCAAAAGAGGTTGCGCTCCGTGGCAGCAGGATAAGATAGCGTTTGTACTTGCTTGACAAATAGGCTTCAAAAAACAATTCGCTCCATGGCAACAGGATTCCCTAGCGCAAGTGCTTGCTTGTGAAAAAGGCTTAAAAAGAGGTTTCGCTCTGTAGCAGCAGGATTTGCAAGCGTTTGTGAGTGCTTGTGATATAGGCTTCAAAAAAAGATTCGCTTCGTGGCAGCAGGATTCGCTAGCGTTTGTGCTTGCTTATTAAGCAGGCTTCAAAAAATGTTTCGCTCCGTGGCAGCGGGATTCGCAAGTATTTGGGCTTGTTTGTGAAACAAGATTCAATATAGGTTTCGCTCCGTGGCAGCAGGATTCGTAGCTTTCGTGCTTGCTTGTGAAACAAGCTTCAAGAGAGGTTTCGCTCCGTGGCAGCAGGATACGATAGCGTTTGTACTTGCTTGACAAATAGGCTTCAAAAAACAATTCGCTCCATGGCAACAGGATTCCCTAGCGCAAGTGCTTGCTTGTGAAACAGGCTTAAAAAGAGGTTTCGCTCTGTAGCAGCAGGATTTGCAAGCGTTTGTGAGTGCTTGTGATATAGGCTTCAAAAAAAGATTCGCTTTGTGGCAGCAGGATTCGCTAGCGTTTGTGCTTGCTTGTGAAACAGCCTTCAAAAGAGGTTTCGCTCCGTGGCAACAAGATTCGCTAGCCTTTGTGTTTGCGTGTGATGCAGGCTTCAGAAGAGGTTTCGCTTCGCGGGATCAGGATTTGCTAGCGCATGTGCTTGCTTGCGAAACAGGCTTAGAAAGAGGATTCGCTCAGTGGCTGCATGATTTGCAAGAGTTTGTGCTTGATTGTGAAACAGGCTTCAAAAGAGGTTTCGCTTCATTTGATCAGGATTAGCTAGCGATTGTGCTTGCTTGTGAAACAGGCTTCAAAAGATGTTTCGCTCCGCGCCAGCAGGATTCGCTAGTATTTGGGCTTGCTTGTGAAACAGGCTTCAAAAGAGGTTTCGCTCCATAGCAGCAGGACTCGCTAGCGTTTGCGCTTGCTTGTGAAACTGGCTTCAAAAGAGGTTTCGCTCCGTGGCAGCAGGATTCGCTAGCGTTTGTGCTTGCTTCTGAAGCAGGCTTCAAAAGAGGTTTCGCTCCGTGGCAGCAGGATTGGCTAACGTTTGTGCTTGCTTGTGAAACAGGCTTCAAGAGAGGTTTCGCTCCGTGGCAGCAGGATACGATAGCGTTTGTACTTGCTTGTCAAACAGACTTCAAAAGAGGTTTCGCTCCGTGGCAGCAGGATTCGCTAGCGTTTTTGCTTGCTTGACAAATAGGCTTCAAAAACAATTCGCTCCGTGGCAGCAGGATTCCCTAGCGCATGTGCTTGCTTATGAAACAGGCTTAAAAAGAGGTTTCGCTCTGTGGCAGCAGGATTTGCAAGCGTTTGTGCGTGCTTGTGATATAGGCTTCAAAAAAAGATTCGCTAGCATTCGTGCTTGCTTGTCAAACAGCCTTCAAAAGAGGATTCGCTCCGTGGCAACAGGATTCGCTAGCGCTTGTGTTTCCGTGTGATGCAGGCTTCAGAAGAGGTTTCGCTCCGCGGGTTCAGGATTTGCAAGCGCATGTGCTAGCTTGTGAAACAGGCATAAAAAGAGGTTTCGCTCCGTGGCAGCAGGATTCGCTAGCGTTTGTGCTTGCTTGTGAAACAGGCTTCAATACAGGTTTCGCTTCGTTTGATCAGGATTCGCTAGCGTTTGTGCTGCTTGTGAAACAGGCTTTAAAAGATGTTTCGCTCCGCGGCAGCAGAATTCGCTAGTATTTGGGCTTGCTTGTGAAACAGGCTTCAATATAGGTTTCGCTCCGTGGCGGCAGGATTCGCTAGCTTTTGTGCTTGCTTGTCAAACAGGCTTCAAAAGATGTTTCGCTCCGTGGCAGAAGGATAAGATAGCGTTTGTGCTTGCTTGTGAAACATATTTTAAAAGAGGTTTCGCTCCGTGGCAGCAGGATTCGCTAGCCTTTGTGTTTGCGTGTTAAGCATGCTTCAAAAGAGGTTTCGCTCCGTGGGATCAGGTTTCACTATCGTTTGTGCTTGCTTGAGAAACAGGCTTCAAAAGATGTTTCGCTCCGCGGCAGCAGTATTCGCTTGCATTTGTACTTGCTTGTGAAACAGGCTTCAAAAGAGGTTTCGCTCCGTGGCAGAGACATTTGGTAACATTTGTGCTTGCGTGTGAAAGAGGCTTCAAAAGATTTTTCGCTCTGTGGCAGCAGGATTTACTAGTGTTTGTGCTTGCTTCTGAAGCAGGCTTCAAAAGAGGTTTTGCTCCGTGGCAGCAGGATTGGCTAACGTTTGTGCTTGCGTGTGAAACAGGCTTCAAGAGAGGCTTCGCTCCATGGCAGAGAGATTCGCTAGCGTTTGTGCTTGCTTGTGAAACAGGCTTCAAAATAGGTTTCGTTCTGTGGCAGCAGGATTCGCTAGACCTTGTATTTGCGTGTGAAACAGGTTTCAAAAGACGTTGCGCTCCGTGGGTTCAGGATTCGCTAGCGTTTGTGCTTGCTTTTGAAACAGGCTTCAAAAGATGTTTCGCTCCGCGGCAGCAGGATTCGCTAGTATTTGCGCAAGCATGTGATATAGGCTTCAAAAGATGTTTCGCTCCGGGGCAGCAGGATTCGCTAGTATTTGGGCTTGCTTGTGAAACAGGCTTCAATATCTGTTTCGCTCCGTGGCAGCAGGATAATTCTAGCGTTTGTGCTTGCTTGTGAAACAGGCTTCAAAAGAGGATTCGCTCCGTGGCAGCAGGATTCGCTAGCGTTTGTGCTTGCTTCTGAAGCAGGCTTCAAAAGAGGTTTCGCTCCGTGGAAGCAGGATTCGCTAGCGTGTGCGCTTGCTTGTGAAACTGGCTTCAAAAGAGGTGTTGCTCCTTGGCAGCAGGATTCGCTAGCGTTTGTGCTTGCTTCTGAAGCAGGATTCAAAAGAGGTTTTGCTCCGTGGCCGCAGGATTGGCTAACGTTTGTGCTTCCTTGTGAAACAGGCTCCAAGAGAGGTTTTGATACATGGCAGAGAGATTCGCTAGCGTTTGTGCTTGCTTGTGAAACAGGCTTCAAAGCAGGTTCCGCTCCGCGGCAGCACGATTCGCTAGTATTTGGGCTTGCTTGTGAAACAGGCTTCAATATATGCTTCGCTCCGTGGCAGCAGGATTCGCTAGCGTTTGTGCTTGCTTATTAAGCAGGCTTCAAAAAATGTTTCGCTCCGTGTCAGCAGGATTCGCTAGCTCTTGTGTTTGCGTATGAAACATTCTTCAAAAGAGGTTTCGCTCTGTGGGATCAGGATTCGCTAGCGTTTGTGCTTGCTTGTGAAACAGGCTTCAAAAGATTTTTCGCTCCGCGGGAGCAGGATTCGTAGTATTTGGGCTTGCTTGTGAAAGAGGCTTCAATATAGGTTTCGCTCCGTGCCAGCAGGATTCGCTAGCGTTTGTGCTTGCTTATTAAGCAGGCTTCAAAAAATGTTTCGCTCCGTGGCAGCGGGATTCGCAAGTATTTGGGCTTGTTTGTGAAACAAGATTCAATATAGGTTTCGCTCCGTGGCAGCAGGATTCGTAGCTTTCGTGCTTGCTTGTGAAACAGGCTTCAAAAGAGGTTGCGCTCCGTGGCAGCAGGATAAGATAGCGTTTGTACTTGCTTGACAAATAGGCTTCAAAAAACAATTCGCTCCATGGCAACAGGATTCCCTAGCGCAAGTGCTTGCTTGTGAAAAAGGCTTAAAAAGAGGTTTCGCTCTGTAGCAGCAGGATTTGCAAGCGTTTGTGAGTGCTTGTGATATAGGCTTCAAAAAAAGATTCGCTTCGTGGCAGCAGGATTCGCTAGCGTTTGTGCTTGCTTATTAAGCAGGCTTCAAAAAATGTTTCGCTCCGTGGCAGCGGGATTCGCAAGTATTTGGGCTTGTTTGTGAAACAAGATTCAATATAGGTTTCGCTCCGTGGCAGCAGGATTCGTAGCTTTCGTGCTTGCTTGTGAAACAAGCTTCAAAAGAGGTTTCGCTCCGTGGCAGCAGGATACGATAGCGTTTGTACTTGCTTGACAAATAGGCTTCAAAAAACAATTCGCTCCATGGCAACAGTATTCCCTAGCGCAAGTGCTTGCTTGTGAAACAGGCTTAAAAAGAGGTTTCGCTCTGTAGCAGCAGGATTTGCAAGCGTTTGTGAGTGCTTGTGATATAGGCTTCAAAAAAAGATTCGCTTCGTGGCAGCAGGATTCGCTAGCGTTTGTGCTTGCTTGTGAAACAGCCTTCAAAAGAGGTTTCGCTCCGTGGCAACAAGATTCGCTAGCCTTTGTGTTTGCGTGTGATGCAGGCTTCAGAAGAGGTTTCGCTTCGCGGGATCAGGATTTGCTAGCGCATGTGCTTGCTTGCGAAACAGGCTTAGAAAGAGGATTCGCTCAGTGGCTGCATGATTTGCAAGCGTTTGTGCTTGATTGTGAAACAGGCTTCAAAAGAGGTTTCGCTTCATTTGATCAGGATTAGCTAGCGATTGTGCTTGCTTGTGAAACAGGCTTCAAAAGATGTTTCGCTCCGCGCCAGCAGGATTCGCTAGTATTTGGGCTTGCTTGTGAAACAGGCTTCAAAAGAGGTTTCGCTCCATAGCAGCAGTTCTCGCTAGCGTTTGCGCTTGCTTGTGAAACTGGCTTCAAAAGAGGTTTCGCTCCGTGGCAGCAGGATTCGCTAGCGTTTGTGCTTGCTTCTGAAACAGGCTTCAAGAGAGGTTTCGCTCCGTGGCAGCAGGATACGATAGCGTTTGTACTTGCTTGTCAAACAGACTTCAAAAGAGGTTTCGCTCCGTGGCAGCAGGATTCGCTAGCGTTTTTGCTTGCTTGACAAATAGGCTTCAAAAACAATTCGCTCCGTGGCAGCAGGATTCCCTAGCGCATGTGCTTGCTTATGAAACAGGCTTAAAAAGAGGTTTCGCTCTGTGGCAGCAGGATTTGCAAGCGTTTGTGCGTGCTTGTGATATAGGCTTCAAAAAAAGATTCGCTAGCATTCGTGCTTGCTTGTCAAACAGCCTTCAAAAGAGGATTCGCTCCGTGGCAACAGGATTCGCTAGCGCTTGTGTTTCCGTGTGATGCAGGCTTCAGAAGAGGTTTCGCTCCGCGGGTTCAGGATTTGCAAGCGCATGTGCTAGCTTGTGAAACAGGCATAAAAAGAGGTTTCGCTCCGTGGCAGCAGGATTCGCTAGCGTTTGTGCTTGCTTGTGAAACAGGCTTCAATACAGGTTTCGCTTCGTTTGATCAGGATTCGCTAGCGTTTGTGCTGCTTGTGAAACAGGCTTTAAAAGATGTTTCGCTCCGCGGCAGCAGAATTCGCTAGCCCTTGTGTTTGCGTGTTAAGCATGCTTCAAAAGAGGTTTCGCTCCGTGGGATCAGGATTCACTATCGTTTGTGCTTGCTTGAGAAACAGGCTTCAAAAGATGTTTCGCTCCGCGGCAGCAGTATACGCTTGCGTTTGTACTTGCTTGTGAAACAGGCTTCAAAAGAGGTTTCGCTCCGTGGCAGAGAGATTTGGTAACATTTGTGCTTGCGTGTGAAACAGGCTTCAAAAGATTTTTCGCTCCGTGGCAGCAGGATTTACTAGTGTTTGTGCTTGCTTCTGAAGCAGGCTTCAAAAGAGGTTTTGCTCCGTGGCAGCAGGATTGGCTAACGTTTGTGCTTGCGTGTGAAACAGGCTTCAAGAGAGGCTTCGCTCCATGGCAGAGAGATTCGCTAGCGTTTGTGCTTGCTTGTGAAACAGGCTTCAAAATAGGTTTCGTTCTGTGGCAGCAGGATTCGCTAGACCTTGTATTTGCGTGTGAAACAGGTTTCAAAAGAGGTTGCGCTCCGTGGGTTCAGGATTCGCTAGCGTTTGTGCTTGCTTTTGAAACAGGCTTCAAAAGATGTTTCGCTCCGGGGCAGCAGGATTCGCTAGTATTTGGGCTTGCTTGTGAAACAGGATTCAAGATCGGTTTCGCTTCGTGGCAGCAGGATAATTCTAGCGTTTGTGCTTGCTTATTAAGCAGGCTTCAAAAAATGTTTCGCTCCGTGGCAGCCGGATTCGCAAGTATTTGGGCTTGTTTGTGAAACAAGCTTCAATATATGTTTTGCTCTGTGGCAGCAGGATTCGTAGCTTTCGAGCTTGCTAGTGAAACAGGCTTCAAAAGACGTTTCGCTCCGTGGCAGCAGGATACGATAGCGTTTGTACTTGCTTGTCAAACAGACTTCAAAAGAGGTTTCGCTACGTGGCAGCAGGATTCGCTAGCGTTTTTGCTCGCTTGTAAAATAGGCTTCAAAAGACAATTCGCTCCGTAGCAGCAGAATTCGCTAGTTTTTGTGCGTGCTTGTTAAACAGGTTCCAAAAGAGGTTTCGCTCCGTGGCAGCAGGATTCCCTAGCGTTTGTGCTTGCTACTGAAACAGCCTTCAAAAAAGGCTTCGCTCCGTGGCAGCGCGACTCGCTAGCATTTGTGCATGGTTGTGAAACAGGCTTCAAAAGAAGTTTCGCTCCATGGCAGGAGGATTCGCTAGCGTTTGTGCTTCCTTGTGAAACAGGCTTCAATATAGGTTTCGCTTCGTGGCAGTAGGATACGCTAGCGTTTGTACTTGCTTGTGAAACAGGCTTCAAAAGAGGATACGCTCCGTGGCAGCAGGATTCGCTAGCGCTTGTGTTTGCGTGTTAAACAGGCTTCAAAAGATGTTTCGCTCCATGGCAGCAGGATACGATAGCGTTTGTACTTGCTTGTGAAACATATTTCAAAAGAGGTTTCGCTCCGTGTAAGCAGGATTCGCTAGCCGTTGTGTGTGCGTGTGAAACATGCTTCAAAAGAGGTTTCGCTCCGTGGGATCCATATTCGATAGCGTTTGTGCTTGCTTGTGAAACAGGCTTCAAAAGATGTTTCGCTCCATGGCAGCAGGATTCGCTAGTATTTGTTCTTGCTTGTGAAACAGGCTTTAATATAGGTTTCGCTCCATGGCAGCAGGATTCGCTAGATTTTGTGCTTGCTTGTGAAACAGGCTTCAAAAGATGTTTCGCTCCGTGGCAGCAGGATATGCTAGCGTTTGTACTTACTTGTGAAACAGGCTTCAAAAGCGGTTTCGCTTCGTGGCAGCAGGATTCGCTAGCCTTTGCGCTTGCTTGTGAAACTGGCTTCAAAAGAGGTTTCGCTCCGTGGCAGCAGGATTGGCTAACGTTTGTGCTTGCTTTTGAAACAGGCTCCAAGAGAGGTTTTGATACATGGCAGAGAAATTCGCTAGCGTTTGTGCTTGCTTGTGAAACAGGCTTCAATATAGGCTTCGCTCCGTGGCAGCAGGATTCGCTAGCTTTTGTGCTTGCTTGTGAAACATACATTAAAAGAGGTTTCGCTCCGTGGCAGCAGGATTCGCTAGCCCTTGTGTTTGCGTGTTAAGCATGCTTCAAAAGAGGTTTCGCTCCGTGGGATCAGGATTCACTATCGTTTGTGCTTGCTTGAGAAACAGGCTTCAAAAGATGTTTCGCTCCGCGGCAGCAGTATACGCTTGCGTTTGTACTTGCTTGTGAAACAGGCTTCAAAAGAGGTTTCGCTCCGTGGCAGAGAGATTTGGTAACATTTGTGCTTGCGTGTGAAAGAGGCTTCAAGAGAGGCTTCGCTCCATGGCAGTGAGATTCGCTAGCGTTTGTGCTTGCTTGTGAAACAGGCTTCAAATTAGGTTTCGTTTTATGGCAGCAGGATTCGCTAGACCTTGTATTTGCGTGTGAAACAGGCTTCAAAAGAGGTTGCGCTCCGTGGGTTCAGGATTCGCTAGCGTTTGTGCTTGCTTTTGAAACAGGCTTCAAAAGATGTTTCGCTCCGCGGCAGCAGGATGCGCTAGTATTTGCGCAAGCATGTGATATAGGCTTCAAAAGATGTTTCGCTCCGCGGCAGCAGGATTCGCTAGTATTTGGGCTTGCTTGTGAAACAGGCTTCAATATCGGTTTCGCTCTGTGGCAGCAGGATAATTCTAGCGTTTGTGCTTGCTTGTGAAACAGGCTTCAAAAGAGGATTCGCTCCGTGGCAGCAGGATTCGCTAGCGTTTGTGCTTGCTTCTGAAGCAGGCTTCAAAAGAGGTTTCGCTCCGTGGCAGCAGGATTCGCTAGCGTGTGCGCTTGCTTGTGAAACTGGCTTCAAAAGAGGTGTTGCTCCGTGGCAGCAGGATTCACTAGTGTTTGTGCTTGCTTCTGAAGCAGGATTCAAAAGAGGTTTTGCTCCGTGGCAGCAGGATTGGCTAACGTTTGTGCTTCCTTGTGAAACAGGCTCCAAGAGAGGTTTTGATACATGGCAGAGAGATTCGCTAGCGTTTGTGCTTGCTTGTGAAACAGGCTTCAAAACAGGTTCCGCTCCGCGGCAGCACAATTCGCTAGTATTTGGGCTTGCTTGTTAAACAGGCTTCAATATATGCTTCGCTCCGTGGCAGCAGGATTCGCTAGCGTTTGTGCTTGCTTGTGAAACAGGCTTCAAAAGATTTTTCGCTCCGCGGGAGCAGGATTCGTAGTATTTGGGCTTGCTTGTGAAAGAGGCTTCAATATAGCTTTCGCTCCGTGCCAGCAGGATTCGCTAGCGTTTGTGCTTGCTTATTAAGCAGGCTTCAAAAAATGTTTCGCTCCGTGGCAGCGGGATTCGCAAGTATTTGGGCTTGTTTGTGAAACAAGATTCAATATAGGTTTCGCTCCGTGGCAGCAGGATTCGTAGCTTTCGTGCTTGCTTGTGAAACAGGCTTCAAAAGAGGTTGCGCTCCGTGGCAGCAGGATTCGCTAGCGTTTTTGCTTGCTTGACAAATAGGCTTCAAAAACAATTCGCTCCGTGGCAGCAGGATTCCCTAGCGCATGTGCTTGCTTGTGAAAAAGGCCTAAAAAGAGGTTTCGCTCTGTGGCAGCAGGATTTGCAAGCGTTTGTGCGTGCTTGTGATATAGGCTTCAAAAAAAGATTCGCTACGTGGCAGCAGGATTCGCTAGCATTTGTGCTTGCTTGTCAAACAGCCTTCAAAAGAGGATTCGCTCCGTGGCAACAGCATTCTCTAGCGCTTGTGTTTCCGTGTGATGCAGGCTTCAGAAGAGGTTTCGCTCCGCGGGATCAGGATTTGCAAGCGCATGTGCTAGCTTGTGAAACAGGCATAAAAAGAGGTTTCGCTCTGTGGCACCAGGATTTGCAAGCGTTTCAGCGTGATTGTGATATAGGCTTCAAAAAAGGTTTCGCTCCGTGGCAGCAGGATTTGCTAGCCCTTCTTTTTGCGTGTGAAACAGGCTTCAATACAGGTTTCGCTTCGTTTGATCAGGATTCGCTAGCGTTTGTGCTGCTTGTGAAACAGGCTTTAAAAGATGTTTCGCTCCGCGGCAGCAGAATTCGCTAGTATTTGGGCTTGCTTGTGAAACAGGCTTCAATATAGGTTTCGCTCCGTGGCGGCAGGATTCGCTAGCTTTTGTGCTTGCTTGTCAAACAGGCTTCAAAAGATGTTTCGCTCCGTGGCAGCAGGATAAGATAGCGTTTGTGCTTGCTTGTGAAACATATTTTAAAAGAGGTTTCGCTCCGTGGCAGCAGGATTCGCTAGCCCTTGTGTTTGCGTGTTAAGCATGCTTCAACAGAGGTTTCGCTCCGTGGGATCAGGATTCACTATCGTTTGTGCTTGCTTGAGAAACAGGCTTCAAAAGATGTTTCGCTCCGCGGCAGCAGTATACGCTTGCGTTTGTACTTGCTTGTGAAACAGGCTTCAAAAGAGGTTTCGCTCCGTGGCAGAGAGATTTGGTAACATTTGTGCTTGCGTGTGAAAGAGGCTTCAAAAGATTTTTCGCTCTGTGGCAGCAGGATTTACTAGTGTTTGTACTTGCTTGTGAAACAGGCTTCAAAAGAGGTTTCGCTCCGTGGCAGAGAGAATTGGTAACATTTGTGCTTGCGTGTGAAAGAGGCTTCAAGAGAGGCTTCGCTCCATGGCAGAGAGATTCGCTAGCGTTTGTGCTTGCTTGTGAAACAGGCTTCAAAATAGGTTTCGATTTGTGGCAGCAGGATTCGCTAGACCTTGTATTTGCGTGTGAAACAGGCTTCAAAAGAGGTTTCGCTCTATGGCAGAGAGATTCGCTAGCGTTTGTGCTTGCTTGTGTAACAGGCTTCAAAAGAGGATTCGCTCTGTGGCAGCAGGATTTGAAAGCGTTTGTGCTTGCTTGTGAAACAGGTTTCAATATAGGTTTCGCTCCGTGGCAGCACGATTCGCTAGCGTTGGTGCTTGCTTGGTAAACAGGTTTAAAAGAGGTTTCGCTCGGCGGCAGCAGGATTCGCTAGTATTTGGGCTTGCTTGAGAAACAAGCTTCAATATCGATTTCGCTCCGTGGCAGCAGAATAATTCTAGCGTTTGTGCTTGCTTGTGAAACAGGCTTCAAAAGAGGATTCGCTCCGTGGCAGCAGGATTCGCTAGCTTTTGTGCTTGCTTCTGAAGCAGGATTCAAAAGAGGTTTTGCTCCGTGGCAGCAGGATTGGCTAAAGTTTGTGCTTCCTTGTGAAACAGGCTCCAAGAGAGGTTTTGATACATGACAGAGAGATTCGCTAGCGTTTGTGCTTGCTTGTGAAACAGGCTTCAAAAGAGGTTTCGATCCGTGGCAGCAGGATTCGCTAGCCCTTGTATTTGCGTGTGAAATAGGCTTCAAAAGAGGTTTCGCTCCGCAGCAGCAGGATTCCCTAGTATTTGGGCTTGCTTGTGAAACAGGCTTCAATATAGGCTTCGCTCCGTGGCAGCAGGATTCGCTAGCTTTTGTGCTTGCTTGTCAAACAGGCTTCAAAAGATGTTTCGCTCCGTGGCAGCAGGATAAGATAGCGTTTGTGCTTGCTTGTGAAACATACTTTAAAAGAGGTTTCGCTCCGTGGCAGCAGGATTCGCTAGCCCTTGTGTTTGCGTGTTAAGCATGCTTCAAAAGAGGTTTCGCTCCGTGGGATCAGGATTCACTATCGTTTGTGCTTGCTTGAGAAACAGGCTACAAAAGATGTTTCGCTCCGCGGCAGCAGTATACGCTTGCGTTTGTACTTGCTTGTGAAACAGGCTTCAAAAGAGGTTTCGCTCCGTGGCAGAGAGAATTGGTAACATTTGTGCTTGCGTGTGAAAGAGGCTTCAAGAGAGGCTTCGCTCCATGGCAGAGAGATTCGCTAGCGTTTGTGCTTGCTTGTGAAACAGGCTTCAAAATAGGTTTCGATTTGTGGCAGCAGGATTCGCTAGACCTTGTATTTGCGTGTGAAACAGGCTTCAAAAGAGGTTGCGCTCCGTGGGTTCAGGATTCGCTAGCGTTTGTGCTTGCTTTTGAAACAGGCTTCAAAAGATGTTTCGCTCCGCGGCAGCAGGATGCGCTAGTATTTGCGCAAGCATGTGATATAGGCTTCAAAAGATGTTTCCCTCCGCGGCAGCAGGATTCGCTAGTATTTGGGATTGCTTGTGAAACAGGCTTCAATATCGGTTTCGCTTCTTGGCAGCAGGATAATTCTAGCGTTTGTGCTTGCTTGTGAAACAGGCTTCAAAAGAGGATTCGCTCCGTGGCAGCAGGATTCGTTAGCGTTTGTGCTTGCTTCTGAAGCAGGCTTCAAAAGAGGTTTCGCTCCGTGGCAGCAGGATTCGCTAGCGTGTGCGCTTGCTTGTGAAACTGGCTTCAAAAGAGGTGTTGCTCCGTGGCAGCAGGATTGGCTAACGTGTGTGCTTCCTTGTGAAACAGGCTCCAAGAGAGGTTTTGATACATGGCAGAGAGATTCGCTAGCGTTTGTGCTTGCTGGTGAAACAGGCTTCAAAACAGGTTCCGCTCCGCGGCAGCACAACTCGCTAGTATTTGGGCTTGCTTGTGAAACTGGCTTCAATATATGCTTCGCTCCGTGGCAGCAGGATTCGCTAGCGTTTGTGCTTGCTTGTGAAACAGGCTTCAAAAGATGTTTCGCTCCGTGGCAGCAGGATAAGATAGCGTTTGTGCTTGCTTGTGAAACATATTTTAAAAGTGGTTTCGCTCCGTGGCAGCAGGATTCGCTAGCCCTTGTGTTTGCGTGTTAAGCATGCTTCAAAAGAAGTTTCGCTCCGTGGGATCAGGATTCACTATCGTTTGTGCTTGCTTGAGAAACAGGCTTCAAAAGATGTTTTGCTCCGCGGCAGCAGTATACGCTTGCGTTTGTACTTGCTTGTGAAACAGGCTTCAAAAGAGGTTTCGCTCCGTGGCAGAGAGATTTGGTAACATTTGTGCTTGCGTGTGAAAGAGGCTTCAAAAGATTTTTCGCTCCGTGGCAGCAGGATTTACTAGTGTTTGTGCTTGCTTCTGAAGCAGGCTTTAAAAGAGGTTTTGCTCCGTGGCAGCAGGATTGGCTAACGTTTGTGCTTGCGTGTGAAACAGGCTTCAAGAGAGGCTTCGCTCCTTGGCAGAGAGATTCGCTAGCGTTTGTGCTTCCTTGTGAAACAGGCTTCAAAATAGGTTTCGTTCTGAGGCAGCAGGATTCGCTAGACCTTGTATTTGCGTGTGAAACAGGCTTCAAAAGAGGTTGCGCTCCGTGGGTTCAGGATTCGCTAGCGTTTGTGCTTGCTTTTGAAACAGGCTTCAAAAGATGTTTCGCTCCGCGGCAGCAGGATTCGCTAGTATTTGCGCAAGCATGTGATATAGGCTTCAAAAGATGTTTCGCTCCGCGGCATCAGGATTCGCTAGTATTTGGGCTTGCTTGTGAAACAGGCTTCAAAAGAGGATTCGCTCCGTGGCAGCAGGACTCGCTAGCGTTTGTGCTTGCTTCTGAAGCAGGCTTCAAAAGAGGTTTCGCTCCGTGGCAGCAGGATTCGCTAGCGTGTGCGCTTGCTTGTGAAACTGGCTTCAAAAGAGGTGTTGCTCCGTGGCAGCAGGATTCGCTAGCGTTTGTGCTTGCTTCTGAAGCAGGATTCAAAACAGGCTTTGCTCCGTGGCAGCAGGATTGGCTAACGTTTGTGCTTCCTTGTGAAACAAGCTCCAAGAGAGGTTTCGCTCCGTGGCAACAGGATTCGTAGCTTTCGTGCTTGCTAGTGAAACAGGCTTCAAAAGAGGTTTCGCTCCGTGGCAGCAATATACGATAGCGTTTGTACTTGCTTGTCAAACAGACTTCAAAAGAGGTTTCTCTCCATGGCAGCAGGATTCGTAGCTTTCGTGCTTGCTTGTGAAACAGGCTTCAAAAGAGGTTTCGCTCCGTGGCAGCAGGATTTACTAGTGTTTGTGCTTGCTTCTGAAGCAGGCTTCAAAAGAGGTTTTGCTCCGTGGCAGCAGGATTGGCTAACGTTTGTGCTTGCGTGTGAAACAGGCTTCAAGAGAGGCTTCGCTCCATGGCAGAGAGATTCGCTAGCGTTTGTGCTTGCTTGTGAAACAGGCTTCAAAATAGGTTTCGTTCTGTGGCAGCAGGATTCGCTAGTATTTGCGCTAGCTTGTGATACAGGCTTCAAAAGATGTTTCGCTCCGCGGCAGCAGGATTCGCTAGTATTTGGGCTTGCTTGTGAAACAGGCTTCAATAAAGGTTTCGCTCCGTGGCAGCAGGATAATTCTAGTGTTTGTGCTTGCTTGTAAAACAGGCTTCAAAAGATGTTTCGCTCCACGGCAGCAGGATTCGCTAGTATTTGGTCTTGCTTGTGAAACAGGCTTCAATTTAGGTTTCGCTCCATGGCAGCAGGACTCGCTAGAATTTGTGCTTGCTTATGAAACAGGCTTCAAAAGATGTTTCTCTCCGTGGCAGCAGGATACGCTAGCGTTTGTACTTACTTGTGAAACAGGCTTCAATATTGGGGTTCGCTCCGTGGCAGCAGGATTCGCTAGCTCTTGTGTTTGCGTGTGAAACAGGCTTCAAAAGAGGTTTCGCTCTGTGGGATCAGGATTCGCTAGCGTTTGTGCTTGCTTGTGAAACAGGCTTCAAAAAATGTTTCGCTCCGTGGCAGCCGGATTCGTAGCTTTCGTGCTTGCTTGTGAAACAGGCTTCAAAAGAGGTTTCGCTCCGTGGCAGCAGGATACGATAGCGTTTGTACTTGCTTGACAAATAGGCTTCAAAAAACAATTCGCTCCATGGCAACAGGATTCCCTAGCGCAAGTGCTTGCTTGTGAAACAGGCTTAAAAAGAGGTTTCGCTCTGTAGCAGCAGGATTTGCAAGCGTTTGTGCTTGCTTGTGAAACAGCCTTCAAAAGAGGTTTCGCTCCGTGGCAACAGGATTCGCTAGCCTTTGTGTTTGCGTGTGATGCAGGCTTCAGAAGAGGTTTCGCTTCGCGGGATCAGGATTTGCTAGCGCATGTGCTTGCTTGTGAAACAGGCTTAGAAAGAGGATTCGCTCAGTGGCTGCATGATTTGCAAGCGTTTGTGCTTGCTTGTGAAACTGGCTTCAAAAGAGGTTTCGCTTCATTTGATCAGGATTAGCTAGCGTTTGTGCTTGCTTGTGAAACAGGCTTCAAAAGATGTTTCGCTCCGCGCCAGCAGGATTCGCTAGTATTTGGACTTGCTTGTGAAACAGGCTTCAAAAGAGGTTTCGCTCCATAGCAGCAGGATTCGCTAGCGTTTGCGCTTGCTTGTGAAACTGGCTTCAAAAGAGGTTTCGCTCCGTGGCAGCAGGATTCGCTAGCGTTTGTGCTTGCTTCTGAAGCAGGCTTCAAAAGAGGTTTCGCTCCGTGGCAGCAGGATTCGTAGCTTTCGTGCTTGCTAGTGAAACAGGCTTCAAAAGAGGTTTCGCTCCGTGGCAGCAATATACGATAGCGTTTGTACTTGTTTGTCAAAAGAGGTTTCGCTCTAGGGCAGCAGGATTCGCTAGCGTTTTTGCTCGCTTGTAAAATAGGCTTCAAAAGACAATTCGCTCCGTGGCAGCAGGATTCGCTAGCGCATGTGCTTGCTTGTGAAACAGGCTTCAAAAGAGGTTTCGCTCCGTGGCAGAGGGATTTGGTAATCTTTGTGCTTGCGTGTGAAACAGGCTTCAAAAGAGGTTTCGCTCCGTGGCAGCAGGATTCGTAGCTTTCGTGCTTGCTTGTGAAACAGGCTTCAAAAGAGGTTTCGCTCCGTGGAAGCAGGATTAACTAGTGTTTGTGCTTGCTTCTGAAGCAGGCTTCAAAAGAGGTTTTGCTCCGTGGCAGCAGCATTAGCTAACGTTTGTGCTTGCGTGTGAAACAGGCTTCAAGAGAGGCTTCGCTCCATGGCAGAGAGATTCGCTAGCGTTTGTGCTCCCGATCGAAAAACACGACAGAAATTTCTGTCGTGCGACAAAGAGACCTGTCGTGTAGTCTGTCGCACGACAGTGACTTGTGTCGTAGAACTGTCGCAAGACAGAGGCGCCTGTCGTGGATTCTGTCTGGCGACAGAGGCACCTGTCGTGGGTTTTGTCTCACGACAGATGCATTTGTCGTGGGTTCTGTCTCGCGACAGAGGCGCCTGTCGTGGGTTCTGTCGCGCGACAGGTACCTATCGTGGTCTCTGTCGCACGACAGAGGTATCTGTCGTGGGTTCTGTCTCGCGGCAGAGGCACCTGTCGTGGGTCTTGTCTCACGACAGAGGCATCTGTCGTGGGTTCTGTCGCGACAGAGGCGCCTTTCGTGGGTTCTGTCGCGACAGAGGCGCCTGTCGTGGGTTCTGTCGCGCGATCATTACCTATTGTGGGCTCTTTCACAAGACAGAGGTATCTGTCGCGGCTTCTGCCACGCGACAGAAGTACCTGTCGTGGCTATTACTGCGCGACGAAGCTGTCTGTCGTGGCTTTTCTCTTGCGACAGACTCCTTGCGCACCTTCTGCCGCGCGAAGAAAGCACCTAGCTGTCGTGGGTTCCAGCTTGCTGTGGCGTGACAGACTGTACTGATGCCTGTATTCATGTTGTATGGAATTTAATTGTCGTCGTGACAGACACTGCATGTAGCTAGACATTCGTTTTCGCGCGACAGAAGTGTCTGTCACATCACGAAACAAATCCTCGCGGTAATGAATTTGCAGCATGAGCTCCATCTCTTTGGCATTTCCTAGACTATTTTTCATACTTTTTGTTCACTTATTTGGTCATCAGGCCCCTTCAGGAGATTAAATTTAAACTCTTTCTAGCTCTGCAAGGCTCTGTAGGTGATGTATATTCGGCAATTATTTAGTGTGAACAATCTGCAAATTTGATTTACAGGTATACACGTGCACATATATGCACATATGTAACTGTTTGGTCGTACAGAATACCTCTGGGGAGAAATGAAATGCAATTAAAAAGGCAGCATGATGCAAGCAAACTACTTCGTGTCCGCAAGTTATTATTCATTTTGAGAGTGAGCTTGTACACCACTGCATGACGAAACTATAATAGGCTGATGTTGAAAGCACTCCAGCAGTCAAACAACGGGTTGCAATTCCACGCTGTGCTCGTGCAACTTTTTACTAGAGGTTGAAGCTTATATTGCTCAGTAAAATGTGTCCACAATAAATGGTCATCACAAGAAATAGGGCACTTTATTATTGCATATAAAAAATTTTCAACATCTATGGTATGAAATACATATACGAATCACAATTAGCACGAACATATGCGAGGTGAGCTGCCAAAAACTTTGAAGCCATTTTTTACCAAAATAATAGGCACATATATATGCACATGTATGTATACATTTGCCGTAATTTAATTCACAAAACAATGAGCAATCAACATAATCTAGATGGCATAGTAAAAGATGTATCAGACAATACAAGCTATGTACTGCAAGCTTCTCTAAAACCTAGAAAAGCTGCTCGCCTAGAGAGGTCTTGCACTCATTGGTACATTCAGAGCTGATCGATCTTCTGCAGAAGAGCTCCAACCAATTTTATAACAATAAGGGCAGTGCAGCTTCCTTCAAATAGATGTCTCATATGCTGCTGTAAAGCACAGAGATACTGTGCAGGCATATTCATAATGATCCACAAACAAAAATATTAAAATATCAACATTTGCAGTCATCTGTAAGAGAATCAGTTTTAATATCACATAGCACAAGCAATACAGTCATGCCTCGTTACTATGGGCACAAGTTCCCAAGCAAAAGCCAATGAAGCGAGCTGCAGTCCATGAAAACAAATCGTGATGAAAACAAAGAAAATATACTTCAATAAACACAGCCATAAACATCTGCTTCTGTGCATAGTAGTGAGCAGTGAAGTGAAAATTAGAAAAAATCTTGGGAATTCCTAATGTATTATGACCACCATTCTCCCTAAATAATGGTGCAGTACGTCTGACGCGCCTTTTGATCTATGAGGCATGCGATTGTGTCTCATGGCATGACAGCTTATCTCCTACAAGTGTTCACATACCTATAACCACTCACGCGTACGTGTTTAGTGACCAAACAGCTGCCGACCACCGCCTTCAACTTTTGCAGTGTGAAGCATGCACTACATAAAAAAGTCCATCACTCAGGCATCTAGCTGCATTTGCTCAATACAAGAAAGGAATTATTTGGTTAGAAAACTCAAGGCAGTTCTTTTCGCTGTCCATATATTAGTGACAAAAATACATGGGCTCCAGCGGTACGTGTCGTGCATTATTTGCTTCCTGTGCACTATCTGGACAGCGTGTTTCCATATTAAGTAGGCAATTACAAATTGAAAAATGTGGTTGACCACAAAAAAATTGCCAGCAATTCGCGTTTTGCACATGACAGGCCTCAACTGTGGTGACATTACTATATTTAAAAGCAAACAAACTATATGAGTAGTATTTCTGATCAATGCATAAAAGAGCTTCACATTCAATGCTATCCGGGAAGAACACTGGTACTGGAAGAAAAGCAGCGTTGCTTTGATTTTTTTCAAGATATATATATTGAAAGTTATATATCAGCCATTTTTCTCAACTCTGTGAAACCGTTTTTCTCCTTCAGACATTCAACTAGATATGCTCACCTTCACGAAGCGGACTGACTTCTGTTTTGCTATGTAAACATAATTTTTCATTTGTTTTGTTTTGAAGCCCCTGTCTCAAAATATTTGACACAGAAAGCTATATATTTACAGTGACTGCCAAAGTGGCTCAGTGGTTATGGTGCTAGGCTGCTGACCCTAAAGACACAGGTTCGGTCCCGGTAGCAGAGGTCATATTTGATGGAGGCGATATACCAGAGGCCCATGTACTAACTGTGCGATGTCTGTGAACGTTAAAAATCCCAAGAGGTTGAAATTATCCGGAGCCCTTTAATACGGCGTCCCTCCTAGTCTGAGTCACTTTGAGAAGCGATACCCCATAAACAAATTATTTGCAGAGGGCAATCAGATCTCAATAAGCTTCTGCAAACCTTCAATCCATTTTATAATTATTTGGTATGTCACAGACATATGATGCTCCTCCCAGGTTAAGCAAAATGCACTGCGAAGCAACATCTTCAAGAGAGTAAAAGAACATGTTACGGCCTGGAGGTGGCCGCTTGCTGTTATGTATATAAGTGACGTTCCTCAATGCAGGCTCAGAAATTACCAATTTCTGGCACACCAGAGCAACCTTTTGTACATTCACAATGAATGCACAGATGTCCGTTATTACGCAGTAGGCTCCATCAATCATTTCACACAGTATGAAAAATTTTTAATGCCCTACTATACTGAGTGCTGTATATATGAAAACCATTGGTTTCGGCACGGGCATAGTGCGTAATGCTTGGCACCACTCCATACTGTCTGAAAAACATTTCTGCAACAACTACTTCTAAATGAACGGGTCTCAGAGGGGCTCCTAATACCTGTGCAGTAGTTCCTTGCCTGTCATGCATGTTGATGATTTGGTACCGTCTTTGAGCCAAAGACGACGAGAGCTCAACAAACCTACTGGAAGTTTTGAGCCATGATTTCATTATGCAACGTTCTGCAATTTGTAGTGGGACACCCTGTGCGGCTGTCACAAGTTTCAGAATCTGTCCATTTCCATTTTCAAATGGGAATGTGGATGTACCCCACAAAGGGCCCAACATTTCAACACTTTTTGCGAGATGTAAAAGCTGGTGCACATTAAATGTGGCACTGCTCTCTCCATACAGTGAACAAATTCTGTTTACAAAGCAAGACAGAAGCTGGTCTGCTTCCTGAAGGTCAGCATCGCTTACAGAAGTCTGAAGAAGAAGAAACACGCCTTGACAGAGTAAAGAAAAATGGCTGACATATCTTGAAGGGATCAAACCAGATACACATGGTAGAGAGTAGTACAAAAGCCAGAATAGCCATTCTGTGGCTTTCCAGTTCTTCCGTTCTGAGATTGGCCGTGGCAGGCGACAAAACGATATCGGTGGCCTCAATACCTTAATGCTCCTTTCCAGCTCGTGGAAATTCCGTCCAATGTGGAAAGCCTTCCCAGTAGCACCTAGCCACAACTCAGTTATCTGCTGTGTAACACCTTCCAGTACGCAGTGCATGAAGTCTGGTGGCAAGCACCACACAAGGTTGAATCCTTGGAGCTGATTTAGTGAAGAAGGCCCTTTTACTCCATGAACTGGCCGGCCTTGCTCGTAGGCATCCCGAATATCTTGCAACATACTGCTGTGTGTGCATGGAGCTGCTGGCATTTCTCCAGGAATGTACCGCAGGGTACCTGGGACAAAAATGAAAAAATACCATCATTCAGCACTTTGAAAACACAGTAGATAGAAAAAATAATATATGAGAAAAACCTGCAGTTCATTCCTAACAAGGACCGCATTTGCTAGCTAGCGTAAGCCTTGTTCTGTGTTGCACAAGATCATATGTAGCTCAACTATGTTCAAAAAGAGCACCTATGGCAATGAACCAGTGGTGTAGAGATATAGGTGGTGGGGAAATTTAGGGTCAGTTTCGTTGCTGTCGGTCTGCAGTACCATATGCTTTGTTGGGAAAGCTCAGAATTGTCCGATCGGACAATTCCAAAAAAAAGTTAAAAGGAAGTTAGTATAAAAGAAAGTTATTGATTAAAATAAACTTTCCTGTATCCAAGGCACTTCAAAATAGCTTAACTAAGCTGCCCCCTATTCTTAACACTCAAGACAAGCTTACTGCATCAAAATGCGCTTCAAAAACAACGGCCAATGCATCAATCTAGACATCTAACACAAAAGCATGAGGCAGCTTGTGCTTGTTTAAAACAATTAATGTCGAGAAAGTATGAATAATTTCCATGTTTGTTTGAAATGGTGCACGTAGCTGCGACACAAAGCTGCGTTCTCAGGAAATGATCATGAAGTGTGGAGACTGCACTGCTGTTTTAGGTGCGATATATGCTGCCTGCTCTGTGCCTCACCAGATAGTAGTCACTGTGCCACGGTTGAAAATTTACCCAGCTTCTGGGAGCTAAATCTGGCTTGCCATGGGGCTTTCTGAATATTTTTTTCACAACCTGATCATCTCAATCTGTTTTCGCAACTTAAAGTTCACTTACGTTCAACAACTGTTCCTTCTTCGAAGCACCAGGAGCAACCAAAGTACCCATTGAACTGTTTCATGTTGAGCAATGCAGCTCTTGCTGGGGAGTCCACAGAGCAACATGTCACAAACACCTTAGACAGCACTGTTTCTCCGTCATGCCTCCACGCTATCAATCCGATGTTGTTGAAGATTTCCACAAATGTCTTCATGAACAAGTGCTGTGGTGGATGCCTCTTCGCGAACCATAGAGCTCCGACGACCACATTCTGAAATCGGATGTTAAACGGCAATTCATTAATAATGAGTTGAATAGGCCATACACTCGATTTGCTGGATTTGAAGACAGGTGATCCGTCGGTGTTTAGAGTGACAGTGAGGTCGCACCACTTTGCATTCACGCCACGTCTAATGTTTCGGTACAGGCGGCCGTCAGTAATATCAGCGTAAGCGCCATGTACAACGGCGGTGGCTTCTTTCAGCCGTGCATACAACGCTTTCGAGTAGCCTGCAATGACGCTCTGCAGTTGATTCTTGAGGTCGAAAACCAGAAAAAAGCAGCCTTTCGCCATTAGAGACCGCACGGTTGGTGTAATCTGGCAAGTGTCGCACGTGAAGGTGTGTGACACTTCCTTCCTGTCCTTGCAGCCGAAATATCCATAGCAAGTCTCACAGAAATAGTGCACTTGAAGCGAATTTAATTTGCCTTTCCACAGTTTCCGAAAGAGATACTTGGTATCTGGCACAACATCAGTTCCACAGAGGGTGTTAACCAACTTAAGGAGACCCTCCACTTGAGACCACGAAAGACCTGCGTAAACAACGTAAGTCAGAATTAGTAAAATGGCTTGAGCTTTGTTCATATTCTGATTTGGCAGGGTCTCTCTCGAACATCTTGTGAAATACTCTTTCACGTCATCGTCCTGCGTTGCCGATTCATCGCAGTTCGTAGCCTCATCGTCTGCCCCTTCGTCGTGCACATCGGAAGAGGAGGTGCTACCAGTAGCGTCGAGACCATCAGCTTCACAGTCCTCGCGTTCATGCGTATCACGCGCTTCGTCATCCGAGCAGAGATGGTCAGAGCCAGTGCTTGCCGGCACGCAGTCGTCGGAGTCGCCCTCCTGTGAAGCTTGTTGCGATTCCCTGAGCAGCTCTTGGTACCGCTGAGTTTGCCTAGGTACTTTACGCGGTCGCCCAGGTTCCAAGTACTGACGGTACCGCTTGGTTTGAGGCGAACTCATTGTGAGAAATGGTTAAAGGAAGCAAAAAACCGCGCATTACACACGACAAAGACGGCAGTCTCACTGCTGTCTATCCCAGGGCCCAGGCCTGTTACTATAGTCGGATACAACTTATGTCTGCTGTGAAGCTCCGCCCACATTCAGGACCGGCGCACAGAATTCCTCCACGACAAAAATGTAGGGCGTTGTTAAAACTTCTCGTCACCTAAACAAGAAGCTAACCATGAGAAAAAAATTATAACCTCTAGAATTTTGATACCTGGCTTGTTTAATAAAGTCAAATGTTAAAAAGTTGATTTCGTTCACTTTTGTGACTGGCTAGCGGAGTAATACAGTACGCCGCGGACGGTGGCTCAGTGTTAACAACTGCTGTTTTTTTTTAAGTTGTATCCTACTATAGATCACGTACTCCAGCCACTGATGGCCAAATAGGCTTCCGTAGTAGCCACTGATCTCCACTAGGTGGCTGGATGCCGCATTCCCGTTTTCCGAAGTGGGCGCAAGTGAAGCCACCGCAAGTTCGGTTGCATGTCGTGGAAGTTTGATGTCTGCTGTGTATTTCAATGCAGAAAGTCGCGTCTTTCGCCTTTCCATTCTCAGTTTTTCGCGTTGTTTTCGTGTAACGTCTACTGTAATATCAAAGGAATAAGCAAGCTCAACGCGAGACATGTGTGCATTGTTTGGGGAACCCTGTAATTTCAGAGAAACTGAAGAAAACAGGCACGCAGGTCTCACCATGTCGCGCAAAGGGTTACGTGCATTAAACACTATTTTCTGATCTGGTTCTTTTCTTCCGAGCGTAATTAGGGGAAGTAGTGGAATGACGATGAGTCTAGGAGATCTTAAAAATAAATTTTCGTGTTTCAAAGAAAAGGCAATGGTGCGGAAATCCTAAAACTCGAACTTCAGCTGTTTCAGTTTCGGGCTGGTGGCGGACGATGCCTCTTTGCATCGACGGCAGGTGATGTTTATCGCTTTAGTGTGTCATTTACCTTCCAGACGTGCTTTTAATCTAACTCAATAGCACAGCAACGTTTCACCCACACAGCACGAGAGAAACGACTGTCGAGAAAGACGAATGCAGCAGCGCATCTGACAAACGCAGTTTGAAGTGAACAGTGCCAAGCATCGCACGAATAACAGCCCATTCAGGCATAATTTGCCACAGCACGAAACAGTACTTGATACGCTTCGTCGAAAAAGCAGTACCATATATCTTGGACGCGCTAATGTGAACCAGCAGATTACCGGCGGCACATCACCAGATTGTGGCCTCGCCTTCGCCCCGGTCCGGTCTAAACATAATTCGATAAAATGGTGCACTGCAAAGTCAGCTGCTTAAAGAAGGTTTCCACCCATTCTTTCTTAACTTTATTCCTCATTTATGGTATAACTTTGGCTTAGAGCGCGACAACGTACATCACAACAAAGAGCAGAGTTGGCGACGCTAGCGCAACGGGACGACACAGAGCTGAGCAGACGAGGTTCCGTACGTACTGTGTGTAGCGACGTTCTGTCGTCTGCTAGTGTCGTCCCATAGCGATGCAATTGACCCTTATTTTTGAAACGTATTTCCCGAGGACTTTGCTGCTCTCCTCATGCATTTGGCGGCGCAACAGGTAGGCATTGTCATGAAATGAAAAAGGACGAGAATGTCGAAAAGACAAAATGCTAAGTGGAAAACGAGAACTGAAACAGAAAAACCGTGCTGAGGTCCGATTTCATGCACTGCCAAAGGCTGACTTCCAGGACATGCCGCACAACTTCTGGTGGCTTCCCTTTCGGGCATAGAATTTCTTACTATTAATAGTAAGAAACTCTATGCTTTCGGGCGCCCGATGCGGCATCCAGCCCCCTAGTGGAGATCAGTGGTAGTAGCCGAAATGTAGCTAAAACCGAAACCGAAAAAAATTTCACCAGCAAAAAGTATGTAGAAGCTTTGTTTTTTGTGAATTAGTTATTTGTTTCAAATGAAATAATTTTCGGAAGGGTATATCTTCATACTAGCTTTTTGTTTGCCGTCATGACCTCTTCGATGCCACCACTGATTCCAGGCGCGGCATTTTTTTTGTTTGTTTTTCGCCTCAAGCCATGCACCACGTGGGAGGGCAGTAAGGCAGGCAAGTAAAATCACGTTAAGGCAAATGCGGGGCTCATCACAAATGCAGTTTTCTTTTTTTTAAGCGAAAAAAATCCAGAGAAAGAATAACAGAAATAGCACCGAACAATAAACTCGCTCTACATGCATTCAAAAATTTTGCTGGACGCAGCAAAACAAGCGAAAAACTACAATAATTATTGTAGTCTTTCGCTTGTTTGAAATTTAAAATTCAAGAAAAATGTATATATATTTTCGTAGATAGAAGAAAAAGGCTATAGAAGGATCTTAGCCGATTTGGAAGTGGACGTCAACCGTGATTGCATCCTTTCCGGCCACCAGGGCAGTTGGTTGGCGGCAATAAAAGTTTTAGTTCAGTGCTCTGTGTTGAGTATCTTCTTCTCTGTATCATTTGTCGTACTGTACATTGTTATGGGTCACTTGGCAGTGGAATTGTTCCACTCTTGTTGAAGCCTAACCGGCTCAAAAATTTTTTTAACCGGGTTAAAACCGTTTCAAAAGCCTCCATTTCTGGCCAGGCGAAACTTCACGTGGAGGAACGCTAATAACACTCTCTCATTAGACAATCTATTTCGCACGCCATTTATTATAGTGAAGAGACCTGGCTGAACACTCGTTCCACGGTAGCGTTTGATACGGGTAGCGATAAACAGCGCCAGTTCTGACATCAGTGGAAACGTCAGCTTACCGGCAACATTTTTTTTCAGTTCTCACGTTTCCCCAGAATTCATTTATGATCCGGGTTTCCTTTGCCAGATCGTCGGCTTTCGTTCGGAGCAGGCGACACGCAGATTCTAGAGCAGAAACTGATTAATTTGGTCGCTATAAAAGCATGTACCGAAGGCGTGTAACTTTGTAATGAGCTATAAATAAGCACAAAATCGAAGAAGTACGGATTTCATGTTTTTCGGTTCGAGAATCTGCAGGTCGCTCAGCATGCATGCTACAGATATGCAGGAACTAAGCCACTTCAGCGCACATTCGCTAGCGATAATAAACTTGCGGTTCCTTTCCAACATACAACCTTAAGAGATTTGCTTATGGAAGACTTCTTGAGGCACTCAGAGAAAGAACTCTCATGCCTCATATCCTGACATGTCACATGTTCTGCTCCCATTCTGCGTTGCAATATATGGCTCCGCGTAGCCAGGCATTCCAATTAACTTTTGCAATACGTTTCCACAAAATAAATGAACTCATATATAGGCTATAGCCTGAAAGGTTGTGTCCTAGCTCGGACTGAAAGGGCATGTTCAAGCTCGAATTCATCAAAGGCTGGGTATCGAAATTTGAAAAAAGTAAATTTTGCTGATATGGACATTTCGCCTAATACTCTTGAATCAGCAGTCTCTACTTTTCATTGCTTCAAAGTGGGTTCGAGCGCCGTCCATTGATTTATGATTGATCCCAAGGCATGGCGCAATGCTGAACCACCTTGTCGCACAGCTTATTCGGCCGGACATCGCCTTGGTCGCGCACGTTTCCCGCTACTTTTGCTGCGTTTTCTGGGGAATATATGTGAACCAAGTGCAATTTTCGCGAACAAAATAGCCAGTGTGGGTGGGTAACAAATCGAACGCCTCGATTACAGGCTAACTGAATGAGATTACACTTTACAGACACAGATCGTGCATTCTAGCTGTGCCTTAGTTCATTTTTATCTCAATGCTGTTCTGCTGCCAACACATGACACATGTTCTGTCTCTCCCGGGGCCATAGTGTTTCCTAATATTAAGTATTAATAAGGAACTATATGGTCGGGGCCCACAGATATTTCACTTGAGGCTTGCTGTCCGCTAACACGATTGGGAAAATAGCTCTTCCGCATTTGTACCCAAGGCGGAGAAAGGCTGCAACAAAATCCCACAAAATATTCTTTAGAGGGCAGACTGAAATCACTATTTCTATTTTTGTTTTATATGCCGGCAAGAGAAAAACAGTTACCCGAAAATAGGCAAACAGCCAAAAGGAAAATTTGGAAGCGAACTCGGACAAAATATGCGACGCAGACCAGATCGTCATGAAATTACATTTTTTCTAACAGCCCTGGCGCACAATACATGGAAACATGTACTCAGACTATAACTAAAAAATAAAAAAAGAATTACAAGCTACCTTATAAACGTTCTCAATAAATTATACTAATTTTTAAAGCAAGGTTTTCAGTGCACCAAACTGTATTGCAATTCAAATGGTTTAAACGTGGTTACATCGTTATATGCCGGAGCAGAGTGGAAGAGTAAAGATGTAACACCAGTTATTTCTGCTCCAAAAGAAGGTATACATTATCATTCGCGTGACTACATTGAACTAGAATATTTGGCGCGAACGTGGTCACGGTCATGGTAAGGCATAGCAGAGAAGTGGCCCGGGGAGCAGACTTCCCGTGAGGCATTTACAACAGCAATCCGCTTGCTAAACGGCGGCGCTACAAACGCTCACTCCTGAACTTATTAGCAAAGTCAAACAACATAAAAATATATGTTTTACGTTAGAAAGTTAATGAATAGACGTTCATCTGGGCCAGAAAATGCGTACGTATTCACAGAAAAATGTAAAAACCAAACTGTTCCTTCCGAGGCGTGATGTTTAGCGTTGGCGATCGCAGCGCCGCCGTTGCTGGTGTTTCGCGGAGACGTACGTCTGCTGCACTATTCATTTCAGTGAATACAAAAACAGCAATCTCTCTGTCAGCACATTTTTTTTGCCTTCGTGCTTGGTCTAGCGTTTCTAGATTTGTTGCTCGAGCAATAGAACATGTATGTCCTTGTGCGCTACGCTGGAGAAGATAGGAGTTATATTCTTCAACACACGGACGTGCGGGATTTTGTTCCGCACGACATTGAAGACTATGACCCCAAGAAAGTCTACGATATTTTTTGGGCGGGAGACTCGAGTACCTGCGGAGGGTACTATGACGGGAAAATCATCCATATGACAGGTAGGTGCTCTTTTTCTCTGAGTTTTGGAGTTGTTTTGTAGCGCCTGTAAATTCATAATGTGCACTGGAAACCGCAGATACGGAAGAAGAAATGAAGCAGTGGAGGAAGCGCAAGGAAGCACGCAAATGCGCTCGCAAGACGGACATACCTCCGAGGAAAAAGGTGCGGATAGCAATCGCTTTCAAGCGAATTTTCTCTAGCCTGTGGCGCTTGGTCATCAGAAACCCCGCCACCAGCAACTTGCATGCATCCTCGCCGCGCCGGCCGCGTTTAAGTGGAGGTGAAATGCATGGAACCCGTCGCGGTGGCTCGGTGGGTAGGGCGCTCGGCAGCTAATCCGGAGTACCCGAGTTCGAACCCGACCGCGGCGGCCGCGTTTCGATGGCGGCGAAATGCAGAATACTGCCGTGGGGTGTGCGATGTCAGTGCACGTTGAAGATCCCCAAGTGGTCGAAATATTCCGAGCCCTCCACTACGGCACCTCTTTCTTTCTTCTCTTAGTATCTCCTTTATCCTTTCCCGTACGGCGCGGTTCAGGTGTCGGCCATGAATGAGACAAATACTGCACCATTCCCTTTCCCCCAAATCGAATTTTCAATGCATGACTCCTTTGTACTGTGCAATGTCAGTGCAAGTTAAAGATCCCCATGTGCTCGAAATCAGTCGGGAGCCCTCCATCCTCGTTGCATATGTGAACATGATGTTAGCAAATTTTGCGCTAAAACAAATGATGTCCAGAAAGTGCGAGTTCCTATGTATCGCATGCAGAGTGGAATGTGAACGTCTGCATGAGCTGAGAGAAGTTCGCCCGTGGTAAAAATAGGAACAGGCTGTGTGTTCACATGTGTTTGCATTGCATGGCAGTAGTTCACCACTCCAGTCATAGTGGTTTAGCAAGGTTGTTTTCAAAGTGCTGCTTTCAAGATAGCGTGTGCTGCTAATTGTGGGATAATTTGTTTCATGTCAGTAGTGATTATCTATGACCGGTGCAAGTAACTAGCGATTTTTGTATTATTTCTCGCCTTTGTCAGCACAGTTTCAGACAAGGATGAAATGTTTTCAGTAAGGCTTGCTGTTGGGGCATGCGAAATGATTATTTGCAAAAAAAAAAGTGCACGGCTGACAATAAATACTGTCATTGTTCTTATAGTGATTTGTCAATGGGTTATGCCACGAAAAACTTCATGTCTTGAATATCTACAGGGACTGTAGCACTGTCTTCAGTGCTATCAAGTTGAGCACATAAGGCGATGGCGATTTGAGTGTTGCTTCTAGGTGTGAAGAAAGTGGGCCGTTCATTGAAGTGTTTCCTTTTTTTCTTTTAAATTACAAATTGAGAGTACCCAAATCAAATTTTACATTTTCAACAACGGCACGAGATGTCATAAAAAGTTTGCAGTCTAAGTTATTACACAGAAGTGAAAAAAATTGGCGGTGGTTTAGATTTGGTTAAACCAGGAGTGACGCGATAGCTACAGCTGGCTCAGTAGAACTTGGTCATGTTACCAACCACGTGATCAGCCACGGCGCTGCCATGCTGAAGGCTCGAAATGCTACCGTAATGTAGCTGTCGCTACAAAACTGAGTCATATTTGGTAACATCTATATTCCATTACTCACAATTCGAACTGTATTTAATACCTCGTATAAATTCAGGTGACTTCTCCGGCATTGTTGAAACTGGTGTAGCAGAGGAGAAAAAGGGAAAAACTTATTTTGGGCTCGGAAATTTTGGATGCGGATGGATGGAGCCCTTTGTTCAGGGCACCTGTGGCTGCTGCAGCGATCCTGGCATGGTCGTTCAGTTTTCGCTGCTCTTTCAGGCTCTTGATGGACAGCACTTCATCCCATTGCTCTATTATAGAATTCTGTATTTTGGAAGTGCCACCTAAATTTTGGGAGCCTAGCGTAGTATGATATAAGGCCTCACGGGCGTAGCTATAGATCCTGTTGCATAGTCCTCCTGGACATTTAGAGAAGTCTAGAATGGTTATTATGGCCTGCCTATTGGGGATTGGCCTGTTGACATTAGGTACAGCTGTGTCAACAACTCTCAGGAGTAAAATTTGAAATGTATCCGGTTTGGTAAGCCGACCTTTACTTGCACTGAGTGCAGTGACATTTTAAGTTTTTTTCAGTTTGTTGAAGTGGCAGTCATGCAAGTGGTGTCTTGCTATAACTGAGTCATTGTTTCCTGCTGAAATGCTGTAAATAAATTTGCCAGTGACATAGGTGAGCTTGCATTTGTTATTGTGTGACTTGATTTGCATTCTGATTTTCTTGTAGGCAAGACTAGAGGAGCAGGCGAAAGGAGTGGCTAAGAAAAATGCTGAGAGGGAATTGCTCAGTAGTCGAGTAGGAAACTCTCCTGAGGAGTCCAAGGTGGCCCACCTTGAGTCACTAGTGCGGGACCTAAAGGCAGAGCTGGAGAGATGCAAGGAAATGATTGGAGATAAGGAGAAAGAAATGAAAACTCTTAGAAGCCTCAATGAAAGCCTCCAGAAGGCACTGTGTGCAAACATTCTGCAAAATGGTATGTAAACAACCATACTCTACAGCTTCTTCTATGTGAAGGCCGTTGTCAAAGCTACTCTACTTCGGTGAAGTCGAGTTAGACTTGCTGCTAGCCTTGTTGGTGCATTTTTGGGATAAAGTTAGCACTGCTTAAGAAGGGCGTTCGAAAGAAGTACAGGATATGGTTTTACTAACAGGTGATTTGTGGGAAAAAAAAATAAGGCTGCAGAATGAAGTCTTGCAGACACATCAAACTGGGAAGACGAAATAGAGCATATGAGAACATTCCATTTGCTTCAGTAGAAGTCGTGAAATACTAAACAGATTTCTGTACAAGACTGACACAGCATTGTGTTGCCAAAAGTGCATTTTTTGTCACATAGTGCATTTCCTTTAGTTCTCGGGTTACATGGTTACGGTCTCCTTCGGCCATTTGTTCAGACTTTACCTTGGGATGGCAGTCATGACTCAGTAGTATTCTTGATAATTCATGATCATGTAACCATTTGTTTAGGCACAGCCCTGGATGACCAGCATAATAATACCATAATGTACCATTGGGCTAGTTTCTGTCATGAGAGCTTATGTAAACATTTTATGAATGAAGGCAAAACAAAAGTAAGGGCAACTCTAGTGCATAGACTAGCATCTAGTACAAGGGGGGTCAGAAAATCTTTGCCCCTATTTTGTATCAAGCAAAATACGGCACATACAGGTAATTACAAATATATGTACTGTTCTACCTACCTTGCACTATTTCTCCGCCCAGTCCCCACACCACTCCAGACATTTGTCTAACCGAAGCACTGAATTTAAGATGCCCTTGTGGTAGCATTTGTCCGGCTGACTGTCGAACCACTGTCTGACTTCTGCCTTGACTTCATCGTTGCACGTGAATCACTGTCCTGCCAGGGACATCTTCGGCGGACCGAGCATGTGAAAATCACTAGGGTCCAGATTTATGGTGGGTGGTCAAGACTTTCCAAGTGAAATGACCAGAGCTTGTCGGCGGTTCTGATTGCCACATGTGGCCTTGCATTGTTTTGGAGGATAACCGCATTCTTCACATCAAGAATTCTTGAGCATTTCCGCCCGATAACAGCCAGCAGATGGCGGGCTGTTCCAAGAAAAGTTCACCGATGAGAATGAATATGTTTACTCCACATTTACAGCAGTCATTCGGATAAAAAAAAATAGGGCAAAGATTTTCTGATTCCCCCTCATACGTTATTTTCATGCTTGCATACGCTCTTTTAATTATCATTCTGCAAGCAACATAATAATAAAATGTTAGCAGTACTGCGTAGGCACGGTGAGGTGAAAAACCACATTTGAAATTCATCAGTGTCACGTCAGTACTGTTATATGGGGATGACTCCTGAGTTTCAGGTGGCTCTTGAAGCTATGGTCAGCTGTGCATAGTTTGTTCTCGCATGTATTGGATGTGTACAATGTTTGATATTGTGCATTTCCTACAATTGACTTGTTGGTTACATATTTTATGTAGTGCTTGTAATTTAGGTAGAAGTTTTAATCTAGCATAAATTCATTCTTCTTGATGTACGTACTCTTTATCCAGCGTGCAAGTTTTTGGTTTTTTCTTTAGATCATTCACAGAATGAAAATGTGAGTGCCGCGATTGACAAGGTTTTCTGGGAAGGAGACAGTGCCACTCAGGCTGTCAACTCTGCAAGTAAGCATACATGCATGTTACCTCAGGCAAGCTTTAGCCTTCAATTCCTCTTGTAGTTCATTTGCAGATTGCAAATCATGATTCCATGGAATTTGTATCCAGCGAAAATAATTTTGTGACCACATTTTTTTGGAACAAGCATCCAGTAGGTGATTGTTCAGTGGTGGTCAGAGTGAAAATGGACATTTTTCAAAACAATGTTTGTTTTTTTGATGGTTCTGTCTGATATACCCAATGTAGGGCTGCACTGCTGAGCATTCAAGTGCTGCTTGTAACGGCTTGTTCGTAGTCAATCTGGCACTGTGCTTGCATAAATGTAGGAGAGTTAATGTATCTTTAAATACCATTCACTGATGATCTAGTCCTGTCTTTGATACCACAGGAAACAATGTCTTCATCCCTGTACCCTCTTCTTCTAGTGCACAGTCATTCCCTCGGCACCATTGCTCCAGTATTGCCACTTGATGTGGCCTCGCCACTTGCCGCACCGCCTGTTGCCCCTCCGCGGGCTGATGTTGCCCCTCCGCGGGCTGATGTCGCCCCTCCGCGGGCTGATGTCGCCCCTCCTCGGGCTGATGTCACCCCTGCTGTGCCACCAGCTCGGCCAATGTCAAAAGGTATTTATTTTGGCTGCTCTGGTGTACAGCGAGCTTGCGTGCTTGGTGACTCTTCAGTGTTCTCCCAACAAAAACAGCCATTCCACGTCCCTTCAGCAGAGGCAGGCCTTGAGAGGACGCAGTGTATTTGCTTTCCATGAGGTCGACTTCTTTTTTTGTTTTTTTTTTGCAGCTCCTCGCAAGGCAGCCCAAGACCTTGACCTGACTGTTGGCACCACAAATGAGACTGGGGAGGTGAGCAGTACCGGGACGCTTGAACATTAATGATGGGCATATGCTACTGATGATAGCATATCTTCTGCACTGATTACGAATCTGCAATCTGTACATGACCGGTAATGTGATGTAACTAATGACATGGGAGTTTTTGCTCTTTTTTTTGCTTTGTAACTTGGCTTTTGTTTCTTAAAATTATGTGCTGGACCGATTGAATATTGATAGCAAATAATCATAAAAAAGTGCAGCTGCATACACCAAGGCGAATTGTGGTTCTCTGTTTTGAAAAAAGATATTTCAGAATATCAGGCATGCCTTTTGTGCCACAGACAACTGTATGTCAGCTTCCCTGACTAAACCAGGCATCAAGCACTTTGAACCAAGGCTGGCATTTGCATTAGCATCTGCCATCTGGAGTGCACGAATGTTGGCACAAAAACATGCAGTTAAGAGGGTTCACCAGTGACAGTGTCCACAGGAAATACATGGGAAATTTCAGAAGCTGTAGCGCATGTAAAAATGGGTCGATCTTCATGGGGTCTGTGGCAGCGTGTTCTTCTTTAGTGCATAGAGGAAATGTGGAAAGATATTATTTTTTAAGTTTCTTTTTTTACAAATGAGAGGTAAATATTCAGAAAAATTGCAATTTTTGATATGTCTGTTTTCATGTCATCTCGTGAAAAAACAGCCAAGATCAGACTTTCATCCGCAATATTTCCTCCCTTTTTCTTTATTTATTGTCAAGCTGCAATTATAATCCATATCGAGCTTAGTGTTTGCGCTTTACAGGCTCTGTATGTTGTGTATGCATTTTCTGCGGGGATTTGCAATTCGTGCCAAACTTAACTAGCGGGACGTGGCTTCATCTGGCGTCAAAATATTTTGCCGCTACTACATTCTACCACCAACCTCTTGGCTGTCTGTGTTCGTGCGCGCAGGTTTTTACTCAGAACTTCAATGGACTTGAGCTCTCTTTCCTTTTTTCTTTCTTGGGCTGTATTCGGAAGGGATTTCTACTTTTTTTTGCTCGAGCTTGTGGTGCAAGGGGCCAAAACACAGGAAGGGGGCTCCCTATTCAAGACATGTGGAAGAACAGCTTTGTTCCTTGCCCAGCGCAGGGCGCAGTAACCCAGGGGGCAATACTAGTAAAGAATGCAGCTGCAAATATTCCTCATAGGTGGCCCTTGAGCCGATAGCGGCACTTACGTGAACCCAACAGGGCCTGGTTGTCAAGTTGTCGGGCCGAAAACCGGTACTGGGTTCATGTAAACGCGTGCTGTGAAATATGAGCCTTATAAAATTGTTATCATGAGTTCGTGCTGTAAAGACGCACTGATAATTTGTTGCGATGGAGTAATGGCAACGTAACGTGCCATACTTTTTTTGGTAACATTAACGCGTTACCTTTTTGTAGCTAACGTAGGGCGGTAATGCGTTCCTTTTTTTAGCGTAACAAGTGACATATTTGGTTACTTTGTTTTGGTAACGCCTACAACGCCTTCGTAACGCCTTTGGTTGCCTGTAAAGCAGCTTTGCTCTCACTTGAATCGGCCACTTTGTGCAGGCTGCGGTTCTGTAATTGCAGAGTGCTTGTCTCTTTTATTTAGTACGTGCTCATGCAGCCACATGCCTATGAGTTTGCATAGTCAGCATGCAAAGTGTGATGCAAGAGCATGGTCTCTCATTTTTTCTGCTCAGTAACAAGCTTATATACGCTGAAAATTAGCTGAGTAGCTCCACATGCAATCACCGTCATATCTCATTTGGCTCATTCAAGAAAGCAATTAAGCCCCCTTTCTGCTCAGGAAAAAATTTTAATAGTGTTCCCAAGGGTTAGTCTCGCTGTGTTTGAAATTTTGCCTCAGTGCCCCTTAATCATCGCAAACTTAGCTGCAAAGAAAATGCAAGGTTTCACTGAAGTTAGAATTGCTACACATATATGCTGTGAAGAAATAGGGACACAAAATTTTTAACTCCATATTTGTTTTTTTAGATGGTGTGTAGGACGTCAGTAAAAATGGTGACCATGTGGAGCTTGCCCACATGCAGTAAATCATTATTTGTAGAATTTGTCTCCCATTCCTCCCTTTAGGGGAGTTTCTTGCTTCATTTTTGAGCTCATCTCAATTATAGTGCCATGCTGAAGGGAATTCAGAGAAGCTTGGAAAGCTTCCTCTTATCTATATAGAAATCCCTATGAACGATTTTGGTTCCTGTACCACCATCACACGGACAATTGCAATCTTGATGAGTTGATTGGGATCAAATTGAGTGCTGATCCGGTGCTGCTACATGGCCTATTCAATTGCGCCCGACCATGCTCAATCCTAAGCTGCTTCTCAAACCGCAATTTTAACCATTTTTTAGCGCGCTTACCTTTCCGCACAGGAAACAATTAAGTTAAAACCTAAACCGGAGTGCACAGAAATATGTGGTTCAGAAGCTCTAAAATCTAAAAATATTGCAACGAATACTGTGAATGAAGACAGACTGAATGAATTGTCTAGGCAGAATGTGTTTTCTGGGCACTTCTGCTTCGTGTCCTGTGCAGGCTCTGTGCTGTTGGCCTCTGCGCCGTGCCTGAGGTGCACTAATAAATCGTCTGTTTTTTTTCAGGTACGCGTTGGTCATGGCCACTACATTGACCCAGGGACGTGGGAGCGGCTGTTAACAGCAAACAATGATTCGGCTTTCTGTAAGCAGCTAGCAGTCCGCTTGTGGGGCAACACAGTATTGTCGGAGAGGAGCGTGACGGGGACGCTTTCGAACAATGCCATTTCTAAAGGTGCGACGAAAGTATTCCCTCCGCTCTCCCCTGCCAAGGTAGCTTCAATGGCAGGTGAGTTGGAAACACTTGGTTATTGCTTGGTTAATAACATTTTCTAAAAGCTGCAATGTTTTGTGCTCATGCATTTTTTCTCTAACATATTTGTATCGTACAGAAAAGCCTCGTTAATGTTATGTAACTGGGACTGCAGAAAAGATTCGAAATAACGAAATTTGAATTATCCACATTGTACTGAAGATCAGTTATCTAGAATTGCTACCCGTGACTAGAAGTTGTACTTTTAAGTTTTTATTTTGTGAGACTGCCGGGCTTTGCAGAAACCTCGGAATTCATTGCAGAGACTGCCCCTCAAAAACTTGTGCGCCTGTTTGGCAGATGTAAATCACTGACTAATCATGAAAGAGCAGTTAGTCCGCGACATAATCAAGACAGCGAGGCTGCACGATTATTGTGTCAGCACGCCGTCTGTTGAGTTAACAAATAAAAAATTTGACACGGTAAAATGTGACTACAAACCTCTATGATTACAAATCTTAGGTTGTCATTTTAAAAGGCTTGAATGATATGGTTCTGGCACGTGTTTTGAAGCTGTGAAGAAGTTATCAGAAGCAGTGTTTCTTTGAAGTAAAATTGAGTTGTAAGTTGGCGCTTGTCTCTTGTCCCGTTGTTCTGCGCTGTTCCGTCACATATCAGTAACCAGCACGCCCAAGCTGCTGTCCTGGCTTTTCTCTGATCTGCCGCATATTCTTTTTGTGCCATGTCTCTGCAGACTTTTTCTGGCATTTTTTGAAGCTTAAAGGCTGCCTTGGTGATGAGATGCTAAAACGCCACGAGCGCCTACCTCGTTACTTGGCTCAAAAGTGCTCGGACTTACGCCGCTAATCGAGTAAGTGAGCAGACAATTTTCTTTCATCATCATCATTAGTCTTATTACATCCACTGCAGGGCAAAGAGCTCTCCCATATCTCCGTTAACCTTGTCGTCTGCCAGCTGTCGTGTGCCCACCTCACTTTCTGCCGCACCCTGCTACACTTGCCTTCTCTTGGAATCCATTCCATTAATCTTAAGAACCATCTGTTATCTTGCCTTCACCCATTTCGTCCTCTTGATTTTAACTAGGACATCATTAAACGGAAGCTGAAATGGGTTTCGAATCGCACGAAACGCTGTGGTTGGGAAGAAAGGAACTTGAAAATCATGTGTGTAGATTTTTTCCCGATTCTATCCGCAAAGGGAGCTGCAATCGCTTCTCAAAACCCGCCAGTGGCACGCCCTCGTCGCTTCCGGAAGCGCGGGGTGGGGGGGCGGGTACGGCAGAGAAGGCGAACTGGCGGAAGTGACGCTATTCACGGAGAGTCAGCCGGCTGTCCGGCTGCGCTTGCTTCGCTGCGGCCCGCGGTTTGGCGAACCACAGACTACCGTAATCTTCTGCCAGTGCCGTTTACTTTCTCTCGTTCGGGCTTTCCATGTAATGCTTGAAGCCTGTGTATTAACCAGTTTTGACATGGTACTTCTTTCGAACAGCGCTCAGCACACATCGTGGTAGAATCCGTCGGTTCTCCCCAAGCCTCCTTCACGTTAACCTGACAATCTAGTGGTACGCAGCATGCCGAAACTGCCTGCACAAAATATGTGCATCAATATTTCTCTTTTTGTTATATTAATTTCTTACCTGTATGTAAACTCATTGCCTTTTCCAGCTGGTTCACATCCATGTTGAGCTAAGGCCACTTCCAGCATTGTCTTTCAGGCACACAGTCTTGAACTCTTTTGAGCTCATTACGCACTGTGTGCCTTTTGGCTTTTTCCTGATTGCTTGCACTTGATGGCAGCACAAGCAATTCTCTTAATCCTTCAACAGTGCACAGCACATGCAGCTGCACCTAACTGAACAATAAAAACCGATTATTTAAGCCTAGCATACTTGAGCAAAGCAAACATTTGCATTCATGAGCGCTTGGTAATGGCTGACGATTGAATATGGCACCAGAATTCATGCAAATTTTTCCTTGAGCCAGAACGGCAAAGTTGTCGAGCCGCGGTACGCATATATCTGTCACAAGCAATCGTGCCGGTTATCTCGATACGCAACAGCAGCAACTATATCTCGCAGCACACCAGTTTTGATTAGTAGCACTGCGAGCTCCGAAACGCAGCCATATTTATTGTTCAAAAGCGAATTCAGCATGCAAAAAAAGAAAAATGTACGGGGGTAAGTGCAGAAGTTTCATGGTTGAACAGTAGCCCGAAAATGCGACAGAAGGAAAGCGCACAAGGGAGCTTCCTCCTGGTCGCCTCTTCTCTTCGCGCTGCAGTACAGCCGTACACCCACTCCAACTCGTCTAGTTTGGCATTTATTTGTAGTTCTAAAAGGCCTTCGGGAGTAATTAGGCAAGTAACTATAAATAAATGAAGAAACAAATGCTTTACCTCGCATGACTCGTGTAAGCTTGTCGGTGATCTGAATTAGATCATGTTTACGGGCGTTACAAGAAGTTCGTGGCCAGGCTTTTATGCAGCAGTGGTACACCGAAACGTTTCGACGCAATTTGCTTTTTTTTTATTGCCGCTTCACCTACATAAAAGATATGCACGCGCATGCACCTACGCAAAGAATTCGTATCAGTCAAGATTTGGTTTTCGTGTTACCCTGGTAGGACGTGAAAGGCCCATACTGGGTTAACGAAATTTCCGGCTTGCATACACCGTTATGTGGTCGCTTCTCTATTTCTTAGCTTTTTATCAGGCGGTGGCACCAGTTTTCTGTTTAGTCTGTAGTTCTCAACGATTTCGGAATAGGTTTGTGCATGCTCGTCCATGTTGCAGTCCGGCGGTTCCACAGTTACCTGGAAGCAGAGAATATGGGAGTGTGCCGACTACCCCTGAGTCGGCGAAGATATTGATAGCAGAGAAAGCAGGGAAGCCCTGCTGCGCAGTGAAGAACCCGCTCGGCAGAATCAAGCCAATCCGCCTGGCGGCTGATGCCGTGAAGAGAAAATATTTGTCAGCCTTTAGTTACAGAGGTTCCAGCCCGCGCCCTCCAGGCCTGCATGCCGGGGCGGTGAGTAGTAAGGGGTCTCTATTTCTCGTGGAAATAAAAGCTGTCATCCACCCATCCATCCAGTCGAGATTTCCAACACGTGAAAACGTCGCGACTTGACTTTCACTGCAGGCGCACTCCGCGGCGTCGTTGGTTCCACCGTTTTCTGAAGCTGCTGATGGCTTGAACATGTATGACGAAAGTACTAACTGTTCAACACTGCTTGAATTAGGCGTAATTTCCACAACGTAGTTCCTAAAAGCTAGGTGAAGCAAGGCGCTGCGCAGCAACGCCGTCAGTGCCGGCTGGAGATCCCCGTGGATGACGTCACGAGGGTCCAGGTTCATCACGGGCAAGAGCAGCGTTCGCTCGGCGCCCTGAGGCGGTGGGGCGCGTTTTCTTCTAAAAAACAACTTTTTTCATTTATTTCCGCTCTTTTTCAATGAGAAATTGTTTTGCTGTGGACCAAAAGCTATAAAATGATGTTGAGAAGTCATTTTTTCGAAAAGTGCTTCATCTTCCCTTTAACCCGCTTTGGTTCTCTGACCCACTCTGCCCTCTTTCTGTTTGAATGCTACACCTATCATGTTCCTTTTCATAGCTTGCTGCGTGGTCCTCAATTTTATTAGGTTGAACTCTGTTATCCTCAGCATTTCTGCCCCATAGGTGAGTACCGGTAAGATACAGCTGAACCCATTTATAATGCCCGTAGATATAACAAATGCTCGCTTATTACGAACGGATGCATTGCTACCGTCAAATTACGCATAAAGTCCATAGCGATTCGTCGTGGATACATCGAACAATTTTGGCCGCACCACTCTTATTATAGTAAATGGGAAGGCATCGACACGTCTAGAAGTTGAAGAGGTCATGCTTCCAGCAAGCACAGAGATCAAGGAGCGTTTTTCACCCTTCTGGACACTGCCCTGGAAAGAGAGGGGCATCATCGAAAGCAGATATAATGACCTTGGCCGTAGATCAACTAGCAGCAGCAATTTGAGAATTTTGAAAGCCAGGCTGTCCAAGTAGTATGCATCGCCGGCGCAGTCGGCTCCATCTTTTTGTGCTGCTACCGCATGCAGGCAGCATAATACAGCGGACAGTGCAGCTGATGCACTCTGCCATGAGCGCTGTTCTACTATTTTCCTGGGCATGAGCCAAGGAAGAACAGATGATGTTCGAAACACTACATTTTGTAAAGCAAAGCTGCCAGATGTTTCCTCGGATGGCGATGTTCCTACGCACCACGAAATCGCATAGGCGCATGCTCTGACTAAGACATTGAACACCAAGTGCGAGCACTCGCCTACTGCCAGGAATCTATTTATGTGGCTGACCTGCCACCAGCTGCCATGGACACTTCAACCTTCAGTTAAATCCCAACTGTAATTTTGATAGTTGGCAGCAAGGGTTTTGTCAAGGGTTTAGTGATACCTTAGAAACCTGGAAGGAGCCATGACACAAGTAGGCACGCATAAAGCAGAATTATGCGAAATAAGTGCCACTTTGGTTTCCTTAGTATTTTTGGCTGTTATACGGAGAGTCCACTTAACTACGAGCGTCGGATGTAACGAACGGAATTTGTGTGATGTCAGGTTCGTTATAAGGGGCTCTACTACAACTGCTTTATAATTTTCTCTTAAGAGATATTGGTAAACTGCCATTCCATTCATGATCTGTGAGAACCTTCCAAATGCGCTCCACCCCATTCTTAATATAGTTATTTCGCTCTTGTGAATCAGATCTGCGGTCACTACCTGCTCTAAGTATTCCTTTACCACTTCCAGCACCTCGCTGCTAATTGTAAAGTGCATTTCCGTTCCGAGACAGTTGAGCATTACTTCGTCTAGTTTTCTGCATATTAATTTTTAGACCCACTGTTCGAATCTGATTGTCTAACTCATTGATCATGCTTTGCAGTTCGTCTCCTGAGTGACTGATCTGAGGGTTCAGCTCTCTTTTGTTAACGGTAAACTTCGAACGCAATCTTTCACTGCAGGAAGCCAGACTTACAGGGTAACACAGTGGGCCAGTGTGATGCATATCATTTTGCTTCGAAAACTACAGTTTTCTTCTGCATCTGGTTTTGTGGTGGTCCATTTATTGTGCCTTTTGCATCCAATTTTAGAATGTGTGTGAAAAATATGGTGTTGGGCATGAATACGAGCTTTCTTGCTTATTTTTTTCTCAGGTCTGCCTGGAGGGAGGCGATTGTCTGTTGAACCACATCGTGCACCTTAGGACAGCATCGAGAAAGGCATTTTTCGGCCAATAAATATGGTTGTGCTCAAGTAAGGTGTTTTCGTATCTGTTCTGGAGTGCACATACAGAGCCGACCAGTCAGCTGCTCAATAACTGGGCAATGACTGAAGTACAGTAAAAACTCTTCAATTCGAAGTCGTTGGGACCACGCATATTATTAGAATTACCTGACCACAGCAAAAATATGGAGACGGGCGAAAAATTCTGTTGCGGGAATGCGCTACCGCAATACTGGGCGAACTTTGTGTTTACCACTGCTGCATTTTGTTTTGTAGCTCCCCGCGGGATGGCATGGCACGCACGTGCAACTCAAAGCAACAAATGTGTAATGATGCCATCACAAAGACAGCAATCTGAAGCCAATTGAAATAAAAAGTGAAAAATGAATGTGGAATAACTCAATTATTCCAAGGTATACAAAGTGAAAGCTGTCAGCTTTCACTGTGTTCATTGGCCTTGCCATTGACAGTGTTCCAGACGCTGATGACTTTTGAGAAAAGGAAGGGCACATAACTGGCTCCCTGGGTCAGTGGACACCTCAGTCGTGCTTTGAGGTTCATGGCGGTGGTGATAGATGTGGGCTGCATGCATTAGCGCTTACAACCTTGTGGCAAACACGCAGCACTGCAGCAATAGGCAGCAGTGTTCATTGGGTGACCAACCGCTCACGATCAACTATAAAATGCTACCTGTAGGGTGGGCGCGTTGCCTACCCAGTGTATGGAACGCACTCTTTACAGATTCCAAGCTGTGTCTGCTTGGCTAGATCACGTGGTCAGGCAACAGCCGCTCCGCAGCTGTGGAGCCCCGGCACAGCGATGGAAGACTGCTTGGCTGCGCGGCGAAGTCACGTGATGCGTAGCTGTGGTAGCGCCACAGCAAGGACGTTCAAGGTCAAACTGCAGCCCATGGCAAATTCAGCGGTGTGAGGCCAGTAAAGCTTTCGCTTTAAAAGCAACATTCCACCCTGCCTAAACACACACGTGCTGCCCGAACAGGAAACTGAACTGTAAACGCTCGAAGTTTCGGCTTCTGGTGCGACGTACGCCTTGGACACCTAGATAGTATAGGAATCAAGTTTGCCCTCGCACTTCCGCTTGTCCGACGAAGTGACCGCCAGCAAGAAAGAGCTGAATAAACTGAGCAATTCGAATTTTCTTCAGCGGAAGCGATTAGTGTGCGAATTGACAAAGTTTGACTCATTTGGAGCAAGCCCATGTTTCCTGCCGGGAACAGGTTTCGGCATGGGGTGCATATACCACCTGGCGCTTGTCCAAAACTACCTAAGGCGCAAAGAGGCCGGCGCTACTGTTTGGTCGACCTATCGCTCTACGGAACACTACTCACAAAAGCGGCGCTGCCAGCATTGTGCGCAGTTAACCATCGCTAGACATGCACTGACACTGCTAGGGCCGGATGCTTCAATGCCAGCACCTTCTTTAGATGCTGCCTTGATCGCGGCCAGGTTGGAGAGGAGCACATGCACCGCTCCTATCAGTCTGGCCATGCCTTGATAAATTAATAGCCGATAGCATGTAACTTTAAAACTACTATCCATGCCTGTTTTGCAGTGAAGATCGTCTTCTCTGCAGGCGTGCGCTCCGGCGGTCTACAAGCTGTATGAGATCGGTTTTTGTGCTGAGATGTACTGGGACTTGGGTGCTTTGCATATAGAGCATCGACGTTGCTAATAGGCATCGCCCTACATTGCCACCTCATGGCTCCAAGGGGCCATCGCTTCTTTGGTTTGCAGCGAAATCTGGATCAGACATCCTCGCATGGCATTTCAGGTCTTCGAATTAACTGAGCTGCTGCACGCTGCAGCATTGTAAAATTTATATCAGAAATTGCGGGACTGCAGAAATCCTAATTATCCAGGATTTCGAATTACCAGAGTTCGAATTATCAGGGTTTTACTGTATATTCACTCATTAAGCCACGACAAGAATGCGACACAACAGAAGACAGGACAACACAATTACGGCAGGGTACAGACAACACGAATACGACACAACACAAGACAGGACAACACAATTACAACACAAGACAGACAACAGGAATACGACACAACAGAAGACAGGCCAACACATATAAGACAAGACAGACAACACAATTATGACACAAGACAGACAATAGACATACGACATGCCAAAAATACGACAAGACAAGTTCTTTGTTGTGTTCTTGTTGTATTTTTCGACTGGGCTTGCTTGTGAAACAGGCTTCAAAATAGGTTTCGTTCTGTGGCAGCAGGATTCGCTAGTATTTGCGCAAGCATGTGATATAAGCTTCAAAAGATGTTTCGCTCCGCGGCAGCAGGATTCGCTAGTATTTGGGCTTGCTTGTGAAACAGGCTTCAATATCGATTTCGCTCCGTGGCAGCAGATTAATTCTAGCGTTCGTGCTTGCTTGTGAAACAGGCTTCAAAAGAGGATTCGCTCCGTGGCAGCAGGATTCGCTAGCTTTTGTGCTTGCTTCTGAAGCAGGATTCAAAAGAGGTTTTGCTCCGTGGCAGCAGGATTGGCTAACGTTTGTGCTTCCTTGTGAAACAGGCTCCAAGAGAGGTTTTGATACATGGCAGAGAGATTCGCTAGCGTTTGTGCTTGCTTGTGAAACAGGTTTCAAAAGAGGTTTCGATCCGTGGCAGCAGGATTCACTAGCTCTTGTATTTGCGTGTGAAACAGGCTTCAAAACAGGTTTCGCTCCGCGGCAGCAGGATTCCCTAGTATTTGGGCTTGCTTGTGAAACAGGCTTCAATATAGGCTTCGCTCCGTGGCAGCAGGATTCGCTAGCTTTTGTGCTTGCTTGTCAAACAGGCTTCAAAAGATGTTTCGCTCCGTGGCAGCAGGATAAGATAGCGTTTGTGCTTGCTTGTGAAACATATTTTAAAAGAGCTTTCGCTCCGTGGCAGCAGGATTCGCTAGCCCTTGTGTTTGCGTGTTAAGCATGCTTCAAAAGAGGTTTCGCTCCGTGGGATCAGGATTCACTATCGTTTGTGCTTGCTTGAGAAACAGGCTTCAAAAGATGTTTCGCTCCGCGGCAGCAGTATACGCTTGCGTTTGTACTTGCTTGTGAAACAGGCTTCAAAAGAGGTTTCGCTCCGTGGCAGAGAGATTTGGTAACATTTGTGCTTGCGTGTGAAAGAGGATTCAAAAGATTTTTCGCTCCGTGGCAGCTGGATTTACTAGTGTTTGTGCTTGCTTCTGAAGCAGGCTTCAAAAGAGGTTTTGCTCCGTGGCAGCAGGATTGGCTAACGTTTGTGCTTGCGTGTGAAACAGGCTTCAAGAGAGGCTTCGCTCCATGGCAGAGAGATTCGCTAGCGTTTGTGCTTGCTTGTGAAACAGGCTTCAAAATAGGTTTCGTTCTGTGGCAGCAGGATTCGCTAGACCTTGTATTTGCGTGAAACAGGCTTCAAAAGAGGTTGCGCTCCGTGGGTTCAGGATTCGCTAGCGTTTGTGCTTGTTTTTGAATCAGGCTTCAAAAGATGTTTCGCTCCGCGGCAGCAGGATTTGCTAGTATTTGCGCAAGCATGTGATATAGGCTTCAAAAGATGTTTTGCTCCGCGGCAGCAGGATTCGCTAGTATTTGGGTTTGCATGTGAAACAGGCTTCAATATCGGTTTCGCTCCGTGGCAGCAGGATAATTCTAGCGTTTGTGCTTGCTTGTGAAACAGGCTTCAAAAGAGGATTCGCTCCGTGGCAGCAGGATTCGCTAGCGTGTGCGCTTGCTTGTGAAACTGGCTTCAAAAGAGGTGTTGCTCCGTGGCAGCAGGATTCGCTACCGTTTGTGCTTCCTTGTGAAACAGGCTCCAAGAGAGGTTTTGATACATGGCAGAGAGATTCGCTAGCGTTTGTGCTTGCTTGTGAAACAGGCTTCAAAACAGGTTCCGCTCCGCGGCAGCACGATTCGCTAGTATTTGGGCTTGCTTGTGAAACAGGCTTCAGTATATGCTTCGCTCCGTGGCAGCAGGATTCGCTAGCGTTTGTGCTTGCTTGTGAAACAGGCTTCAAAAGATGTTTCGCTCCGCGGCAGCAGGATTCGTAGTATTTGGGCTTGCTTGTGAAAGAGGCTTCAATATAGCTTTCGCTCCGTGCCAGCAGGATTCGCTAGCGTTTTTGCTTGCTTGACAAATAGGCTTCAAAAACAATTCGCTCCGTGGCAGCAGGATTCCCTAGCGCATGTGCTTGCTTATGAAACAGGCTTAAAAAGAGGTTTCGCTCTGTGGCAGCAGGATTTGCAAGCGTTTGTGCGTGCTTGTGATATAGGCTTCAAAAAAAGATTCGCTAGCATTCGTGCTTGCTTGTCAAACAGCCTTCAAAAGAGGATTCGCTCCGTGGCAACAGGATTCGCTAGCGCTTGTGTTTCCGTGTGATGCAGGCTTCAGAAGAGGTTTCGCTCCGCGGGTTCAGGATTTGCAAGCGCATGTGCTAGCTTGTGAAACAGGCATAAAAAGAGGTTTCGCTCCGTGGCACCAGGATTTGCAAGCGTTTCAGCGTGATTGTGATATAGGCTTCAAAAAAGGTTTCGCTTCGTTTGATCAGGATTCGCTAGCGTTTGTGCTGCTTGTGAAACAGGCTTCAAAAGATGTTTCGCTCCGTGGCAGCAGGATTCGCTAGCCCTTGTGTTTGCGTGTTAAGCATGCTTCAAAAGAGGTTTCGCTCCGTGGGATCAGGATTCACTATCGTTTGTGCTTGCTTGAGAAACAGGCTTCAAAAGATGTTTCGCTCCGCGGCAGCAGTATTCGCTTGCGTTTGTACTTGCTTGTGAAACAGGCTTCAAAAGAGGTTTCGCTCCGTGGCAGAGAGATTTGGTAACATTTGTGCTTGCGTGTGAAAGAGGCTTCAAAAGATTTTTCGCTCTGTGGCAGCAGGATTTACTAGTGTTTGTGCTTGCTTCTGAAGCAGGCTTCAAAAGAGGTTTTGCTCCGTGGCAGCAGGATTGGCTAACGTTTGTGCTTGCGTGTGAAACAGGCTTCAAAAGAGGTTTCGCTCCGTGGCAGAGAGATTTGGTAACATTTGTGCTTGCGTGTGAAAGAGGCTTCAAAAGATTTTTCGCTCTGTGGCAGCAGGATTTACTAGTGTTTGTGCTTGCTTCTGAAGCAGGCTTCAAAAGAGGTTTTGCTCCGTGGCAGCAGGATTGGCTAACGTTTGTGCTTGCGTGTGAAACAGGCTTCAAGAGAGGCTTCGCTCCATGGCAGAGAGATTCGCTAGCGTTTGTGCTTGCTTGTGAAACAGGCTTCAAAATAGGTTTCGTTCTGTGGCAGCAGGATTCGCTAGACCTTGTATTTGCGTGTGAAACAGGTTTCAAAAGACGTTGCGCTCCGTGGGTTCAGGATTCGCTAGCGTTTGTGCTTGCTTTTGAAACAGGCTTCAAAAGATGTTTCGCTCCGCGGCAGCAGGATTCGCTAGTATTTGCGCAAGCATGTGATATAGGCTTCAAAAGATGTTTCGCTCCGGGGCAGCAGGATTCGCTAGTATTTGGGCTTGCTTGTGAAACAGGCTTCAATATCGGTTTCGCTCCGTGGCAGCAGGATAATTCTAGCGTTTGTGCTTGCTTGTGAAACAGGCTTCAAAAGAGGATTCGCTCCATGGCAGCAGGATTCGCTAGCGTTTGTGCTTGCTTCTGAAGCAGGCTTCAAAAGAGGTTTCGCTCCGTGGAAGCAGGATTCGCTAGCGTGTGCGCTTGCTTGTGAAACTGGCTTCAAAAGAGGTGTTGCTCCTTGGCAGCAGGATTCGCTAGCGTTTGTGCTTGCTTCTGAAGCAGGATTCAAAAGAGGTTTTGCTCCGTGGCAGCAGGATTGGCTAACGTTTGTGCTCCCTTGTGAAACAGGCTCCAAGAGAGGTTTTGATACATGGCAGAGAGATTCGCTAGCGTTTGTGCTTGCTTGTGAAACCGGCTTCAAAGCAGGTTCCGCTCCGCGGCAGCACGATTCGCTAGTATTTGGGCTTGCTTGTGAAACAGGCTTCAATATATGCTTCGCTCCGTGGCAGCAGGATTCGCTAGCGTTTGTGCTTGCTTATTAAGCAGGCTTCAAAAAATGTTTCGCTCCGTGGCAGCCGGATTCGCAAGTATTTGGGCTTGTTTGTGAAACAAGATTCAATATAGGTTTCGCTCCTTGGCAGCAGGATTCGTAGCTTTCGTGCTTGCTTGTGAAACAGGCTTCAAAAGAGGTTTCGCTCCGTGGCAGCAGGATGCGATAGCGTTTGTACTTGCTTGTCAAACAGACTTCAAAAAAGGTTTCCCTACGTGGCAGCAGGATTCGCTAGCGTTTTTGCTCGCTTGTAAAATAGGCTTCAAAAGATGTTTCACTCCGCGGCAGCAGGATTTGCTAGTATTTGGGCTTGCTTGAGAAACAAGCTTCAATATATGTTTCGCTCTGTGGCAGCAGGATTCGTAGCTTTCGAGCTTGCTAGTGAAACAGGCTTCAAAAGACGTTTCGCTCCGTGGCAGCAGGATACGATAGCGTTTGTACTTGCTTGTCAAACAGACTTCAAAAGAGGTTTCGCTACGTGGCAGCAGGATTCGCTAGCGTTTTTGCTCGCTTGTAAAATAGGCTTCAAAAGACAATTCGCTCCGTAGCAGCAGGATTCGCTAGTTTTTGTGCGTGCTTGTGAAACAGGCTTCAAAAGAGGTTTCGCTCCGTGGCAGCAGGATGCGATAGCGTTTGTACTTGCTTGTCAAACAGACTTCAAAAAAGGTTTCCCTACGTGGCAGCAGGATTCGCTAGCGTTTTTGCTCGCTTGTAAAATAGGCTTCAAAAGATGTTTCACTCCGCGGCAGCAGGATTTGCTAGTATTTGGGCTTGCTTGAGAAACAAGCTTCAATATATGTTTCGCTCTGTGGCAGCAGGATTCGTAGCTTTCGAGCTTGCTAGTGAAACAGGCTTCAAAAGACGTTTCGCTCCGTGGCAGCAGGATACGATAGCGTTTGTACTTGCTTGTCAAACAGACTTCAAAAGAGGTTTCGCTACGTGGCAGCAGGATTCGCTAGCGTTTTTGCTCGCTTGTAAAATAGGCTTCAAAAGACAATTCGCTCCGTAGCAGCAGGATTCGCTAGTTTTTGTGCGTGCTTGTTAAACAGGTTCCAAAAGAGGTTTCGCTCCGTGGCAGCAGGATTCCCTAGCGTTTGTGCTTGCTACTGAAACAGCCTTCAAAAGAGGTTTCGCTCCGTGGCAGCGCGACTCGCTAGCATTTGTGCATGGTTGTGAAACAGGCTTCAAAAGAAGTTTCGCTCCATGGCAGCAGGATTCGCTAGCGTTTTTGCTCGCTTGTAAAATAGGCTTCAAAAGACAATTCGCTCCGTAGCAGCAGGATTCGCTAGCGCATGTGCTTGCTTGTGAAACAGGCTTCAAAAGAGGTTTCGCTCCGTAGCAGCAGGATTCGCTAGCGTTTGTGCGTGCTTCTGAAGCAGGCTTCAAAAGAGGTTTTGCTCCGTGGCAGCAGGATTGGCTAACGTTTGTGCTTGCTTGTGAAACAGGCTTCAAAAGAGGTTTCGCTCCGTGGGATCAGGATTCGCTAGCTTTTGTGCTTGATTGTGGAACAGGCTTCAAAAGTAGTTTTCCTCCGTGGCAGCAGGATTCGCTAGTTTTTGTGCGTGCTTGTTAAACAGGTTCCAAAAGAGGTTTCGCTCCGTGGCAGCAGGATACGATAGCGTTTGTTCTTGCTTGTCAAACAGACTTCAAAAGAGGTTTCGCACCGTGGCAGCAGGATTCGCTAGCGTTTTTGCTTGCTTGACAAATAGGCTTTAAAAACGATTCGCTCCGTGGCAGCAGGATTCCCTAGCGCATGTGCTTGCTTATGAAACAGGCTTAAAAAGAGGTTTCGCTCTGTGGCAGCAGAATTCGCTAGCCCTTGTGTTTGCGTGTTAAGCATGCTTCAAAAGAGGTTTCGCTCCGTGGGATCAGGATTCACTATCGTTTGTGCTTGCTTGAGAAACAGGCTTCAAAAGATGTTTCGCTCCGCGGCAGCAGTATTCGCTTGCGTTTGTACTTGCTTTTTAAACAGGCTTCAAAAGAGGTTTCGCTCCGTGGCAGAGAGATTTGGTAACATTTGTGTTTGCGTGTGAAAGAGGCTTCAAAAGATTTTTCGCTCTGTGGCAGCAGGATTTACTAGTGTTTGTGCTTGCTTCTGAAGCAGGCTTCAAAAGAGGTTTTGCTCCGTGGCAGCAGGATTGGCTAACGTTTGTGCTTGCGTGTGAAACAGGCTTCAAGAGAGGCTTCGCTCCATGGCAGAGAGATTCGCTAGCGTTTGTGCTTGCTTGTGAAACAGGCTTCAAAATAGGTTTCGTTCTGTGGCAGCAGGATTCGCTAGACCTTGTATTTGCGTGTGAAACAGGTTTCAAAGAGGTTGCGCTCCGTGGGTTCAGGATTCGCTAGCGTTTGTGCTTGCTTTTGAAACAGGCTTCAAAAGATGTTTCGCTCCGCGGCAGCAGGATTCGCTAGTATTTGCGCAAGCATGTGATATAGGCTTCAAAAGATGTTTCGCTCCGGGGCAGCAGGATTCGCTAGTATTTGGGCTTGCTTGTGAAACAGGCTTCAAGATCGGTTTCGCTTCGTGGCAGCAGGATAATTCTAGCGTTTGTGCTTGCTTGTGAAACAAGCTTCAAAAGAGGTTTCGCTCCGTGGCAGCAGGATTCGCTAGCGTGTGCGCTTGCTTGTGAAACTGGCTTCAAAAGAGGTGTTGCTCCTTGGCAGCAGGATTCGCTGGCGTTTGTGCTTGCTTCTGAAGCAGGATTCAAAAGAGGTTTTGCTCCGTGGCAGCAGGATTGGCTAACGTTTGTGCTTCCTTGTGAAACAGGCTCCAAGAGAGGTTTTGATACATGGCAGAGAGATTCGCTAGCCTTTGTGCTTGCTTGTAAAACAGGCTTCAAAGCAGGTTCCGCTCCGCGGCAGCACGATTCGCTAGTATTTGGGCTTGCTTGTGAAACAGGCTTCAATATATGCTTCGCTCCGTGGCAGCAGGATTCGCTAGCGTTTGTGCTTGCTTATTAAGCAGACTTCAAAAAATGTTTCGCTCCGTGGCAGCCGGATTCGCAAGTATTTGGGCTTGTTTGTGAAACAAGCTTCAATATATGTTTTGCTCTGTGGCAGCAGGATTCGTAGCTTTCGAGCTTGCTAGTGAAACAGGCTTCAAAATACGTTTCGCTCCGTGGCAGCAGGATACGATAGCGTTTGTACTTGCTTGTCAAACAGACTTCAAAAGAGGTTTCGCTACGTGGCAGCAGGATTCGCTAGCGTTTTTGCTCGCTTGTAAAATAGGCTTCAAAAGACAATTCGCTCCGTAGCAGCAGAATTCGCTAGTTTTTGTGCGTGCTTGTTAAACAGGTTCCAAAAGAGGTTTCGCTCCGTGGCAGCAGGATTCCCTAGCGTTTGTGCTTGCTACTGAAACAGCCTTCAAAAAAGGCTTCGCTCCGTGGCAGCGCGACTCGCTAGCATTTGTGCATGGTTGTGAAACAGGCTTCAAAAGAAGTTTCGCTCCATGGCAGGAGGATTCGCTAGCGTTTGTGCTTGCTTGTGAAACAGGCTTCAATATAGGTTTCGCTTCGTGGCAGTAGGATACGCTAGCGTTTGTACTTGCTTGTGAAACAGGCTTCAAAAGAGGATACGCTCCGTGGCAGCAGGATTCGCTAGCGCTTGTGTTTGCGTGTTAAACAGGCTTCAAAAGATGTTTCGCTCCATGGCAGCAGGATACGATAGCGTTTGTACTTGCTTGTGAAACATATTTCAAAAGAGGTTTCCCTCCGTGGCAGCAGGATTCTCTAGCCGTTGTCTGTGCGTGTGAAACATGCTTCAAAAGAGGTTTCGCTCCGTGGGATCCATATTCGATAGCGTTTGTGCTTGCTTGTGAAACAGGCTTCAAAAGATGTTTCGCTCCATGGCAGCAGGATTCGCTAGTATTTGTTCTTGCTTGGGAAACAGGCTTTAATATAGGTTTCGCTCCATAGCAGCAGGATTCGCTAGATTTTGTGCTTGCTTGTGAAACAGGCTTCAAAAGATGTTTCGCTCCGTGGCAGCAGGATATGCTAGCGTTTGTACTTACTTGTGAAACAGGCTTCAAAAGCGGTTTCGCTTCGTGGCAGCAGGATTTGCTAGCGTTTGCGCTTGCTTGTGAAACTGGCTTCAAAAGAGGTTTCGCTCCGTGGCAGCAGGATTCGCTAGCGTTTGTGCTTGCTTCTATAGCAGGATTCAAAAAAGGTTTCGCTCCGTGGCAGCAGGATTGGCTAACGTTTGTGCTTGCTTTTGAAACAGGCTCCAAGAGAGGTTTTGATACATGGCAGAGAGATTCGCTAGCGTTTGTGCTTGCTTGTGAAACAGGCTTCAAAAGAGGTTTCGATCCGTGGCAGCAAGATTCGCTAGCCCTTGTACTTGCGTGTGAAACAGGCTTGAAAAGAGGTTTCGCTCCGTGCAGCAGGATTCGCTAGCTTTTGGGCTTGCTTGTGAAACAGGCTTCAAAAGATGTTTCGCTCCGTGGCAGCACGATACGATAGCGTTTGTACTTGCTTGTGAAACATATTTCTAAAGAGGTTTCGCTACGTGGCAGCAGGATTCGCTAGCGTTTTTGCTCGCTTGTGAAACAGGCTTCAAAAGAGGTTTCGCTCCGTAGCAGCAGGATTCGCTAGCGTTTGTGCTTGCTTCTGAAGCAGGCTTCAAAAGAGGTTTTGCTCCGTGGCAGCAGGATTGGCTAACGTTTGTGCTTGCTTGTGGAACAGGCTTCAAGAGAGGTTTCGCTCCATGGCAGAGAGATTCGCTAGCATTTGTGCTTGCTTCTGAAGCAGGCTTCAAAAGAGGTTTCGCTCCGTGGGATCAAGATTCGCTAGCTTTTGTGCTTGATTGTGGAACAGGCTTCAAAAGAAGTTTTCCTCCGTGGCAGCAGGATTCGCTAGTTTTTGTGCGTGCTTGTTAAACAGGTTCCAAAAGAGGTTTCGCTCCGTGGCAGCAGGATTCCCTAGCGTCTGTGCTTGCTTGTGAATCTGGCTTCAAAAGAGGTGTTGCTCCGTGGCAGCAGGATTCGCCAGCGTTTGTGCTTGCTTCTGAAGCAGGATTCAAAAGAGGTTTTGCTCCGTGGCAGCAGGACTGGCTAACGTTTGTGCTTCCTTGTGAAACAGGCTCCAAGAGAGGTTTTGATACATGGCACAGAGATTCGCTAGCGTTTGTGCTTGCTTGTGAAACAGGCTTCAAAACAGGTTCCGCTCCGCGGCAGCACGATTCGCTAGTATTTGGGCTTTCTTGTGAAACAGGCTTCAATATATGCTTCGCTCCGTGGCAGCAGGATTCGCTAGCGTGTGCGCTTCCTTGTGAAACTGGCTTCAAAAGAGGTGTTGCTCCGTGGCAGCAGGATTCCCTAGCGTTTGTGCTTGCTTCTGAAGCAGGATTCAAAAGAGGGTTTGCTCCGTGGCAGCAGGATTGGCTAACGTTTGTGCTTCCTTGTGAAACAGGCTCCAAGAGAGGTTTTGATACATGGCACAGAGATTCGCTAGCGTTTGTGCTTGCTTGTGAAACAGGCTTCAAAATAGGTTTCGTTCTGTGGCAGCAGGATTCGCTAGTATTTGCGCAAGCATGTGATATAGGCTTCAAAAGATGTTTCGCTCCGCGGCAGCAAGATTCGCTAGTATTTGGGCTTGCTTGTGAAACAGGCTTCAATATCGGTTTCGCTCCGTGGCAGCAGAATAATTCTAGCGTTTGTGCTTGCTTGTGAAACAGGCTTCAAAAGAGGATTCGCTCCGTGGCAGCAGGATTCGCTAGCTTTTGTGCTTGCTTCTGAAGCAGGATTCAAAAGATGTTTTGCTCCGTGGCAGCAGGATTGGCTAACGTTTGTGCTTCCTTGTGAAACAGGCTTCAAGAGAGGTTTTGATACATGGCAGAGAGATTCGCTAGCGTTTGTGCTTGCTTGTGAAACAGGATTCAAAAGAGGTTTCGATCTGTGGCAGCAGGACTCTCTAGCCCTTGTATTTGCGTGTGAAACAGGCTTCAAAAGAGGTTTCGCTCCGCGGCAGCAGGATTCCCTAGTATTTGGGCTTGCTTGTGAAACAGGCTTCAATATAGGCTGCGCTCCGTGGCAGCAGGATTCGCTAGCTTTTGTGCTTTCCTGTCAAACAGGCTTCAAAAGATGTTTCGCTCCGTGGCAGCAGGATAAGATAGCGTTTGTGCTTGCTTGTGAAACATATTTTAAAAGAGGATTCGCTCCGTGGCAGCAGGATTCGCTAGCCCTTGTGTTTGCGTGTTAAGCATGCTTCAAAAGAGGTTTCGCTCCGTGGGATCAGGATTCACTATTGTTTGTGCTTGCTTGAGAAACAGGCTTCAAAAGATTTTTCACTCCGCGGCAGCAGTATACACTTGCGTTTGTACTTGCTTGTGAAACAGGCTTCAAAAGAGGTTTAGCTCCGTCGCAGAGAGATTTGGTAACATTTGTGCTTGCGTGTGAAAGAGGTTCAAAAGATTTTTCGCTCCGTGGCAGCAGGATTTACTAGTGTTTGTGCTTGCTTCTGAAGCAGGCTTCAAAAGAGGTTTTGCTCCGTGGCAGCAGGATTGGCTAACGTTTGTGCTTGCGTGTGAAACAGGCTTCAAGAGAGGCTTCGCTCCATTGCAGTGAGATTCGCTAGCGTTTGTGCTTGCTTGTGAAACAGGCTTCAAAATAGGTTTCGTTCTGTGGCAGCAGGATTCGCTAGACCTTGTATTTGCGTGTGAAACAGGCTTCAAAAGAGGTTGCGCTCCGTGGGTTCAGGATTCGCTAGCGTTTGTGCTTTCTTTTGAAACAGGCTTCAAAAGATGTTTCGCTCCGCGGCAGCAGGATTCGCTAGTATTTGCGCAAGCATGTGATATAGGCTTCAAAAGATGTTTCGCTCCGCGGCGGCAGGATTCTCTAGTATTTGGGCTTGCTTGTGAAACAGGCTTCAATATCGGTTTCGCTCCGTGGCAGCAGGATAATTCTAGCGTTTGTGCTTGCTTGTGAAACAGGCTTCAAAAGAGGATTCGCTCCGTGGCAGCAGGATTCGCTAGTGTGTGCGCTTGCTTGTGAAACTGGCTTCAAAAGAGGTGTTGCTCCGTGGCAGCAGGATTCGCTAGCGTTTGTGCTTGCTTCTGAAGCAGGATTCAAAAGAGGTTTTGCTCCGTGGCAGCAGGATTGGCTAACGTTTGTGCTTCCTTGTGAAACAAGCTCCAAGAGAGGTTTTGATACATGGCAGAGAGATTCGCTATCGTTTGAGCTTGCTTGTGAAACAGGCTTCAAAAGAGGATTCCGCTCGGCGGCAGCAGGATTCGCTAGTATTTGGGCTTGCTTGAGAAACAAGCTTCAATATAGGTTTCGCTCCGTGGCAGCAGGATTCGCAGCTTTCGTGCTTGCTAGTGAAACAGGCTTCAAAAGAGGTTTCGCTCCGTGGCAGCAATTTACGATAGCGTTTGTACTTGCTTGTCAAACAGACTTCAAAAGAGGTTTCTATCCATGGCAGCAGGATTCGCTAGCGTTTTTGCTCTCGTTGTAAAATAGGCTTCAAAAGACAATTCGCTCCGTGGCAGCAGGTTTCGCTAGCGCATGTGCTTGCTTGTGAAACAGGCTTCAAAAGAGGTTTCGCTCCGTGGCAGCAGGATTCGTAGCTTTCGTGCGTGCTTGTGAAACAGGCTTAAAAACAGGTTTCGCTCCGTGGCAGCAGGATTTACTAGTGTTTCTGCTTGCTTCTGAAGCAGGCTTCAAAAGAGGTTTTGCTCCGTAGCAGCAGGATTGGCTAACGTTTTTGCTTGCGTGTGAAACAGGCTTCAAGAGAGGCTTCGCTCCATGGCAGAGAGATTCGCTAGCGTTTGTGCTTGCTTGTGAAACAGGCTTCAAAAGAGGTTTCGATCCGTGGCAGCAAGATTCGCTAGCCCTTGTACTTGCTGTGAAACAGGCTTGAAAAGAGGTTTCGCTCCGTGCAGCAGGATTCGCTAGCTTTTGGGCTTGCTTGTGAAACAGGCTTCAAAAGATGTTTCGCTCCGTGGCAGCACGATACGATAGCGTTTGTACTTGCTTGTGAAACATATTTCTAAAGAGGTTTCGCTACGTGGCAGCAGGATTCGCTAGCGTTTTTGCTCGCTTGTGAAACAGGCTTCAAAAGAGGTTTCGCTCCGTAGCAGCAGGATTCGCTAGCGTTTGTGCTTGCTTCTGAAGCAGGCTTCAAAAGAGGTTTTGCTCCGTGGCAGCAGGATTGGCTAACGTTTGTGCTTGCTTGTGGAACAGGCTTCAAGAGAGGTTTCGCTCCATGGCAGAGAGATTCGCTAGCATTTGTGCTTGCTTCTGAAGCAGGCTTCAAAAGAGGTTTCGCTCCGTGGGATCAAGATTCGCTAGCTTTTGTGCTTGATTGTGGAACAGGCTTCAAAAGAAGTTTTCCTCCGTGGCAGCAGGATTCGCTAGTTTTTGTGCGTGCTTGTTAAACAGGTTCCAAAAGAGGTTTCGCTCCGTGGCAGCAGGATTCCCTAGCGTCTGTGCTTGCTTGTGAATCTGGCTTCAAAAGAGGTGTTGCTCCGTGGCAGCAGGATTCGCCAGCGTTTGTGCTTGCTTCTGAAGCAGGATTCAAAAGAGGTTTTGCTCCGTGGCAGCAGGACTGGCTAACGTTTGTGCTTCCTTGTGAAACAGGCTCCAAGAGAGGTTTTGATACATGGCACAGAGATTCGCTAGCGTTTGTGCTTGCTTGTGAAACAGGCTTCAAAACAGGTTCCGCTCCGCGGCAGCACGATTCGCTAGTATTTGGGCTTTCTTGTGAAACAGGCTTCAATATATGCTTCGCTCCGTGGCAGCAGGATTCGCTAGCGTGTGCGCTTCCTTGTGAAACTGGCTTCAAAAGAGGTGTTGCTCCGTGGCAGCAGATTCCCTAGCGTTTGTGCTTGCTTCTGAAGCAGGATTCAAAAGAGGGTTTGCTCCGTGGCAGCAGGGATTGGCTAACGTTTGTGCTTCCTTGTGAAACAGGCTCCAAGAGAGGTTTTGATACATGGCACAGAGATTCGCTAGCGTTTGTGCTTGCTTGTGAAACAGGCTTCAAAATAGGTTTCGTTCTGTGGCAGCAGGATTCGCTAGTATTTGCGCAAGCATGTGATATAGGCTTCAAAAGATGTTTCGCTCCGCGGCAGCAAGATTCGCTAGTATTTGGGCTTGCTTGTGAAACAGGCTTCAATATCGGTTTCGCTCCGTGGCAGCAGAATAATTCTAGCGTTTGTGCTTGCTTGTGAAACAGGCTTCAAAAGAGGATTCGCTCCGTGGCAGCAGGATTCGCTAGCTTTTGTGCTTGCTTCTGAAGCAGGATTCAAAAGATGTTTTGCTCCGTGGCAGCAGGATTGGCTAACGTTTGTGCTTCCTTGTGAAACAGGCTTCAAGAGAGGTTTTGATACATGGCAGAGAGATTCGCTAGCGTTTGTGCTTGCTTGTGAAACAGGATTCAAAAGAGGTTTCGATCTGTGGCAGCAGGACTCTCTAGCCCTTGTATTTGCGTGTGAAACAGGCTTCAAAAGAGGTTTCGCTCCGCGGCAGCAGGATTCCCTAGTATTTGGGCTTGCTTGTGAAACAGGCTTCAATATAGGCTGCGCTCCGTGGCAGCAGGATTCGCTAGCTTTTGTGCTTTCCTGTCAAACAGGCTTCAAAAGATGTTTCGCTCCGTGGCAGCAGGATAAGATAGCGTTTGTGCTTGCTTGTGAAACATATTTTAAAAGAGGATTCGCTCCGTGGCAGCAGGATTCGCTAGCCCTTGTGTTTGCGTGTTAAGCATGCTTCAAAAGAGGTTTCGCTCCGTGGGATCAGGATTCACTATTGTTTGTGCTTGCTTGAGAAACAGGCTTCAAAAGATGTTTCACTCCGCGGCAGCAGTATACACTTGCGTTTGTACTTGCTTGTGAAACAGGCTTCAAAAGAGGTTTAGCTCCGTCGCAGAGAGATTTGGTAACATTTGTGCTTGCGTGTGAAAGAGGTTCAAAAGATTTTTCGCTCCGTGGCAGCAGGATTTACTAGTGTTTGTGCTTGCTTCTGAAGCAGGCTTCAAAAGAGGTTTTGCTCCGTGGCAGCAGGATTGGCTAACGTTTGTGCTTGCGTGTGAAACAGGCTTCAAGAGAGGCTTCGCTCCATGGCAGTGAGATTCGCTAGCGTTTGTGCTTGCTTGTGAAACAGGCTTCAAAATAGGTTTCGTTCTGTGGCAGCAAGATTCGCTAGACCTTGTATTTGCGTGTGAAACAGGCTTCAAAAGAGGTTGCGCTCCGTGGGTTCAGGATTCGCTAGCGTTTGTGCTTTCTTTTGAAACAGGCTTCAAAAGATGTTTCGCTCCGCGGCAGCAGGATTCGCTAGTATTTGCGCAAGCATGTGATATAGGCTTCAAAAGATGTTTCGCTCCGCGGCGGCAGGATTCGCTACTATTTGGGCTTGCTTGTGAAACAGGCTTCAATATCGGTTGCGCTCCGTGGCAGCAGGATAATTCTAACGTTTGTGCTTGCTTGTGAAACAGGCTTCAAAAGAGGATTCGCTCCGTGGCAGCAGGATTCGCTAGCGTCTGTGCTTGCTTCTGAAGCAGGATTCAAAAGAGGTTTTGCTCCGTGGCAGCAGGATTGGCTAACGTTTGTGCTTCCTTGTGAAACAAGCTCCAAGAGAGGTTTTGATACATGGCAGAGAGATTCGCTATCGTTTGTGCTTGCTTGTGAAACAGGCTTCAAAAGAGGTTTCGCTCGGCGGCAGCAGGATTCGCTAGTATTTGGGCTTGCTTGAGAAACAAGCTTCAATATAGGTTTCGCTCCGTGGCAGCAGGATTCGTAGCTTTCGTGCTTGCTAGTGAAACAGGCTTCAAAAGAGGTTTCGCTCCGTGGCAGCAATATACGATAGCGTTTGTACTTGCTTGTCAAACAGACTTCAAAAGAGGTTTCGCTCCATGGCAGCAGGATTCGCTAGCGTTTTTGCTCGCTTGTAAAATAGGCTTCAAAAGACAATTCGCTCCGTGGCAGCAGGATTCGCTAGCGCATGTGCTTGCTTGTGAAACAGGCTTCAAAAGAGGTTTCGCTTCGTGGCAGAGGGATTTGGTAATCTTTGTGCTTGCGTGTGAAACAGGCTTCAAAAGAGGTTTCGCTCCGTGGCAGCAGGATTCGTAGCTTTCGTGCTTGCTTGTGAAACAGGCTTCAAAAGAGGTTTCGCTCCGTGGCAGCAGGATTTACTAGTGTTTGTCCTTGCTTCTGAAGCAGGCTTCAAAAGAGGTTTTGCTCCGTGGCAGCAGGATTGGCTAACGTTTGTGCTTGAGTGTGAAACAGGCTTCAAGAGAGGCTTCGCTCCATGGCAGAGAGATTCGCTCGCGTTTGTGCTTGCTTGTGAAACAGGCTTCAAAATAGGTTTCGTTCTGTGGCAGCAGGATTCGCTAGTATTTGCGCAAGCATGTGATATAGGCTTCAAAAGATGTTTCGCTCCGCGGCAGCAGGATTCGCTAGTATTTGGGCTTGCTTGTGAAACAGGCTTCAATATCGATTTCACTCCGTGGCAGCAGAATAATTCTAGCGTTTGTGCTTGCTTGTGAAACAGGCTTCAAAAGAGGATTCGCTCCGTGGCAGCAGGAATCGCTAGAGTTTGTGCTTGCTTCTGAAGCAGGCTTCAAAAGAGGTGTTGCTCCGTGGCAGCAGGATTCGCTAGCTTTTGTGCTTGCTTCTGAAGCAGGATTCAAAAGAGGTTTTGCTCCGTGGCAGCAGGATTGGCTAACGTTTGTGCTTCCTTGTGAAACAGGCTCCAAGAGAGGTTTTGATACATGGCAGAGAGATTCGCTAGCGTTTGTGCTTGCTTGTGAAACAGGCTTCAAAAGAGGTTTCGATCCGTGGCAGCTGGATTCGCTAGCCCTTCTATTTGCGTGTGAAACAGGCTTCAAAAGAGGTTTCGCTCCGCGGCAGCAGGATTCCCTAGTATTTGGGCTTGCTTGTGAAACAGGCTTCAATATAGGCTTCGCTCCGTGGCAGCAGGATTCGCTAGCTTTTGTGCTTGCTTGTCAAACAGGCTTCAAAAGATGTTTCGCTCCGTGGCAGCAGGATAAGATAGCGTTTGTGCTTGCTTGTGAAACATATTTTATAAGAGGTTTCGCTCCGTGGCAGCAGGATTCGCTAGCCTCTGTGTTTGCGTGTTAAGAATGATTCAAAAGAGGTTTCGCTCCGTGGGATCAGGATTCCCTATCGTTTGTGCTTGCTTGAGAAACAGGCTTCAAAAGATGTTTCGCTCCGCGGCAGAGAGATTTGGTAACATTTGTGCTTGCGTGTGAAAGAGGCTTCAAAAGATTTTTCGCTCCGTGGCAGCAGGATTTACTAGTGTTTGTGCTTGCTTCTGAAGCAGGTTCAAAAGACGTTTTGCTCCGTGGCAGCAGGATTGGCTAACGTTTGTGCTTGCGTGTGAAACAGGCTTCAAGAGAGGCTTCGCTCCATGGCAGAGAGATTCGCTAGCGTTTGTGCTTGCTTGTGAAACAGGCTTCAAAATAGGTTTCGTTCTGTGGCAGCAGGATTCGCTAGACCTTGTATTTGCGTGTGAAACAGGCTTCAGCAGGCTTCAGGCAGCAGGATTCGTAGTATTTGGGCTTGCTTGTGAAAGAGGCTTCAATATAGGTTTCGCTCCGTGCCAGCAGGATTCGCTAGTGTTTGTGCTTGCTTATTATGCAGGCTTCAAAAAATGTTTCTCTCCGTGGCAGCCGGATTCGCAAGTCTTTGGACTTGTTTGTGAAACAAGATTCAATATAGGTTTCGCTCCATGGCAGCAGGATACGATAGCGTTTGCACTTGCTTGTCAAACAGACTTCAAAAAAGGTTTCGCTACGTGGCAGCAGGATTCGCTAGCGTTTTTCTCGCTTGTAAAATAGGCTTCAAAAGATGTTTTACTCCGCGGCAGCAGGATTTGCTAGTATTTGGGCTTGCTTGAGAAACAAGCTTCAATATATGTTTCGCTCTGTGGCAGCAGGATTCGTAGCTTTCGAGCTTGCTAGTGAAACAGGCTTCAAAAGAGGTTTCGCTCCGTGGCAGCAGGATACGATAGCGTTTGTACTTGCTTGTCAAAAAGACTTCAAAAGAGGTTTCGCTACGTGGCAGCAGGATTCGCTAGCGTTTTTGCTCACTTGTAAAATAGGCTTCAAAAGACAATTCGCTCCGTAGCAGCAGGATTCGCTAGTTTTTGTGCGTGCTTGTTAAACAGGTTCCAAAAGAGGTTTCGCTCCGTGGCAGCAGGATTCCCTAGCGTTTGTGCTTGCTACTGAAACAGCCTTCAAAAGAGGTTTCGCTCCGTGGCAGCAGGATTCGTAGCTTTCGTGCTTGCTTGTGAAACAGGCTTCAAAAGAGGTTTCGCTCCGTGGAAGCAGGATTAACTAGTGTTTGTGCTTGCTTCTGAAGCAGGCTTCAAAAGAGGTTTTGCTCCGTGGCAGCAGCATTAGCTAACGTTTGTGCTTGCGTGTGAAACAGGCTTCAAGAGAGGCTTCGCTCCATGGCAGAGAGATTCGCTAGCGTTTGTGCTCCCGATCGAAAAACACGACAGAAATTTCTGTCGTGCGACAAAGAGACCTGTCGTGTAGTCTGTCGCACGACAGTGACTTGTGTCGTAGAACTGTCGCAAGACAGAGGCGCCTGTCGTGGATTCTGTCTGGCGACAGAGGCACCTGTCGTGGGTTTTGTCTCACGACAGATGCATTTGTCGTGGGTTCTGTCTCGCGACAGAGGCGCCTGTCGTGGGTTCTGTCGCGCGACAGGTACCTATCGTGGTCTCTGTCGCACGACAGAGGTATCTGTCGTGGGTTCTGTCTCGCGGCAGAGGCACCTGTCGTGGGTCTTGTCTCACGACAGAGGCATCTGTCGTGGGTTCTGTCGCGACAGAGGCGCCTTTCGTGGGTTCTGTCGCGACAGAGGCGCCTGTCGTGGGTTCTGTCGCGCGATCATTACCTATTGTGGGCTCTTTCACAAGACAGAGGTATCTGTCGCGGCTTCTGCCACGCGACAGAAGTACCTGTCGTGGCTATTACTGCGCGACGAAGCTGTCTGTCGTGGCTTTTCTCTTGCGACAGACTCCTTGCGCACCTTCTGCCGCGCGAAGAAAGCACCTAGCTGTCGTGGGTTCCAGCTTGCTGTGGCGTGACAGACTGTACTGATGCCTGTATTCATGTTGTATGGAATTTAATTGTCGTCGTGACAGACACTGCATGTAGCTAGACATTCGTTTTCGCGCGACAGAAGTGTCTGTCACATCACGAAACAAATCCTCGCGGTAATGAATTTGCAGCATGAGCTCCATCTCTTTGGCATTTCCTAGACTATTTTTCATACTTTTTGTTCACTTATTTGGTCATCAGGCCCCTTCAGGAGATTAAATTTAAACTCTTTCTAGCTCTGCAAGGCTCTGTAGGTGATGTATATTCGGCAATTATTTAGTGTGAACAATCTGCAAATTTGATTTACAGGTATACACGTGCACATATATGCACATATGTAACTGTTTGGTCGTACAGAATACCTCTGGGGAGAAATGGAATGCATTTAAAAAGGCAGCATGATGGAAGCAAACTACTTCGTGTCCGCAAGTTATTATTAATTTTGAGAGTGAGCTTGTACACCACTGCATGACAAAACTATAATAGGCTGATGTTGAAAGCACTCCAGCAGTCAAACAACGGGTTGCAATTCCACGCTGTGCTCGTGCAACTTTTTACTAGAGGTTGAAGCTTATATTGCTTAGTAAGATGTGTCCACAATAAATGGTCATCACAAGAAATAGGGCACTTTATTAATGCATAAAAAAAATTTTCAACATCTATAGTATGAAATACATATACGAATCACAATTAGCACGAACATATGCGAGGTGAGCTGCCAAAAACTTTGAAGCCATTTTTTACCAAAATAATAGGCACATATATATGCACATGTATGTATACATTTGCCGTAATTTAATTCACAAAACAGTGAGCAATCAACATAATCTAGATGGCATAGTAAAAGATGTATCAGACAATACAAGCTATGTACTGCAAGCTTCTCTAAAACCTAGAAAAGCTGCTCGCATAGAGAGGTCTTGCACTCATTGGTACATTCAGAGCTGATCGATCTTCTGCAGAAGAGCTCCAACCAATTTTATCACAATAAGGGCAGTGCAGCTTCCCTCAAATAATGTCTCATATGCTGCTGTATAGCACAGAGATACTCTGCAGGCATATTCATAATGATCCACAAACAAAAATATTAAAATATCAACATTTGCAGTCATCTGTAAGAGAATCAGTTTTAATATCACATAGCACAAGCAATACAGTCATGCCTCGTTACTATGGGCACAAGTTCCCAAGCAAAAGCCAATGAAGCGAGCTGCAGTCCATGAAAACAAATCGTGATGAAAACAAAGAAAATATACTTCAATAAACACAGCCATAAACATCTGCTTCTGTGCATAGTAGTGAGCAGTGAAGTGAAAATTAGAAAAAATCTTGGGAATTCCTAATGTATTATGACCACCATTCTCCCTAAATAATGGTGCAGTACGTCTGACGCGCCTATTGATCTATGAGGCATGCGATTGTGTCTCATGGCATGACAGCTTATCTCCTACAAGTGTTCACATACCTATAATCACTCACGCGTATGTGTTTAGTGACCAAACAGCTGCCGACCACCGCCTTCAACTTTTGCAGTGTGAAGCATGCACTACATAAAAAAGTCCATCACTCAGGCATCTAGCTGCATTTGCTCAATACAAGAAAGGAATTATTTGGTTAGAAAACTCAAGGCAGTTCTTTTCGCTGTCCATATATTAGTGACAAAAATACATGGGCTCCAGCGGTACGTGTCGTGCATTATTTGCTTCCTGTGCACTATCTGGACAGCGTGTTTCCATATTAAGTAGGCAATTACAAATTGAAAAATGTGGTTGACCACAAAAAAATTGCCAGCAATTCGCGTTTTGCACATGACAGGCCTCAACTGTGGTGACATTACTATATTTAAAAGCAAACAAACTATAAGTAATATTTCTGATCAATGCATAAAAGAGCTTCACATTCAATGCTATCCGGAAAGAACACTGGTACTGGAAGAAAAGCAGCGTTGCTTTTATTTTTTCGATATATATATTGAAAGTTATATATCAGCCATTTTTCTCAACGCTGTGAAACCGTTTTTCTCCTTCAGACATTCAACTAGATATGCTCACCTTCACGAAGCGGACTGACTTCTGTTTTGCTATGTAAACATAATTTTTCATTTGTTTTGTTTTGAAGCCTTTGTCTCAAAATATTTGACACAGAAAGCTATATATTTACAGTGACTGCCAAAGTGGCTCAGTGGTTAAGGTGCTAGGCTGCTGACCCTAAAGACACAGGTTCGATCCCGGTAGCAGAGGTCATATATGATGGAGGCGATATACCAGAGGCCCATGTACTAACTGTGCGATGTCTGTGAACGTTAAAAATCCCAAGAGGTTGAAATTATCCGGAGCCCTTCAATACGGCGTCCCTCCTAGTCTGAGTCACTTTGAGAAGCGATACCCCATAAACAAATTATTTGCAGAGAGCAATCAGATCTCAATAAGCTTCTGCAAACCTTCAATCCATTTTATAATTATTTGGTATGTCACAGACATATGATGCTCCTCCCAGGTTAAGCAAAATGCACTGCGAAGCAACATCTTCAAGAGAGTAAAAGAACATGTTACGGCCTGGAGGTGGCAGCTTGCTGTTATGTATATAAGTGACGTTCCTGAATGCAGGCTCAGGAATTACCAATTTCTGGCACACCAGAGCAACCTTTTGTACATTCACAATGAATGCACAGATGTCCGTTATTACGCAGTAGGCTCCATCAATCATTTCACACAGTATGAACAAGTTTTCAATGCCCTACTATACTGAGTGCTGTATATATGAAAACCATTGGTTTCGGCACGGGCATAGTGCGTAATGCTTGGCACCACTCCATACTGTCTGAAAAACATTTCTGCAACAACTACTTCTAAATGAACGGGTCTCAGAGGGGCTCCTAATACCTGTGCAGTAGTTCCTTGCCTGTCATGCATGTTGATGATTTGGTTCCGTCTTTGAGCCAAAGACGACGAGAGCTCAACAAACCTTGGAAGTTTTGAGCCATGATTTCGTTATGCAACGTTCTGCAATTTGTAGTGGGACACCCTGTGCAGCTGTCACAAGTTTCAGAAGCTGCCCATTTCCATTTTCAAATGGGAATGTGGATGTACCCCACAAAGGGCCCAACATTTCAACACTTTTTGCGAGATGTAAAAGCTGGTGCACATTAAATGTGGCACTGCTCTCTCCATACAGTGAACAAATTCTGTTTACAAAGCAAGACAGAAGCTGGTCTGCTTCCTGAAGGTCAGCATCGCTTACAGAAGTCTGAAGAAGAAGAAACACGCCTTGACAGAGTAAAGAAAAATGGCTGACATATCTTGAAGGGATCAAACCAGATACACATGGTAGAGAGTAGTACAAAAGCCAGAATAGCCATTCTGTGGCTTTCCAGTTCTTCCGTTCTGAGATTGGCCGTGGCAGGCGACAAAACGATATCGGTGGCCTCAATACCTTAATGCGCCTTTCCAGCTCGTGGAAATTCCGGCCAATGTGGAAAGCCTTCCCAGTAGCACCTAGCCACAACTCAGTTATCTGCTGTGTAACACCTTCCAGTACGCAGTGCATGAAGTCTGGTGGCAAGCACCACACAAGGTTGAATCCTTGGAGCTGATTTAGTGAAGAAGGCCCTTTTACTCCATGAACTGGCCGGCCTTGCTCGTAGACATCCCGCATATCTTGCAACATACTGCTGTGTGGCGTGGAGCTGCTGGCATTTCTCCAGGAATGTACCGCAGGGTACCTGGGACAAAAATGAAAAAATACCATCATTCAGCACTTTGAAAACACAGTAGATAGAAAAAATAATATATGAGAAAAACCTGCAGTTCATTCCTAACAAGGACCGCATTTGCTAGCTAGCGTAAGCCTTGTTCTGTGTTGCACAAAATCATATATAGCTCAACTATGTTCAAAAAGAGCACCAATGGCAATGAACCAGTGGTGTAGAGATATAGGTGGTGGGGAAATTTAGGGTCAGTTTCGTTGCTGTCAGTCTGCAGTACCATATGCTTTGTTGGGGAAGCTCAGAATTGTCCGATCGGACAATTCCAAAAAAAAGTTAAAAGGAAGTTAGTATAAAAGAAAGTTATTGATTAAAATAAACTTTCCTGTATCCAAGGCACTTCAAAATAGCTTAACTATGCTGCCCCCTATTCTTAACACTCAAGACAAGCTTACTGCATCAAAATGCGCTTCAAAAACAACGGCCAATGCTTCAATCTAGACATCTAACACAAAAGCATGAGGCAGCTTGTGCTTGTTTAAAACAATTAATGTCGAGAAAGTATGAATAATTTCCATGTTTGTTTGAAATGGTGCACGTAGCTGCGACACAAAGCTGCGTTCTCAGGAAATGATCATGAAGTGTGGAGACTGCACTGCTGTTTTAGGTGCGATAGATGCTGCCTGCTCTGTGCCTCACCAGATAGTAGTCACTGTGCCACGGTTGAAAATTTACCCAGCTTCTGGGAGCTAAATCTGGCTTGCCATGGGGCTTTCTGAATATTTTTTTCACAACCTGATCATCTCAATCTGTTTTCGCAACTTAAAGTTCACTTACGTTCAACAACTGTTCCTTCTTCGAAGCACCAGGAGCAACCAAAGTACCCATTGAACTGTTTCATGTTGAGCAATGCAGCTCTTGCTGGGGAGTCCACAGAGCAACATGTCACAAACACCTTAGACAGCACTGTTTCTCCGTCATGCCTCCACGCTATCAATCCGATGTTGTTGAAGATTTCCACAAATGTCTTCATGAACAAGTGCTGTGGTGGATGCCTCTTCGCGAACCATAGAGCTCCGACGACCACATTCTGAAATCGGACGTTAAACGGCAATTCATTAATAATGAGTTGAATAGGCCATACACTCGATTTGCTGGATTTGAAGACAGGTGATCCGTCGGTGTTTAGAGTGACAGTGAGGTCGCACCACTTTGCATTCACGCCACGTCTAATGTTTCGGTACAGGCGGCCGTCAGTAATATCAGCGTAAGCGCCATGTACAACGGCGGTGGCTTCTTTCAGCCGTACATACAACGCTTTCGAGTAGCCTGCAATGACGCTCTGCAGTTGATTCTTGAGGTCGAAAACCAGAAAAAAGCAGCCTTTCGCCATTAGAGACCGCACGGTTGGTGTAACCTGGCAAGTGTCGCACGTGAAGGTGTGTGACACTTCCTTCCTGTCCTTGCAGCCGAAATATCCATAGCAAGTCTCACAGAAATAGTGCACTTGATGCGAATTTAATTTGCCTTTCCACAGTTTCCGAAAGAGATACTTGGTATCTGGCACAACATCAGTTCCACAGAGGGTGTTAACCAACTTAAGGAGACCCTCCACTTGAGACCACGAAAGACCTGCGTAAACAACGTAAGTCAGAATTAGTAAAATGGCTTGAGCTTTGTTCATATTTTGATTTGGCAGGGTCTCTCTCGAACATCTTGTGAAATACTCTTTCACGTCATCGTCCTGCGTTGCCGATTCATCGCAGTTCGTAGCCTCATCGTCTGCCCCTTCGTCGTGCACATCGGAAGAGGAGGTGCTACCAGTATCGTCGAGACCATCAGCTTCACAGTCCTCGCGTTCAAGCGTATCACGCGCTTCGTCATCCGAGCAGAGATGGTCAGAGCCAGTGCTTGCCGGCACGCAGTCGTCGGAGTCGCCCTCCTGTGAAGCTTGTTGCGATTCCCTGAGCAGCTCTTGGTACCGCTGAGTTTGCCTAGGTACTTTACGCGGTCGCCCAGGTTCCAAGTACTGACGGTATCGCTTGGTTTGAGGCGAACTCATTGTGAGAAATGGTTAAAGGAAGCAAAAACCGCGCATTACACACGACAAAGACGGCAGTCTCACTGCTGTCTATCCCAGGGCCCAGGCCTGTTACTATAGTCGGATACAACTTATGTCTGCTGTGAAGCTCCGCCCACATTCAGGACCGGCGCACAGAATTCCTCCACGACAAAAATGTAGGGCGTTGTTAAAACTTCTCGTCACCTAAACAAGAAGCTAACCATGAGAAAAAAATTATAACCTCTAGAATTTTGATACCTGGCTTGTTTAATAAAGTGAAATGTTAAAAAGTTGATTTCGTTCACTTTTGTGACTGGCTAGCGGAGTAATACAGTACGCCGCGGACGGTGGCCCAGTGTTAACAACTGCTGTTTTTTTTTAAGTTGTATCCTACTATAGATCACGTACTCCAGCCACTGATGGCCAAATAGGCTTCCGTAGTAGCCACTGATCTCCACTAGGTGGCTGGATGCCGCATTCCCGTTTTCCGAAGTGGGCGCAAGTGAAGCCACCGCAAGTTCGGTTGCATGTCGTGGAAGTTTGATGTCTGCTGTGTATTTCAATGCAGAAAGTCGCGTCTTTCGCCTTTCCATTCTCAGTTTTTCGCGTTGTTTTCGTGTAACGTCTACTGTAATAATGTAACGTGAAGGTGTGCACACCAAAAGAGAAAATTATATTTACAGGGAAACAGCTTACAGCCACGCAGCCGAACAACCGGGCACGCGAAGCCCAGCAGCAGAAACGCACTTCGTCCTCTTCGCGTTCCAAGCGCGAGCGCACCAAGCACGAGCGTTCCAAGCACAAGCACAACCGTAGCATAACTCCCGGCGGCAAAAGCACCGTCCCGGTGCTAAGTGGATGATGTAGCAGGCGTGTGGTACGGTTTGAGACGGACTACCTGAACGACGTCAGTCAACGGGCTAGTGGACGACGTCGGAGCATGAAGAGGTGTAATCTCGTAGGTCACGTCGGTCACCTGACGGAGAACTTGATAAGGGCCACTGTACTGACGTAGAAGTTTCTCAGAGAGACCGACATGGCGAGAAGGAGACCAAAGGAGGACGAGTGAGCCCGGCGGATAGTGTACTGGGCGATGCCGGCGGTCGTAAACTGACTTCTGGTAGGTCTGAGATGCGGTGAGCCGGTCTCGGGCAATTTCACGGGCCATAGTTGCTCGGGAGATGGCGTCACGTGCATACTCTGTGGTCGAGGCAGTAGAACTCGGTAGTAATGTATCCAATGGCAGCGCAGGATGCCGACCAAACAGAAGGTAGAAAGGAGAATAGCCGGTGGTATCATGCCGCGACGAATTATAAGCAAATGTTACATAAGGCAAGGCAACGTCCCAATCGCGGTGGTCGGGCGAGACATACATGGATAGCATATCGGTCAGAGTCCTGTTGAGGCGCTCGGTAAGCCCGTTCGTCTGGGGATGGTAAGCTGTAGTGAGATTATGCTGCGTGCCACAGGACCGGAGGATATCGTCAACTACTCGGGACAAAAAGTAGCGGCCGCGGTCCGTCAGCAATTGGTGTGGAGCGCCGTGGTGGAGGATTACGTTCTGCAAGAGGAAGTCGGCGACATCGGTTGCGCAACTTGTTGGTAACGCACGCGTGATAGCGTACCGGGTCGCATAGTCGGTCGCGACAGCAATCCAACGGCTGCCGGAGCAGGAAGTCGGGAAAGGTCCGAGAAGGTCGAGTCCAACACGGTAGAATGGTTCGAGAATAAGCAGCCAAAGGAATAAGCAAGCTCAACGCGAGACATGTGTGCATTGTTTGGGGAACCCTGTAATTTCAGAGAAACTGAAGAAAACAGGCACGCAGGTCTCACCATGTCGCGCAAAGGGTTACGTGCATTAAACACTATTTTCTGATCTGGTTCTTTTCTTCCGAGCGTAATTTGGGGAAGTAGTGGAATGACGATGAGTCTAGGTCATCTTAAAAATAAATTTTCGTGTTTCAAAGAAAAGGCAATGGTGCGGAAATCCTAAAACTCGAACTTAAGCTGTTTCAGTTTCGGGCTGGTGGCGGACGATGCCTCTTTGCATCGACGGCAGGTGATGTTTACCGCTTTAGTGTGTCATTTACCTTCCAGACGTGCTTTTAATCTAACTCAATAGCACAGCAACGTTTCACCTACACAGCACGAGAGAAACGACTGTCGAGAAAGACGAATGCAGCAGCGCATCTGACAAGCGCAGTTTGAAGTGAACAGTGCCAAGCATCGCACGAATAACAGCCCATTCAGGCATAATTTGCCACAGCACGAAACAGTACTTGATACGCTTCGTCGAAAAAGCAGTACCATATATCTTGGACGCGCTAATGTGAACCAGCAGATTACCGGCGGCACATCACCAGATTGTGGCCTCGCCTTCGCCCCGGTCCGGTCTAAACATAATTCGATAAAATGGTGCACTGCAAAGACAGCTGCTTAATGAAGGTTTCCACCCATTCTTTCTTAACTTTATTCCTCATTTATGGTATAACTTTGGCTTAGAGCGCGACAACGTACATCACAACAAAGAGCAGAGTTGGCGACGCTAGCGCAACGGGACGACACAGAGCTGAGCAGACGAGGTTCCGTACGTACTGTGTGTAGCGACGTTCTGTCGTCTGCTAGTGTCGTCCCATAGCGATGCAATTGACCCTTATTTTTGAAACGTATTTCCCGAGGACTTTGCTGCTCTCCTCATGCATTTGGCGGCGCAACAGGTAGGCATTGTCATGAAATGAAAAAGGACGAGAATGTCGAAAAGACAAAATGCTAAGTGGAAAACGAGAACTGAAACTGAAAAACCGTGCTGAGGTCCGATTTCGTGCACTGCCAAAGGCTGACTTCCAGGACATGCCGCACAACTTCTGGTGGCTTCCCTTTCGGGCATAGAATTTCTTACTATTAATAGTAAGAAACTCTATGCTTTCGGGCGCCCGATGCGGCATCCAGCCCCCTAGTGGAGATCAGTGGTAGTAGCCGAAAAGTAGCTAAAACCGAAACCAAAAAAAATTTCACCAGCAAAAAGTATGTAGAAGCTTTGTTTTTTGTGAATTAGTTATTTGTTTCAAATGAAATAATTTTCGGAAGGGTATATCTTCATACTAGCTTTTTGTTTGCCGTCATGACCTCTTCGATGCCACCACTGATTCCAGGCGCGGCATTTTTTTTGTTTGTTTTTCGCCTCAAGCCATGCACCACGTGTGAGGGCAGTAAGGCAGGCAAGTAAAATCACGTTAAGGCAAATGCGGGGCTCATCACAAATGCAGTTTTCTTTTTTTTAAGCGAAAAAAATCCAGAGAAAGAATAACAGAAATAGCACCGAACAATAAACTCGCTCTACATGCATTCAGAAATTTTGCTATACGCAGCAAAACAAGCGAAAAACTACAATAATTATTGTAGTCATTCGCTTGTTTGAAATTTAAAATTCAAGAAAAATGTATATATATTTTCGTAGATAGAAGAAAAAGGCTATAGAAGGATCTTAGCCGATTTGGAAGTGGACGACAACCGTGATTGCATCCTTTCCGGCCACCAGGGCAGTTGGTTGGCGGCAATAAAAGTTTTAGTTCAGTGCTCTGTGTTGAGTATCTTCTTCTCTGTACCGTTTGTCGTACTGTACATTGTTATGGGTCACTTGGCAGTGGAATCGTTCCACTCTTGTTGAAGCTTAACAGGCTCAAAAATTTTCTTAACCGGGTTAAAACCGTTTCAAAAGCCTCCATTTCTGGCCAGGCGAAACTTCACGTGGAGGAACGCTAATAACACTCTCTCATTAGACAATCTATTTCGCACGCCATTTAATATAGTGAAGAGACCTGGCTGAACACTCGTTCCAAGGTAGCGTTTGATACGGGTAGCGATAAACAGCGCCAGTTCTGACATCAGTGGAAACGTCAGCTTACCGGCAACATTTTTTTTCCAGTTCTCACGTTTCCCCAGAATTCATTTATGATCCGGGTTTCCTTTGCCAGATCGTCGGCTTTCGTTCGGAGCAGGCGACACGCAGATTCTAGAGCAGAAACTGATTAATTTGGTCGCTATAAAAGCATGTACCGAAGGCGTCTAACTTTGTAATGAGCTATAAATAAGCACAAAATCGAAGAAGTACGGATTTCATGTTTTTCGGTTCGAGAATCTGCAGGTCGCTCAGCATGCATGCTACAGATATGCAGGAACTAAGCCACTTCAGCGCACATTCGCTAGCGATAATAAACTTGCGGTTCCTTTCCAACATACAACCTTAAGAGATTTGCTTATGGAAGACTTCTTGAGGCACTCAGAGAAAGAACTCTCATGCCTCATATCCTGACATGTCACATGTTCTGCTCCCATTCTGCGTTGCAATATATGGCTCCGCGTAGCCAGGCATTCCAATTAACTCTTGCAATACGTTTCCACAAAATAAATGAACTCATATATAGGCTATAGCCTGAAAGGTTGTGTCCTAGCTCGGACTGAAAGGGCATGTTCAAGCTCGAATTCATCAAAGGCTGGGTATCGAAATTTGAAAAAAGTAAATTTTGCTGATATGGACATTTCGCCTAATACTCTTGAATCAGCAGTCTCTACTTTTCATTGCTTCAAAGTGGGTTCGAGCGCCGCCCATTGATTTATGATTGATCCCAAGGCACGGCGCAATGCTGAACCACCTTGTCGCACAGCTTATTCGGCCGGACATCGCCTTGGTCGCGCACGTTTCCCGCTACTTTTGCTGCGTTTTCTGGGGAATATATGTGAACCAAGTGCAATTTTCGCGAACAAATTAGCCAGTATGGGTGGGTAACAAATCGAACGCCTCGATTACAGGCTAACTGAATGAGATTACACTTTACAGACACAGATCGTGCATTCTAGCTGTGCCGTAGTTCATTTTTATCTCAATGCTGTTCTGCTGCCAACACATGACACATGTTCTGTCTCTCCCGGGGCCATAGTGTTTCTTAATATTAAGTATTAATAAGGAACTATATGGTCGGGGCCCACAGATATTTCACTTGACGCTTGCTGTCCGCTAACACGATTGGGAAAATAGCTATTCCGCATTTGTACCCAAGGCGGAGAAAGGCTGCAACAAAATCACACAAAATATTCTTTAGAGGGCAGATTGAAATCACTATTTCTATTTTTGTTTTATATGTCGGCAACAGAAAAACAGTTACCCGAAAATAGGCAAAGAGCCAAAAGGAAAATTTGGAAGCGAACTCGGACAAAATATGCGACGCAGACCAGATCGTCATGAAATTACATTTTTTCTAACAGCCCTGGCGCACAATACATGGAAACATGTACTCAGACTATAACTAAAAAATAAAAAAGCATTAGAAGCTACCTTATAAACGTTCTCAATAAATTATACTAATTTTTAAAGCAAGGTTTTCAGTGCACCATACTGTATTGCAATTCAAATGGTTTAAACGTGGTTACATCGTTATATGCCGGAGCAGAGTGGAAGAGTAAAGATGTAACACCAGTTATTTCTGCTCCAAAAGAAGGTATACATTATCATTCGCGTGACTACAGTGGACTAGAATATTTGGCGCGAACGTGGTGACGGTCATGGTAAGGCATAGCAGAGAAGTGGCCCGGGGAGCAGACTTCCCGTGAGGCATTTACAACAGCAATCCGCTTGCTAAACGGCGGCGCTACAAACGCTCACTCCTGAACTTATTAGCAAAGTAAAAACAACATAAAAATATATGTTTTACGTTAGAAAGTTAATGAATAGACGTTCATCTGGGCCAGAAAATGGGTACGTATTCACAGAAAAATGTAAAAAATAAACTGTTCCTTGTGAGGCGTGATGTTTAGCGTTGGCGATCGCAGCGCCGCCGTTGCTGGTGTTTCGCGGAGACGTGCGCCTGCTGCACTATTCATTTCAGTGAATACAAAAACAGCAATCTCTCTGTCAGCACATTTTTTTGCCTTCGTGCTTGGTCTAGCGTTTCTAGATTTGTTGCTCGAGCAATAGAACATGTATGTCCTTGTGCGCTACGCTGGAGAAGATAGGAGTTATATTCTTCAACACACGGACGTGCGGGATTTTGTTCCGCACGACATTGAAGACTATGACCCCAAGAAAGTCTACGATATTTTTTGGGCGGGAGACTCGAGTACCTGCGGAGGGTACTATGACGGGAAAATCATCCATATGACAGGTAGGTGCTCTTTTTCTCTGAGTTTTGGAGTTGTTTTGTAGCGCCTGTAAATTCATAATGTGCACTGGAAACCGCAGATACGGAAGAAGAAATGGAGCAGTGGAGGAAGCGCAAGGAAGCACGCAAATGCGCTCGCAAGACGGACATACCTCCGAGGAAAAAGGTGCGAATAGCAATCGCTTTCAAGCGAATTTTCTGTAGGCTGTGGTGCTTGGTCATCAGAAACCCCGCCACCAGCAACTTGCATGCATCCTCGCCGCGCCGGCCGCGTTTAAGTGGAGGTGAAATGCATGGAACCCGTCGCGGTGGCTCGGTGGGTAGGGCGCTCTGCAGCTAATCCGGAGTACCCGAGTTCGAACCCGACCGCGGCGGCCGCGTTTCGATGGCGGCGAAATGCAGAATACTGCCGTGGGGTGTGCGATGTCAGTGCACGTTGAAGATCCCCAGGTGGTCGAAATATTCCGAGCCCTCCACTACGGCACCTCTTTCTTTCTTCTCTTAGTATCTCCTTTATCCTTTCCCGTACGGCGCGGTTCAGGTGTCGGCCATGTATGAGACAAATACTGCACCATTCCCTTTCCCCCAAATCGAATTTTCAATGCATGACTCCTTTGTACTGTGCAAAGTCAGTGCATGTTAAAGAACCCCATGTGCTCGAAATCAGTCGGGAGCCCTCCATCCTCGTTGCATATGTGAACATGATGTTAGCAAATTTTACGCTAAAACAAATGATGTCCAGAAAGTGCGAGTTCCTATGTATCGCATGCAGAGTGGAATGTGAACGTCTGCATGAGCTGGGAGAAGTTCGCCCGTGGTAAAAATAGGAACAGGCTGTGTGTTCACATGTGTTTGCATTGCATGGCAGTAGTTCACCACTCCAGTCATAGTGGTTTAGCAAGGTTGTTTTCAAAGTGCTGCTTTCAAGATAGCGTGTGCTGCTAATTGTGGGATAATTTGTTTCATGTCAGTAGTGATTACCTATGACCGGTGCAAGTAACTAGCAATTTTTGTATTATTTCTCGCCTTTGTCAGCACAGTTTCAGACAAGGATGAAATGTTTTCAGTAAGGCTTGCTGTTGGGGCATGCGAAATGATTATTTGCAAAAAAAAAAATGCACGGCTGACAATAAATACTGTCATTGTTCTTATAGTGATTTGTCAATGGGTTATGCCACGAAAAACTTCATGTCTTGAATATCTACAGGGACTGTAGCACTGTCTTCAGTGCTATCAAGTTGAGCACATAAGGCGATGGCGATTTGAGTGTTGCTTCTAGGTGTGAAGAAAGTGGGCCGTTAATTGGAGTGTTTCCTTTTTTTCTTTTAAATTACAAATTGAGAGTACCCAAATCAAATTTTACATTTTCAACAACGGCACGAGATGTCATAAAAAGTTTGCAGTCGAAGTTATTACACAGAAGTGAAAAAAATTGGCGGTGGTTTAGATTTGGTTAAACCAGGAGTGACGCGATAGCTACAGCTGGCTCAGTAGAACTTGGTCATGTTACCAACCACGTGATTAGCCACGGCGCTGCCATGCTGAAGGCTCGAAATGCTACCGTAATGTAGCTGTCGCTACAAAACTGAGTCATATTTGGTAACATCTATATTCCATTACTCACAATTCGAACTGTATTTAATACCTCGTATAAATTCAGGTGACTTCTCCGGCATTGTTGAAACTGGTGTAGCAGAGGAGAGAAAGGGAAAAACTTATTTTGGGCTCGGAAATTTTGGATGCGGATGGATGGAGCCCTTTGTTCAGGGCACCTGTGGCTGCTGCAGCGATCCTGGCATGGTCGTTCAGTTTTCGCTGCTCTTTCAGGCTCTTGATGGACAGCACTTCCTCCCATTGCTCTATTATAGAATTCTGTATTTTGGAAGAGCCACTTAAATTTTGGGAGCCTAGCGTAGTATGATATAAGGCCTCACGGGCGTAGCTATAGATCCTGTTGCATAGTCCTCCTGGACATTTAGAGAAGTCTAGAATGGTTATTATTGCCTGCCTATTGGGGATTGGCCTGTTGACATTAGGTACAGCTGTGTCAACAACTCTCAGGAGTAAAATTTGAAATGTATCCGGTTTGGCAAGCCGACCTTTACTTGCACTGAGTGCAGTGACATTTTAAGTTTTTTTCAGTTTGTTGAAGTGACAGTCATGCATGTGGTGTCTTGCTATAACTGAGTCATTGTTTCCTGCTGAAATGCTGTAAATAAATTTGCCAGTGACATAGGTGAGCTTGCATTTGTTATTGTGTAACTTGATTTGCATTCTGATTTTCTTGTTGTAGGCAAGACTAGAGGAGCAGGCGAAAGGAGTGGCTAAGAAAAATGCTGAGAGGGAATTGCTCAGTAGTCGAGTAGGAAACTCTCCTGAGAAGTCCAAGGTGGCCCACCTTGAGTCACTAGTGCGGGACCTAAAGGCAGAGCTGGAGAGATGCAAGGAAGTGATTGGAGATAAGGAGAAAGAAATGAAAAATCTTAGAAGCCTCAATGAAAGCCTCCAGAAGGCACTGTGTGCAAACATTCTGCAAAATGGTATGTAAACAACCATACTCTACAGCTTCTTCCGTGTGCAGGCCGTTGTGAAAGCTACTCTACTTCGGTGAAGTCGAGTTAGACTTGCTGCTAGCCTTGTTGGTGCATTTTTGGGATAAAGTTAGCACTGCTTAAGAAGGGCGTTCGAAAGAAGTACAGGATATGGTTTTACTAACAGGTGATTTATGGTAAGTGGATGAAAGGGGAAGAGGAAAGAAAAATGCACGGGCCTGTGACTGGTGATAAAGCACCACCACCACTGCCGGCGTGCAGATATAGAGAAGGATAGGTAGGGTTTCAGAGGAAGAAGGAAAAAGGGAAAAAAGGGGGGAGTATACAGATGCGGGAGACGCCGTCAACAGTCAGTCAGCTGCCTTGGGCTAGCAATAGCCGTCCAGACCCGTCTCCTCCAGGAAGGCGAGGAGAGACCGGAACGCCTTGGAAGCGTTGGGGCCGGTGGGGAAGAGGAGGGCACTGGCCGAGTTTGATGGAAGGCTCAGGTCCCTGTAGCAGGCAGCCAGCTTTGCCTGGTGGGTGGCAATGCAGGGCAATCGAGGAGGAGGTGGTCGATGGTCTCCTCCGAATGGCCACAGCGGGAGCAGTCCGCCGTGAGGGCCAAACCCTTGCGGTGGAGCCTAGCCCCGGTCCAGGAGCATCCGATGCGGAGCCGGAGCAGGAGGGACCTCTGACGTCTTGTGATCCCCTTGTCTGGCAGGCGTTGTGGGGGTTTCCCTTGGGCAACCCTGGGGTCGGGGTGCTCCATTAGGAGCTGCCGCTCCGCGATGCCTCTGGCCACATCCAGGGGCACCACAGCGGTAGAGCAGGGGGTAGGGTGTCCATGCGCAGCCTTGGCCAGGGCATCTGCCTCCTCATTCCCTGGGACTCCAACGTGGCTGGGGATCCAGGCCAGGGAGATAGAGCAGCCATGGGAACAGATTCTGTCCAGTCTGGCTGCCAGCTAGCGCACGATGGGCAGCCGGCTCCGTGGCTCTTGCAGAAGCTGAAGGGCCACACTGGAGTCGCTCAGAATGGCCACAGTCTGCAGCGCGGGGTGGGACTCCAGGATGTCGGCAGCCAGGTGGAGGGCCGCCAGCTCTGCTGTGGTCGAGCTGGCCACGAACGGAAGCCTGGCCTGCCGGCTTTCTCCCAACGAAGGAGCGGTGCAAGCAGCTGCGGCAGACGGGCAAGCACCCATGAGGACCGACCCGTCCGTGTAGAGCTGTGTGCAGCCGGCCAGGTCCTCCTCCAGGGTCGCTGCTGCTTCCTGCCGGAGGCCAACTGCAGGGGTGAGGCGCTTCGGCCTGGTGCCCCGTGGTGGCATGAGCACCCGGAACGGATGGCCCAGGTCCGGTCGTGGAGGGGAAGGAAGGTGCTCCAGCTGCCCACCCACCAGCTGTTCGAACTCCTGGGCAACCTTCCCCATTCGAGAATGAGGGTGGCCGAGGCGGCGCTCCAGGAGGGGACGCCCGTCCGGGGCGAGGTGGAGACGCTCAGCATGGCGGAGCGCAGTCCGCTGGGCCTGCAGCATCATGGGCCACACGCCAGCCTCTGCAAGCGTGGCCGAGATATGGGAGCCACGGGGAAGTCCCAGACAGAGACGGACTGCAGCCCTCTGAGATCGCTCGATGGCCAGCTGCTGTTGTATGGTCATCTGGACCAGAGGGAGGGCGTACAGGAACTGGGCCCCTGCCATGGCCTGGAAGAACCGGAGCCCCATTTGTGGGGTGATACCGTTTCCCCCAGCCAGGAGACTCCGGATGGCGCCACGGACCCTGGTTGCCTGTCGGCAGAATGCCTTGACGGCTGGGCGCCAGGTGAGGTGGCGGTCGATCAGGAGGCCCAGGTAGCGGCAGGAATGCCGCCATGGGAGCTCCCGTCCTGCGACGCTGAGGTAGGTCTTCCCTGGGCGTGCTCCTGGCCGGATGTTGAGCAGCATGGCCTCAGACTTGGTGGGGGAGAGCTGCAGACCAACCCGTTCCAGGTAGGAGCCGACCCTGGTGATGGCCCGCTGTACGTTCTTGATGACCTGAACCCTCTGGCGCCGTTGTCCGCTACACCATAGGGCAATGTCGTCCGCGTAGATAGCAATGCGGACGGGTAGTTTCAGGCCATCTGGGAGGCAGGTGGGCAGCTGGGCCATCACCAAGTTGAACAGCATGGGGCTCAGCACGCTGCCCTGGGGAACCCCTCTGGTGAGGGCCTGGGGAGTGCTGGTAGCGCCTCCAGCTCGAACACAGCTTGTGCGGTCCCGAAGGAAGCCCTGGATGTAGCCACGAAGGTTGCCGGTGACGCCAAGGCAGTCCACGGCCTCGAGGATCGCCTCATGGTAGACATTGTCAAATGCCCCCTTCACATCTAGGAGTGTGAGGCAGACGACGTGGTGGGAGTGCCGTGCATCCTCGAGGCTGGACACGATGTCGGCTATGGCGTCAGCAGTACAGCGGTGCCTCCGGAACCCAGACTGCTGCTCGGGCAGGAAGCGTGTGTCCGCAGCGATCCACTCCAGCCTCCCCAAGGCCATGGACTCCATGAGCTTTCCTGGGGCCGAGGTCAAGGACACCGGCCTGTAGGACAGCAGGTCAGCAGGTGGCTTGCCCGCCTTGAGGACCGGGACCACCAGGGCTGTGCGCCAGGCCTCAGGCAGGCGGCCTGTGGACCAGACCTCGTTGTACGTCTGGAGCAGGCTCGTCTGCATGGCGTCGTCCAGGTTCCGCAGCATCTGGTACGTGACGCCATCTGGTCCAGGGGCACTGCGGCGCTTGGAGTGCAGCAGGGCAGAAGAGAGCTCCCCTTTCGTGAGGGCCCTGGAGCAGACGGCCGTGATGTCCACCGCATGGCTGCAGGCTGGCTGGACGCAGTGGCGCCTTGGGTGGAGTCCTGCTGGAGGAGGCTCCCGGGGAAGGAGGACCTCTGCCAGTTTGTCCGCCAGCTGCTGGTAGGTGAGTCCCCCTGCCACTGCGATGGCCAGGTAGGGGGCCCTCTGGATGGAAGGCTATAGCAGCGAACGGAACAGACGCCACGCCCTGGCACTCCCCCTGGCGGCCACCAGGGAAGCACAGATGCCCTCCCACGACTCTCTGCGACGTCGGTTGTGAGACCGGCGGCACTTCGCATCGAGCCGGTTGTGGAGGGTCCAGTGCTCGGGTCGATCTGTGCGGAGAGCCCTCCGCTCTGCCTGGCGCCGTTGTGCCCGCAGCTGGAGGAGGAGTAGGTCAGGGATGGGCTGACCTGAGGGGACCTCGCAGCAGATCGTGGCAGCCTCCGCGCACCTGGCAACATGCGTCAGGATGTCGTCCTGCAGGGAGAAGCTGCGAAGGAGGTCCCGGAACTTGTCCCAGTGGACCACCTTGTACATTCGACAGTCCGCTCTCTTGCCCGGTTTAGGAGTCAGAGTGATAGGGTAGTGGTCCGAACCCCAGGTGTCCGCCGAGGGGTGCCATCCATAAACACATCGGGGGGTCCCAATAGATAGATCAATGCATGTGCGGGCGCCCCCTCGACGGACAAACGGTGATTTGTGGGCAAAAAAAAATAAGGCTGCAGAATGAAGTCTTGCAGACACATCAAACTGGGAAGACGAAAAGGAGCATATGAGAACATTCCATTTGCTTCAGTAGAAGTCGTGAAATACTAAACAGATTTCTGTACAAGAGTGACACAGCATTGTGTTGCCAAAAGTGCATTTTTTGTCACATAGTGCATTTCCTTTAGTTCTCGGGTTACATGGTTACGGTCTCCTTCGGCCATTTGTTCAGACTTTACCTTGGGATGGCAGTCATGACTCAGTAGTATTCTTGATAATTCATGATCATGTAACCATTTGTTTAGGCACAGCCCTGGATGACCAGCATAATAATACCATAATGTACCATTGGGCTAGTTTCTGTCATGAGAGTTTATGTAAACATTTCATGAATGAAGGCAAAACAAAAGTAAGGGCAACTCTAGTGCATAGACTAGCATCTAGTACAAGGGGGGTCAGAAAATCTTTGCCCCTATTTTGTATCAAGCAAAATACGGCACATACAGGTAATTACAAATATATGTACTGTTCTACCTACCTTGCACTATTTCTCCGCCCAGTCCCCACACCGCTCCAGACATTTGTCCAACCGAAGCACTGAATTTAAGATGCCCTTGTGGTAGCATTTGTCCGGCTGACTGTCGAACCACTGTCTGACTTCTGCCTTGACTTCATCGTTGCATGTGAATCACTGTCCTGCCAGGGACATCTTCGGCGGACCGAGCATGTGAAAATCACTAGGGTCCAGATTTATGGTGGGTGGTCAAGACTTTCCAAGTGAAATGACCAGAGCTTGTCGGCGGTTCTGATTGCCACATGTGGCCTTGCATTGTTTTGGAGGATAACCGCATTCTTCACATCAAGAATTCTTGAGCATTTCCGCCCGATAACAGCCAGCAGTTGGCGGGCTGTTCCAAGAAAAGTTCACCGATGAGAATGAATATGTTTACTCCACATTTACAGCAGTCATTCGGATAAAAAAAAATAGGGCAAAGATTTTCTGATTCCCCCTCATACGTTATTTTCATGCTTGCATACGCTCTTATAATTATCATTCTGCAAGCAACATAATAATAAAATGTTAGCAGTACTGCGTAGGCACGGTGAGGTGAAAAACCACATTTGAAATTCATCAGTGTCACGTCAGTACTGTTATATGGGGATGACTCCTGAGTTTCAGGTGGCTCTTGAAGTTATGGTCAGCTGTGCATAGTTTGTTCTCGCATGTATTGGATGTGTACAATGTTTGATATTGTGCATTTGCTACAATTGACTTGTTGGTTACATATTTTATGTAGTGCTTGTAATTTAGGTAGAAGTTTGAATCTAGCATAAATTCATTCTGCTTGATGTACGTACTCTTTATCCAGCGTGCAAGTTTTTGGTTTTTTCTTTAGATCATTCACAGAATGAAAATGTGAGTGCCGCGATTGACAAGGTTTTCTGGGAAGGAGACAGTGCCACTCAGGCTGTCAACTCTGCAAGTAAGCATACATGCATGTTACCTCAGGCAAGCTTTAGCCTTCAATTCCTCTTGTAGTTCATTTGCAGATTGCAAATCATGATTCCATGGAATTTGTATCCAGCGAAAATAATTTTGTGACCACATTTTTTTGGAACAAGCATCCAGTAGGTGATTGTTCAGTGGTGGTCAGAGTGAAAATGGACATTTTTCAAAACAATGTTTGTTTTTTTGATGGTTCTGTCTGATATACCCAATGTAGGGCTGCACTGCTGAGCATTCAAGTGCTGCTTGTAACGGCTTGTTCGTAGTCAATCTGGCACTGTGCTTGCATAAATGTAGGAGAGTTAATGTATCTTTAAATACCATTCACTGATGATCTAGTCCTGTCTTTGATACCACAGGAAACAATGTCTTCATCCCTGTACCCTCTTCTTCTAGTGCACAGTCATTCCCTCGGCACCATTGCTCCAGTATTGCCACTTGATGTGGCCTCGCCACTTGCCGCACCGCCTGTTGCCCCTCCGCGGGCTGATGTTGCCCCTCCGCGGGCTGATGTCGCCCCTCCGCGGGCTGATGTCGCCCCTCCGCGGGCTGATGTCACCCCTGCTGTGCCACCAGCTCGGCCAATGTCAAAAGGTATTTATTTTGGCTGCTCCGGTGTACAGCGAGCTTGCGTGCTTGGTCACTCTTCAGTGTTCTCCCAACAAAAACAGCCATTCCACGTCCCTTCAGCAGAGGCAGGCCTTGAGAGGACGCAGTGTATTTGCTTTCCATGAGGTCGACTTCTTTTTTTGTTTTTTTGCAGCTCCTCGCAAGGCAGCCCAAGACCTTGACCTGACTGTTGGCACCACAAATGAGACTGGGGAGGTGAGCAGTACCGGGACGCTTGAACATTAATGATGGGCGTATGCTACTGATGATAGCATATCTTCTGCACTGATTACGAATCTGCAATCTGTACATGACCGGTAATGTGATGTAACTAATGGCATGGGAGTTTTTGCTCTTTTTTTTTTGCTTTGTAACTTGGCTTTTGTTTCTTAAAATTATGTGCTGGACCGATTGAATATTGATAGCAAATAATCATCAAAGAGTGCAGCTGCATACACCAAGGCGAATTGTGGTTCTCTGTTTTGAAAAAAGATATTTCAGAATATCAGGCATGCCTTTTGTGCCACAAACAACTGTATGTCAGCTTCCCTGACTAAACCAGGCATCAAGCACTTTGAACCAAGGCTGGCATTTGCATTAGCATCTGCCATCTGGAGTGCACGAATGTTGGCACAAAAACATGCAGTTAAGATGGTTCACCAGTGACAGTGTCCACAGGAAATACATGGGAACTTTCAGAAGCTGTAGCGCATGTAAAAATGGGTCGATTTTCATGGGGTCTGTGGCAGCGTGTTCTTCTTTAGTGCATAGAGGAAATGTTGACAGATATTATTTTTTAGGTTCTTTTTTTACAAATGAGAGGTAAATATTCAGAAAAATTGCAATTTTTGATATGTCTGTTTTTATGTCATCTCGTGAAAAAACAGCCAAGATCAGACTTTCATCCGCAATATTTCCTCCCTTTTTCTTTATTTATTGTCAAGCTGCAATTATAATCCACATCGAGCTTAGTGTTTGCGCTTTACAGGCTCTGTATGTTGTGTATGCATTTTCTGCGGGGATTTGCAATTCGTGCCAAACTTAACTAGCGGGACGTGGCTTCATCTGGCGTCAGAATATTTTGCCGCTACTACATTCTACCACCAACCTCTTGGCAGGTTTTTACTCAGAACTTCAATGGACTTGAGCTCTCTTTCCTTTTTTTCTTTCTTGGGCTGTATTCGGAAGGGATTTCTACTTTTTTTTGCTCGAGCTTGTGGTGCAAGGGGCCAAAACACAGGAAGGGGGCTCCCTATTCAGGACATGTGGAAGAACAGCTTTGTTCCTTGCCCAGCGCAGGGCGCAGTAACCCAGGGGGCAATACAAGTAAAGAATTCAGCTGCAAATATTCCTCATAGGTGGCCCTTGAGCCGATAGCGGCACTTACGTGAACCCAACAGGGCCTGGTTGTCAAGTTGTCGGGCCGAAAACCGGTACTGGGTTCATGTAAACGCGTGCTGTGAAATATGAGCCTTATAAAATTGTTATCATGAGATCGTGCTGTAAAGACGCACTGATAATTTGTTGCGATGGAGTAATGGCAACGTAACGTGCCATACTTTTTTTGGTAACGGTAACGCGTTACCTTTTTGTAGCTAACGTAGGGCGGTAATGCGTTCCTTTTTTTAGCGTAACAAGTGACATATTTGGTTACTTTGTTTTGGTAACGCCTACAACGCCTTCGTAACGCCTTTGGTTGCCTGTAAAGCAGCTTTGCTCTCACTTGAATCGGCCACTTTGTGCAGGCTGCGGTTCTGTAATTGCACAGTGCTTGTCTCTTTTATTTAGTACGTGCTCATGCAGCCACATGCCTATGAGTTTGCATAGTCAGCATGCAAAGTGTGATGCAAGAGCATGGTCTCTCATTTTTTCTGCTCAGTAACTAGCATATATACGCTGAAAATTAGCTGAGTAGCTCCACATGCAATCACCGTCATATCTCATTTGGCTCATTCAAGAAAGCAATTAAGCCCCCTTTCTGCTCAGGAAAAAATTTTAATAGTGTTCCCAAGGGTTAGTCTCGCTGTTTTTAAAATTTTGCCTCAGTGCCCCTTAATGATCGCAAACTTAGCTGCAAAGAAAATGCAAGGTTTCACTGAAGTTAGAATTGCTACACATATATGCTGTGAAGAAATAGGGACACAAAATTTTTAACTCCATATTTGTTTTTTTAGATGGTGTGTAGGACGTCAGTAAAAATGGTGACCATGTGGAGCTTGCCCACATGCAGTAAATCATTATTTGTAGAATTTGTCTCCCATTCCTCCCTTTAGGAGAGTTTCTTGCTTCATTTTTGAGCTCATCTCAATTATAGTGCCATGCTGAAGGGAATTCAGAGAAGCTTGGAAAGCTTCCTCTTATCTATATAGAAATCCCTATGAACGATTTTGGTTCCTGTACCACCATCACACGGACAATTGCAATCTTGATGAGTTGATTGGGATCAAATTGAATGCTGATCCGGTGCTGCTACATGGCCTATTCAATTGCGCCCGACCATGCTCAATCCTAAGCTGCTTCTCAAACCGCAATTTTAACCATTTTTTAGCGCGCTTACCTTTCCGCACAGGAAACAATTAAGTTAAAACCTAAACCGGAGTGCACAGAAATATGTGGTTCAAAAGCTCTAAAATCTAAAAATATTGCAACGAATACTGTGAATGAAGACAGACTGAATGAATTGTCTAGGCAGAATGTGTTTTCTGGGCACTTCTGCTTCGTGTCCTGTGCAGGCTCTGTGCTGTTGGCCTCTGCGCCGTGCCTGAGGTGCACTAATAAATCATGTGTTTTTTTTCAGGTACACGTTGGTCATGGCCACTACATTGACCCAGGGACGTGGGAGCGGCTGTTAACAGCAAACAATGATTCGGCTTTCTGTAAGCAGCTAGCAGTCCACTTGTGGGGCAACACAGTATTGTCGGAGAGGAGCGTGACGGGGACGCTTTCGAACAATGCCATTTCTAAAGGTGCGACGAAAGTATTCCCTCCGCTCTCCCCTGCCAAGGTAGCTTCAATGGCAGGTGAGTGGGAAACACTTGGTTATTGCTTGGTTAATAACATTTTCTAAAAGCTGCAATGTTTTGTGCTCATGCATTTTTTCTCTAACATATTTGTATCGTACAGAAAAGCCTCGTTAATGTTATGTAACTGGAACTGCAGAAAAGATTCGAAATAACAAAATTTGAATTATTCACATTGTACTGAAGATCAGTTATCTAGAATTGCTAGCCGTGACTAGAAGTTGTACTTTTAAGTTTTTATTTTGTGAGACTGCCGGACTTTGCAGAAACCTCGGAATTCATTGCAGAGACTGCCCCTCAAAAGCTTGTGCGCCTGTTTGGCAGACGTAAATCACTGACTAATCATGAAAGAGCAGTTAGTCCGCGACATAATCAAGACAGCGAGGCTGCACGATTATTGTGTCAGCACGCCGTCTGTTGAGTTAACAAATAAAAAATTTGACACGTTAAAATGTGACTACAAACCTCTATGATTACAAATCTTAGGTTGTCATTTTAAAAGGCTTGAATGATATGGTTCTGGCACGTGTTTTTAAGCTGTGAAGAAGTTATCAGAAGCAGTGTTTCTTTGAAGTAAAAATGAGTTGTAAGTTGGCGCTTGTCTCTTGTCCCGTTGTTCTGCGCTGTTCCGTCACATATCAGTAACCAGCACGCCCAAGCAGCTGTCCTGGCTTTTCTCTGATCTGCCGCATATTCTTTCTGTGCCATGTCTCTGCAGACTCTTTCTGGCATTTTTTGAAGCTTAAAGGCTGCCTTGGTGATGAGATGCTAAAACGCCACGAGCGCCTACCTCGTTACTTGGCTCAAAAGTGCTCGGACTTACGCCGCTAATCGAGTAAGTGAGCTGCCAATTTTCTTTCATCATCATCATTAGTCTTATTACATCCACTGCAGGGCAAAGAGCTCTCCCATATCTCCGTTAACCTTGTCGTCTGCCAGCTGTCGTGTGCCCACCTCACTTTCTGCCGCACCCTGCTACACTTGCCTTCTCTTGGAATCCATTCCATTAATCTTAAGAACCATCGGTTATCTTGCCTTCACCCATTTCGTCCTCTTGATTTTAACTAGGACATCATTAAACGGAAGCTGAAATGGGTTTCGAATCGCACGAAACGCTGTGGTTGGGAAGAAAGGAACTTGGAAATCATGTGTGTAGATTTTTTCCCGATTCTATCCGCAAAGGGACCTGCAATCGCTTCTCAAAACCCGCCAGTGGCACGCCCTCGTCGCTTCCGGAAACGCGGGGTGGGGGGGCGGGTACGGCAGAGAAGGCGAACTGGCGGAAGTGACGCTATTCACGGAGAGTCAGCCGGCTGTCCGGCTGCGCTTGCTTCGCTGCGGCCCGCGGTTTGGCGAACCACAGACTACCGTAATCTTCTGCCAGTGCCGTTTACTTTCTCTCGTTCGGGCGTTCCGTGTAATGCTTGAAGCCTGTGTATTAACCAGTTTTGACATGGTACTTCTTTCGAACAGCGCTCAGCACACATCGTGGTAGAATCCGTCGGTTCTCCCCAAGCCTCCTCCACGTTAACCTGACAATCTAGTGGTACGCAGCATGCCGAAACTGCCTGCACAAAATATGTGCATCAATATTTCTCTTTTTGTTATATTAATTTCTTACCTGTATGTAAACTCATTGCCTTTTCCAGCTGGTTCACATCCATGTTGAGCTAAGGCCACTTCCAGCATTGTCTTTCAGGCACACAGTCTTGAACTCTTTTGAGCTCATTACGCACTGTGTGCCTTTTGGCTTTTTCCTGATTGCTTGCACTTGATGGCAGCACAATCAATTCTCTTAATCCTTCAACAGTGCACAGCACATGCAGCTGCAGCTAACTGAACAATAAAAACCGATTATTTAAGCCTAGCATACTTGAGCAAAGCAAACATTTGCATTCATGAGCGCTTGGTAATGGCTGATGATTGAATATGGCACCACAATTCATGCAAATTTTTCCTTGAGCCAGAACGGCAAAGTTGTCGAGCCGCGGTACGCATATATCTGTCACAAGCAATCGTGCCGGTTATCTCGATACGCAACAGCAGCAACTATATCTCGCAGCACACCAGTTTTGATTAGTAGCACTGCGAGCTCCGAAACGCAGCCATAATTATTGTTCAAAAGCGAATTCAGCATGCAAAAAAAGAAAAATGTACGGGGGTAAGTGCAGAAGTTTCATGGTTGAACAGTAGCCCGAAAATGCGACAGAAGGAAAGCGCACATGGGAGCTTCCTCCTGGTCGCCTCGTCTCTTCGCGCTGCAGTACAGCCGTACACCCACTCCAACTCGTCTAATTTGGCATTTATTTGTAGTTCTAAAAGGCCTTCGGGAGTAATTAGGCAAGTAACTATAAATAAATGAAGAAACAAATGCTTTACCTCGCATGACTCGTGTAAGCTTGTCGGTGATCTGAATTAGATCATGTTTACGGGCGTTACAAGAAGTTCGTGGCCAGGCTTTTATGCAGCAGTGGTAAACCGAAACGTTTCGACGCAATTTGCTTTTTTTTTATTGCCGCTTCACCTACATAAAAGATATGCACGCGCATGCACCTACGCAAAGAATACGTATCAGTGAAGATTTGGTTTTCGTGTTACCCTGGTAGGACGTGAAAGGCCCATACTGGGTTAACGAAATTTCCGGCTTGCATACACTGTTATGTGGTCGCTTTTCTATTTCTTAGCTTTTTATCAGGCGGTGGCACCAGTTTTCTGTTTAGTCTGTAGTTCTCAACGATTTCGGAATAGGTTTGTGCATGCTCGTCCATGTTGCAGTCCGGCGGATCCACAGTTACCTGGAAGCAGAGAATATGGGAGTGTGCCGACTACCCCTGAGTCGGCGAAGATATTGATAGCAGAGAAAGCAGGGAAGCCCTGCTGCGCAGTGAAGAACCCGCTCGGCAGAATCAAGCCAATCCGCCTGGCGGCTGATGCCGTGAAGAGAAAATATTTGTTAGCCTTTAGTCACAGAGGTTCCAGCCCGCGCCCTCCAGGCCTGCATGCCGGGGCGGTGAGTAGTAAGGGGTCTCTATTTCTCGTGGAAATAAAAGCTGTCATCCACCCATCCATCCAGTCGAGATTTCCAACACGTGAAAACGTCGCGACTTGACTTTCACTGCAGGCGCACTCCGCGGCGTCGTTGGTTCCACCGTTTTCTGAAGCTGCTGATGGCTTGAACATGTATGACGAAAGTACTAACTGTTCAACACTGCTTGAATTAGGCGTAATTTCCACAACGTAGTTCCTAAAAGCTAGGTGAAGCAAGGCGCTGCGCAGCAACGCCGTCAGTGCCGGCTGGAGATCCCCGTGGATGACGTCACGAGGGTCCAGGTTCATCACGGGCAAGAGCAGCGTTCGCTCGGCGCCCTGATGCGGTGGGGCGCGTTTTCTTCTAAAAAACAACTTTTTTCATTTATTTCCGCTCTTCTTCAATGAGAAATTGTTTTGCTGTGGACCAAAAGCTATAAAATGATGTTGAGAAGTCATTTTTTCGAAAAGTGCTTCATCTTCCCTTTAACCCGCTTTGGTTCTCTGACCCACTCTGCCCTCTTTCTGTTTGAATGCTACACCTATCATGTTCCTTTTCATAGCTTGCTGCGTGGTCCTCAATTTTATTAGGTTGAACTCTGTTATCCTCAGCATTTCTGCCCCATAGGTGAGTACCGGTAAGATACAGCTGAACCCATTTATAATGCCCGTAGATATAACAAATGCTCGCTTATTACGAAAGGATGCATTGCTACCGTCAAATTACGCATAAAGTCCATAGCGATTCGTCGTGGATACATCGAACAATTTTGGCCGCACCACTCTTATTATAGTAAATGGGAAGGCATCGACACGTCTAGAAGTTGAAGAGGTCATGCTTCCAGCAAGCACAGAGATCAAGGAGCGTTTTTCACCCTTCTGGACACTGCCCTGGAAAGAGAGGGGCATCATCGAAAGCAGATATAATGACCTTGGCCGTAGATCAACTAGCAGCAGCAATTTGAGAATTTTGAAAGCCAGGCTGTCCAAGTAGTATGCATCGCCGGCGCAGTCGGCTCCATCTTTTTGTGCTGCTACCGCATGCAGGCAGCATAATACAGCCGACAGTGCAGCTGATGCACTCTGCCATGAGCGCTGTTCTACTATTTTCCTGGGCATGAGCCAAGGAAGAACAGATGATGTTCGAAACACTACATTTTGTAAAGCAAAGCTGCCAGATGTTTCCTCGGATGGCGATGTTCCTACGCACCACGAAATCGCATAGGCGCATGCTCTGACTAAGACATTGAACACCAAGTGCGAGCACTCGCCTACTGCCAGGAATCTATTTATGTGGCTGACCTGCCACCAGCTGCCATGGACACTTCAACCTTCAGTTAAATCCCAACTGTAATTTTGATAGTTGGCAGCAAGGGTTTTGTCAAGGGTTTAGTGATACCTTAGAAACCTGGAAGGAGCCATGACACAAGTAGGCACGCATAAAGCAGAATTATGCGAAATAAGTGCCACTTTGGTTTCCTTAGTATTTTTGGCTGTTATACGGAGAGTCCACTTAACTACGAGCGTCGGATGTAACGAACGGAATTTGTGTGATGTCAGGTTCGTTATAAGGGGCTCTACTACAACTGCTTTATAATTTTCTCTTAAGGGATATTGGTAAACTGCCATTCCATTCATGATCTGCGAGAACCTTCCAAATGCGCTCCACCCCATTCTTAATATAGTTATTTCGCTCTTGTGAATCAGATCTGCGGTCACTACCTGCTCTAAGTATTCCTTTACCACTTCCAGCACCTCGCTGCTAATTGTAAAGTGCATTTCCGTTCCGAGACAGTTGAGCATTACTTCGTCTAGTTTTCTGCATATTAATTTTTAGACCCACTGTTCGAATCTGATTGTCTAACTCATTGATCATGCTTTGCAGTTCGTCTCCTGAGTGACTGATCTGAGGGTTCAGCTCTCTTTTGTTAACGGTAAACTTCGAACGCAATCTTTCACTGCAGGAAGCCAGACTTACAGGGTAACACAGTGGGCCAGTGTGATGCATATCATTTTGCTTCGAAAACTACAGTTTTCTTCTGCATCTGGTTTTGTGGTGGTCCATTTATTGTGCCTTTTGCATCCAATTTTAGAATGTGTGTGAAAAATATGGTGTTGGGCATGAATACGAGCTTTCTTGCTTATTTTTTTCTCAGGTCTGCCTGGAGGGAGGCGATTGTCTGGTGAACCACATCGTGCACCTTAGGACAGCATCGAGAAAGGCATTTTTCGGCCAATAAATATGGTTGTGCTCAAGTAAGGTGTTTTCGTATCTGTTCTGGAGTGCACATACAGAGCCGACCAGTCAGCTGCTCAATAACTGGGCAATGACTGAAGTACAGTAAAAACTCTTCAATTCGAAGTCGTTGGGACCAGGCATATTATTAGAATTAACTGACCACAGCAAAAATATGGAGACGGGCGAAAAATTCTGTTGCGGGAATGCGCTACCGCAATACTGGGCGAACTTTGTGTTTACCACTGCTGCATTTTGTTTTGTAGCTCCCCGCTGGATGGCATGGCACGCACGTGCAACTCAAAGCAACAAATGTGTAATGATGCCATCACAAAGACAACAATCTGAAGCCAATTGAAATAAAAAAGTGAAAAATGAATGTGGAATAACTCAATTAATCCAAGGTATACAAAGTGAAAGCTGTCAGCTTTCACTGTGTTCATTGGCCTTGGCATTGACAGTGTTCCAGACGCTGATGACTTTTGAGAAAAGGAAGGGCACATAACTGGCTCCCTGGGTCAGTGGACACCTCAGTCGTGCTTTGAGGTTCATGGCGGTGGTGATAGATGTGGGCTGCATGCATTAGCGCTTACAACCTTGTGGCAAACACGCAGCACTGCAGCAATAGGCAGCAGTGTTCATTGGGTGACCAACCGCTCACGATCAACTATAAAATGCTACCTGTAGGGTGGGCGCGTTGCCTACCCAGTGTATGGAACGCACTCTTTACAGATTCCAAGCTGTGTCTGCTTGGCTAGATCACGTGGTCAGGCAACAGCCGCTCCGCAGCTGTGGAGCCCCGGCACAGCGATGGAAGACTGCTTGGCTGCGCGGCGAAGTCACGTGATGCGTAGCTGTGGTAGCGCCACAGCAAGGACGTTCAAGGTCAAACTGCAGCCCATGGCAAATTCAGCGGTGTGAGGCCAGTAAAGCTTTCGCTTTAAAAGCGGCATTCCACCCTGCCTAAACACACACGTGCTGCCCGAACAGGAAACTGAACTGTAAACGCTCGAAGTTTCGGCTTCTGGTGCGACGTACGCCTTGGACACCTAGATAGTATAGGAATCAAGTTTGCCCTCGCACTTCCGCTTGTCCGACGAAGTGACCGCCAGCACGAAAGAGCTGAATAAACTGAGCAATTCGAATTTTCTTCAGCGGAAGCGATTAGTGTGCGGATTGAAAAAGTTTGACTCATTTGGAGCAAGCCCATGTTTCCTGCCGGGAACAGGTACCGGCATGGGGTGCATATACCACCTGGCGCTTGTCCAAAACTACCTAAGGCGCAAAGAGGCCGGCGCTACTGTTTGGTCGACCTATCGCTCTACGGAACACTACTCACAAAAGCGGCGCTGCCAGCATTGTGCGCAGTTAACCATCGCTAGGCATGCACTGACACTGCTAGGGCCGGATGCTTCATGCCAGCGCCTCCTTTAGATGCTGCCTTGATCGCGGCCAGGTTGGAGAGGAGCACATGCACCGCTCCTGTCAGTCTGGCCATGCCTTGATGAATTAATAGCCGATAGCATGTAACTTTAAAACTACTATCCATGCCTGTTTTGCAGTGAAGCACGTCTTCTCTGCTGGCGTGCGCTCCGGCGGTCTACAAGCTGTATGAGATCGGTTTTTGTGCTGAGATGTACTGGGACTTGGGTGCTTTGCATATAGAGCATCGACGTTGCTAATAGGCATCGCCCTACATTGCCACCTCATGGCTCCAAGGGGCCATCGCTTCTTTGGTTTGCAGCGAAATCTGGATCAGACATCCTCGCATGGCATTTCAGGTCTTCGAATTAACTGAGCTGCTGCACGCTGCAGCATTGTAAAATTTATATCAGAAATTGCGGGACTGCAGAAATCCTAATTATCCAGGATTTCGAATTACCAGAGTTCGAATTATCAGGGTTTTACTGTATATTCACTCATTAAGCCACGACAAGAATGCGACACAACAGAAGACAGGACAACACAATTACGACAGGGTACAGACAACACGAATACGACATAACACAAGACAGGACAACACAATTACAACACAAGACAGACAACAGGAATACGACACAACAGAAGACAGGCCAACACATATAAGACAAGACAGACAACACAATTATGACACAAGACAGACAATAGACATACGACATGCCGAAAATACGACAAGACAAGTTCTTTGTTGTGTTCTTGTTGTATTTTTCGACTGGGCTTGCTTGTGAAACAGGCTTCAAAATAGGTTTCGTTCTGTGGCAGCAGGATTCGCTAGTATTTGCGCAAGCATGTGATATAGGCTTCAAAAGATGTTTCGCTCCGCGGCAGCAGGATTCGCTAGTATTTGGGCTTGCTTGTGAAACAGGCTTCAATATCGATTTCGCTCCGTGGCAGCAGAATAATTCTAGCGTTTGTGCTTGCTTGTGAAACAGGCTTCAAAAGAGGATTCGCTCCGTGGCAGCAGGATTCGCTAGCTTTTGTGCATGCTTCTGAAGCAGGATTTAAAAGAGGTTTCGCTCCGTGGCAGCAGGATTCGCTAGCATGTGCGCTTGCTTGTGAAACTGGCTTCAAAAGAGGTGTTGCTCCTTGGCAGCACGATTCGCTAGCGTTTGTGCTTGCTTCTGAAGCAGGATTCAAAAGAGGTTTTGCTCCGTGGCAGCAGGATTCGCTAGCTCTTGTATTTGCGTGTGAAACAGGCTTCAAAAGAGGTTTCGCTCCGCGGCAGCAGGATTCCCTAGTATTTGGGCTTGTTTGTGAAACAAGATTCAATATAGGTTTCGCTCCGTGGCAGCAGGATTCGTAGCTTTCGTGCTTGCTTGTGAAACAGGCTTCAAAAGAGGTTTCGCTCCGTGGCAGCAGGATACGATAGCGTTTGTACTTGCTTGTCAAACAGACTTCAAAAGAGGTTTCGCTCCGTGGCAGCACGATTCGCTAGCGTTATTGCTTGCTTGAAAAATAGGCTTCAAAAACAATTCGCTCCGTGGCAGCAGGATTCCCTAGCGCATGTGCTTGCTTATGAAACAGGCTTAAAAAGAGGTTTCGCTCTGTGGCAGCAGGATTTGCAAGCGTTTGTGCGTGCTTGTGATATAGGCTTCAAAAAAAGATTCGCTACGTGGCAGCAGGATTCGCTAGCATTCGTGCTTGCTTGTCAAACAGCCTTCAAAAGAGGATTCGCTCCGTGGCAACAGGATTCGCTAGCGCTTGTGTTTCCGTGTGATGCAGGCTTCAGAAGAGGTTTCGCTCCGCGGGTTCAGGATTTGCAAGCGCATGTGCTAGCTTGTGAAACAGGCATAAAAAGAGGTTTCGCTCTGTGGCAGCAGGATTCGCTAGCGTTTGTGCTTGCTTGTGAAACAGGCTTCAATACAGGTTTCGCTTCGTTTGATCAGGATTCGCTAGCGTTTGTGCTGCTTGTGAAACAGGCTTTAAAAGATGTTTCGCTCCGCGGCAGCAGGATTCGCTAGTATTTGGGCTTGCTTGTGAAACAGGCTTCAATATCGGTTTCGCTCCGTGGCGGCAGGATTCGCTAGCTTTTGTGCTTGCTTGTCAAACAGGCTTCAAAAGATGTTTCGCTCCGTGGCAGCAGGATAAGATAGCGTTTGTGCTTGCTTGTGAAACATATTTTAAAAGAGGTTTCGCTCCGTGGCAGCAGGATTCGCTAGCCCTTGTGTTTGCGTGTTAAGCATGCTTCAAAAGAGGTTTCGCTCCGTGGGATCAGGATTCACTATCGTTTGTGCTTGCTTGAGAAACAGGCTTCAAAAGATGTTTCGCTCCGCGGCAGCAGTATACGCTTGCGTTTGTACTTGCTTGTGAAACAGGCTTCAAAAGAGGTTTCGCTCCGTGGCAGAGAGATTTGGTAACATTTGTGCTTGCGTGTGAAAGAGGCTTCAAAAGATTTTTCGCTCTGTGGCAGCAGGATTTACTAGTGTTTGTGCTTGCTTCTGAAGCAGGCTTCAAAAGAGGTTTTGCTCCGTGGCAGCAGGATTGGCTAACGTTTGTGCTTGCGTGTGAAACAGGCTTCAAGAGAGGCTTCGCTCCATGGCAGAGAGATTCGCTAGCGTTTGTGCTTGCTTGTGAAACAGGCTTCAAAATAGGTTTCGTTCTGTGGCAGCAGGATTCGCTAGACCTTGTATTTGCGTGTGAAACAGGTTTCAAAAGAGGTTGCGCTCCGTGGGTTCAGGATTCTCTAGCGTTTGTGCTTGCTTTTGAAACAGGCTTCAAAAGATGTTTCGCTCCGCGGCAGCAGGATTCGCTAGTATTTGGGCTTGGTTGTGAAACAGGCTTCAATATCGGTTTCGCTCCGTGGCAGCAGGATAATTCTAGCGTTTGTGCTTGCTTGTGAAACAGGCTTCAAAAGAGGATTCGCTCCGTGGCAGCAGGATTCGCTAGCGTTTGGGCTTGCTTCTGAAGCAGGCCTCAAAAGAGGTTTCGCTCCGTGGCAGCAGGATTCGCTAGCGTGTGCGCTTGCTTGTGAAACTGGCTTCAAAAGAGGTGTTGCTCCTTGGCAGCAGGATTCGCTAGCGTTTGTGCTTGCTTCTGAAGCAGGATTCAAAAGAGGTTTTGCTCCGTGGTAGCAGGATTGGCTAACGTTTGTGCTTCCTTGTGAAACAGGCTCCAAGAGAGGTTTTGATACATGGCAGAGAGATTCGCTAGCGTTTGTGCTTGCTTGTGAAACAGGCTTCAAAACGGGTTCCGCTCTGCGGCAGCACGATTCGCTAGTATTTGGGCTTGCTTGTGAAACAGGCTTCAATATATGCTTCGCTCCGTGGCAGCAGGATTCGCTAGCGTTTGTGCTTGCTTGTGAAACAGGCTTCAAAAGATGTTTCGCTCCGCGGCAGCAGGATTCGTAGTATTTGGGCTTGCTTGTGAAAGAGGCTTCAATATAGCTTGCGCACCGTGCCAGCAGGATTCGCTAGCGTTTGTGCTTGCTTATTAAGCAGGTTTCAAAAAATGTTTCGCTCCGTGGCAGCCGGATTCGCAAGTACTTGGGCTTGTTTGTGAAACAAGATTCAATATAGGTTTCGCTCCGTGGCAGCAGGATTCGTAGCTTTCGTGCTTGCTTGTGAAACAGGCTTCAAAAGAGGTTTCGCTCCGTGGCAGCAGGATTCGCTAGCGTTTTTGCTCGCTTGTAAAATAGGCTTCAAAAGATGTTTCACTCCGCGGCAGCAGGATTTGCTAGTATTTGGGCTTGCTTGGGAAACAAGCTTCAATATATGTTTCGCTCTGTGGCAGCAGAATTCGTAGCTTTCGAGCTTGCTAGTGAAACAGGCTTCAAAAGACGTTTCGCTCCGTGGCAGCACGATACGATAGCGTTTGTACTTGCTTGTCAAACAGACTTCAAAAGAGGTTTCGCTACGTGGCAGCAGGATTCGCTAGCGTTTTTGCTCGCTTGGTAAATAGGCTTCAAAAGACAATTCGCTCCGTAGCAGCAGGATTCGCTAGTTTTTGTGCGTGCTTGTTAAACAGGTTCCAAAAGAGGTTTCGCTCCGTGGCAGCAGGATTCCCTAGCGTTTGTGCTTGCTACTGAAACAGCCTTCAAAAGAGGTTTCGCTCCGTGGCAGCGCGACTCGCTAGCATTTGTGCATGGTTGTGAAACAGGCTTCAAAAGAAGTTTCGCTCCATGGCAGGAGGATTCGCTAGCGTTTGTGCTTGCTTGTGAAACAGGCTTCAAAAGAGGATACGCTCCGTGGCAGCAGGATTCGCTAGCGCTTGTGTTTGCGTGTTAAACAGGCTTAAAAAGATGTTTCGCTCCATGGCAGCAGGATACGATAGCGTTTGTACTTGCTTGTGAAACATATTTCAAAAGAGGTTTCGCTCCGTGTCAGCAGGATTCGCTAGCCGTTGTGTGTGCGTGTGAAACATGCTTCAAAAGAGGTTTCGCTCCGTGGGATCCATATTCGATAGCGTTTGTGCTTGCTTGTGAAACAGGCTTCAAAAGATGTTTCGCTCCATGGCAGCAGGATTCGCTAGTATTTGTTCTTGCTTGTGAAACAGGCTTTAATATAGGTTTCGCTCCATTGCAGCAGGATTCGCTAGATTTTGTGCTTGCTTGTGAAACAGGCTTCAAAAGATGTTTCGCTCCGTGGCAGCAGGATATGCTAGCGTTTGTACTTACTTGTGAAACAGGCTTCAAAAGCGGTTTCGCTTCGTGGCAGCAGGATTCGCTAGCGTTTGCGCTTGCTTGTGAAACTGGCTTCAAAAGAGGTTTCGCTCCGTGGCAGCAGGATTCGCTAGCGTTTGTGCTTGCTTCTATAGCAGGATTCAAAAGAGGTTTCGCTCCGTGGCAGCAGGATTGGCTAACGATTGTGCTTGCTTTTGAAACAGGCTCCATGAGAGGTTTTGATACATGGCAGAGAAATTCGCTAGCGTTTGTGCTTGCTTGTGAAACAGGCTTCAAAAGAGGTTTCGATCCGTGGCAGCAAGATTCGCTAGCCCTTGTATTTGCGTGTGAAACAGGCTTCAAAAGAGGTTTCGCTCCGTGGCAGCAGGATTCGCTAGCTTTTGGGCTCGCTTGTGAAACAGGCTTCAAAAGATGTTTCGCTCCGTGGCAGCACGATACGATAGCGTTTGTACTTGCTTGTGAAACATATTTCAAAAGAGGTTTCGCTACGTGGCAGCAGGATTCGCTAGCGTTTTTGCTCGCTTGTAAAATAGGCTTCAAAAGACAATTCGCTCCATAGCAGCAGGATTCGCTAGCGCATGTGCTTGAATGTGAAAAAGGCTTCAAAAGAGGTTTCGCTCCGTAGCAGCAGGATTCGCTAGCGTTTGTGCGTGCTTCTGAAGCAGGCTTCAAAAGAGGTTTTGCTCCGTGGCAGCAGGATTGGCTAACGTTTGTGCTTGCTTCTGAAACAGGCTTCAAGAGAGGTTTCGCTCCATGGCAGAGAGATTCGCTAGCGTTTGTGCTTGCTTCTGAAGCAGGCTTCAAAAGAGGTTTCGCTCCGTGGGATCAGGATTCGCTAGCTTTTGTGCTTGATTGTGGAACAGGCTTCAAAAGTAGTTTTCCTCCGTGGCAGCAGGATTCGCTAGTTTTTGTGCGTGCTTGTTAAACAGGTTCCAAAAGAGGTTTCGCTCCGTGGCAGCAGGATTCCCTAGCGTTTGTGCTTGCTACTGAAACAGCCTTCAAAAGTGGTTTCGCTCCGTGGCAGCAGGATTCGCTAGCTTTTGTGCTTGCTTGTGAAACAGGCTTCAAAAGATGTTTTGACCCGTGGCAGCAGTATACGCTAGCGTTTATACTTGCTTGTGAACCAAGCTACAAAAGAGGTTTCGCTCCATGGCAGAGGGATTTGGTAACGTTTGTGCTTGCGTGTGAAACAGGCTCCAAAAGAGGTTTTGCTTCGTGGCAGCAGGATTCGCTAGCGTTTGCGCTTGCTTCTGAAACTGGCTTCAAAAGAGGTTTCGCTCCGTGGCAGCAGGATTCGCTAGCGTTTGTGCTTGCTTCTGAAGCAGGCTCCAAAAGAGGTTTTTCTTCGTGGCAGCAGGATTCGCTAACGTTTGTGCTTGCTTGCGAAACAGGCTTCAAGAGAGGTTTCGCTCTATGGCAGAGAGATTCGCTAGCGTTTGTGCTTGCTTGTGTAACAGGCTTCAAAAGAGGATTCGCTCTGTGGCAGCAGGATTTGAAAGCGTTTGTGCTTGCTTGTGAAACAGGCTTCAATATAGGTTTCGCTCCGTGGCAGCACGATTCGCTAGCGTTGGTACTTGCTTGGTAAACAGGTTTAAAAGAGGTTTCGCTCGGCGGCAGCAGGATTCGCTAGTATTTGGGCTTGCTTGAGAAACAAGCTTCAATATAGGTTTCGCTCCGTGGCAGCAGGATTCGTAGCTTTCGTGCTTGCTAGTGAAACAGGCTTCAAAAGAGGTTTCGCTCTGTGGCAGCAATATACGATAGCGTTTGTACTTGCTTGTCAAACAGACTTCAAAAGAGGTTTCGCTCCATGGCAGCAGGATTCGCTAGCCTTTTTGCTCTCTTGTAAAATAGGCTTCAAAAGACAATTCGCTCAGTGGCAGCAGGATTCGCTAGCGCATGTGCTTGCTTGTGAAACAGGCTTCAAAAGAGGTTTCGCTGCGTGGCAGAGGGATTTGGTAATCTTTGTGCTTACGTGTGAAACAGGCTTCAAAAGAGGTTTCGCTCCGTGGCAGCAGGATACGGTAGCGTTTGTACTTGCTTGTCAAACAGACTTCAAAAAAGGTTTCGCTACCTGGCAGCAGGATTCGCTAGCGTTTTTGCTCGCTTGTAAAATAGGCTTCAAAAGATGTTTCACTCCGCGGCAGCAGGATTTGCTAGTATTTGGGCTTGCTTGAGAAACAAGCTTCAATATATGTTTCGCTCTGTGGCAGCAGGATTCGTAGCTTTCGAGCTTGCTAGTGAAACAGGCTTCAAAAGACGTTTCGCTCCGTGGCAGCAGGATACGATAGCATTTGTACTTGCTTGTCAAACAGACTTCAAAAGAGGTTTCGCTACGTGGCAGCAGGATTCGCTAGCGTTTTTGCTCGCTTGTAAAATAGGCTTCAAAAGACAATTCGCTCCGTAGCAGCAGGATTCGCTAGTTTTTGTGCGTGCTTGTTAAACAGGTTCCAAAAGAGGTTTCGCTCCGTGGCAGCAGGATTCCCTAGCGTTTGTGCTTGCTACTGAAACAGGCTTCAAAAGAAGTTTCGCTCCATGGCAGGAGGATTCGCTAGCGTTTGTGCTTGCTTGTGAAACAGGCTTCAATATAGGTTTCGCTTCGTGGCAGTAGGATACGCTAGCGTTTGTACTTGCTTGTGAAACAGGCTTCAAAAGAGGATACGCTCCGTGGCAGCAGGATTCGCTAGCGCTTGTGTTTGCGTGTTAAACAGGCTTCAAAAGATGTTTCGCTCCATGGCAGCAGGATACGATAGCGTTTGTACTTGCTTGTGAAACATATTTCAAAAGAGGTTTCGCTCCGTGTCAGCAGGATTCGCTAGCCGTTGTGTGTGCGTGTGAAACATGCTTCAAAAGAGGTTTCGCTCCGTGGGATCCATATTCGAAAGCGTTTGTGCTTGCTTGTGAAACAGGCTTCAAAAGATGTTTCGCTCCATGGCAGCAGGATTCGCTAGTATTTGTTCTTGCTTGTGAAACAGGCTTTAATATAGGTTTCGCTCCATGGCAGCAGGATTCGCTAGATTTTGTGCTTGCTTGTGAAACAGGCTTCAAAAGACAATTCGCTCCGTAGCAGCAGGATTCGCTAGCGCATGTGCTTGCTTGTGAAACAGGCTTCAAAAGAGGTTTCGCTCCGTGGCAGCACTATACGATAGCGTTTGTACTTGCTTGTGAAACATATTTCACAAGAAGTTTCGCTACGTGGCAGCAGGATTCGCTAGCGATTTTGCTCGCTTGTAAAATAGGCTTCAAAAGACAATTCGCTCCGTAGCAGCAGGATTCGCTAGCGCATGTGCTTGCTTGTGAAACAGGCTCCAAAAGAGGTTTCGCTCCGTGGCAGCACTATACGATAGCGTTTGTACTTGCTTGTGAAACATATTTCACAAGAAGTTTCGCTACGTGGCAGCAGGATTCGCTAGCGATTTTGCTCGCTTGTAAAATAGGCTTCAAAAGACAATTCGCTCCGTAGCAGCAGGATTCGCTAGCGCATGTGCTTGCTTGTGAAACAGGCTTCAAAAGAGGTTTCGCTCCGTAGCAGCAGGATTCGCTTGCGTTTGTGCTTGCTTCTGAAGCAGGCTTCAAAAGAGGTTTCGCTCCGTGGGATCAGGATTCGCTAGCTTTTGTGCTTGATTGTGGAACAGGCTTCAAAAGAAGTTTTCCTCCGTGGCAGCAGGACTCGCTAGTTTTTGTGCGTGCTTGTTAAACAGGTTCCAAAAGAGGTTTCGCTCCGTGGCAGCAGGATTCCCTAGCGTTTGTGCTTGCTACTGAAACAGCCTTCAAAAGAGGTTTCGCTCCGTGGCAGCAGGATTCGCTAGCTTTTGTTCTTGCTTGTGAAACAGGCTTCAAAAGATGTTTTGCCCCGTGGCAGCAGTATACGCTAGCGTTTATACTTTTTGTGAAACAAGCTACAAAAGAGGTTTCGCTCTATGGCAGAGGGATTTGGTAACGTTTGTGCTTGCGTGTGAAACAGGCTCCAAAAGAGGTTTTGCTTCGTGGCAGCAGGATTCGCTAGCGTTTGCGCTTGCTTGTGAAACTGGCTTCAATATAGGTTTCGCTCCGTGGCAGCACGATTCGCTAGCGTTGGTGCTTGCTTGGTAAACAGGTTTAAAAGAGGTTTCGCTCGGCGGCAGCAGGATTCGCTAGTATTTGGGCTTGCTTGAGAAACAAGCTTCAATATAGGTTTCGCTCCGTGGCAGCAGGATTCGTAGCTTTCGTGCTTGCTAGTGAAACAGGCTTCAAAAGAGGTTTCGCTCTGTGGCAGCAATATACGATAGCGTTTGTACTTGCTTGTCAAACAGACTTCAAAAGAGGTTTCGCTCCATGGCAGCAGGATTCGCTAGCGTTTTTGCTCTCTTGTAAAATAGGCTTCAAAAGACAATTCGCTCAGTGGCAGCAGGATTCGCTAGCGCATGTGCTTGCTTGTGAAACAGGCTTCAAAAGAGGTTTCGCTCCGTGGCAGCAGGATTCGCTAGCGTTTGTACTTGCTTGTCAAACAGACTTCAAAAAAGGTTTCGCTACGTGGCAGCAGGATTCGCTAGCGTTTTTGCTCGCTTGTAAAATAGGCTTCAAAAGACAATTCGCTCAGTGGCAGCAGGATTCGCTAGCGCATGTGCTTGCTTGTGAAACAGGCTTCAAAAGAGGTTTCGCTCCGTGGCAGCAGGATGCGATAGCGTTTGTACTTGCTTGTCAAACAGACTTCAAAAAAGGTTTCGCTACGTGGCAGCAGGATTCGCTAGCGTTTTTGCTCGCTTGTAAAATAGGCTTCAAAAGATGTTTCACTCCGCGGCAGCAGGATTCGCTAGCGCATGTGCTTGCTTGTGAAACAGGCTTCAAAAGAGGTTTCGCTCCGTGGCAGCAGGATGCGATAGCGTTTGTACTTGCTTGTCAAACAGACTTCAAACAAGGTTTCGCTCCATGGCAGCAGGATTCGCTAGCGTTTTTGCTCTCTTGTAAAATAGGCTTCAAAAGAAAATTCGCTCAGTGGCAGCAGGATTCGCTAGCGCATGTGCTTGCTTGTGAAACAGGCTTCAAAAGAGGTTTCGCTCCGTGGCAGCAGGATGCGATAGCGTTTGTACTTGCTTGTCAAACAGACTTCAAAAAAGGTTTCGCTACGTGGCAGCAGGATTCGCTAGCGTTTTTGCTCGCTTGTAAAATAGGCTTCAAAAGACAATTCGCTCAGTGGCAGCAGGATTCGCTAGCGCATGTGCTTGCTTGTGAAACAGGCTTCAAAAGAGGTTTCGCTCCGTGGCAGCAGGATGCGATAGCGTTTGTACTTGCTTGTCAAACAGACTTCAAAAAAGGTTTCGCTCCATGGCAGCAGGATTCGCTAGCGTTTTTGCTCTCTTGTAAAATAGGCTTCAAAAGACAATTCGCTCAGTGGCAGCAGGATTCGCTAGCGCATGTGCTTGCTTGTGAAACAGGCTTCAAAAGAGGTTTCGCTCCGTGGCAGCAGGATGCGATAGCGTTTGTACTTGCTTGTCAAACAGACTTCAAAAAAGGTTTCGCTACGTGGCAGCAGGATTCGCTAGCGTTTTTGCTCTCTTGTAAAATAGGCTTCAAAAGACAATTCGCTCAGTGGCAGCAGGATTCGCTAGCGCATGTGCTTGCTTGTGAAACAGGCTTCAAAAGAGGTTTCGCTCCGTGGCAGCAGGATGCGATAGCGTTTGTACTTGCTTGTCAAACAGACTTCAAAAAAGGTTTCGCTACGTGGCAGCAGGATTCGCTAGCGTTTTTGCTCGCTTGTAAAATAGGCTTCAAAAGATGTTTCACTCCGCGGCAGCAGGATTTGCTAGTATTTGGGCTTGCTTGAGAAACAAGCTTCAATATATGTTTCGCTCTGTGGCAACAGGATTCGTAGCTTTCGAGCTTGCTAGTGAAACAGGCTTCAAAAGACGTTTCGCTCCGTGGCAGCAGGATACGATAGCGTTTGTACTTGCTTGTCAAACAGACTTCAAAAGAGGTTTCGCTACGTGGCAGCAGGATTCGCTAGCGTTTTTGCTCGCTTGTAAAATAGGCTTCAAAAGACAATTCGCTCCGTAGCAGCAGGATTCGCTAGTTTTTGTGCGTGCTTGTTAAACAGGTTCCAAAAGAGGTTTCGCTCCGTGGCAGCAGGATTCCCTAGCGTTTGTGCTTGCTACTGAAACAGCCTTCAAAATAGGTTTCGCTCCGTGGCAGCGCTACTCGCTAGCATTTGTGCATGGTTGTGAAACAGGCTTCAAAAGAAGTTTCGCTCCATGGCAGGAGGATTCGCTAGCGTTTGTGCTTGCTTGTGAAACAGGCTTCAATATAGGTTTCGCTTCCTGGCAGTAGGATACGCTAGCGTTTGTACTTGCTTGTGAAACAGGCTTCAAAAGAGGATACGCTCCGTGGCAGCAGGATTCGCTAGCGCTTGTGTTTGCGTGTTAAACAGGCTTCAAAAGATGTTTCGCTCCATGGCAGCAGGATACGATAGCGTTTGTACTTGCTTGTGAAACATATTTCAAAAGAGGTTTCGCTCCGTGTCAGCAGGATTCGCTAGCCGTTGTGTGTGCGTGTGAAACATGCTTCAAAAGAGGTTTCGCTCCGTGGGATCCATATTCGATAGCGTTTGTGCTTGCTTGTGAAACAGGCTTCAAAAGATGTTTCGCTCCATGGCAGCAGGATTCGCTAGTATTTGTTCTTGCTTGTGAAACAGGCTTTAATATAGGTTTCGCTCCATGGCAGCAGGATTCGCTAGATTTTGTGCTTGCTTGTGAAACAGGCTTCGAAAGATGTTTCGCTCCGTGGCAGCAGGATATGCTAGCGTTTGTACTTATTTGTGAAACAGGCTTCAAAAGCGGTTTCGCTTCGTGGCAGCAGGACTCGCTAGCGTTTGCGCTTGCTTGTGAAACTGGCTTCAAAAGAGGTTTCGCTCCGTGGCAGCAGGATTCGCTAGCGTTTGTGCTTGCTTCTATAGCAGGATTCAAAAGAGGTTTCGCTCCGTGGCAGCAGGATTGGCTAAGGTTTGTGCTTGCTTTTGAAACAGGCTCCAAGAGAGGTTTTGATACATGGCAGAGAAATTCGCTAGCGTTTGTGCTTGCTTGTGAAACAGGCTTCAAAAGAGGTTTCGATCCATGGCAGCAGGATTCGCTAGCTTTTGTGCTTGCTTGTGAAACAGGCTTCAAATGATGTTTCGCTCCGTGGCAGCACTATACGATAGCGTTTGTACTTGCTTGTGAAACATATTTCAAAAGAAGTTTCGCTACGTGGCAGCAGGATTCGCTAGCGTTTTTGCTCGCTTGTAAAATAGGCTTCAAAAGACAATTCGCTCCGTAGCAGCAGGATTCGCTAGCGCATGTGCTTGCTTGTGAAACAGGCTTCAAAAGAGGTTTCGCTCCGTAGCAGCAGGATTCGCTAGCGTTTGTGCTTGCTTCTGAAGCAGGCTTCAAAAGAGGTTTCGCTCCGTGGGATCAGGATTCGCTAGCTTTTGTGCTTGATTGTGGAACAGGCTTCAAAAGAAGTTTTCCTCCGTGGCAGCAGGATTCGCTAGTTTTTGTGCGTGCTTGTTAAACAGGCTCCAAAAGAGGTTTCGCTCCGTGGCAGCAGGATTCCCTAGCGTTTGTGCTTGCTTGTGAAACAGGCTTCAAAAGATGTTTTGCCCCGTGGCAGCAGTATACGCTAGCGTTTATACTTGCTTGTGAAACAAGCTACAAAAGAGGTTTCGCTCTATGGCAGAGGGATTTGGTAACGTTTGTGCTTGCGTGTGAAACAGGCTCCAAAAGAGGTTTTGCTTCGTGGCAGCAGGATTCGCTAGCGTTTGCGCTTGCTTGTGAAACTGGCTTCAAAAAAGGTTTCGCTCCGTGGCAGCAGGATTCGCTAGCGTTTGTGCTTGCTTCTGAAGCAGGCTCAAAAAGAGGTTTTGCTCCATGGCAGCAGGATTCGCTAACGTTTGTGCTTGCTTGCGAAACAGGCTTCAAGAGAGGTTTCGCTCTATGGCAGAGAGATTCGCTAGCGTTTGTGCTTGCTTGTGTAACAGGCTTCAAAAGAGGATTCGCTCTGTGGCAGCAGGATTTGAAAGCGTTTGTGCTTGCTTGTGAAACAGGCTTCAATATAGGTTTTGCTCCGTGGCAGCACGATTCGCTAGCGTTGGTGCTTGCTTGGTAAACAAGTTTAAAAGAGGTTTCGCTCGGCGGCAGCAGGATTCGCTAGTATTTGGGCTTGCTTGAGAAACAAGCTTCAATATAGGTTTCGCTCCGTGGCAGCAGGATTCGTAGCTTTCGTGCTTGCTAGTGAAACAGGCTTCAAAAGAGATTTCGCTCTGTGGCAGCAATATACGATAGCGTTTGTACTTGCTTGCGAAACAGGCTTCAAGAGAGGTTTCGCTCTATGGCAGAGAGATTCGCTAGCGTTTGTGCTTGCTTGTGTAACAGGCTTCAAAATAGGTTTCGTTCTGTGGCAGCAGGATTCGCTAGTATTTGCGCAAGCATGTGATATAGGCTTCAAAAGATGTTTCGCTCCGCGGCAGCAGGATTCGCTAGTATTTGGGCTTGATTGTGAAACAGGCTTCAATATCGATTTCGCTCTGTGGCAGCAGAATTATTCTAGCGTTTGTGCTTGCTTGTGAAACAGGCTTCAAAAGAGGATTCGCTCCGTGGCAGCAGGATTCGCTAGCTTTTGTGCTTGCTTCTGAAGCAGGATTCAAAAGAGGTTTTGCTCCGTGGCAGCAGAATTGGCTAAAGTTTGTGCTTCCTTGTGAAACAAGCTCCAAGAGAGGTTTTGATACATGGCAGAGAGATTCGCTAGCGTTTGTGCTTGCTTGTGAAACAGGCTTCAAAATAGGTTTCGTTTTGTGGCAGCAGGATTCGCTAGACCTTGTATTTGCGTGTGAAACAGGCTTCAAAAGAGGTTGCGCTCCGTGGGTTCAGGATTCGCTAGCGTTTGTGCTTGCTTTTGAAACAGGCTTCAAAAGATTTTTCGCTCCGCGGCAGCAGGATGCGCTAGTATTTGCGCAAGCATGTGATATAGGCTTCAAAAGACGTTTCGCTCCGCGGCAGCAGGATTCGCTAGTATTTGGGCTTGCTTGTGAAACAGGCTTCAATATCGGTTTCGCTCCGTGGCAGCAGGATAATTCTAGCGTTTGTGCTTGCTTGTGAAACAGGCTTCAAAAGAGGATTCGCTCCGTGGCAGCAGGATTCGCTAGCGTTTGTGCTTGCTTCTGAAGCAGGCTTCAAAAGAGGTTTGCTCCGTGGCAGCAGGATTCGCTAGCGTGTGCGCTTGCTTGTGAAACTGGCTTCAAAAGAGGTGTTGCTCCGTGGCAGCAGGATTCACTAGCGTTTGTGCTTGCTTCTAAAGCAGGATTCAAAAGAGGTTTTTCTCCGTGGCAGCAGGATTGGCTAACGTTTGTGCTTCCTTGTGAAACAGGCTCCAAGAGAGGTTTTGATACATGGCAGAGAGATTTGCTAGCGTTTGTGCTTGCTTGTGAAACAGGCTTCAAAACAGGTTCCGCTCCGCGGCAGCACGATTCGTAGTATTTGGGCTTGCTTGTGAAACAGGCTTCAATATATGCTTCGCTCCGTGGCAGCAGGATTCGCTAGCGTTTGTGCTTGCTTGTGAAACAGGCTTCAAAAGATTTTTCGCTCCGCGGCAGCAGGATTCGTAGTATTTGGGCTTGCTTGTGAAAGAGGCTTCAATATAGGTTTCGCTCCGTGCCAGCAGGATTCGCTAGCGTTTGTGCTTGCTTATTAAGCAGGCTTCAAAAAATGTTTCGCTCCGTGGCAGCGGGATTCGCAAGTATTTGGGCTTGGTTGTGAAACAAGATTCAATATAGGTTTCGCTCCGTGGCAGCAGGATTCGTAGCTTTCGTGCTTGCTTGTGAAACAGGCTTCAAAAGAGGTTGCGCTCCGTGGCAGCAGGATACGATAGCGTTTGTACTTGCTTGTCAAACAGACTTCAAAAGAGGTTTCGCTCCGTGGCTGCAGGATTCGCTAGCGCATGTGCTTGCTTGTGAAAAAGGCTTAAAAAGAGGTTTCGCTCTGTGGCAGCAGGATTTGCAAGCGTTTGTGCGTGCTTGTGATATAGGCTTCAAAAAAAGATTCGCTACGTGGCAGCAGGATTCGCTAGCATTTGTGCTTGCTTGTCAAACAGACTTCAAAAGAGGATTCGCTCCGTGGCAACAGGATTCGCTAGCGCTTGTGTTTCCGTGTGATGCAGGCTTCAGAAGAGGTTTCGCTCCACGGGATCAGGATTTGCAAGCGCATGTGCTAGCTTGTGAAACAGGCATAAAAAGAGGTTTCGCTCTGTGGCACCAGGATTTGCAAGCGTTTTTGCTCGCTTGTAAAATAGGCTTCAAAAGACAATTCGCTCCGTAGCAGCAGGATTCGCTAGCGCATGTGCTTGCTTGTGAAACAGGCTTCAAAAGAGGTTTCGCTCCGTAGCAGCAGGATTCGCTAGCGTTTGTGCTTGCTTCTGAAGCAGGCTTCAAAAGAGGTTTTGCTCCGTGGCAGCAGGATTGGCTAACGTTTGTGCTTGCTTATGAAACAGGCTTCAAAAGAGGTTTCGCTCCATGGCAGCAGGATTCGCTAGCTTTTGTGCTTGATTGTGGAACAGGCTTCAAAAGAAGTTTTCCTCCGTGGCAGCAGGATACGCTAGTTTTTGTGCGTGCTTGTTAAACAGGTTCCAAAAGAGGTTTCGCTCAGTGGCAGCAGGATTCCCTAGAGTTTGTGCTTGCTACTGAAACAGCCTACAAAAGAGGTTTCGCTCCGTGGCAGCGCGACTCGCTAGCATTTGTGCTTGGTTGTGAAACAGGCATCAAAAGAAGTTTCGCTCCATGGCAGGATGATTCGTTAGCGTTTGTGCTTGCTTGTGAAACAGGCTTCAATACAGGTTTCGCTCCGTGGCAGTAGGATACGCTAGCGTTTGTACTTGCTTGTGAAACAGGCTTCAAAAGAAGATACGCTCCGTTGCAGCAGGATTCGCTAGCCCTTGTGTTTGCGTGTTAAACAGGCTTCAAAAGATGTTTCGCTCTGTGGCAGCAGGATACAATAGCGTTTGTACTTGCTTGTGAAACATATTTCAAAAGAGGTTTCGCTCCGTGGCAGCAGGATTTGCTAGCCGTTGTGAGTGCGTGTGAAACATGCTTCAAAAGAGGTTTCGCTCCGTGTGATCCATATTCGATAACGTTTTTGTTGCTTGTGAAACAGGCTTCAATAGATGTTTCGCTCCATGGCAGCAGGATTCGCTAGTATTAGTTCTTGCTTTGAATTAGGCTTTAATATAGGTTTCGCTCCATGGCAGCAGGATTTGCTAGATTTTGTGCTTGATTGTGAAACAGGCTTCAAAAGATGTTTCGCTCCGTGGCAGCAGGATATGCTAGCGTTTGTACTTACTTGTGAAACAGGCTTCAAAAGCGGTTTCGCTCCGTGGCAGCAGGATTCGCTAGCGTTAGCGCTTGCTTGTGAAACTGGCTTCAAAAGAGGTTTCGCTCCGTGGCAGCAGGATTCGCTAGCGTTTGTGCTTGCTTCTATAGCAGGATTCAAAATAGGTTTCGCTCCGTGGCAGCAGGATTGGCTAACGTTTGTGCTTGCTTTTGAAACAGGCTCCAAGAGAGGTTTTGATACATGGCAGAGAGATTCGCTAGCGTTTGTGCTTGCTTGTGAAACAGGCTTCAAAAGAGGTTTCGATCCGTGGCAGCAAGATTCGCCAGCCCTTGTATTTGCGTGTGAAACAGGCTTCAAAAGAGGTTTCGCTCCGCGGCAGTAGGATTCGCTAGTATTTGGGCTTGCTTGTGAAACACGCTTCAATATAGGCTTCGCTCCGTGGCAGCAGGATTCGCTAGCTTTTGTGCTTGCTTGTGAAACAGGCTTCAAAAGATGTTTCGCTCCGTGGCAGCAGGATTCGCTAGCGTTTGTGCTTGCTTCTGAAGCAGGCTTCAACATAGGTTTTGCTCCGCGGCAGCAGGATTGGCTAACGTTTGTGCTTGCTTGTGAAACAGGCTTCAAGAGAGGTTTCGCTCCATGGCAGAGAGATTCGCTAGCGTTTGTGCTTGCTTCTGAAGCAGGCTTCAAAAGAGGTTTCGCTCCGTGGGATCAGGATTCGCTAGCTTTTGTGCTTGATTGTGGAACAGGCTTCAAAAGAAGTTTTCCTCCGTGGCAGCAGGATTCGCTAGTTTTTGTGCGTGCTTGTTAAACAGGTTCCAAAAGAGGTTTCGCAGCGTGGCAGCAGGATTCTCTAGCGTTTGTGCTTGCTACTGAAACAGCCTTCAAAAGAGGTTTCGCTCCGTGGCAGCGCGACTCGCTAGCCTTTGTGCTTGGTTGTGACACAATTTTGTGTCGCAAGACAAGCTGTCTTGTCGTGCCATGTGTCGTGCGACAAGCTTCGTGTCGTGGGTTCTTTCGCGCGACAAAGTTGTTTGTAGTGGGTTCTGCCGCACGACAGACATCTTTCCTGCATTTTGTTGTGCGTTGAAGGTCCCTGTCGCAGCATTTGTCGCGCGACAGGTTTCTGTCGCAGGTACTGTCGCGCGACAGAGGGAGTAGTGCCGCGCGACAGAGATTGTGTGCCTCAGCAAAGTTTCCTGTCGTGGGTTCAGTCGCGCGACAGACTTCTATCGCGCCTCTTTTCACGCGACAAAAGTACCTGTCGTGCGGCCTGTCGCGCGACACAAGAGCTTGTCGTGGGATATGCCGCGCGACAGATACCTGTCGTGGGATGAGTCGCGCGACAGATACCTGTCGTGGATTGTGCCGCGCGATAGATACCTATCGTTGGATGCGTCATACGACAGATTCCTGGTGAGGGTAATTATTTTACTGCAGAATGCTAGAAATACTGTCATGCGGTCGTGTGACAGCGATAGGATCAAATTGACAAAAGATGCTTCAAAGCGCGTTCACTGTGGCGAGTCGCGAAGAGGATGCGAGGTGCTCTGGTCTGTTGGTGACGGGCACCGAGTGAAATGAAGTGCTCATTCACATTGGCGAATCAAGTTTTCAACTCGCTTCCCGCGACCGGGCTCCCTCACCGAACGAGAATTGGCTTAGAGGAGAGGCACTGCTCGAGCACTCACCTAATTCCCTTCTGTTCACACATAACAATGTGATGAAAGTAGTGCATGCTCAAGAGTATAATGCGGCTTTGAAAGCCCAAAAAGCTGTATGCACAAGCGACGAAGCCAGCGGTGCCTGCGTATCCGCACGCGCTTGCGGTGGCGGCATGTAGCTGCAGCCACGACAGCGCCTGCACACCAATCGGTGTGCGCAAGTCGAATGGCGCTACTGAAAGTCAGTGTCCTCTTGGCTTCTGTGACATGTTCAAGCCATGTAACATAATGTACCGCTACTACTACATGCGCAGAAAAACCAAGGACACTTCTATGCGTCGCGGAAAAGAATGTCGTTAGTCGTCAATCAGGGAAAATTACTCGCCATAACCATCCGGCTACACAAAGGCAGCATGTGTGTACATGCACGCAGTTCTCTGTATAAATGTTCAAGGCAACCTCGATATCATTTTTCCGCGCGTTTCAGTTTTAAGAGCGTCAGCTCTTACTACTTACGTTTGTCAAGGACACGTCTGTCTGCAGGGAAGGTCAAATTAGCCAAGACAGTTACCACACTATATCACATAGCAACAGCGGGCGCGTAGAGCCTCAGTTGTCACAGATACCTACGATCCGCTTTACATATGCCAGTATAGCGGCTATCGAAGTGGAACCCCGGGGACCCCCATTTGCATCAAATTTGGGGGCCGCCCGTTTGACGCATAACGATCGAAGTGGTGTCATTTGACTTGTCATGTTCCTGAGGATAAAATAAATATTTAGATGAAGCCCAAAATATGTGTGGGATTCGCACCGACGACCTTTTCGCCCCCAAACTGTGCATTCCGGGGACTTCAAGCAGCCATAAGGCCTAATCGTTTGTCGCAGAGGGTTCCGGATGCGGTCAAACAATTCATCTTGTTGTAATGCACACGTTTATAAAATTCGTTAACTGATATATAAGGAGGAAACATACCTGATTTAGCGAAGGTGGCTGTAAATCGCAATAGTAGTGCAAAATCTTTTATGTAGATGACGCTGCTTGTATCTTACAACGAATGTTTCCGAAACGAAATGCCCTCAGATGTTTGTATTTTGTCTTCTCCACGTTTGCTGAGCACCCCGATCTAGGACCCCGATCTCAACACTTGAAGCTCTCGTAGCTAACGCTCTTAAGTCCAACGCCGATGCAGTGTTGGCGGAGAATTTTTTTTAGCGGCAGTGACGTGGTGCTTATCATAAAATAGCAAAGCAAAAAAATACTTTACGATGTTGTTCATTGCCTTCACTGAACATTTCATGACGGTGACACGAAAATGTCGCTAAATATAGACAGCAGCGTATGCAGCCGAAGGTGAAATGCGGCGGCCGGCGAGTTTGAACCGATTTTATTCTCGGTCGAAATGAGAATAAAGTCTTGGGACTGACATCAACCGCGTGCTTTAAAGAGTTTCACCTGCTTTGACACAGTCTAGCTCCTGTGCACCCGCGCTCGGTCCTCTAAACTACTCTGGTCCCAGCGTGACTGTGTGCTAAGACAATCTGAGCGAAAAGGATGATGTCTGGAGGTTTTGATGTGCACCACGGCCATACAGTTGAGCGACTTGATAACGTACGGGCGCGGCATGCCAGCCTGAATACCGGCCGCCAGCGTCAGAAAAATGCGACAGTAATGTTTGTTCAAGTCCATACTAAGCCGTCGGATGGAGTATCGTTGGCCAATATAGAGTCGTTGGTAGAAGCGATAACAGAAATACAAACAAATGTCTCCCCACGGCGCCTTTAATTGCTGCTGCTCAATCGCGGCTTTCCTGGCCTCAGCTGGCTCCGCTCCTGAAGGTGTCGCGGAAACCGAGCATATCTTTGCTTTACTATGAGACGAGGTTCACAGTAAAACGATAACGAGAGCAGCACCTCAGCGCTAGCCAGTTTCGAAGTGCACTCAGCTGCTGCATCGATGCGAAACCGGCTAGGCTTAGCGACGACTAGGGCAGCCAGGGGGTAGCGCGTAGTTCATTGCCCGGCGCGCCCGCGGGCGGCGTCGTTCCCGAAAGCTCGCCTCGCTCACTCCCGCTGGCTCACTGATTGGCTCAACAGCTTGCGACCTTCACTCGGAAGGTTGGAAAATCGAGAAGCGAGCGACTGGCGCTGCGACTCAGCGATACTTTATGCCCACGTTTGCACTACTGGTGAACAACCTTTAAGGCACATATGCTTGGGTTATCGGCTGCGTTGCGGCGAGTCTTAGTTAAGATCGTCCGCGACGCCATCGTCACCGTCCGTGACGCACAGGCTGAGAACTTCAATTCCAGTACGTGCCGAAGCAACTCGTATTTATCGTAACGATACGAACTCGAAAACACGCCTGCTTCGATGCGCTAGTGGGCTCTTGCTTGTTAATCTACACGCGATCAGGATGCGGCGAGTGCTAGCCGCTGTTGCATATTAGCTAAAGTGAGACGCAAGTATCGACGTAGTTTCGTAACGCAGTTGATATCAAAGCACTCCGCTTGTACTGGTCACCGATTAAGCTGTTAAGTTTCATGATCTCCGGTGAGCGTGCCAGTGTCGCGCAAATTAATGCATAGCAGCTACTCTCCATCGTGCCAATTGCGTTCAACTTATCCACGATATTCGCCAGCTTGAGATACGGCGCTTTTCTTCGCTGTTTTTGTCGCAACTTAGTGATTTTATCTGGCATAAAACGAAATTGCATTCTGTCAACACCATCGTCTGCTCCGTCGTCTGCTCCGTCGTCTGCTAGGCATCCGGGACACTTCAGGGGATCACAGGATCGCAGCTTCTACAAACCACATACCAGAAAAAGTAACTGAAAGCGCTTTAGTATTATTAAATAATATAAAAATAATTTAAAATAAATGCAATGTCTTTGTTGTGAAGATAATATAAGTATTCATGGTTTAAAAAACTAATTTTTTTGTCGGTTGCAAATTTTCACCGACACGAAAGCACAGCCGTCGGCGCCATTGCAGTGCAGCCGATACGTCGTGTTTTGTATAATTTGCCTCTTTGAGGCATTGCTTGATTACTTGTACGGCGGACACGTGTGAAGAACTCATTCAATAGGAAGGTGAGCAGGAGTGTGTTTTGGAAGCCAACAACCAGGATTTCGGCCTGTCAACATTGGCGAGTTTCAACGGATAAGCCATGAAGAAAGAGTGCTGCGACGTCTTTTCATCTGTTAGGGGAACGAAGACTCCTGCGCCGTTTTACTAAGCCTGGATGAATCGCATGGCCGGTGAGTCCCGCTCTGCGTTTCTTTGCTAATGATCTGTATTCACACGCGCTATATATATGCGGCTATTTATGGATGTGAGTGGAGGCAGTCCGCCTGCGGTTGCCGCAGCTAATGCGGCGCCAAAAAAGCAGGGCCTATATCCTGCATGACAAGTGTCGTTCTCATTGTCTTTATGTGCATTTATTACTCGCGTGCCGTGGTAACTAAAAATGGCACCAGATATCACAACAGAGTTACGCTTTCGCTTGCTAGCGCTTCGACACTCGGTGCAAAAGCATGGATTTGCACTGCGTAGAAGACGATGAGCGAGAAGTGCCGCGCGGCGGAGCGCTCGCGCTAGGCCAGCTGCGATCAGACACCGCACTATTTTGCTCAGGGTTAGTACTCATCGGATTAGTGCTTGTGCCTTAATATGCGTCATACTAAATTTTGAGACAGTGATCGCATGCGAAAGGCTAGTTCATATTCATCGCCTTGTCATTTGTAAACTTGTCTGTGCTTCCCCAGTGGAACAGGATTTGAGGTAGTGTTACGTCAAAGTTAGATCAATCTTGCGTCTCCTGAGCTGTAAACGTTGATGCTTCCTCTCCTTCTGAGCACTGCGAGCTGTCGGAGATGCAACTGCACAATTATTTAGGATTTCTACCTTTTGGCTATATCCCTCGCTTTTGCGGCCCGCATTCAAGTCGTTCGCCATTGGCGATGGATTTTTTGTTACTTATTTTCGCTTTGTTATTTATTCTTGGTTGCGTGCCATCAGCTGCGGTGCCGGCGATTCTCCGAGCTCGGAACTCTTCCCAGGCACGGGATCCTACCCACAGACCTCCCTTCGCCGCACTCACGAGTGTTCTTTGGTATTTTTTTGTTTCTCTTGCCTTTACTAGCATTGCCAGTCGACAAATTTGTGCAGCATTTAATTGTATGCAGATTTGTTAAATGCGCTAGCAATTTTTCTATGATGCCAAGCTGTGCTGTGAGGTATCAAGCTTCCTGCTAGTGAAGGCATGCTTTTTCCATTCTCTCTTCTCATTTAACCAAGGCAGACTGGTTGCAACTTTCAATTTAATACCTAGACATTGGTGCAAGGCACCATGATAGGAATAAATGAAAACCTGCACATCCTATATTCAAATTGGTGTGCGGTATTTCAGCCAGCTCATCTTTCAGTGTGGTTATAACAGTCATTGTGACTCTTCTCCAAGAATGTATATGGGTGCATTACATAAAATCTGTTCATTTGTTTTGTCATGGGCTAGCTCATTGGTTTTTATTTTTGCTTATATTACGTTTAAGTTTAGTTTTTAAAGCAGTAGACGATTTCCACTCTTGTCATTCATGACATGGCTACAGCCACTGACAGCTGTTGCTCCCGATGCATTTATTTGCAGTTGCCAGCAGCCAGCATCTATTGGGCCATGCGTGCTTCCTGCCTTCAGCTGTGTCATCCCTCCTGATCCGTTCATGGTAGTTATTCTTTTTCAGTGATGCATATCTTAGCTGCCTATTTAGAAAAAATATTTTCAATATAGGCTTGCAGCTAGGTTTAGAAGTGCATGAAACTCTACATGCACTTCACAGCAGTGCCTCAGCTTATAATTACCGGAACTGTAGACTTGAACAAAATATAGTCGCTGATGTAGCTCTTGACGCAGCTGCTGTTAACATAAACGTGCTTTGACATTGCACACCTGTTGCCTGGTATGCATATGTGTCCTCGAAAAGGACCTATATGTTCATTTATCCCTTTAAAAACATTGTGCTCTACAATGATGGTTTACCAGTATTTCTGATAGAGACTAAATTGTCAGTCAGTAATGTAACATTGCACGATGACACCAATCCTTGTATGATATAGCATCCTTGCAATGCACTGGGCAAGCTGCTGTCAGCACAGATTTATTGCTGGTTTATTGCCATAGCATATGGTTATACTGCACAGTTTGTACCTCTACCTTCTTAAAGCTTTATACTTTAAAAATTTAAAATTAGTTGAAGGAAAATTCAAGGAAATGTAACAGTAACTGTCTCACATTTTGGTGGACACTTGAACCGTGATATAAGGGAGGGATATAGAAGGGAAGTAATGAAGAGCTGATGCCCATGTTAGATGCCCCTCTTAAGTTAAACATACCTCGCAATTAACAGATTTGGTGCAAAACAAACATGGGACTTGCACGTTCACAAGCACCCTCATGTCAGTAAAACAAAGTGCCAATGTTGCCGCACTTTAGAGCTTTGCTCCTAAAAGCGCAGCTGACTGCTGCTCAAAGTTGAGAGCAAAAATATGTCTAATTTTCCTCATGTGCAGTCTGCGGTGCTGGTGCCATTTGCAATGGTGATGGACATTGAGTTGCATGATGCTCAGTCTGTTCCTGGAGTTAGTGATTTTGTCTGTCATGTGAATGTGCTGTTAAAATTAGTGCAAAACAATGGTTCTCTAGTTCATTTTAGGTAACTATGTCCTGTGCCACATGCTACCACCCATTTTCCTCAAATTTCCTAATCTCATTTAGCCATCTGATTGCCACCCATTCATGCATTCACCTACTCTTGGAATCCTCCCAGTGTTTTAGTGTGGTATTGCTTATATCTTCTCTGCATTACACATGCATTGCACTTCCTCTTTTTTTGATTTAGTCAAGAGATCTCTGTTCCTGTTTCTTGCATAAGCATAAGAGGTGACTCAAGTGCACCATCTAGGCTTGGGATGCAATGTGTAGGGCGCTTCGTTTTTGGGTAAAACCTGGTTTCTCCCTACTGTTGCGTCAAAAAAGATTCTTAAAGATCAGGTTCAACCCAATTTCTGTGCAAATGTGCCTGTAAGAAAGTGTGGTTTAAAGGTGCACAAAGGCAAAGAACTGCTGGAGTGTAGTGGATGTCACATAATTCTTCTGACAGATTTTTAAACAATTCTGGTTATTTTATTTCTCTTTTAATGTTTATTGTTTGTCGGTTGCTTATAATTTTTGATAAACTGAAAACTACATGTACTGACTGGTATTTCATTCCAATAATTATACCCATTATTATGAAGCTGTGTTGGAAGGTAGGTGTGCATTTAGTATGCGTGCTTTGAATTTCAGTGATTGTTTCTGCAATGCAAAATGGAGGACAGGTCTCTGCTGTGCGAGTTTTTTGCAATGGAGTGAAAGTAGCTGGAGCAGCATTTGCTACTGTGTCACCAAGCCAAAAGTTCTCCCACAGACCACTGAGCTTCTGAATACCTATGGCTTAAAGCTCGAAGCTCTGGTTGGCCTTTCCGAGGTTTTCTGGATTAACGAGTGCAAGCCCAAGGGCTCAGAGCTAACAAGCATTTGAAACCATAGAGCTATACACAGTAGTGCTGGGACCGTGCAGTGCAGCAAGTCAGTGTGAATTAGGTCGCGATAAACGTTGTTTACTGTAGAAAGCTTGTGCGAAAAAATAGTTGCGCTCACAAAAACCGCTGTTTCTTTCTTAGTTGGTCATTGAAACAAAGCAATGCATGTAAAATTTTATATCTCACTGATCCCTCAATTTTTTTCCAGCTAAAGACCAAGAGTTGCATGGAAGCTGTGCAAGCCACCAAGTTGCGTGTGATTTTTGCCAGGGACCTGGAGCAGGCTGGGAAATTAGTGGATGGCCAGTGGTATTCACTCAGTAAGGCAAGCTTTTTCTGTAAGTACAGTTTTTGGCATGGCATTGCTTAGGAACGCATGCACTAATCTGACTACTCTATGCCCGCCCATGCTTCAAGAATAATGAAGTTCATGAAAAAAATTGATTTCGGAAAAAAAATTGCCGCTTCTGTTATTTTTTTTCAGAAAAGTATTTGCCATTTAAAGGGCTGTGAAAACCTTAAAATTTATTATGTGTTTGTTTTGGCTTTTTTTTCAAATTTCTTCCACATCTATGTTGGCCTGACCTTGAAGCTTGTCTGCATGAGATTGGCTGCTACCTACAGTTTGCTTTTTTGTTGCTCCTTTATTGCCTGTCACAATCTTTACTTTGCGTGGCAGTGTCATGCAGTTTGGGAAGTAATCTGACCTTATTTCTGCATTGGCCTGTAGTGCAAGCTTTTGCATGTGGGGCATGTTTATGGTGTTCTTTCGTTTGCTGTAACTGCAGTTTGGCCATGAGGGTTAGAGGCTTAGTCCTTTTTTATTTTGATGCAGTGTCATATACTTCATGCATAAATAATGAAGTAAGCACTATTTTTTGTAATAAATGAACAATAATTATAGCTGTGGCCATTACAAGCGCACTTGACTCTAAAATGACTTTCTTTCGGCCTTCAGTATTACATCTTAAAACCAGCCGGAAGACACAAAACAGGAGAAGAGATGAGCACAAAATGAGGCTGGTCTAACAACTGAAATTTTATTGAAGGAAAGTGGCAAAAGAAGACCTGCAAAGAGATTCAAGCATGCAAGACCCCAAAGCAGTGAGAGGGCAAAAAATAACCGAAAGGCACTGATGTACTAGTAAACCATCTAAAAAACTAATTCCTTACAGTGAAGGTTCACCGACGGTTTAGCCAGGCACTTGTTTTTAGCCTTACTGATGTAGTAAGCCTCAACTATGTCAGGACAGATTTATCACTTCCCAAAACCACTGATGTGCAGCAGAAATCAGGCGTGCAAAGAGAAAGGTCGTCCTCCGATTGCATTCACGAGATTGAACGTGCAGTGTCAGGTGAAAATTTGCCTTCCTCTCTATACAGTGAAAGTGTTCTCAGCCAGGCGCACATTCAGATATCTGCTTGTCTGCCCATAGTAGTTTCAGCTACGAGGCAGTGGAATGCAAAAAAACCTTTACTTTTGCAAGTGGTGAACATTTTTTATCTGCCACTGTGCATAGCGGACGATTACCCATTGTTGTACCAAGCCTAGTTTGAACGGTAGTGCAAAGGGCTCCTACATCACTTTTAGCTGTCAAGACAACAGCAACATCATACTTTGGTGCAACTTTCTTGGGATGGTGCGAAATGGCGTGGAGGTAAGGTATAGAGCCCGTCTTTTTGTGCTGCTCAACTACGTCAGCATCATGTGAACGGTGTTTCGTTCCCTCGAGAGAGTAAAAACACACTCTGACAGGTGCGCAAGATGGGCAAGTGGGAACCCAGGTGCCATTGGCTTGGAAACCTGCTCCGAGAATGCATTCTAAGCACTGTGATGGCATGACTTTCATAAAGCGGTCGTGATGCATGTGATTGCCATCCTGTCCTTCACCAGCCTCGAGTGGTTCAACTCGTAGCTAAGAGGCTTCCTGATCTTGGGCTTTGGCGCCAACATATGTGGTCGTCCGCAAAGCGCAGGTCTAAGTCAAGAAGCTACAAATGGTTATGCTTAGTGAAATTCAGACGTAAAAGATAGGCTTTGACCACATGCCTAAAGATTTCTAAAACGTCTTGTGCCAACTTATCTGAGCCCTCCTTGTGCAAAAAAATTAGGTAGCTATCAACATAATGAAATGCTACTATGCCGAGGCCTTCCAAACAGGGCTTTGATGCGGTATCGACTCTGGACAGAAGAATGTCACGGAGGAACAGTGCAACCTGGGACCCTCTGCATATGCCTGATTTCTGATGTAAATACCGCCTTGCCAACTCACAAAAGTGAAGTTCTGTGGAGCTCTAGTTTCTTGTGGACAGCAACCTGGGCAGGTGCTCTGCAGTGAGCATCGACATGGAGGGCCTGCACTATTCATTGTCACATGATAGACCTCTGAGGCATGTGCAAACTGCATCAGGGTGAACAACGAACATGCTTTTACAGATGATTGCGTGATTTCGGTTGCTGGCTTCTTGGGGCTGTTGTCCTTTTACTGCAAATCCGCATTTGTCAGTTGGCAGGGCGGTATTTACACGCAGGTTGTACCTTTGCTCAGCAACATTTTTTTGTTTAAAGTCGATAAGGCATTAGAGGCCTGTTTGGAAGACCTTGGCATAGTAGCATTTCGTTATGTTCATGACTGTAATTTTTCTGGACATAGAAGGCTCAGATAAGTTGGCACAAGATGTTTTAGGAGTCCTTAATGCATGCGGTCAAGGCCTGTCTTTTACATCAGAATTGTCTAAGCAGAACCGTTAGCAGTTTCTTGATGCAGACTTGCGCTTTGTGGACGAATATGTTTGTCGGGGCTACAGCTAAAGATCGTGGAAGGCTCTTTTTAGCTACGAGTCGGACCACTCGTTGGGGAAGGATGGTGAAGAGGTGTATTTGTCGCTGGTTAAGGTCAGTAAAGATGGAAACACTTGATGGGTGTGCAATCGTGTGCATGACATCAGCTTTAGATAAGTCATGCCATCATTGCTGAGGACGCATTCTTGTAGCAGATTTCCAAGCAGCTGGGTTCCCACTTGCCCATCTCAACAACCTGTCATAGTATGTTTTCACTCGCTCGAGGGTAAGGAGCACATACTCCGATGATGCTGATACACCTTACCTCCACAGTATTTCACAGTCTCAAGAAAGTCGCGGGAAAGCGTAATGCTGCTGTTGTCTTAACAGCGAAGTGCAAGACAGGAGGCCTTTGCGCCGCCATTAAAAAGGCTTGATAAAACTGGGTACTGTCCACAATGGACAGTGTCACAAAAAAAGGTTCACCACTTGCAAAGCAATGGAGTTTATTGCATTCCACTGCCTTGTGGCTGCAACTAATATGGGCAGACGGGCAGATATCTGAATTTGCACCTGACAGCACTTTCACTCTATAGGGGGAAGGCAAATTCTAATCTGGCACTGCACGCTAAATCTTGTGAATGCAAATCTGAGGATGACCTGTCTCTTTGCACGCCTAATTTCCACGACACATCAGTGGTTTATGGAAGGGATAAATCTGTCGGTAGATAGTTGAGGCTTACTACATCGGTAAGGCTAAGGACACGTGTGGCTAAGCCATCGGAAAACCTTCACCGTAAGGAATTTGCTTTTTTAGATGATTCATTAGTATGCCAGTGACCTTTGATTGCACTTTGCCCTTTCACTGCTTTGGGTTATTGTGTGCTTGTATCTCTTCGCGGGTCTTCTTTTTGCGGCTTTCCTTCAATGATGCCGCCGCAGTGGCTCAGTGGTTATGGCGCTCGGCTGCTGTCCCAAAAGACGCAGGTTCGATCCTGGCCGCATCAGTCAAATTTCAATGGAGGCGAAATTTTAGATGCCCGTGTACTGTGCGTTGTCAGTGCACGCTAAAGAACCCAAGGTGGTCGAAATTTCTGGAGCCATCCACTACGGCGTCCCTCATAGCCCGAGTCGCTTTGGGACGTTAAACCCTCACAAATCAAATAATCAAAATCTTCAATTAAATTTTTGTTAGTCCCACCTCTTGAGCTCATGTCTTCTTGTGTGTTCTGGCTGGTTTTAAGGTGAGTCAGTACCAACTCGGCCAGGCATAAGCCTTGTTCAGTATTACAACATTTTGAATAAAGTGAGTTTACTAGGCTATGTTGCCGGGGATCGTGTCCGCAGCAGTTGTGGGCAACTCAGAAGAGATAGCATCATACGATTGGTTGTGTAATTGGCAGAGGATGACGTGAGGATGCTGCTCGAAAAGAAAATTTCATAATCGGATAATTATTTGCAGCCAAAAATGTCCAAAAAGTGGCTGGGCCAGAGAAAAAGTGCCGCAAATTTTGAAAACGCTGAAAGTAGGAGCTACAGCATAGTGCCAAGTTCGAAAAACTGGAAGTATGGACAAAGCCAAAGCTTGGCGCCAAGTTTGAAAACTCGAAATGAGCAATCACGTGACCAGTGATAAGTGTCCTATACTTAACCAGGAGATAGGAAAAAGAATGATAAATTAGAGGCAATTAGGTAATTATTGAGAAGCGAGAAGCAATGAATGCATGATTAGACTGGGCAAGTATTCAGTGAGTGGGCAGGAACGGTCCATGGAGGAAAATTTGAAAACTCGAAATCGTTGCTGGGATGAAGTGAGGGTAAAATTAGAGTTAATTGATAACCAATCAAGTCAACGAGAAAACAACCATGGCGCCAAATTTGAAAGGCGACCAGTGTCGAGGAGGCGTCAACGCTTTCACATTTTTTTTTGTGCAGGTAGCAGCGGTGATCTCTATTTTTTGTTTTTTTCAGCCAAGACAAAAACCATTTTTCTTGGCTCATGGGCGATGTATCTAGAAACCTGCGGCCAGGACAACGCTGGACAGCATGCATCAGCAAGCTCGAAAAAAAAGCACGAAACAGTAAATATTGATCATTTTCATTTCAATTCTAGTGGTTTTGTGCACGAATTACTCTGGAATGCACAAAGCTTGTGTTGACAGGCGACCATTAACAAGCTGTGCATTTTTGTGCATAGCCTACTCCAGAACACAAATCCTGTGTTAATTGACAGGTGACAGTAACGACTGCTACACAGTGTACGAGCACTACACAAGACACACTACAGAAGACAAGGCAAACTACAGAAGACAAGACAGACTACAGAAGACAAGACAGACTCCAGAAGACAAGACAGACTACAGAAGACAAGACAGAATACAGAAGTCAAGACAGACTACAAAAGAGAGGACAAACTACAAAAGACAGACTATAAAAGACAAGACAGACTACAGAAGACAGGACTACAAAAGACAAGACAGACTACAGAAGACAAGACAGACTACACAAGACATGCCCAAAATACGACAAGACTACAGACTACAGAAATTTTTTGTCTTAGAATCCTGTAGTGCGTTTTGACTGGGACGGTTGCAAGGGCCAGGTTATTTATTTTATTTTTGCCACAAAAACGGATGGGTGCTCAAGGGCGCTTGCGTTTAAAGTTGGCGGCTTGAAAGTAAAGCCCACGCTTCAACGGCTTCCGCGCGTTTCCGGCGGTGCGGGGTCTACTGGATCGGGCTCTCTCGCCCACTTGCATGTACCTTCAGATATGTACTGTGAATGGAAGAAATTAGCCGAGAGCTCGAAAAGAACAGCTCCGTCCAACTGCCGAAGCTATTGAATGAAGTCACAACACGTACCTCGCCGTGAAGCTGAATCGGCCTGGCCGGGCCGGCGGCGGCTGGCGCTCCCTTCGCAAAATAGAGACATAAAAAAGTCTCCACCAGTGCAGTCAGAGTGCGCCGAAACCGCCGAACGCGTCGGCGGTGAAGCACAGTTGGAGCATAGAGGGTCTCGGTTTGGCCGACATGACGTCGCCATGCAGCGCGCGCCCATTACTACGGAGTGTAAACGCACTGTAACAGAGCCTACGCTTAACCGCTAACCAACGTATTCAGTGGCGGCATCTATGGGAGCCACTGAAACCCCCCGCCCACTCCCTGATTAAAAAAAAGAAACCTTCTCGAAGGCTCGGAATCGAACCAGGGCCTTGGTAGCTTTAGGCGGAGACTCTACTACTCCGCCACGACGGCTGAAGATTTAACCATGAATGAAGGCGCATCAAGTGAATGCACTCTTCCGATGCAGAAGTCTCCGCGCTTTCGCTACGTATATCCTGGCCTAACACAGCTAGGTCATGAACAATTTTTTTAACTGCCTTGTACCTTGTCTCCCGTCCATAATAAACGATTTCCGTTAATAGTTTGAAGTTGACTGGCACAGCCGAGAATGTTTCGCCTGGCGAGCGTGCGAACACACAAGCGCTCTTTATACTGCGAACTGCCTTTTACGATCACCGACCATCGTGCCATCATAGTTTTTCATCGACCGTGGCGATCATTTGGCCAGCCTTGACAGGCTCCTTCAAAGGTTAACTGGCACTTGAAGCGGCAGTTGGAGCTCCTCTGCTGTTTGGCACTTTTAAATCGAGGCGCATCAAAAACAATACCGCGGGGCAGGCAAAGCTCATACACGCGAAGCGCCATAACAAATCAAAACTCTCCTGGCTGCCTGTGGCGCCGCCAAGCATTGGTTTTCTTTGCCATTCAGGTTGTCAGTTGACTGTCTTCCTTGTGTGATAAAAGTGCGCTATCGGTTTTAAAACAAAACTTACTACAATATTGAACCGCGCAACCTTCTTTTGTCAGCCTCAGAGGTTCGCAGCTTCCACGTAAAAAGGAACATTCCTCCAAGGTGGCGTCTCTTGTCCTAGGACGTCATCACGCTTGTACTTGCGAGATTGCCCTCTGGCGGCGATACCTGTATTTTGGTCCTTGTTATTTTCTACCTTACGAGAGCTTTGTTTTCAGTAAAAGTTGCGTTTTTGTAATCAGGAGCTTGTATTCTATCGATACAAGGCAACCTCAATTTCTCCTCAGTGTCTCTTTAATGCGCGTTTATAGCCTGGCGTAACGCGTGCGCGCGCACTGCACACCAACGTCACGCCGGCCAAAGCGAGACCCTCTATACTCCAACTGCGCTTGACCGGTGACGCGTTCGGCGGCTTGGGCACACTCTGACCACACTGGCGGAGACTTGGAGCATGTCTCTATTTCGTGCCGAGTGCGCCAGCTGTGCCCGCCAGACCAGACCGATTCGGTTCCGCGGCGATGTTCGCGTTGTGACATCATTCAATAGCTTCGGTTGTAGGGTGGTTGTGTTCTTTTCGAGCTCTCGGCTAATTTAATTCATTCACAGTACACATCTGAAGGTACATGCAAGTGGGCGAGAGAGCCCGATCCAGTGGACCCTGTACCTCCGGAAACGCGCAGAAGCCGTTGAAGTGTCGGCTTTACTTTCAAGCCGTCTACTTTAAATGCGAGCGCTCTTGAGTACCCATCTGTTTTTGAGGCAAAAGATTAAATAAATAACCTTGTCCTTGCAACCGTGGAAGACCTCGACGCCGCTTTCTGCACCGTGCTACCGCGCCGTTCAGGGAATCACAATCCGTTGACCCCAAAGCCCCGGCAAGCATCCGGTGGGCGCGACACGCTGACCTTGTCCTGGCCCCTCGCGACTCCTCGCACTGGGGTTATGATATTTAATTTGCAACGTCTGCTCATGGTGGAAGGGGAAAACAGCCCGCCGGCGCCTAACTGAACCGTGCTCCCTCAAAAGCATCGCACGCTCTGTGGGGCGGAGGTCGCTGAAATGCAGGCCGGAGTTTTTGCGAGAACTTTGTCATCGGGCCGGGAACGAGACCCATCGTTACGCTGGCAAGACGCCGCTGAAAACGTAAACGAAGCAATGGTAGCTACCCCCGATAGATGCCTTCAACGTAGCGGTGGTAGCTTTCATTTTGGCTGCTGCTAGACCGCACCGCTAGCCGCGAGAATTCACGGAGTCTAAGTTTACGTCATGTTTCACGTCACTGCGTCCTGTAACGTCATTAGAGTGCGCCGTGATGTCATAAGTGTTCCCGAGTTTGAATCGGAGTGGCGGAAAAAACTTTTTCAACTTCGAATCCAAATTTCTTTCAAATAAATGCATCTTTCGCTCCCGGACAAGCGGCAACAAAGCCATGAAATGACGAACTATCACATTTTGCTTAGAAAAGAAATTTGATTCAGTTCTCACTGTTCCTTTAATGTACCATTTATATTCTTGGCCAAAAGTGTTAAGGCTACAGCATTCAGCTTCAGTGAAATCAATGTTCCTAGAATAATTCATGTAGCGCATCATTCAAAACTGTAATTAAGCAGGAAGCTTCTGTATCGCAAGAAGAAACCTGCTATCATTTCAAGGTCACTCGGTCATTAATAATACAGTAATGGCTGTGTTATGCGGCTGAAGCGGAAAGCCTTTGGCCTTAAGATATCACCGATACTGAACATTACTCTTGTTGAAAATGTGAATACTTTGCACACGTTCCAGGCTTCCACTAGCATGGGTCCTGCTGCACCACGGAATCCAGGTGTTCTTTCGGAGGTCAATGGCCAGGTACGATGGCTTCTCATATTTAGATCTAGTTTGTAAGTTTGAAATGGTTTTAGCTCTCGATCTTGGTAACTGCAGGCAAACAGTCTAGAAACTGTGGAAATGTATAGGGCTGAGGATCAGTGCACACCTCTTGGACACGTACGTGAAATGTTTCATCCAAATGGCATGGAGCGGAAAAATATTGCCTGCACAGGAGCCCCAGGCACAATTTGAACCTGTGACATCTCAGGGTAGCTTTGCTTAATGAAGGCTTAGATCACTAGACCATGACCACAACCTTTCATGTTCTAATTAGCACAGCCTCTTGTGCTAACATTTAATGGCTGTGTTTTAAATATTCATAATCTTTCATCTGTTAGTTCGGTGCTTTCGAATATTTGGCAGCATTAAAAGAGATAAAAAGGCTCATCTATGTTGTCAAAGGCAGCTTGATATGATTGCACACAAACGTGACCTGGTGGCCCATCGCGCTGCTCACTGCAAAGAAGAGAGCGATGTGTCATATTTTTTCATTAGTAGCGTTTGCAAGGAAAACTGCCATTTTCGTAATGTTACATATAGGAGTCCTGAGGAATAGGATTTTAGCAGTTTTAATGTGGCAAATAATAACTCTCTCCCCAATCTGTTATAGGGCTTCATACAAAGCATATGTGCAGCTGTTTTATTGCAGGTCCACCGCGGAAATTATCAGTGCAGAGCGATGACGCCGGCTTCTTTCCCGAGGTCGGGACTTCTTGTTTTGCAAGGACGCCACAAAACTTTTGTGGGGTTCCCCACAAAAGTGCTGCTCCTTCCCCGACGAGCCTTAAAGGAAAGAGCGTTCGAGGAAGGAGCACCACTGGCTCAGTATGCCGGCAATTCCTCAAGACTGGTGACATGCAGAAGCCTCGGATGAGCTCAGGAAAACTAGCAGCTGTGGGCAGTAAGCCTCTTTTATTTAGGTACATTTCCTGACTGACAAAGGCAATTCTTTATTTAAATGTGCATGACTTAAATACGTTTTTTTAGGGCATCTGCATGTCTTCAATTTAGTCGTGATCAATACAGCTTCTGATGCAGTTGATGCATACATCAAAGCTGCACGAGCTGCCGAGGATGAGAAAATGCGGAGAGCAGTTGAATTGCTACCTGGCGGACATGCAGAGGGAGATCAAGTAATCATCGCCTGCACCTGCCCTGTAGTCAATGACTGTAGTCAGATAAAAATGATAAAACAAAGGCATCAAGAAAAATTTTCATTGACTGCAGCCGGGTAGTTAGTGCTGGGATGCAGATTTGCTGCACTGAAGGGTTGCAAGTTCATTCAGGTAGCCTACATATTCAGAGCTATTAACTGTACACCAGAGTACATGTTGCAAGGCCACTGTATCCCCATGACGAGACCCTCGTATCTGTACGAAGGTTACGTCGCCCTCGTATATACGAGGGCGGGTGTGACACGTATTCAAAAGCGTATATATGAGGCACGTATCAGACGTATATATGTGTTTCGCCATACGTGGATAGGAACGCTTATGCCATACGAGCACGCATACATACGAGCATATATGTGGACACATATCCAATAATTGCGTATATGTGAGACACATTTAAAATATATATACGAGATTTTTCAATAGGGGAGTCTAGGCACCATACCATTGCGGTACAATCAGAACTCACGATTAGAATCTAAATCGCCCTTTAAAGCACGTTCTTCTGTTTGGCGGAGCAAGAAAGCTTGCTCCAGATCACCGACTGAAATACGCCACAAAATTGACGCTCGATATTTAAAGTCGGAATCCTCACTAACAGTTCTACCGAGCGGCGGGCCATGGCTGCGCGAGAGTAGCTCGTGTAAAACCTCTTTTCGGGAGATGGAACATCTGCGCATAAAATCAGCGCTGCTATAAACCACGAAAGAATCTACCCGAGGCGCGCGCACACGTGACACACGTCAGCTCCTTCCCTGCTCACCGCCGTCTGCTCGGATGGCGCGGTGCAGTTCCAGGAGCGTAACAAGACGACAAACGCAGTGTCGCCCTTCGCGATAAGACAGGCCAAAGCACCTGTGACGATCATTTTAGAAACAGTTGCTCGCGGCTAAATGCATTCCTGGTAAATCTAGTCCCTTATCTCACGACAAACAATAAGCTGAGCGGCATTAGCCCTCTATTAAATAAGCATCAACACAATGGTTAAGCAGAGAATGAGAGATAGCCACAATAAACCCCAGAAATGTATACATTGGCGCCCTCAATAAGCTATGCAGCTATTCTTAAGAGGGAAAATGCAAACACTAGCGTCCGTAATCAGGTTTCAGGTGCACGGCATGCACCACTTCTAGCCGTGCATGGCACTGCATTGGGAACGACTCCATAGTCCAGTTCCCCTAGTTGTCGCAGCATCCCGTAAGGTTCGAGATAAGGCCCTAACACTTTCAATGCAGGAATGCATTCAATGGCTACATTTAAAGCTCTCTGCGTCCGACGTAAGGGAAAATGACCATCTCCGACGTGGCCGCTATAACTGCCGCGTGCATGCAGACGCAAGGAAGTTCAAAGGGACGCGAAAGAAAAGACTGAAAGAATAGGAGCGTCGCAGCAACCACGTCCCCTAAGGTGATTCCTGCAGCAGCAGATACCCCATCCCTTCGTAATCTGGCATGCATGTCATGGAAGCTTGCAAAACTGGCTTTGCTCATTCAATAGTTAGCTTGCATTTAGCGTGGCATGAACAGCAGCAGATTGGCTGAAAACTGGCTGTTTTTCGGCCGCGGCGAAGTGCATTAAGAAGTGACCAGAGACTCAATTGCAACCGCTGCCGCTCATTATTCTTTGGGAGCGCGCAGTGTGGCTTCTTTTGCGACGCATTCTATGTTGCTTTAGAGCACAAGTTCGCAGCCTACCGCGCAGGTGCTCCGGTCGGCGCTCGTATATGTACACGTGCTAGTAGCGTACACATCCCTCTTCGAGTGTGATAGTCTTTAACCCGATAGCGTTAAAGTCCCCGTTCCTCAGAAAATCCGACGTCGGCGTTACCTTGTCGGTGTCGGCGTTATGAGCGAAAAATCGCAAAAAATGGCTCTGGCGCTGGTGGCCCCAGAGATCAACCTAGGAGGCAGGTAGGCCACCTAGATCACATGACCTTGCGGCGTCATCACAACTTGCCCAACGGATAATGAGCAAGCTGCCCATCGTGGCAGTTGGCAATAAATGAATGATTGGTCCCTCGGGAAGAGCAACCTGGCCCGCACAAGGCCCACCGTTGGGAGCACCTGCCATCGCGGGGCAGTGGCGGATCGCTTAACCGCTGGACCACTGCACGAGGAGTGGTAGGAAGACTTTAAGGGATCTATGAATATAAAGTCTAGAACGACCAATTCCTCATATATGGGAGTTAACTCACTAAAGCTAGTGCGTCATATCCTTAAAGTGGAGCTTAAGTGTACCCTCCAATTTTGTGTGCCTGGTTGGATCGTCGCGCGCAAAAAATGCCTATAAATATTGTTGCACCAACGCTACCGCCCTCGGTCCTTGCATCCGCCAGGCCAACCTTACCTAGAACGCGTGACATAATTGGGAAGTAAAATGAATTGAAAAGAAACGTTTGTGCCTAGACAACAACAGCAGGTGATTATTCTAAGCAACGCTACGTAATCGTTGAGTGCTAACAAGTGATGTAACGAATATGTGCGGATTGGCGTCCACACCCAGTCTTTGCCACCTGGTTTCTACTCTGCGCTGCGTTGTCGTAGATTTTAAAGTGGCGAGCGTCGATGGACTTCCGGTCTTTTATGCGTAGTCGGGCAAGCCATTGGAAGTCTTCTACGCGCTGAAGGTAGGCGGTGACGGCGATGCTATCTTCGTCGGTGAGCGTGGCTGTAGCCTCGCTGCCGTGGTGGAACCTAATCGGCGTCAATCTGTGTATTGCAATTTAGCGTCTTGATGCGACATGTGGGCTATGAGGGATGGCGTAGTAGACGGCTAAGGATCAGTTTAGACCACCTGGGGATCTTATACATGCGCCGTACCTCGGCGGCATAAGAGGTGGCCCACTCGCACTCACGTCCACTCACTCACACTTACATGCACTCTCTCAACTCACGTTCAATCTCAGTCGGATCCACTCACTCGCACTCTTGTGCACTAACCCTAGGACAAGACCTGGGATGTCATCGTCCCCTGTGTCGTCTTCGCCTACAACACTGCACTGCAGGAGGCCACCCAGATGACACCGTTTAGGCTCGCCCATGGCAGGAAGTCAACCACCACGTTCGATGCCATGCTCCAAACCGTCACCGATGAAGAGAACTTCAACGTCGCTGCCTATCTTCAGCGCGCAGATGAAGCACGACTTGCCGGGCTACGGATCAAGGACCTATAGCACACCGACGCACGACGCTACCACCAACGCTGGTGCCACACAGAATACAAGCCCGGTGAGCGTGTGTGGGCGCCCATTGGCCAACAAGACCTTATTTGGCTAGAATGTTAGCCACCGCCTCTTGTGATGAAACGCCGCAGTGCCCTGGGACTCAGATAAAACGCACTTCTTTGATACTGCGCGGAAGAAGGAACCTTAGGTGCCGGCTCAAAAAAAGTCCCTGAGATTTCCAGAGATAATAAAATAGAGAGGAAATCTGTGAGCACAATTACGACCTTTGACAAATTCCCAGGGATACTGTTAAGAGTCAATCCAAGAGCAAAAACTCAGAAACGAACATATCGGTGTGTAATCAGAACAACTCCAAAATAGTACATGCGAATAAATCCAGATCGTCACCTTCTCGCTGCTCCCATAGACATCTGTTGCAACGACAGTGTGATGGGGGAAGATTTGTAGGTGTCTAACGAGAAGACCATTTAGTATATTAGTGGGTAAGTGCCTTGCATTGGATGGGAAAATGCGGCCAGAAGCAAGATTCACATCAGCTTTTCCGTAGCTAATACGTTGCGAATAGCAGAGGTTTACATCAATGTTAGGTAAAAGCATTTTTGTATACACTGCCTGAGAAAGCAGAAACCTTGGTCAATGATTAGTGAAAAGGAGGGCCGGCTGTGAAAGGAAAATGGATGAATCCCACCAGGGCAAGCTCAGAGGACATTAAGAAGGTTCGCGCCGTAAGAAACTGCAAGCGAGAATTTAGGTTTGATATACAGGCTTCTAGGTGCACAGCGTTCAAAACCGATTCAAGGAGTTCTGGGCAGATACGCACTGCTTGCCTTTCTAAGAGGAATAAGGGTAGAAGCTTGTACTTTGGGCGACTAGAAAATAGGGTGGGACCTTATTACTGTATGGGCCGGACATAGTCCTTCTAAAGAAACAGGAGCGTGTATCTACGCATACCAGTCTTTTTTTTTACTTAGTTCTGTGAGCTGGCCAAGGGCACGTTCTCGTCTTGCAACATTATTCCTTATGTAAGGCTGCCAGTCCAAGCTAGGGTCGTATGTCACACCCAGACGTCTGATAGATTTCATCTGTGGAATTTGGTCCGGGCAATATGTTAACGAGATGCATCGAGTATGTTTCTTAGAAGGTTCAAAATTTAAAAAAAATGCACTTCTCTTAGATTTATTTCTTCTTGAGCCTATAGTGGGGCTACTGCGGGCACCAGGAAAGAGGCAGAATGCTTTAGTTACGTTGATAATTAACAAAACACGTTAAACATATTTTCCTCCTTCTTATTTTAGAGGGTATTTTGTATTAGCACAATTGGAGATCGTCCTGCAAACTATCTATCCAAGAAAAAAATTCATGAACAAATTTTTAGCGCGGGTTAAGAAAGGCGTCACCTTGGTAGGCGGCTTCACGCCGTAATTCAGCGGCAATGAGCACCTCTGACGTCATAGCTCGGCCCTACGCATTGCATCACGCTGCTGCCGTCAGCTGAGGCCCAGACGGACGGGCCGTTGGTATCTCTGACAGATTCGCTTCGCTCCGCGGCCGCAGCTTCGGAACCCAATGAGCGCTGTCACTGTGCTTGCAATTCGACCTCAAGTAATGCCCCCCAAATAGAGGGCATTGCCTCAAGGCGACTTCTTTGTCATTGTCGTCGGTTGGAGTGGCAAAAAGGCTCACGTTATTCTCAACCGCTGAGTGCGCGACGTGCACAGATACTTTTGCAACTACAAAACTTTTATTTTCGGGCCTGTGCACAAGGAGCATATATGCATTAACTGTCATGATACCTTGGTTGGAAAATCCTCGACCGTTAAGCCGCTCCATGAGAGTAATTGTTTCAAACCGTGGTTTGCAAACAACTCCAGGTGGATCTAAAAATTCTGTGCGAGGCACTTGTTCCGCTAGAGGCAAAATAAATACGAAATCTCTCTATAACTGAGTGTCATTCGATGTTAGCAGAGTAGCTGGAGCTCCGCGTGACCCTTTAGGGGCTCACAACTAAATTTTTGACAGGTGCATGTAACGTTCAGCGCCTGCTACCTTTCACCACTGAAATAATTTTAGTTATTAGTTTGCTACAGGAAAATTGCCTATTTGGAAAACCTATATACATAGCGCTTTTTTAGAAGCGAACGTCCCTGTCACGGTTATCTGACAGCAGTCTTCTTGCAATGAATATCTTCAAGAAGAATTTAATACTCAGAACTCAGATTTCTGAACCCACACAAAAAGAATTGGTTAGTTATCTTCCATCAGTTAAACAACATGTTCAGATTTGATGGAGACACTAGTACTTTATTGGAGAATTGCTTTAGTAGCAAAATTACAATTTGAAGACTCACACGCGAACTATAAAGGGGTAAATGAAGCACAAATACCTTTTACAGGAGAGGCTCAAAAGGCTGTCAAATTGCTCAAAAAGACGCACTTCAATTCCTTCTCTAAGAATCCTCTTCTCAAATAGTTGAAGTGGCGGTTATATGGTCAAAAATAATTTATACATTCGGGTTCACTGCAAAATCCACAGAGTGCAGAAAGCGCCAAGTCAGACCTCTGTAAACAGCAATTCAGAGAAAGTATACGGCCACGCAGCCTCGTCAGAGAAACTTCAAGGTGTCCAGTTCTATAAAATTTCTTCTTCAGGAATATCTCAAATGCTGATAATCCGTTAAAGTTAAAAGAGACCGGCTTGCGCGCTTAATAACGAACGGTGCCGAAACCTAGCCGGTGTCATATACGCTGTACCGGAAAGGATAGGCAACACGAGGCCACTAAGGGATGCCTTTGCCAGTTTATCAGAAGCTTCATTTATTGTCACACTGCGCTGTGAACGGGTAGCCGTATTAAATGTACAAAGATTAACTGTGAAGGAAGTAGGGATAAGAATTGTGATTATAATGGTAGAGTCAACAGGCGAAACGAGGGACGAGCACGAAGGTAAAGAACTTGTAAAGACTGCCACTGCAAAGAGAAAGGAATGTAGCTTGTGTATAACAAGCACTACTGCCGGAAACCCTGAAAAATTGGGGGAAATCCGGAAGACGCAGAGAAAAGGACTAGTCTAAAGGCGGACAGAATGTTCTCACGCATGCATTTTTGTTACATTGCTAGACGTCAGTTGCTATCATAATGTTGTATACGCATAGGGTCCTTAAAAAATCTAATATTCTATTTATGATACGGGGCGGTAAAAGTTTTGGATTTTGAGGGAAAATATTGCCGAAGACAATTTGTATAGAGGGCCCACGCGTAGCGCCTGAAGAATGCTATAAATTTGGACATTTAAATGCTCAGGTAGGGTTTGCACAAACAACCTGTGCGGTATGAAAGCAAGGCCAATGGATACCAATAAAGAAAGACGCCTGGCACTATAAAATTGTCTGCGAACGACGCAAACGCGGTTCCTATATCCCTAGGCACATCTGCATAGTCAGAAGTCTACAGATAAGAAGAGGGTAATACGGGCTTCAAGGTATAGCATATTGGTAGCCACAAATTTGGGGAGGCCCAGGCACATCCTAAGCGCTTCCCGCTCCAAAAGGACGAGGGGTTGACGTTAGTAAGCAGCCAAGCCCGAAAACAACACAGATCCGAATTCTAACATTGGTCTGACATACACGCTGATTATCATTAAAAGTCCTCCTATCCTCGTTCCGGACCGGTTACTACACAACCTGCCCAGGACATGTTGAGGAACTGGTTGAAGCTGATATGTCAGAGAGACAACTACAGCAGTGGCATTGCTAGGGTCAACCGCATCTGGAGCGAGGGCGCTGCGCGACATCGCACCCCTCCCGCCGCATTTCATGCACCAAATCTCCACCCCTCTATCCTCAGGGATGGCTTTGAGCTCGAGTTCATTCTGCACCCAAGGACTTGGTGCAATAGAAGACAATTTTTTTTCTAACTTTTTAACACCTAGACTTTGTGAACGTGCACCACGACTGACAATTCAGCAAAAACACTGCATGAAATGCGTATTATTACAAAATTACAAAATTACCGCCGTATTTCTTTGACCTCACAATGCTACGATCTCTTGGAGGACATTGTGGTCAACCGTATCAAGGAATTCCTGGCTCCAAACAATGTGCTCACGGAGTTCCAACATGGCTTCAGGAAGGGTTATTCCCCTATAACACAGTTAGTTTCAGTGATTCATTCTTTTCCTTTATCTCTTGACAATAATGGCCAAATGTATGTAATATTTTTAGACTTCACTGAAGCGTTCGATAAGGTTCCTCACTAGAAATTAATAAACAAACTTAAAATTATTGGCATATCTGATGTTTTTGTAAACTGGATTATTGCGTACCTGACCAAACGGACACAATACGTCACAATAGGTGAACATAGCTCGGCCACTCTTCCAGTCACGTCAGGGGTACCGAAAGGTAGTGTTTTGGGCCCCCTGCTCTTCCTACTGTACTTTAGTGACATCGTTAATGTCATATCTCTCGGCGTGCAAATTAGGCTTTTTGCCGATCACTGTATACTGTATAACGATATAACCTGTCCATATGACCAGACTGTCCTTGAAAGTGACCTAAACAGTAGATTGAAGTGATGCAGTGAATGGGGGATGCTTCTCAACGCTGAAAAATTGGCATATCTTCGTGTCACTCGTAAAAAAAACCACTTATTTTTTTCATATACATTCGGTTCTCCGCAACTACGCGAAGCTGTCAACTACAAATATTTGGGTGTTACCTTGACATGAACATTGTCCTGGAACACACGTAATAATAATATTTGTTCTTCCGCTTTCCGCAAACTATGCCCTTTGAAACACAAGCTAAAAAAATCCCCTACTAATTTGTATTTACTCTGTTACTTTTCATTTGTTCCACCAAAGCTCGAGTATGCATGTATTTAATGGGATCCTCAAACTAAGTCAAATATCAGTCACCTTGAAATATTACAAAGAAAGGCAGGTTTAAATTTAATAAAATCGCACGGACTCACTTTCCCTCTAAAATTATGGCAGACAATTATATACCTACCCTTGAATCACATCGAAAGCAGTTGATACTTGAATTCCTTTCTCTCCTTAACAACAAACTTCAAATGAATAAATCACCCTATATAACGTCTGCATTAACGCGCCACACAAGGCATCATCATCCTGTCTTACTCACACCCTATTATGCTCGAATTGATACGTGTATAGTTCCCTTTTTTCCTTGGATTGGATTCGAGCAAACTTCATTTGGGACAATATCGGACTGGGACCATGATTTACTGGCTACAGTGTGACAATTGTATAAATGTGTATTGTCTGTTCCTGCTTTGTTCAATAATATTTTATTTATTCTAATGCCCCTCTGCTTGGACCCAAGGGTCTGGAGTATGTAATGAATAAAAAATAATATTTCTGAAAAGGGCAGAAAATCAAGTGAGTGCAGTTTTATTATTGTTTTCTTCAAAAAAGCCCATGTAATTTGCCATGAGGTAAACAGAGCAAGCGGTTTTAGACAGGTGAATGTCCAGAATGAGACCATAGGAGTAAAGGGACCGCGTGGTATTTAAATATTAAGCGTGTTCAGTAACTTGTAGCGTTATGCGCAAGAATATAGCTAAAATGCCACAAGGACTATAACGGATTGGCAGTGCGGGCTATCTCCTATACCTCTGGCATAGCAAAACCAGCGAATAAAAGGTGAGAACGAGCAGAAGCGCCTTCCTGCGTCCTGACTCCCAATTGGGTTTGTGTTTGTTTCGCTGGTTCCACCATGGACATTAAACGTCCGCGCGGATATGCATAGGAATCACAAGTGAGAACTTAAGTGACAAATCTATAGCCCCAAGGACAATTCCAACGCACGGGAAAGAAATACAGTCAGGAAGGAAGTCATGAATCCAGACATTTAATGGACATAACAGAAAACAAGAAACCTGCAAAAGTCACAAGGAACAAGTAATTAAGTCTGCCGGACATGCATACAAAACAGTCCAGAATATATCACTCGATGCATCCGTTAAATGATCATGGACCCACCAATATACAAAAAGTGCGAAAACTTAGAAGCCAGTTTTCTTCATGTAACTTTAAAAAAATATATCACGGTGATTTTTAAAGCGGAGTCCGTGCAAAGAGTGCACACAAAAATAAAAACACAAATCAATTTTTTTTATGGCCTTTGTTGTAGGCAGTAGCCACATGCAATGGCTAGGCAGTCTGCGTGGCTTGGCTTGGCTGCGCGGCGGGGCGCCCGCGTGAGGCACATGGCGGATGGCGGGCGTGTCCTCACCTCGTACTCGTGCTGGCATTCGCTGGGCTGGTGTAAAGCAGTCCGGTTGGCGTCTCAACGATCTCGTTTTCCTCAACCCAATATGGTGTCAGAAGGAACGTAATTCCCACGGTAAGCCCAGCCGGGGCTGCTTCCTCTCGCTCTAATACGCATCTACGGTGGCACACGTCACAGCAGCGTCCACGGCCTGGAATACGCGGCAAGTGCATGGCGTCTTTCATCATTCAACCACCCGAGGCCTTCTGCTTCACGACTCCTGCTGACTGAACGAAATGGAGGAAGCTGTTCGAGCGTTTCTACACGGCTTCCGGTCTCTGCGACAAATCAGGGTCACATGAGGTCGACACGCTTTTTTACTTGATGGGCGACCAGGCCGAGGACGTCTTCGCAGCCTTCAAACTCTCCGGTGAGAACGCTCAGAAATTGGAAGTGGTCCTAAAGCAGTTCGACAGCTACTTCATACCAGGCGTAGCGTCATTTTTGAACGAGCACGCTTCAACACTAGGGTCCAAAACGACGGCGAATCCGGGGAAGACTTCGTAACTGCGCTGCATACGCTTTCCAATCATTGTCAGTACGGCACCCTCCGAGAGGAACTGGTTCGAGACAGACTGGTCGTGGGCATTCAAGACCAGAAATTGTCAGCGAGACTGCAACTAGACACTGATTTTACTCTTCAGAAGGCGCTTGAGAGTATCAGACAGGTCGAAAGCATTCGTCAGCAGCAAGCGAAGCTTCACCCCGAAATGTTGACCGCCAACAAAGTTGCATCAGGCAAACAGCAAGTCAGGCACCCCACGAACGCTGCTCATGTCAACGACGGCCGAGAGCAGTTTGAATCAAGGCCAAATCCGCGTCCAGCTGACAGTGTTCCGTCATCGTGTCGTTTGTGTGGAAAGAACGAAACCCGCGTTCACTGTGCCCAGCGCGGACGCAAGTATGCAGGGGCTGCCACAAGAAGGGCCACTACGCGTCTTTCTGCATGTCACGCCGGGTTGACATCGTTGAAGCATCTGGACTCCACAGCGAAGGTGGATTTATCGGAACTGTCTCGTCCTTCAAGATTCCTTCAAGACCGTGAGAGAGAGTTCCAATATACCTATTCTTCTTCAACAGCCACTGGTGGTTAATCGTGCCTGAATATTACCCCAGATATCTGGAACTGACTCGTCTAGAGAAGCTGTCTTATAGTACAGTGATCAATCACTGCAAATCAATTTTCGCCCGCCACGACATTCCAGAGATGGTAGTCTCCGATAATGGTCCGCAGTTCTCGTCCTCCAACTTCACGAGCAACGGACTCGCTGAGGCTGCGGTAAAAATCATCGAAACTTTAATGAAGAAGACCCAAGACCCGTACCTGACCCTCTTGTCCTACAGTGCAACTCCACTGAAAAATTAATACAGCCTCTCTGAACTATTGATGAAGAGGCGGTTGCTGACCAAGATTCCTCGACTCCCTGAAGACTAGCTCTCCGTTTGCCAGACACCACTAAACTTCGAAATTTTGAAACCCAATTCCGCGAACAGCAGCGAAGAGATTACGATAGAAGACATGGCGTACGGCAACTTCCAATCCTTCTGGAAGGAGATGAAGTCTGGGTTACAGACTTAAAGCGAAAAGGGATCGTGGTGTCGCCCACAAGCGAGCCTAGATTATATTTAGTTGACACTGGGAACGGCACTATACGGCGAAATCGAGCCCATATTATCCCTTTTCTCAAGCCTGCGAAAGAGAAGAGAGACAACCAAGACGTCGTACACGACGAATCTCTCCCTCCGTGGGATTTCAGTTTCTCAAGAAGGTTCCCAAACAACCTGCGCTGACGCCTCCTACGAGGAATCTCCCCCTGGGACTGAAGTTTCTCAAGAAGATTCAAAGACAACCTGCGCTGACGCCTCCCACCGGCACACCAGGTGTGGACGTTGCGTCATTCCTCCCAAGAGGTTGCTTTATTCTCAGGGGAGATGTAGGCAGTAGCCGCAAGCAATGGCTAGGCCGTCTGCGTAGCTTGGCTTGGCTGTGCAGCGGGATGCCTGCGTGAGGGTCGGGGCGGCTGGCGGACATCTCGTCGTCTCGTGCTCGTGCCGGCATTCGCTGGGCTGGAATAAAGCAGTCCGGTTGGCGTCTCAACGCTCTCGCTCTTGATGAGAACTGCAAACGTGCTGATCACTAGATCAAAATCGGTGCTTTTTGCCAGTTTACTTTCAGTCGATAATAATGCAAGATCTGAAAGCCCAGACTGACCCATTGTTGACCTCAAGTAGTTTTTGATTAGTTCAAGCTTTGAAAAACTCCTCTCACACGATGCCATAGACACACGTCATGAGAAATAGCTGCAGTCCTAATGAAAGGGTGGAAAGGGGATCTTCAAAATCCGACTCTGTAATGAATGTTAGGAAGTCCAATGCTGCCCAACTGTTGGCGTCTTCGAGGCCAATGACGGCTGCTTAGAAGTGTCTCCTCATCCTAAGAATCTTGATAAAAAGGGCGGTGTCAGACAGGTCGTAGTAGAATGCTGTCCATTTAAGAATAGAAAATTTGAGCAGCTCCTCAGTTGAATAAACAAGGTTTTTCGTTTCCAGAGGTTCAACCAAAGTTGCCAGTTCAAGGATCGCTTTTGATCTTATGCAGGAGTACACTCCAGCATCGCCCTGTTACTTTCTTCCTGCAATGAAATTCCCCAATCTCTTGCTTGTTCACCTGCCGTCCTCTTCTTTAAGCGGACACTGAGGAGAAATTGAAGTTGGCTTGTATCATTAGAATACCACCTCCTGATAACAAAAACGCCACTCTTATTGAAAAAAAAAGCTTTTGTACGGTAGAAAATATCAAGAACCGAAATACAGGTACCGCTGCCAAAGGCGGCCAATCTCGCAAGTACAAGCGTGATGATGTCATAGAACAAGAGACGCCACCTTGGAGGAATTTTCCTTCCTCCATGAAGCTACCAATCTCTGAAGCTAACAAAGGAAGGTCGCGTGGTTCAATTTTGAATGAAGTTTTGTTTTGAAACCAAGAGTGAACTTTTTTCACACCAGGAATACAGACAAAAGACAACCTGAATGGCAAAGAAAACCAACGCTTGGCGGCGCCACAGGCAGCCAGGAGAGTTTCGATTTGTTATGGTGCATCGCGTCTATGAGCTTCGCGTGCCCCATGGTTTTCTTTTCGACGCACCTCGCTCTACAAGCTCCGAAGAGCAGAGGAACTCCAAGTGCCGCTTCAAGTGCTAGTTACCCTTTAAAGGTGCCTGTTAAGGGCAGTCAGATAATCGCCACGGTCGAAGAAAAATTACTATGGCACGATGGTCGGTTATCGTACAAGGCAGTTAGCAGTATAAAAAGCACTTGTGTCGTCGTATGCTTGCCAGGCGAAACGTTCCCGGCTGCGCCAGTCTACTTCGAACTGCTTAACGAAAATAATTTATTGGGGACGGGAGACAAGATACAAAGCAGTTAATAAAAAATTGCTGAAGGCCTAGCTCTGTTAGGCAACAATATCCGTAGCGAAAGCACGGAGACTTCTGCATCGGAATAGTGCATCCACTAGATGCGCTTTTATTCGTGCTTAAAGCTTGAGCAGTAGTGGTGGAATGGTAGCATCTCCGCCTCAAAAGGCAAAGGCCCTGGTTCGGTTCTGAGCCTGGGAACATGATTTTTTTTATTCAGTGAGCCGGCGGGGGGTTTCAGTGGCTCCCATAGATGCCGTTACCGAATACGTTGGTTAGCGGATAAGCGCAGGCTCTGTTAAGGCGCGTTTATGCTCCGGCGTAACGCGCGCGCGCTGCACGGCGACGTCACGTCGGCCAAAGCGAGACCCTCTATACTCGAACTGCTCTTGACCGCCGACGCGTTCGGCGGCTTCGGCGCATTCTAACCGCACTGGCGGAGGCTTAGAGCACGTCCCTATTGCGCCAGCCGCCGCCGCCCAGGCCTGACCGGTTCGGCTCCGCGGCGAGGCGCGCGTTGTGACCTCATGTGGGCCCTCTGAGCACCGCTACAGCGAATGGGAAGTTCGCGGCCAGTAAAGCTTTGGCTTTAAAAGAGATTTGAAACATTCAGAGAGCGTGACTCCGCTCTCCTGCAACTCGTTTGTTTGCGGCTCCATTCAATAGCTTTGGAAGTTGGGCGGAGTTCTATTTGAGCTCTCGTCTAATTTAATCCATTCACAGTACACATCTGAAGGTACATGCAAGTGAGCGAGAGAACTCTTTCCAGTGGACCCCGTACCTACGGAAACGCGCGGAACCCGTTGAAGGGTCGTGTGCCGGTTTTACTTAAAAACCGTCAACTTTAAACTCGAGCGCCCTTGAGCACCCACCATTTTTTTGTGGCAAAAAGAAAATAACCTGGCCCTTGCAACGGCGAGAAAACCTGGACCATGCAACCTGGCCCTTGCAACAATCCATTGGCCCCAAAACCTCTACCAGCCTCCGATGGACGCGACGTGCCGACTTTGCCTCGCCCCTCGCGACTCCCCACACTGTGTTTAAGATATTTAATTAGTAATGGCTGCTAACTGAGTAAGGGGGAAACGACCCACCGGCGCCTAACCTAAGCGTTATCCCTCAAAAGCATCGCACGCTCTGTGGGGCTGAGGTCGCTAAAATGCAGGCCGGAGTATTTGCCAGAATTTGGTTGGCGGTTCGGGAACTGGATCCATCGTAACGCTGACAAGACGCCGGTGCAAACGTAAACGAAGCGACCCCAGATTGATGCCTTCAACGTCGGTGGCAGTAGCTTTCATTTCGGCTGCTACTGGACCGCACCGCTAGCCGCCAGAATTCACGGAGTCTGCGTTTGCGTCACGTTTCACGTCACTCCGGCCTATGACGTCATAAGAGTTGCCGTGACGTCATAAAAGTGCGCCGAGTTTGAATCGGAGGGCGGGAAAAAATTTTCAACTTCGAATCTAAATTTATTTCAAATAAATCCATCTTTCGCTCCTGTACAAGCGGCAACAAAGCCATGAATTGCCGCACGATGAGATTTTGCTAACAAAAAAAATTGATAGAGTTCTCCTCACTCTCCCTTTAGCCTGGGGCATCTCTCATCTGCAATTCCGAGTTCATTTGATTTTATGAACGCCTTCTAACTATCATACTTGGCCGCGTTCCGCTTTGGGGAACAATTTAGGGCCTCCAACTTTGCCGCCACTTTGTCAAGGGATTGTTCTTTTGTCTGCAAATACAGTGGCGCAGCATTGACTTCGTCAAGTACTGCGCCTTGCAAACCCCTTGCGTCCACATTTTCCTGTGTCTCACATAGGGCTTCCAAGGCTGCTACCAATTCGTTATATTGTTCCTTAACTGGCTTTACAGCTGCGTAATGGGTGCTCCAGCATGTTGTTGACAGCCTTTTCAGAGACAGTCCGGTGTGGCTGATCAACAAGCCCCATTAGTGAGTTGGTGCCGCGAATAAAGAAAAGAGTGCCCCGATAGATCCAAATAAATTAACGGAATATGAATTCTGAGCAATGCAATGGTGACCACAGAGGTAAAGAGAATGGTCTCCGCCCCCATTGAAGACATCTTTTTTTGTTTTTCTCCTTAATGATGACTTCTATGGCCCCTTGGGAACCAACTATACTGGCAGTGTTGTAGCCTTATCTTGCCCGTCATGTTCTAGAGATTGTAGTACTGCCGAAGTTAGATCAGAAGCTTTTGTAGGAATAGATACACTACGCCACCTCCTCGACCCTTCAGCGTAGAACCACTTGAGCTCCGTGACGGCGCCGTTGGCCACGTGCTTGGTGACGTGGGTCGATCACGTGAGTTGGTCACGTGGTGCAGAACAGCTGCTACTGCCGGCGGCGCGCAACAGCTGTGTGCATGCGTCGTGTCAGGTGGGACAAAAATCAAGAAGGAGCGCCCAGTGAAACGAAGCGGCGAAAGACTGACTGCAATTCGACTGAGCTAGTTTCACTGGGTCAGATGTAGCTATCGCGTCACTCCATGTTTAGCCAGAGCTAAACCACAGCCATTTTATTCTATAGAGGAATAAATCTGTAGCGGTGCTGGCATCGCCAGTAGCGCTGATGAAGATGGAGCTCTTGCTCGTGCAACACAGAACGCTTTCGGCAACCAGCCGGTTGGACGCCCCGGCCATGGAGGAAGGGCGCTGCTGAACAGCTCGTTCGTGGACGTGGCTGTCCCTGTTCCCACAGGCGGGTGTGGTCTCACTGGGCGGTGACTGTTCGTATCACTAGCTTCTGATTGCTTGATTGTCTTTCGCTTTTGCAGGGTGCTTGCAGGTCGCTAGGGGCGCATGTCGACGTCCTCTCCTGGCCAGGGGAACTCCCCCTGGTCGGCCAGCCTCCCCCCTAACCAACTCCCCCTGGACGCCTTCTTTCGGGGTGGCGTCGGCACTATTCCCGTGGCCTTGGTTCCATCGGATGGTGGCGCCATTCGACTCAATAACCCGGATGCGGTTCAGACTGCGCTACAGGCGATTACGCCTCACTTCTTAAAAATCTGTGATGTCCGGCAGTACGGCAGAGGAGGCGTGGTGTGCAGGTCGGCCGACCAGGCCTGCATCATGGATTTGTTAACGTGCACAGCATTTGGAAGCCAGTCGGTAAGCGCATTTATACCGCCACACTTGGCGTGCTCTAAAGGTCTGGTGCGAGGGGTTGACCCACGCCTTAGCCTTAAGGAAACGCTAGAGAAACCCTCCTCCGCAGGGGTGATTTCTGTACATCGGTGCACTCGGGTCGTCGAGGAAACAAAACTTCCAACTGAAACGGTAATTGCCACTTTTGCGGGTCTCTCCTGTCTATCTGAGTTGAAGGTGTGGCCCCTGGTTTTCAGGGTCGATCCGTATTCTTCAAGGCCACTTCAATGCCGCAACTGCTGGAGGTTTGGCCACAGCGCCAACGCCTGCAAGTCGAGCTCAAGGTGCAGTGTGTGTGGTGGTAATCATGACCGTGAAGGAAGGTGTTCAAAAGATGAGATGTGTTGCTTGTGCAGCGGTAGTCACTCCGCCACATATTCTAATTGCCCTGCAAGGGCTGAGGAGGTTAAGGTGCTGGAAGTGTTAGAAAAGCGCCGGTGCTCAAGGCGCGAGGCTATGGCTATTGTTAAGGAAAGGACGTACGGGTACTCAAGTGTGGCAGCACGGCAGACGACTGCGGTCGTGGATTCAAGGCTGTCAGATACGATTGCTACAGCGGTTGAAAAGGCAATGGCCAAGGTCATGGATCGGCTAGTGAATTCAGTAACAGAGTGCATATCGCAAGTCATGGTGGCGCAAATGACCTCTTCAATATTGACCTCCAATGCTGCGTTGAAGTCATCCGTGGATCCTGCAGTACCTACTGAACTCAGTGCGGAGACGCCTTCCCTTGTTTCAATGCAGCCGCAAAAAGAGCGCACGCCTCCAACTCATGTACCTGAAATCACGACCGGAGCATTTGATGGGTGTGTAGAGCTGATGGAGCTCGGTGCTCGAGCTCAGAGACGTAGCCGGTCTCCTTTGGCCGTTGCTGGTCCGTCTATCTCCCCTCAATCCAAAACAAAAAAGAGTAATTCAGGAAAAACTGGTCACCACAGCATTTTGGAAAAGGCAGTTGCTGCTGCAGATATCTCGGCAGAATAGGGTCTCTGAGAGTGCTGCAGTGGAACTGCCGTTCCATTCAATCAGCTTTCACTGATTTAGTAACTCTTTCAAATCGATTTTCTCCCCATGTCATTGCGCTTCAAGAAACCTGGTTGTCGAAAGAGTTTTCATTTCAAATGGAACATTATCGAATTTTTAGAATGGACCGCCCATCAAGGGGGGGGGGGGCGGTTTGCTTCTGCTGGTTTCATCCAGATTCTGTCACAAGACACGATTGGTGTTTCAGCGTGTGGACGCTCATTGCGAAATTCAGGCAGGGGATCTTTCAGTTCCTGGTTTCCATCCCATTACTGTCGCAAATGTATATTTTCCATATGGGGTTCATGACACACGGCCATTAGATTCCTTACTCTCTGTCAGCAGATCACATGTGTTTCTTGTTGGGGATTTCAATTCGCATCACTTGACTTGGGGTTATCGAACAGACCAGTGCGGTTTGCGTTTATGGGATTGGGCCTGTGTGAATAACCTAAACTGTCATAACTCGGGTTTTCCGACCTTTCTCCGTGGGCACTCCCGATCAGCATTGAATTTAACGTTTTCATCCCCAGGGGTAGCAGTTTTCTCCTGGGCTCCGGTTGACTCTGCAACAGAGTGACCATTTACCACTCACTTTTGACATTGTGTGTCCGATGACTTCTATCGGCGGATTCAGTTGCACCCTAGTCGATTACAACAAGTTCAAAAGTTCACTCAGTTCAGAACTACACTCTTTGCCGAATTTGTCTCAGGAGAGCAGGGTGTTAGGCTTATGCTCTATTCTAGATCGAATACGGAGACAATCAGAGTTTACAGTGTGCGATAGCATAGGCACTTCTCAGAGCCCTTGGTGGAATGCAGAATGTTCAAAGGATTATAGGCGGCGCAAGGCAGCCTGGAAGAAACTTATCCATAATCAATGTCCCTGGAATTGGATCGATTATAAGTTTCTTGCAGCTACGTTCAAGCGCACAGTCGCTAGGGCAAAAGAAAAATATGATGAAGAGAATTATGACCACCTTTCAAAATCTAATAACAGACAAGCCTTGTTTCGCTTTCTGAGGTCAAGGAACAGGCTGCCACCGCCTAACAACATTCCCTTTCAGGTGCTGACTCCAGTAGAGCTTGCCAGGTCATTAGAAGAAATTGGCAAAGGCTTGGAACACCGTTTTCGGCTGCGCTCTCTCGCCCACACCTGCGTGGGAATCACTAAGATGATTTCCTTACGGTCTCGGTTTCTGAGCTCTCCCAGGTGATAAGTCAGTTACCTTCTGCAGCTCCTGGTCCTGACCGTGTCACCTCTGCGATGATTAAAATTCTGTTCGACGATCCCCCAATGCTATATTGGAGCTGGTAAATTACTCTATTAGAACCCCATGAATCCCGGATGTATGGCGTGTTTCCAAAATTATCCCGGTGCTTAAAAAGCCAGGCGAAGGGTTGGTCTTAGACAACATTCGACCAATTTCATTGACATCGAATCTGGTGAAACTGGTTGAACGCGTGCTGTATGGACGAATCATGCCCATTATTACTGAAAAGGGACTACTTAACCCCTGTCAGATTGGTTTCAAGCCTGGGTGCTCTATATGGTGGGTGCGTACTGACCTCGAAAGCCGTGTCCGACTAGCGCGCCGGCGTCGACAGTATGCTGCGCTGGTAACTCTAGACATCTCGAAAGCATATGACAGTGTCGAACATGGGCCTCTGATGTACAGACTACGGGCTCTGGGCTTGCCAAGTTATTTTGTGGAATGGGTGTCAGCTTTCCTGGCTGACAGAGAATTTTATTGTTGTCAACGCGGAGTTTCTACAAGGAAATTTCATCAATCTAGAGGTGTGCTTCAAGGTGCAGTTCTCTCCCCTGTTCTATTCAACCTCTTACTCTGTTCGATTCCGACTTCCCCTGACGTGACTACGTACGTGTATGCAGACGATATAGCTTTCTTTGCTGCTGCGAGTGATTTATATTCTGTGTATATGGTTTTACAGTCATATTTAAATTCCCTTGACCGATGGTTATCTGAATTACACTTAAGTCCTAATGTAAACAAGTGCGCTTTGTTACCTTTTCCGGTTACTCAAAAGGTACACATTTCATTGTCTTATCGTCATCATGTCATTCCTCAGGTATGTTCCCTAAAGAATCTCGGGGTAACTTATGACACCTCTCTCTCTTGGCGGTCACATATAGATCAGGTTGCTGCGAAAGGGATTCGGGCGGTAGGCCTTCTGCGAAGGATGAGTAGCCCTCACTGCGGTATGCGCAGACATGCTCTTTTGCTGATTTACAAAATGTATATCCGGCCAATCTTGGAATTCGGTGGCGTTTTATTTTCTGGAGCAGCTGCATACAAACTGCGCCCACTTCTGCTCTTAGAGCGAGAAGCTCTGCGCCTGTGTTTGGGTCTCCCTAAATACGTGGCAAACAATGTTTTGTATCTGGAAGCGCAGGTGCCATCTCTTACTGCAAGGTTTCGCCTTTTGACAGTACAAACGTTTTTAAAGTTTTGCGACTCGGAGCAGCATGCATCCGAGTTGATCTTCCTAGGGCAGCGAGCGGAGTTCTTGGGTGTCGGATGGTCTCGCGTTCAAATTCCCCAAATCTGTTTCGTTGAATCTTTGCTGGGCCCACTCAACGTGCGAATACCTGAAATTGTTCCGGTGCGGTCCATCCCTGCAAATGTGTCTATCATCTACGATGATATTTATCCATGTAATGCAAAATTACTGCCTTTCTTATGGTTAAATGGTATGTTGCAGGATTATTTGTCGACCTTCAGCTCACATGTTGCAATTGCGACTGATGGCTCGGTGTGTGCAGAAAAGGCAGGTGTAGGTATTTACTCCCAGTCCCTTGATTGGTCTTTTTCTCTCCGTCTCCAATATTTCACTCCTATCTATCTGGCTGAGTTTCTAGCAGTGGTTCTCGCTCTGTGCAAGGTACCAATTTCTTTATCAGCAGTAATAATAATTACGGACTCGTTATCTTTATGCACTTCCCTCTCGGCGTCCACTGAATCGCAGCTCTTTCGGATACTAAAATTCCTGATCCCTTCACACATCACATCAATTCGATTTGTTTGGGTTCCTGGGCACAGGGGTCTTCTATTAAATGAATCAGCTGATGCTTTAGCGAAGGCAGCCCTGAGTGGACCGATTGTTGACCCGCTTCCAACAACTGCTTACATCACGCCGGCACGCTTTCGACGGTGCACTGTAATGAACGAATTGGGCGCATCAGCACTTACTTCCTTGGACGACTTCCAGCACCTACTGTTCCCATGGAGAAGCTCAGTCTGGCGATCGCGCAATCTTGAAGTTTCCTTCACGTGGCTTCGTTGCCGGGTGCCGCAACTAAATTTTTACCTATACAGGCCTGGTCTGGCGATCTCCCCATTGTGTCCGTATTGTGCGGAGCCGGAAACAATAGAGCACTTTCTTCTTTCTTGCCGTCGCTACTCATCGATTAGGAGGCGACTATTAGAAGTTCCAATACAGAATCTCAGTTTGCGCCTGTCTTCTGCGGTTGTTCTGTCTCTTGGCGCTTCTATGCTTGGCCATACCAATGGGAATGTTTGCTCTGCCGTTCAAACTTATCTCCCACAATCAAAACGTCTACCATAATGAACTTTCGTCCTGCCCATCCCATTATCAGCTTCTGTATTTCGGTTTTTACAACCACTTATAGTCATTCCTACCCCTTCTTTGCCTAAATTTTAGTTTGTATGCCCCCCTAACCTCCTGCAACCACCTCGGCTACGGAAACTGTGCGATCCAAATTTTGGTACGTCATCCCATGCTTGCCACATGCAACTGGTCATTTAAATAGTCACCGCCTGGTTATGGCCAATCCCCCTTGTGGGTATGTGCCATTGTGTGAGGTCAACAATGACAACAACAACAACAGCCTGGACAGCAACGTCAACAGCCCGCTTCGCCGGCTCACCAGCCGCGGCTACCGGGACTCCAATAAATGTGGTTCGTCTACCACATCTGGTGACACCGGACGACAGCTTCGACGCACGCAACGCAGCCCCCACCGGCTCTGCACTCCTGCCCGCCCTGTCCCTCAACTTGGCCCTGCCGCAGCACGCCCGTTGTTCGCGCCCGGTTTTCGGCAGCTGCTTCTCGCCGCCATGTACGCGCCTACCATCAAATCTGGTGAGCTCCTCGAGTCGTATCAGCGCACCTTCCTTCCTCGGCTGCCCGGCCTACCCGCGTTATATGCCAGGGACCCAGTTTTGTGGCTGGCGCTGCTGGAATCGCACTTAAATGTCAACGACGTGTCGAACCAGCTGCTGCGCTATCAGCACGCCAGCTGCGAGCTCCACCTCGGTCTCCTGGCACAGCTGCGGTTTATGCCTAATGGCCCCGACCTCTGTCACCTCTTTCTACAATACCCCCTGCATCTCTTTTCTGTTTTGGCGTACCTGGTCACTTCCGTCATATATGGCGTCATGTCTGAGATATGTCTGGCGTGCTGGCAAACATGATCCCGTAGTATTGCGCGGATTTGATCTCGAAAACAAGCTTCTTTTTCACGTGTATTTCGAGCACGCCAAAGAATTCGTTTTGTGTTACTGGGGAAAGATAAGAGACGATTGGGCCTTTTATTTTGATTTTGGTCTCTTTTATCGTTAACATCTGCTCTTTAAACACTGGATTATATTCAGAAAGCGCTTCAACCATTTCCAAGAAGTTCCCTTTGCTCACCGCCATTTCATCTTCCTTGTGCTCGCGGAATGCAGATTATGTTTTGAAAGAAACAGTGTAATATCAAGCAGTCGATGCAAGATGTCCCTTCACTTCCTTTGCTCAGTTTCCATAAAATGTATGTTTTTAGAGTCAATAGTGTTCTCAAGCCGCAACCTTGTCTGTAAAGTTTTCCACTCTTCTAGACAACGCAGGTGCTCCCCAGAACTTTGATCTTCACCTTTTGGACTATGCTTCCAACACATCCCAGAACCACTCACAAATTTATACACAGTTTCTGTAGCATGAGTGGCGAACAGGCGGCACCAAGAACACTACAACTCGCTGAAAGTTAGTGTACCATCCACGGTCGCAAGCTCTTGTTGCCATTAGGCATTGCTTTGTAAAATCAGTCCAAGGAAAGCTGGCGCAACCCTCCTTTGGCTTTCGTCCCTTGTCTCGACACTGAACCAAAAGGTCCTTCTTTGTTTTGAAAAGAAGCACTCCACGTTTTCGTGATTTCAGTTCTACAACTATATTTTAGTTTTGGCCGCCAGAAAGAGACATCACGAAACATTTCTGAACTTTCTTCCTGAACTTCCCTAATACGATGCGTAGTGTCATCACTCGATGCACTCTCAGCCATCTCTCCAGCTTCCTGCCTTCTTTGCAGTTGCTCCTGATCTTCTGATTGCATAGTGCTGTCAGAAGACTCATCATCAGCTGGATAGTGTCGAGTAAAGTCTTTAGATGAACCCAGTATATATATATCAATCGCTCCCTTTTTCACGTATTCAAGCGTGGCTCCAGCCTGTATTTCGATTGCCTTCCATTTTGCATCTCGTGCTTTCCGCTGCTTATCCTCACTTGGCCTCTTAGGTTTGCGCACTCCCGGCTGCAACATGACTAGGCCCCTCTACAAAATGAAAAGTTCGAAATTGTTTGCTTGCTCTGTACTTCCAGAATCATCCCTTAAAAACATAGGAAACGGCGAAACGTATGCATGCCCGATCAAAACGCACGACAGAATTTTTTGTCGCGCATCTGTCGCGCGACACAATTTTGTGTCTCAAGACAACCTGTCTTGTCGTGCCTTGTGTCGTGCGACAAGCTTCGTGTCGTGGGTTCTTTCGCGCGACAAAGTTGTTTGTAGTAGGTTCTGCCGCACCACAGACATCTTTCCAGCATTTTGTCGTACGAAGAAGGTCCCTGTCGCAGCATTTGTCGCGCGAAAGGCCACGCGACAGAGATTGCGTGTCTCAGCAAAGTTGCCTGTCGTGGGTTCAGTCGCGCGGCAGACATCTAGCGCGTCTCTTTTCACGCCACACAAGTACCTGTCGTGCGGCCTCTCGCGCGACACAATAGCTTATCGTGGGATATGCCGCGCGACAGATACCCCTCTTGTTTTGTGCCGCGCGTTAGATACCTATCGTGGGATGTGTCGTTTGACAGATTCCTGGTGAGGGTAATTCTTTTACTGCAGAATTCTAGAAATATTGTCGTCCTGTCATGTGACAGCGATAGGATCAAATTGACCAAAGATGCTTCAAAGCACGTTCACTGTGGCGAGTCGCGAAGAGGATGCGAGGTGCTCTGGTCTCTTGGTGACGGGCACCGAGCGAAATGAAGTGCTCATTCTCATTGGTGAATCGAGTTTTCAACTCGCTTCCCGCGACCTGGCTCTCTCACTGAACGAGAATTGGCTTAGAGGAGAGGCACTGCTCGAGCACTCACATAATTCCCTTCTGTTCCCACGTGACAGTGTGACGAAAGTAGTGCATGCTCAAGAGTGTAATGCGGCTTTGAAAGCCCAAAAAGCTGTAATCCACAAGCGACGAAGCCAACGGTGCCTGCGTATCCGCACGCGCTTGCGGTGGCGGCATGTAGCTGCAGCCATGACAGCGCCTGCACACCAATCAGTGTGCGCAAGTCGAATGGCGCTACTGAAAGTCAGTGTCCTCTTGGCTTCTGTGACATGTTCAAGACATGTGACATAATGCACCGCTACTACTACATGCGCAGAAAAGGCCAAGGACACTTCTACGCACGTCGCGGAAAAGGATGTCGTTAATCGTCAATCAGGGAAAATTACTCGCCATAATCATCCGGCTACACAAAGGCAGCATGTATGTACATGCACGCAGTTGTCTGTAAAAATGTTCAAAGCAACCCCGATATCATTTTTCCGCGTTTCAGTCTTAAGAGCGTCAGCTCTTACTACTTACGTTTGTCAAGGACACGTCTGTCTGCAGGGAAGGTCAAATTGGCCAAGACAGTTACCGCACTATATCACACAGCAACAGCGGGCGCGTAGAGCCTCATTTGTCACAGATACATTCGATCCGTTTTACATATGCCAGTATAGCGGCTATCGAAGTGGAACCCCGGGGACCCCCATTTGCATCAAATTTGGGGGCCGCCCGTTTGAAGCATAATGTCGAAGTGGTGTCATTTGACTTGTCAAGTTCCTGAGGATAAACTAAATATTTAGATGAAGCCCAAAATATGTGTGGCATTCGCACCGACGACCTTTTCGCCCCCAAACCACGCATTCCGGGTTTTTCCAGACAGCCATATGGCCTAATCGTTTGTCGCAGAGGGTTCCGTATGCGGTCAAACAATTCGTCTTGTTGTAATGCGCACGTTTATACAATTCGTTAACTGATATATAAGGAGGAAACATACCGGATATAGCGAAGGTGGCTGCAGATCGCAATAATAGTTCAAAATCTTTGAAGTAGATGACGCTGCTTGTATCTTAGAAGGAATGTTTCCGAAACGAAACGCCCTCAGATGATTGTATTTTGTCTTCTCCACGTTTACTGAGCACGCCGATCTAGCACCCCGATCTAAACACTTAAACTCTCGTAGCTAACGCTCTTAAGTCCAACACTGATACAGTGTTGGCGGAGAATTTTTTTTAGCGGCAGTGACGTGCTGCTTATCATAAAATAGCAAAAAAATACTTTACGACGTCGTTAATTGCCTTCACTGAAAATTTCATCACGGTGACACAAAAATGTCGCTAAATATAGACAACAGCGTATGACGCCGAAGGTGAAATGCGGCCGCCGGCGAGTTTGAACCGATTTGATTATCGGTCGAAATAAGAATAAAGTCTTGGGTCTGACGTCAATCTCGTGCTTTCAAGAGTTTCGCCTGCTTTGACACAGTCTAGCTCCTGTGCACCCGCGCTAGGTCCTCTAAACTGCTCTGGTCCCAGTGTTATTGTGTTCTAAGACAATCTGAGCGAAAAGGAGGATGTCTGGGGATTTTAATGTGCACCACAGCCCTACAGTAAGCGCCATGATAACGTACGGGCGCCCTTCTCGGGGCCGGCATGCCAGCCTGGATACCGGCCGCCAGCGTCAGAAAAATGCGACAGTAATGATTGTTCAAGTCCATACTAAGCCGTCGGATGGAGTATCGTTGGCCAATATCGAGTCGTTGGTGGAAGCGATAACAGGAATACAAACAAATATCTTCCCATGGCGCCTTTAATTGCTGCTGCTCAATCGCGGCTCTCCTGGCCTCAGCTGGCTCCGCTTCTGAAGGGGTCGCGGAAACTGAGCATTTCTTTGTTTTACTATGAGACGAGGTTCACAGTAAAACGATGACGAGAGCAGCACCTCAGCGCTAGCCAGTTTCGAAGTGCACTCAACTGCTGCATTGATGTGAAACCGGCTAGGCTTAGCGACGACTAGGGCAGCCAGGGGGTAGCGCGTAGTTCATTGCCCGGCGCGCCCGCGGGCGGTGTCGTTCCCGAAAGCTCGGCTCACTCACTCCGGCTGGCTCACTGATTGGCTCAACAGCTTGCGACCTTCACTCGGAAGGTTGGAAAATCGAGCAGCGAGCGACTGGCGCTGCGACTGAGCGATAGTTTATGCCCACGTTTGCAGTACTGGTGAACAACCTTTAACGCCCATATACTTGGGTTATCGGCTGCGTTGCGGCGAGTCTTAGTTAAGATCGTCCGCGACGCCATCGTCACCGTCCGTGACGCACAGGCTGAGAACTTTAATTCCAGTACGTGCCAAAACATCTCGTATTTATCGTAACGATACGAACTCGAAAACACGGCTGCTTCGATGCGCTAATGGGCTCTTGCTTGTTAAAATACACGCGTTCAGGATACGGCAAGTGCTAGCCGCTGTTGCGTATTAGCTAAAGTGAGACGCAAGCATCGATGTAGTTTCGTAACGCAGTTGATATCAAAGCAATCCGCTTGTACTGGTCACAGATTAAGCTGTTAAGTTACATGATCTCCGGTGAGCGTGCCAGTGTCTCGGAAAATAATGCATCGCAGCCACTCTCCATCGTGCCAATTGCGTTCAACTTATCCATGATATTCGCCAGCTTGAGATACGGCGCTTTTCTTCGCTGTTTTTGTTGCAGCTTAGTGATTTTATCTGGAATCAAACGAAATTGCATTCTGTCAACACCGTCGTCTGCTCCGTCGTCTACTCCGTCGTCTGCTAGGGCATCCGGGTCACTTCAGGTGATCACAGGATCGCAGCTTCTACAAACGACATGCCAGAAAAAGTGAAAGCGCCTTAATATTCTTAAATAATCTAAAAATAATTAAAAAAATGCAGTGTCTTTGTTGAGAAGATATTATAAATATTCATGGTTTAAAAAACAAATTTTTGTGTCGGTTGCAATTTTTTAACGACGCGAAAGCGCAGCCGTCGGCGCCATTGCAGCGCAACCGACGCGTCGCGTGTTGTATTATTTGCCTCTTTGACGCATTGCTTGAGTACTTGTACGGCGGACACGTGTGAAGAACTCATTCAATAGGAAGGTGAGCAGGAGTGTGTTTTGGAAGCCAACGACCAAGATTACGGCCTTTCAACATTGGCGAGTTTCAACGGTTAAGCCATGAAGAAAGACAGCGCTGCGACGTCTTGTCATCTGTAAAGGGAACGAAGACGCCTGCTTGGTTTTACTAAGCCTTGACGAATCGCATGACCGGTGAGTCCGCTCAGCGTTTCTTTGCTAATGATCTGTATTTACTCGCGCTATTTGGGGATGTGAGTGGGGATGTGATATAGGAATGTGAGTGGAGGCAGTCCTCCTGCGGTTGCCGCAGCTATAATGCGGCGCCAAAAAAGCAGGGCCTACATCCTGCATGACAAGTGTTGTTCTCATTGTCTTTAAGTGCGTTTAGTACTCGCGTGCCCTGGTAAATAAAAATGGCACCAGATATCACAACAGAGTTACGCTTTCGCTTGCTAGCGCTTCGACACTCAGTGCAAAAGCATGGATTTGCACTGCGTAGAAGACGATGAGTGAGAAGTGCCACTCGACGGAGCGCTCGCTCTAGGCCAGCTGCGATCAGACACCGCACTATTTTTTGCTCTGGTTGGTACTTATCGGATTAGTGCTTGTGCCTTAATATTCGTTATACTAAATTATTCTGAGAAAGTGATCGCATGTGAAGGGCTGGTGCATATTCCTCGCCTTGTCATTTTTAAACTTATCTGTGCTTCCCCAATGGAACAGGATTTTACGCAGTGTTATGTAAAAGTCAAATCAATCTTGCGTCTCCTGAGCTGCAAGCGTTGATGCTTCCTCTCCTTCTGAGCACTGCTAGCTGTCGGAGATGCAACTGCACACTTATTTAGGATGACCCGGTCTGTGCGCACGACGTCGTGATCTTGAACCGGAAAAGGTATGCGCACGACGCGACCTTAGCGCCCTCAGCGGCGGTGGAGGCACGCGTGCTCGACGTAGACTTCGTGTTCGGCTGCCGGATGTCGAGCCCGTGCCCCCTACTCCGCCGCCTATCATGGCTCGCAGACGGTCGCGGAGACAGCTTTCTCATCGTAGTCACGTTACTCAAACCGGCGGCCGGACGGCTCGTCGTTGTGTGCCGCTACCGCTGCCCATGCTGGCGATATATACTGATCGATCACGGGTGCGGTCAGCGCCGTGATGCTCGCCCGCTTCCTTGTGCACATCGAATTTTGCTTTGCAAACATATTCGGCCGCAGCACCAGCGAACTTAACGAAAACCGGATACATGCAAATTGAGTTTGGACCCTCCGGGCTCGTACAGGAGTTTCGGTTCCGACTTATGACACACACTGCACTTTTAATTAATGGAAAGAAATAATTATTATTGTTCCTTCCGATAAATTGCCAGAAAATTGTAGTTCTACTTTACCACTGTTTCCTCGCCTGCCTATGGTTTTTCATTGTGAACTACTAGAACTTTTGTGACAGTCTTCAATTAACTCAAGTAGCAGTACTTCACACGGCTCCACGTTTCCAGGCAGGCAACCACTTCGCCGAACAGAGAATGTAGCACTGCTAGAAAAACAGTTATATGCTGCTGGTAAATGTGATAAGGAGCACCAACCTAAGATCGAGTTCCGCGCACGAGTCAGCCCGACGACGATTACGGTCGGGGTATATCGATGTTGTAAGGCGTGTCAGTTCTGATTTTGAACAATACGGCACGAGCACGGCGTTGCGGCGGCCGAGCCACACATTCTTCAACAGTAAAGGGATGTCAGTTAATTCTGATTCGAGGCAATACGGCACGAGCACGGCGTTGTGCTTTTCAGCGCAACTGTCACGAATCTCGCTGCCAGACATTCGGGTACCCCCGTAAAAGCGGAAAAGAACTGCCACCACACATCGCTTTATTTACAGACTGCAACGCCAGCAGCAGCTCACGACGCCGCGCCAAGCAGTAGTATTTCCGGCCGCCGACTTGAGTAGTCGCAGCGGCCCGCGGCCGAGCCCAACATTCCTCGAGCGCACGCCGCCGCTGAGGGCGCTAAGGTCGCGTCGCGTGCATACCTTTTCCGGTTCAAGATCACGACGTTGTGCGCACAGACCGAGTCATTTAGGATTTCTACCTTTTTGCTTTATTCCTCGCTTTTGCGGCCCGCATTCGTCTTTCGCCATTGCCGATGGTTTTTTGTTACTTATTTTCACTTTGTTATTTATTCTTGGTTGCGTGCCATCAGCTGTGGTCCCGGCGAATCTCCGAGCTCGGAACTCTTCCCAGGCTTGGGATCCTACCCACAGACCTCCCTTCGCCACATTCACGAGTGTTCTTAGGTATTTTTTTTTGTTTCTGTTGCCCTTACTTGCATTGTGATTCGACAAATTTGTGCAGCTTTTAATTGTATGCGGATCTGTTAAATGCGCTAGCAATTTTTCTATGATGCTAAGCTGTGCTGTGAGATATCAAGCTTCTTGCTATTGAAGGCATGCTTTTTTCCATTCTCTCTTCTCAACTAACCAGGCCAGACTGGATGCAACTTTCAATTTAATACCTAGACATTGGTGCAAGGCACCATGATAGGAATGAATGAAAACCTGCACATCCTATGTTCAAATTGGTGTGCGGTATTTCAGCCAGCTCATCTTTCAGTATGGTTATAACAGTCATTGTGACTCTTCTCAAAGAATGTATATGGGTGCATTACATAAAATCTGTTCATTTATTTTGTCATGGGCTAGCTCATTAGTTTTTTATTTACTTATATTACGTCTAATTATAGTTTTTAAAGCAGTAGACGATTTCCTCTCTTGTCATTCATGACATAGCTACAGCCACTGACAGCTGTTGCTCTGGATGTATTTATTTGCAGTTGCCAGCGGCCAGCATCTATTGGGCCATGCGTGCTTCCTGCCTTCGGCTGTGTCATCCCTCCTGATCCGTTCATGGTAGTTATTCTTTTAAGTGATGCATATCTTAGCTGCCTATTTAGAAACATATTTTCAACATAGGCTTGCAGCCAGGTTTAGAAATGCATGCAAACTCTACATGCACTTCACAGCAGTACCTCAGCTTATAAATACCGGAACTGTAGACTTGTGCAAAGTATAGTCGCTGATGTGGCTCTTGACGCAGCTGCTGTTAACATAAACGTGCTTTGACATTGCACACCGGTTGCCTTGTATGCATGTGTCCCCAAAAAGGACCTATATGTTCATTTATCTCTGTTAAAAACATTGTGCTCTACAATGATGGTTTACCAGTATTTCTGATACAGGACCAATTTGTCATTCAGTAATGTAACATTGCACGATGACACCAATTCTTGTATGGCATAGCATCCTTGCAATGCACTGGGCAAGCTGCTGTCCGCACAGATTCATTGCCGGTTCATTGCCATAGCATATAGTTATACTGCACAGTTTGTACCTCTACCTGCTTAAAGCTGCATCCTTGAAAAATTTAAAATTATTTGAAGGAAAATTCAAGGAAATGTAACAGTAACTGTCTCACATTTTGGTGGACACTTGAACTGTGATATAAGAGAGGGATATAGAAGGGAAGTAATGAAGAGCTGCCCTAGCGGAGGGCTGATGCCCATGTAAGATGCCCCTCTTTTGTTAAACATACCTCGCAATTAACGCATTTGGTGCAAAACAAACATAGGACTTGCACCCTCACGAGCACCCTCATGTCCGAAAAACAAAGTGCCATTGTTGCCGTATTTTAGAGCTTTGCTCTTAAAAGCGCAGCTGACTGCTGCTCAAAGTTGAGAGCAAAAAAATATGTCTACTTTTCCTCATGTGTAGTCCGCGATGCTGGTGCCATTTGCAATGGTGATTGACATTGAGTCGCATGATGCGTAGTCCATTCCTGGAGTTAGTAATTTTGTCTGTCGTGTGAATGTGCTGTTAAAATTAGTGCTGAACAATGGTTCTCCAGTTCATTCTAGGTAACTGTATCCTGTGCCACATGCTACCACCCTTTATCCTCAAATTTCCTAATCTCATTCATGCATTCACCCATTCATGCATTCACCTACTTTTGGAATCCTCCCAGTGTTTAGTAGTTGTCTGCATTACACATGCATTGCACTTCCTCTTTTTCGATTTAGTCAAAATATCACTGTTCCTGTTTCTTGCATAAGCACAAGAGTCGACTCAAGTGCACCATCTGGGCTTGTGAAGCAATGTGTAGGGCCCTTCGTTTTTGGGTAAAACCTGGTTTCTCCCTACTGTTGCACTAAAAAGATTGTGGAAGATCACGTTCAACCCCATTTCTGTGCAAATGTGCCTGTAAGAAAGTGTGGTTTGAAGGTGCAGAAAGCCAAGGAACAGCTGGAGTGTAGTGGATGTCACATAATTCTTCTGACAGATTTTTAAACAATTCTGGTTATTTTATTTCCCTTTTAATCTTTATTGTTTGTAGGTTGCTTATAATTTTTGGATAAACTGAAAACTACATGTACTGACTGGTATTCATATCCAATAATTATACCCATTATTATGAAGCTGTGTTGGAAGGCAGGTGTGCATTTAGTATGCATGCTTTGAATTTCAGTGATTGTTTCTGCAATGCAAAATGGAGGACAGGTCTATGCTGTGCGAGTTTTTTGCAATGGAGTGAAAGTAACTAGAGCAGCATCTGTTACTGTGTCACACAGACAAAAGTTCTCCCACAGACCACTGAGCTTCTGAATACCTATAGCTTAAAGCTCGAAGCTCTGGTTGCCCTTTGCGACGTTTTCTGCATTAACGAGTGCAAGCCCAAGGGCTCAGAGCTAACAAGCATTTGAAACCATAGAGCAATACACAGTAGTGCTGGGACCGTGCAGCAAGTCAGTGTGAATTAGGTCGCGATAAACGTGGTTTACTGTAGAAAGCTAGTGTGATCAAATAGTTGCGTTCACAGAAACCGCTGTTTTTTTCTTAGTCGGTCATTGAAACAAAGCAATGCATGTAAAATTTGATATCTCACTGTTCCCTCAATTTTTTTCCAGCTTAAGACCAAGAGTTGCATGGAAGTTGTGCAAGCCACCAAGTTGCGTCTGATTTGTGCCAGGGACCTGGAGCAGGCTGGGAAATTAGTGGATGGCCAGTGGTATTCACTCAGTAAGGCAAGCTTTTTCTGTAAGTACAGTTTTTGGCATGGCATTGGTTAGGGATGCATGCACTAAACTGAATACTCTACACCTGCCCATGCTTCAAGAACAATGAAGCACCTGAAAAAAATTGATTGCCGAAAAAAAATTCCCGCTTCTGTTATGTTTTTTCAGGAAAGTATTTGCCATTTAAAGGGCTCAGTGTGCTGTGGAAACCTTAAAAATTATGTGCTTGTAGTGGCTTTTTTTCAAATTTCTCCTTCCATGTCGATGTTGGCCTGACCTTGTAGCTTGTCTCCATGAGACTGGCTGCTACCTACAGTTCGCTTTTTTGTTGCTCCTTTATTGCCTGTCACAATCTTTGCATGGCATTGTCATGCAGTTTCGGCAGTAATCTGTTCTGATTTCTGCATTGGCCTGAAGTGCATGCTTTTGCATGGTTGGCAGGTTTATGGTGTCTCCTTGTTTGCTGTAACTGCAGTTTGGCCATGAGGGTTAGTCCTTTTTTTATTTTGATGCTGTCTCATATACTTCATGCATAATTTATAGAAGAAAGCACTTATTTTTATAATAAATGAACATTCATTATAGCTGCGACCTTTATAACTGTGCTTGACTCTAAATTGGCTGACCTCCGGCATTCAGTATAACATCTTAAAACCAGCCGGAAGACACAACACAGAAGAGATGAGCACAAGACGAGGCTGGTCTAACAACTGAAATTTTATTCAAGGAAAGCGGCAAAAGAAGACCTGCAAAGAGATTAACGCGCGCAAATCCCCAATGCAGTGAGATGGCAAAAAAACAATCGAAAGGCACTGACGTACTAGTAAGCCATCTAAAAAACTAATTCCTGGCAGTGAAGGTTCACCGACGGTTTATCCAGGCACATGTTTTAAGCCTTACCGATGTAATAAGCCTCAACTATATCAGGACAGATTTATCATTTCCCTAAACCACTGATGTGCCGCGGAAATGAGGCGTGCAAAGAGAAAGGTCGTCCTCCGATTGCATTCACGAGATTGAACGTGCAGTGTCAGGTGAAAATTCGCCCTCCTCTCTATACAATGAAAGTGCTCTCAGCCAGGCGCACATTCAGATATCTGCTTGGCTGCCCATAGTTGTTTCAACTACGATGCAGTGGAACGCAAAAAAACCGTTTCCTTTTGCAAGTGGTGGACATTTTTTATCTGCCACTGTGCATAGCAGACGATTACCCGTAGTTGTATCAAGCCTAGTATGAACAGAGAAGCAAAGGGCTCCTACCTCACTTTTAGCTGTTAAGACAACAGCAACATCATACTTTGGTGCAAATTTCTTGGGACGGCGCGAAATGGCGTTGAGGTTAAGTATAGAGCCCGTCTTTTTGTGCTGCTCAACTACGTCACCATCATGCGAATGGTGTTCCGTTCCCTCGAGAGAGTAAAAACACACTCTGACAGGTGCGCGAGATGGGCAAGTGGGAACCCAGGTGCCATTGGCTTGGAACCCTTCTCCGAGAATGCATTCTAAACACTGTGATAGCATGACTTCCATAAAGCGGTCGTGATGCGTGCGATTGCCAACCTGTCTTTCACCAGCCTCGAGTGGTTCTACTCATAGCTAAGAGGCTTCCCGATATTGGGCTGTGGCAGCAACATAAGTGGTCGTCCGCAAAGCGCAGGTCTAAGTCAAGAAGCAACAAAAGGTATGCTTAGTGAAATTCAGACGTAAAAGATAGGCTTTGATCGCAGCCTCAAGATTTCTAAAACGTCTTGTGCCAACTTATCTGAGCCCTCCTTGTGCAAAAAATTAGGTAGCTATCAACATAACGAAATGCTACTATGCCGAGGTCTTCCAAACGACTTTGATGCGGTATCGACTCTGGACAGAAGGATGTCGCGAAGGAACGGTGCGACCTGGAACCCTCTGCATATGCCTGATTTCTGATGTAAATACCGCCTTGCCAACTCACTAAAGTGGAGTTCTGTGGAGTTCTAGTTTCTTGTGGACAGCAACCTGGGCAGTTGCTCTGCAGTGAGCATCGACATGTAGGGCCTGCACTATTCATTTTCACATGATAGACCTCTGAGGCATGTGCAAACTGCATCAGGGTGAACAATGAACATGCTTTTACAGATGATTGTGTGATTTTGGTTGCTGGCTTCATGGGGCAGTTGTCCTTTTACTGCAAATCCGCATTTGTCAGTTGGCAGGGCGGTATTTACAAGCAGGTCGTACCTTTGCTCAGCATCACTTTTTTGTCTAAAGTCGATAAGTCATTAGAGCCCTGTTTGGAAGACCTTGGCATAGTAGCATTTCGTTATGTTCATGGCTACCTAAATTTTCTGGACATGGAACGCTCAGATTAGTTGGCACAAGATGTTTAAAGAGTCTTTAAGGCATGCGGTCAAGGCCTGTCTTTTACATCAGAATTGTCTAAGCAGAACAGTGAGCAGTTTCTTGATGCAGACCTGCGCTTTGTGGACGACCATGTTTGTCGGGGCTACAGCTAAAGATCGGGGAACGCTCTTTGTAGCTATGAGTCGGACCACTCGTTGCTGGAGAAGATGGTGAAGAGGTGTATTTGTCGCTGGTTATGGTCAGTAAGGATGGAAACACTTGATGGGTGTGCAGTCATGTGCATGACATCAGCTACATAAGTCATGCCATCACTGCTCAGGACTCATTCCCGTAAGAGGTTTCCAAGCAGCTGGGTTCCCACTTGCCCATCTCAACAACCTGTCATAGTATGTTTTCACTCGCTCGAGGGTAAGGAACACATACTCCGATGATGCTGATATACCTTACCTCCACAGTATTTCACAGTCTCAAGAAAGTCGCGGGAAAGCATAATGCTCCTGTTGTCTTAACAGCGAACTGCAAGACAGGAGGGCTTTGTGCCGCCATTAAAAAAAGGCTTGATAAAACTGGGTACTTGTCCACAATGGACAGTGTCACAAAAAAAGATTCACCACTTGCAAAAGTAATGGCGTTTATTGCGTTCTACTGCCTTATGGCTGCAACTAATATGGCCAGACAGGCAGATATCTGAATTTGCACCTGACTGAGCATTTTCACTCTGTAGGGGGAAGGCAAATTCTAATCTGGCACTGCACGCTCGATCTTGTGAATGCAAATCTGTGCATGACCTCTCTCTTTGCACACCTAATTTCCTCGACATGTCAGTGGTTTACGGAAGGGATAAATCTGTCGGTAGATGGTTTAGGCTTACTACATCGGTAAGGTTAAGAACACGTGTGGCTAAGCCGTCAGTAAACATTCACCGTAAGGAATTTGCTTTTTTAGATGATTCATTAGTGGGTCAGAGGGTCAGTGGTTATGGCGCTCGGCTGCTGTCCCAAAAGACGCAGGTTCTATCTTGGCCACGCCAGTCGAAATTCAATGGAGGCGAAATTTTAGAGGCTCGCGTACTGTGCATTGTCAGTGCATGCTAAAGAACCCCAGGTGGTCGAAATTTCTGGAGCCCTCCACTACGGCGTTCCTCATAGCCTGAGTCGCTTTGGCATGTTAAACCATCACAAATCAAATCAAATAATCAAAATCTTCAATGAAAATTTTATTAGTCCTGCGTGTTGAGATCATGTCTTCTTGTATGTTCTGTCTTCTGGCTGGTTTTAAGGTGAGTCAGTACTAACTCGACCAGTCGTCAGCCTTGTTCAGTATTATAACATTTTGAATAAAGTGAGAACTTTACTAGGCTATGTTGCCAGGGATTGTGTCCGGAGCAGTTGCGGGCAACTCAGAAGAGTTAGCGTCATACGATTGGTTGTGTAATTGGAAGAGGGCGATGTCAGGGTGCTGCGCGAAAAGAAAATTTCGTAATCGGATAATTATTTGCAGCCAAAAATGTCCAAAAAGTGGTTGGGCCAGAGAAAAAGTGCCGCGAAATTTGAAAACGCTGAAAGTAGGTGGAGCTACAGCGTAGCGACAAGTTTGAAAATCTGGAAGCATGGACAAAGCCAAGGCTTGGCGCCAAGTTTGAAAACTCGAAATGAGCAATCACGTGACCAGTGATAAGTGACCTATACGTAACCAGGGGATAGGAAAAAGAATGATAATTTAGAGGCAATTAAGTAATTATTGAGAAGCAAAAGGCAATGAACGGGCAATGAATGAGAAGGCAATTAGACTGGGCGGGTATTCAGTGAGTGGGCAGGAACAATGCATGGAGGAAAATTTGAAAACTCGAAGTCGTTGCTGAGATGAAATGAGGGTAAAATAAGAGTTAATTGATAACCAAATAAGTCAACGAGAAAACAACCATGGCGCCAAATTTGAAAGGCGACCAGTGTCGAGGGGGCTTCAACGCTTTCACATTTTTTTTTGTGCAGGTAGCAGCGGTGATCTCTATTTTTTCTTTTTTTCAGCCAAGACAAATACCACTTTTCTTGGCTCATGGGGATGTATCTAGGAACCTGCGGCCAGAACAACGCTGTGCAGCATGCATCAGCAAGCTCGAAAAAAAGCACGAAACAGTAAATAAAAATTGATCATTTTCATTTCAATTCTAGTGGTTTTGTGCACGAATTACTCTGGAATGCACAAAGCTTGTGGTAATTCACAGGCGACCATTAACAAGCTGTGCATTTTTGTGAATTGCCTACTCCAGAACACAAATCTTGTGTTAATTGACAGGTGACACAGTACGACTGTTACACAGTGTACGAGCACTACACCAGACACACTACAGAGACAAATTAAACTACAGAAGACAAGACAGACTACAGAAGTCAAGATAGACTACACAAGACAGACTATAAAAGACAAGACAGACTACAGAAGACAGGACAGACTACAAAGGACAAGACAGACTACAAAAGACAAGACAGACTACACAAGACATGCCCAAAATACGACAACACTACAGAGTACAGAAATTTTCTGTCTTAGAATCCTGTAGTGTGTTTTGACTGGGTGTTAATTGATAAATCGCTTTCAGCTACGTCTAGTTGTTATTAATTGCATTTATGGCTCTAAATTCTTCTGTTCATAATCTTTTTCGCCTGGTCTCTTGAGACAAATCGCGCATCACTTCTCAGGTCCTACTCTCAGCCTTACCTGGCCAATTCAGGGAAGTGGCCCTTCCCACTGAGGAGTACTGCGTTCAGTTCTTGCGTTGCAGTAGAGGAGCAGCAAGTGGAGGCGAAGTTCAAACCGCGCTCTGTTATTATGCAAACACTGGTCACGGCCTTCGACGAGGCACTCGCAGATCTCCGTGACGATGAGAAGGGGGTGGGTAAACATGCGACCTCGAGATGGGGTATGTGGGCGTCCCCAGTCTCGGTTTTCTTTTTTAACGAGTCAATAGTACTTGTATACTTTGTCTTGTTCAAAGAGGGAAAAAGGTATGAACCACACGACATTGCTAAGGGCATCATCCTACCTAGTTTTTTACATTTTTGTTGTCAGCGCGTGGAGATCAGAGACTTGCCGTTCTTTCAGTCAGCTAAAAGCGTTCCGCGCCTTTTAGCGTTTAAAATTGTGAAGCGGATGTGGGACTGCGCCATGGACCAAGAAAAGCACAGACGATAAGACGCTAAAATCTGGCGGAGAGATACTGCGAGTGGGCCTCGCTCGGGAAAGGACAGTGAACTGCACACACACAAAAGAGAGGCGATCATGCTGCGCGACACGCTCCCACTCAGGAGCCTCCGATGAGTATCGTTTTAATGCTCGCGTTTTCTTGGTACACGAGCGAACACATGCTCGGGCCGACATTAATACAATGGCGTATAGTCTCTGGCTAATCCATGTGTTCTACACTAGTCCTCACAACAAAATACTTCGTTCCACGTAAAAATCAAACTTGCCACTCTGCGTCTCAGCGGCACAATCCCGCGCATTTTCTCGTTTTTACACCATAATTCACTTCGCCCCCGCACCCCCTCCCTCCTCACTGCTATGCTGCACCCCCTGACCGCTTCACCCGGTGCGGACTGCACCCCCTCGCGACGCCACTGAACTACAGGATTCTGTGACGGAAAAACTAGGAAGCTACTCAGCCATTGCTCTAGAGTACACAAGTACGCTTGCAAGAGATCGTAGAGAGAGTGCAAGTCAGGCGCAGCGCAAGAAACGCAATGTGGTACGCATAGATGTAAGTGCCAACAAGTCGATGGAGACGAACGCAGCGAGGGCAGCTGCTTGCAGTACACATCTCGTTTGCTTGTATACCTCCCGGGATGCATGCCATTTCTAAGCGAAAAGAAAGATCTGTTTCGGAGGAATGCTGCCATGGCCGGAAGCCAATTTGACAGGGCCTGAGAGTAGTTCTGCGGTCCACGAAGTCTGAAACACGAATTTTTAAAACTCTTTCTATTAATTTTAGCAGAGTTGATGTTAAGGAAATCGGCCTAGTACTATCCAAAACGTAGCCTCCACCTTTATTTTTAAATATTGGCATCACCTTCCTGAGCTTCCACTCGCAAAGTACTCCAGCGTTTTTGATGGGCAATTTACCATGACCCGCATTACGAAACTCGCTCTAAAGTTGTAGAGCGTCACATCAAAATGACGAGAGTATGACGACAAGGCGAGACGTCAACGCGTCACGAAACGCGGAATCTACCAATGGCTAGTAGGGTGCCACCCCGGAAGCGTTTATTTGCACGACAAGAGGCCTATTTGCATGGCAAGGGGCCGTATGCTTACTTTTTATAAGAATACGCAGTGACTAAAATAAATATTATTTTATTCTTTCAAAAAAATTGTATTTCACTTACAACGACATGAAGAAAAACAAGAACATTTACTTTTGCAAATAACTGCTTTCGTGGGTAACTTTTGTTGCCATGAGGGCACGCTGGCAGATGTAGACAGTGAACATGGCGGCCTTCAAGAAAACAGCTGATTCCACGGCTAGTTCTTGCTTTTTTACGCGTCATATGAAACCAAGGTTCGATTTGGTTGTCCTAAGTGCGCGGATAACACTTATCGAAGCCAGTGAAGGCCACGGGCCTCCAGAAAGGAACCTGCAAGATACGCCGGGCCCGAAAATCAACGAAGACAACTTAAGGTGAGCCTGTGTTATTGGTGTAAATATGTCATTAGCCAAGTATATGATTTGGGTTCTGTTTCTTTTGCTTTAGGAAATACAAGACGACCACGAAGCACGTTTTTTTGGATAAAATCTGCTCTTTGGCCTCATAAACGTCTGGCAAAAATGATTCAGTTGGGAAGGAGCAAGAAGCAAGCAATGCGATTGGGCGCACACTAACAACCTTGCTTGAGCTCCGTCTAACAACCTTGCTTGAGCTCCGTCGCTTGAGCTCCGTCTTTAAAGGTATGATGCAACAATGTTAATGGCTCTCGTTTGTGGGTGGGCCCCTTTAGAACTTTAAATGCAGCCATGTTGGCATTATCGTCTGTGATACTCGTGCGTCTTGTACATGTAACATGATTTTTTCGTCCAGTAAAATCTACGTAGAGCAATGTCTTGTGTACCACTTGCTGTGCATTCCACCAGTATGTAATGTGTTTCAAGAAAGTGCAAACCTGGGCTACAACGGGCCTACAAGTATGCACAACATGCCAAATCTGTATATACTAGCATTCAAGCTTGCAGTCAAGATGAAGCTTTTTTAAGAGCAAACAGCGCGTAAGACTTAGATGGAAAGCAAAGAAAACATAAAACGAGCGCTCGTCCTGTGTTACCTCTGCTTTCCGCCTGTCTTTCGCACTCTTCGCCCTTAAAAATGTACAGTCAACTCACCCGTTTGGCCAAAGTTTAAGATACAACTTTTTTGTGCACTCTCTGCGCAGCACATAACAAGGCATATGCGAATCACTGTTGATGTTACATGCTTTTGTTTCCCTGCTCTGTTTTACAGTTGGGAAACTGGTATGAACAGTTGTGGCAAAAAAAATTGTGACCAATGAATTAATGTGGTGCAAAAACAAATCCTTTACTGGTGCCTTGCAGTCTCCACACTACACCTTTCCCTCGTGCACATTCATCAAAGACGTAGTGACCGCAAGAAACTGTATTAATAAATGGGCAGGTCGACGTAAGCAACGGGGAAAGACGGTGTACAAGGATGCAGTTCACTTGTTGGACGAGCTGTTTCGGCGTGTATTTGGACTTGAGAAGGAGAAAGTGCAGCAGCTGTGCAGCAAGCTTCTTGATGCACTGAAAGGCATACTGGTGAACACTGTCAATGGAGCAGCAGCTGGTGTGTGCACTTCATATTTTGCCACTGGAGGATTTCAACCACACGTAAGAAAAAGTATATGAGAAATGTTGGAATGTGGCTACCTGTGGCCAAGGGCATGATATCACACAGGGACTTACGCACGAACACAACGCGATGGCACTGTAAGTAGCAAGAGTGGCTGCGACAACACGCCACGCCAGCACGGTGAGTCATTGCAGCCACAGCTGCCAGATGGTGTAGAGCGTACTGCCGGTAGTGCTGCTGCTGCCGCTGTTGCCGCTGCCGCTGTCGCTGCACCATATGCGGGGGTTCTTGCCTCTGCGGGCGAGTTGTGCCAAAGAGGCCAATGATACGTTCTCTCATGGCTCTACCACGCAGGTGGATCATCGGGATCATGTCCCCGCCAAGTACCAGGTAAGCAGAGGTGGCCCATTGTTGTCGGGCTCATCGATAAGGGCGTCTTTGTCTGCTGCCGGGGCTTCCTCAAGACAGATGTTGTGTAACGAAGCACACGCTGCAATGATGACCACCGCCCGCTCAGGCTCGTAGTGGAGTGTCCGGTAGCTTTCAAGGCACCGGAAGCGGCTTCTCAGAACGCCAATGCAGCGTTCCACAACACATCGCATTGAGGCATATGCTGCGTTGTACTGCTCTTCTGCAGTGTTTGCACCAGGATGACCTGACACTGTTGTCAGCAGCCACGGCTCCAGTGAATATCCGCTGTCTCCTGCGCGACCAAAATATGCTGTGAAGTGAGTTGTTGTCTATGTAGTAAATGATTCATACCAAACTGCTCAAAACTAGAATGCTGAACCAGAATTCATAGACATGCAGAAGATTCATGACTAAGGGTACCTCTGTAAGCACAGCCTTCTAGGTTTATGATGTACTGTGATATCCTACACAACACTAGCGATGTGCTCACCTCTTTTGCCTTGGTGTTTTACGCTTGAAATATGATTCACTTTATAACAATGTGTCTTGTGCCTATGCTCCGGTAGTAACAGTACATACACAAAGATAAATACGATACATCATACTGTTACATGTCATCTATGTTATAACCCACCTCATTTAGGTTTGAGCCACGGCGCAGCATTGTAGCTTAATATATGCTGTCGAAGTGGCTCGATGATCAACAGGCTGCTTACCCAGAAGAAACTGCATTCTCCTGCAGCCCGCGCTCAACCTTCCGACGCAGCCATGAATAACGCCAAGAAAAGGCATCGTGACAAGACCCCGGGCAGTGAGGGTCGACCGCAAGGATCTTCATGTTTGCTTCGCAGATCTGCGAGAAACGCAGGAAGACAATCTTAGTCGTGAACTTCAATTGTCGAGGTCGCGGCATTCGAACACATGCGGTCAGAAAACCAGTCTATTCATGATCATGGCGTTCGCCGCGTAGCATCTGTTGCGGCTCCAGAATGCTGGCCTGTTTCCTGGGTCTCCCGGCGGCGCTTTTATGCCAATCAGCGTGCCGTCGACGGAGCAGATGACGCCGGGGATGGAGCCGCGGCGAAGGAAGGTCACCTTCTCTGCCGCCTTTTCCTCTGAGTGCACCGGGAAACACACCCGTCCCTTCTGTGCGCCGACTTTTCATATGGCCTCAGCTACACGCCGTACGCACTTTCTGACCGTCGCTTGTGCGAGGCCGACGGTCTGCTTGTTGCCGACACACTTGAAAGCCCATGGAGGCAAAAAAACGAAGAGCGCACAGCACCTGCCGCCGCACCGACAAAGCGCTCGTCTTTACGCCTCGCAGTTCGTGGGCAAGTTCACCGCACAACCATTCCACTTTCTCCTTATCCAGTCGAAAAAAGCGACGGAAAAGCTCGTCTGGCAAGTCATCTGCTTCCTCGTACACCGCTCTTCGTCGTTGCTGGCGCCGACGTTGCCGCCTCCGCCAACAATAGATAACAGACACCGGCGCCGCCATTTCCCCTCTAGAACTCGGTAGCCCGACTCTTCGCGCTTGCAAAAAAAAGCACTCTAAAACCGCGGGCATAATTAGGTGTGTAACGTCATGTGTCTTTCTCTTCGGTGACGCCATTGCAGCTTCCCGTGACGCAACTTTTCAAAGTGGCGCCAGCGATCAATAGGAGCGGGCATTTTAGTGCGCTCTCAATTGTAGAGCGGACAGAGCGAGTTCCGTTATCCGGGCCCATGCATAATAAGGATTCGAACACTGTAGGACTTGCACCAATTGTACACGTTGGTTCCGCGATGTGAGGATTCAGAGGCAGACAGCAGACAGCTGGTGAAACTCTGGAAACCTTTTACAGAAAAAAGCGGGAGTGAGCTGTGTCAGTGACACTTTAGTTTTTCTTTATGAGGAGGTGCGGAAAATTCTTTCATGCCTATACTCTGATAAGATTGATGCTGGATTTCCTTGTCCCTTGTACGCGTGCGCTTCAGCAGGGAGGGCTATATATGCCGATTGCTTCCACCTTATTCCTTCCTGATTCCACCTGATTGCTTCCACCAGTTGTAGTGAGCGCTCATGTTCTCTTTCTTGTGTGTGTCTTCGTTGAGCTCAAAATCCCGGTAATATACAACCATTGTCCGTGAAGTTTCGAGACTGATTCATTTTTTTCTCTGGACATGATTCCCCAATGCAAATGTTGGTGCGTATGTGTAGGGCCATTTTTTAGGGATAACCTAAGTTATTTTTGTTAATTGCTGTGGCAGGCGCTTGAAGTGCGCTACATGAAGAAAAATACGTTGTCACTAGCCGTCTGCGCATTCTACTGTGAGTGAATGTGGAGAGATGGACGTCCACCTCGAACAGCGTGTAAACTTAAAATTCTGTGTGAAGGTTGGCAAGACAGCCACACAGACGTATGATCTCCTTCGTGAAGCTTACGGCAACGAGACATAATCGCGGGCGCGAGTTTTCGAGTGGCACAAGAGATTCGTTTCCGGGAGAAGGTCAGTGAAAGACGACACAAGGCAGGGGCACCCTTAAACCTCACGGAATGAAAACAACGTGGTTCGGATAAGAGAAATCGTACAGCAAGACCGCACCATTGCATTCCGCATGCTAGCAGATGCTCTCGACATTAGTAGACAACATGCCATCAACTTTTTCATGAGAACTTGGAGAAACGAAAGGTGAATACGAGACTTGGGCCGCACTCTCTCCTCAAACAGGACCAGAAAGACACGGGGACATCAGTGAGCGCTGATTTGCTCTCCGAGGCAGAAAACGTTGCCGCATTCGTAGACAGCATCACTGCTGAAGACGAGCCATGGTGTTTTCAAAATGATCCTCAAACAAAGAGGCAGAGCGCCGAATGGCGGTCCACAAGCTCTCCAGTGCCCAGAAAGGTTCGGCGACAGAAGACCAAAACAAAGATAATGCTGAAAGATTTTCCGGTGCCTGAGGTGTCATACACCACGAGTTCGTCCCACAAGGGCAGAAGGTGAATCGGGAGTTTTATATCCGCGTGCTCCAGTACATGCGTGATGCACTGCGACGCTGTAGCCCTGACAGCGTGCTGTCTCGTCGAAGTCTTACTGAAATAACACTTCTGCACGACAACGCCACGCTCCTTCTCTAGCGGCTCTTGATCTGGCGGTGGTGGTGGTGAAATACATTTGTGTGCAATTTACAGAAGGGTATTGTTTGGACCAGGCCTAAACGGCCCGGGCCTCGCAATCACTAGGAGGGGTCCCTTGTCCGGGACCCCTGTGGGCTCCGCAGCAGCCTGGGCTCTTGCAATCAGGAATCGTTGGTCCTAGATAGTAGAGCAGCTGAGCAGGAAAGCTTCCCAGTCCTCTTGGGTGAAGTGGGGGGTTGTGGGAAAGCAGGATTGGAAGGGCAAGCCCATACCCACACCATGTCCGCAAAAACTTCCTAACGGTGTGGACACTCACCTGAAAAGGCCGAATTGAAATGTTTAAGCACTGCCGAGCGTACAGTATCGTGTTGGTGTAGAGGCGAAGAAGCCAGCGCTCCTCCGCCTTCTTGATACCTTTACAGGAGGGCGGGTACCGGCCATGAGAGTTTTGATACAGGAGACACGATGCCGCCGAACGCTTTGACTGACCGCGTGTTCGCGTGCGGATTGTGGTTTCTCTCTCCGCCTGCTGCTTGAGCCTCGAAACGCTCGGAACCTGTCGCGGTGGCTCAGCGGTTGGAGCACTCTGCAGCGGAGCCGGAGTACCCGGTCTTTAACCCGACCGCGGCGGCCGTGTCGCAAAAGCGCCCGTGCGCTGTGCGGAATATCAGTGCACGTTAAAGATCCCCGGGTGGCCGAAATGATTCCGGAGCCCTCCACTATAGCACCTTTCTCTATTTCACTCCCGCCTTCCTCCCTTCACTCAAGGTGCGGTCGAGATGTATTCTGAGAAGTGATATGCATGACGGAAGCCAAAAGAAGTGAGGCAGGTACTGTGGCTACTGCGCCTTTCGTTTCCTGACAACTAATCGAAAGCCCGCCGCGGTGGATCAGTGGTTATGGCGCTCGGCTGCTGACCCGAAAGACGCGGGTGCGATCCCGGCCGCGGCGGTGGAATTTCGATGGAGGCGAAATTCTAGAGTCCCGTGTACTGTAAGAAGGTTATGCATGTTAAAGAACCCCTGGTGGTCAAAATTTCCGGACCCCTTCAGTACGGCGGCCCTCATAGACTGAGTCGCATGAAACGCAATAACCATGCGTTTATGTGCCATAATTTATGGCATTAGCGCAGCATAGATTTCCTTGATATTTCTAAACTCAGGTAGGATTGCATAACTGCTACATCTCTGGCTGAAAATTTATTCCACCCTTGTATTGCATTATGCATTGAGGTGCTGCTGTTGGAGTAGACAGTTTTAGCTTTGCGAATCTGTTTATTACCGTATTTACTCACGTAATGATCGCACTTTTTGCTAAAAAAATTGACGCTAATTAAGGGGTGCGATCCTTAGGCTGAGTAAATTTTTCAGAAAAAATTTTTGAGCGGAGAAAATGCGAACAAATTGCGGGTCAGACTTCTTACAATAGCTAGCACGATCATAACCGAAAATAGAAGTTGAGTAAGGCTTACCTTTGTAACACACGCCCACATTGCACAGGCATCGCATGAACTGCACATTGCCCTTTTATTTTTTCATATTCAAAAATTTATTCCGAGTCCGAATCCTGACTGTCGTTGCTGCACGATTCGTTGTCGGAAACGGCAGTCTCATCGCTGGGGGCATCTTCGTGGTACCAAGGAAAGTCCTCTTACATTCCAACCACAGCGATGGATACCCAGTCAAAACACACAACAGGATTCTAAGACAGAAAATTTCTGTAGTCTGTAGTCTCGTCATATTTTGGGCATGTCTTGTGTAGTCTGTCTTGTCTTCTGTAGCCTGTCTTGTCTTTTGTAGTCTGTATTCTTCATTGTAGTGTCTTGTCCATTGTAGTCTGTCCTGTCTTTTATAGTCTGTTTTGTGTAGTCTGTCTTGACTTCTGTAGTCTGTCTTGTCTTCTGTAGTTTGCTTTGCCTTCTGTAGTGTGTCTTGTGTAGTGCTCGTACACTGTGTAACAGTCGTTACTGTGTCACCTGTCAATTAACACAGGATTTGTGTTCTGGAGTAGGCAATGCACAAAAATGCACAGCTTGTTAATGTTCGCCTGTCAATTAACACAAGTTTGTGCATTCCAGAGTAATTCGTGCAAAAAACCACTTGAATTGAAATGAAAATGATCTATTTTTATTTACTGTTTCGTGCTTTTTTTCGAGGTTGCTGATGCATGCTGCCCAGCGTTGTCCTGGCCGCAGGTTCCTAGATACATCCCCATGAGCCAAGAAAAGGTGTATTTGTCTTGGCTGAAAAAAAGAAAAAAATAGAGATCACCGCTGCTACCTGCACATAAAAAAAAGGTGAAAGCGTCGACGCCTCCTCGACACTGGTTGCCTTTCAAATTTGGCGCCATGGTTGTTTTCTCGTTGACTTGATTGGTTATCAAATAACTCTTATATTACCCTCATTTCATCTCAGCAACGATTTCGATTTTTCAAATTTTCCTCCATGCATCGTTCCTGCCCACTCACTGAATACCCGCCCAGTCTAATTGCCTTCTCATTCATTTGCCTGTTCATTCCCTTTTGCTTCTCAATAATTACCTAATTGCCTCTAATTTATCATTCTTTTGCCTATCTCCTGGTAACGTATAGGTCACTTATCACTGGTCACGTGATTGCTCATTTCGTGTTTTCAAACTTGGCGCCAAGCTTTGGCTTTGTCCATTCTTCCAGATTTCAAACTTGGCGCTCCGCTGTAGCTCCACCTACTTTCAGCGTTTTCAAATTTCGCGGCACTTTTTCTCTGGCCCAACCACTTTTTGGACATTTTTGGCTGCAAATAATTATCCGATTACGAAATTTTCTTTTCGCGCAGCACCCTGACATCGTCCTCTTCCAATTACACAACCAATCGTATTACACTATCTCTTCTGAGTTGCCCACAACTGCTGCGGACACGACCCCCGGCAACATTGCCTAGTAAACTTCTCACTTTATTCAAAATGTTGTAATACTGAACAAGGCTTACGACTGGACTAGTTGGTACTGACTCACCTTAAAACCAGCCAGAAGACAGAACACACAAGAAGACATGAGCTCAAGAGGCTGGACTAACAAAAATTTCATTGAAGATTTTGATTTGATTTGTGAGGGTTTAACGTCCCAAAGCGACTCAGGCTATGAGGAACGCCGCAGTGGAGGGCTCCATAAATTTTGACTACCTGGGGTTCTTTAGCGTGCACTGACAAGGCACAGTACACGATACTCTCAAATTTCCCCTGCATTGAATTTCGACTGGCGCGGCCAGGATCGAACCTGCGTCTTTTGGGAGAGCAGCCGAGCGCCATAACCACTAAGCCACCGCGGCGGCATCATTGAAGGAAAGTCACAAAAGAAAACCCACGAAGAGATACGGGCGCACAATAACCCAGAGCAGTGAAAGGGCAAAGTGCAATCAAAGGTCACTGGCATACTAATGAATCATCTAAAAAAGCAAATTCCTTACGGTGAAGGTTTACCTACGGCTTAGCCACACGCGTCCTTAGCCTTACCGATGTAGTAAGTCTCAACTATCTACCGACAGATTTATCCCTTTTCATAAACCACTGATATGTCGTGGAAATTAGGCGTGCAAAGAGACAGGTCATCCTCAGATTTGCATTCACAAGATTGAGCGTGCAGTGCCAGATTAGAATTTGCCTTCCCCCTATAGAGTGAAAGTGCTCAGTCAGGCGCAAATTCAGATATCTGCCTGTCTGCCCATATTAGTTGCAGCCATAAGGCAGTGGAAGCCATAAGGCAGTGGTGAACATTTTTTTGTGACACTGTCCATTGTGGACAAGTACCCAGTTTTATCAAGCCTTTTTTTAATGTCGGCGCAAAGGCCTCCTGTCTTGCACTTCGCTGTTAAGACCACTGCAGCATTACGCTTTGCCGCGACTTTCTTGAGACTGAAATACTGTGGAGGTAAGGTATATCAGCATCATCCGAGTATGTGTTCCTTACCCTCGAGCGAGTGAAAACATACTATGAGAGGTTGTTGAGATGGGCAAGTGGGAACCCAGCTGCTCGGAAACCTGCTACAAGAATGCGTCCTCAGCAGTGATGGCATGACTTATGTAAAGCTGATGTCATGCACACCACTGGACACCCATCAAGTGTTTCCGTCTTTACTGACCTTAACCAGCGACAAATACATCTCTTCACCATGCTTCCCCAGCAATGAGTGGTCCGACTCGTAGCTAAAAAAAGCCTTCCCCGATCTTTAGCTGTAGCCCCGACAAACATGGTCGTCCACAAAGCGCAGGTCTGCATAAAGAAACTGCTAACGGTTCTGCTTAGACAATTCTGATGTAAGACAGGCCTTGAGCGCATGCCTTAAAGACTCCTAAAACATCTTGTGCCAATTTATCTGAACCTTCCATGTCGAGAAAAATTAGGTAGCCATGAACATAACGAAATGCTACTATGCCAAGGTCTTCCAAACAGGGCTCTAATGCCTTATCGACTTTAGACAAAAAAATGTTGCTGAGCAAAAGGTACGACCTGCGTGTAAATACCGCCCTGCCAACTGATAAATGCGGATTTGCAGTAAAAGGACAACAGCCCCATGAAGCCAGCAACCGAAATCACGCAATAATCTGTAAAAGCATGTTCATTGTTAACCCTGATGCAGTTCCACATCCCTCAGAGGTCTATCATGTGACAATGAATAGTTCAGGCCCTATATGTCGATGCTCAATGCAGAGCACCTGCCCTGGTTGCTGTCCACAAGAAACTGAACTCCACAGAACTCCACTTTTGTGAGTTGGCAATGCGGTATTTACATCAGAAATCAGGCATATGCAGACGGTCTCAGGTCGCATCGTTCCTCCGCGACATTCTTCTGTCCAGAGTCGATACCGCATCAAAGCCGTTTCGAAGACCTTGGCATAGTAGCATTTTGTTATATTGAAAGCTACCTAATTTTTTGCACAAGGAGGGCTCAGATAAGTTGGCACAAGACGTTTTAGAAATCTTTAGTCATGCGGTAAAAGCCTATCTTTTACGTCTGAATTTCACTTAGCATAACCGTTTGTAGCTTCTCGACTTAGACCTGCGCTTTGCAGACGACCACTTATGTTGGTGCCAACAGCCCAAGATTCGAAAGCCTCTTAGCTATGAGTAGAACCTCTCGAGGCTGGTGAAGGACAGGTAGGCGATCGCATGCATCACGACCGCTTTACGGAAGTCATGCATCACAGTGTTTAGAATGCATTCTCGGAGCAGGTTTCCAAGCAAATCGCACCTGGGTTCCCACTTGCCCATCTCGCGCACCTCTCAGAGTGTTTTTACTCTCTCAAGGAAACGGAACACCATTCGCATGATTCTGACGTAGTTGAACAGCACAAAAAGGCGGGCTCTATACCTTACCTCCACGCCATTTCGCACCGTCCCAAGAAAGTTGCACCACAGTATGATGTTGGTGTTGTCTTGACAGCTAAAAGTGAGGTAGGAGCCCTTTGCTTCTCCGTTCAAACTAGGCTTGATACAACTACGGGTATTCGTCCGCTATGCACAGTGGAAGATATAAAATGTCCACCACTTGCAAAAGTAAGCGGGTTTTTTGCGTTCCACTGCCTCGTAGCTGAAAAAATACTATGGGCAGACAAGCAGATAACTGAATGTGCGCCTGGCTTAGAGCACTTTCACTGTACAGAGAGGAAGGCGAATTTTCACCTGACACTGCACGTTCAAGCTCGTGAATGCAATCGGAGGACGACCTCTCTCTTTGCACGCCTGATTTCCGCGGCACATAATATTAATAATAATAGTCATGTTTAGTTTCGCCACTGAAATACTGAGGAGCGAAAATATGTGGCTTGAGAAAAAGCTGCTCTATCGGCAGCTTGACGGCGCTCCAGCCACCTTTACATCAGGAGCAATGGCGAGGCATACTGTGCACATCTGAAACACCAGTGTTATTTTTTTGCTTTTTTTTCAAAGGCCTATCTTGCAGTAAAACTGCTCTTGCAAAACGAAATGGAAAACGAAAATAAATGATTCTTTTTTATACATGTGCACAACACAGAGATGATGAAATAACACTGAAAGGCAAACAGAAGGGGAAAACGGACATGAAGAACAACATGAACATTGCACTCCCGACAAAGAGGTTTGCGATGTGTCTACGCGGGATTGAAATGACATCCACGCTCTGGAAGTCGAAGTCATTTAAAATTGATGGTAATGAATGTCTAATTCTTTCGGTGCCGTAGCCAGTGCGCGAAAAGGCAACAAACCATGGTGGCTTGTACCGAAAAGTGTAGGTTTTAGGATTTTTTGTAAGGTGTGCTAAATTTAAAACTGTTTCCGATATTCCTTGCACTCCTTTTCTGTAAGCACATAGGAGTTTGTGTGCGTAAATATTATTTGCTGTCATAACCTTGTGTTTTAGGAAAAATAGTTGTGTATATTCAAGCCTAGAATTGTTTTCTATTGCACGGATTGCTCTCTTGTGAAGTAATAAAAGTTTGGTAATGTTAGTTCCGCAGGTGTTTGCCCACACTAAGGCTCAATAGTATATTTGTGAGTTAAATAGAGCGTTGTATAAAAGTTTCTTAATGTTACTCGGAAGTATTTGGCGACATCGGTTCAACATACCTACGACCCTGCATAGTTTCAATTAAATCATTTTAATGTGTTCGTTCCAAGTCATATTTTCAGAAAAGATTACTCCTAGTGTTTTACATGTTTTACTGATTTTATGCAGTAGGGACCTAAGTGAATATTCTCAGGTGGTGTAATGGGGGTTCCTCGTGTGCGGAACAAAATGCGTATTGTTTTAGATTCATTCAGGATAATCTATTTATACGGCACCATTCCTGAAGCCCATAACAGAAAGTATCTGCTAGATCTTTTATTTCCGAAAGGTCTTTGCCTGAAACCGGCACTGTGCAATCATCTGCATATATTATGCATTTATTTTTTCCGGAAATTCTTACAATATCATTTATATAAAAAGAAACAGGATAGGTCCCAGAATACTCCCTAATGGAACTTTGGATATCACAGGTTTTACATTCCACATAAGGTGGTTTAATTCTACGAACCGGTGACGCCCATGAAGATAGAATTTATTGAGGCGATGAGAGATTCCCCGAAACCCATATCGTTCCAGCTTGTCATCTGGTATGAGATGATTAACAGAATCAAACGCCTTTCTGAAATCGATATAGATTCCTAGTGTCGCTAATTTATTTTCGAAGTTTTCTAAAACCGTTTACTTATGAACTAAGAGAGCGTCTTCTGTCGAGCGAAACTTCCTAAATCCAAATCGACGTTCGGTTATCAAGTTGTACTTTTCTGCGAAAGCGATAATGCGTGAATTGATTACTTTTTCCAATCCTTTTGAGAATATGAGCAGTATAGACGAGGGGCAGTAATTTGTCAGTTTGTTTTTATCTTAACATTTTTGCATTATTATTACCCAAGCAACCTGCATTTGAATAGGAAATTCTCCACTTGAGAGTGAAATGTTGTAAATGTGTGTTAAAACAGGTGCTAGGTCATCTCTTACTTGCTTGATTGGTTTAATTTCTAAACCATCTGAATCGTGAGCCCTGTTGTTTTTATGGGCCTGAAAGAGCCTTGTTACCTCTGAAACAGAAGCGGGGCTAAAAAATAAGGTATTTTGCACGCTCGAAATATTTCTGGCTGCTTCAGAGCTGTATGTACTGTTTCCAACTTCAACAAAAAAAAATCGTTGAATTTATTAGCTAAATCTATGCCAATCAAATCTGTGTCATCAAAAACAAAGTTGTCGATCACTGCCATTTGTTTGTTTTTATTCAGGATGTCATTCAATTTCTTCCACACTACGTCACCGTTTCGCAAGCAGTTTCTTAGGGAAGTTTAGGGAAGTCATAAATCTGTCCTGATATAGTTGAGGCTTACTACATCGGTTAGGCTAAAATATGTGCCTGGCTAAACCGTCGGTGAACCTTCACTGTAAGGAAGTAGTTTTTTAGATGGTTTACTAGTACGTCAGTGCCTTTCTATTGTTTTTTGCCCTCTCACTGCTTTGGGGTTTTGCGCGCGTGAATATCTTTGCAGGTCTTCTTTTGCTGCTTTCCTTTAATAAAATTTCAGTTGTTAGACCAGCCTCGTCTTGTGCTCATCTCTTCGCCTGGGTTGTGTATTCCGGCTGGTTTTAAGATGTAACACTGAATGCCGGAAGACAGCCATTTTAGAGTCAAGCGCACTTATAATGGCCGCAGCTATAATGAATGTTCATTTATTACAAAAGATAGTGCTTTCTTCATTAATTCATGCTTGAAGTATATGACACTGCATCAAAATAAAAAAAGGACTATCCCTCATCGCCAAACTGCAGTTACAGCAAACAAAGAGACACCATAAACCTGCCCCACATGCAAAAACTTGCACTTCAGGCCAATGCAGAAATCAGATCAGATTACTTCCCAAACTGCATGACACTGCCATGCAAAGAATGTGGCATGCAATAAAGGAGCAACAAAAAAGCGAACTGTAGGTAGCAGCGAATCTGCAGCCAAGCTACAAGGTCAGACCAACATCGACGTGGAAGGGGAAATTTGAAAAAAGCCACAAAAAGCACATAATTTTTAAGGTTTTCACAGCACACCGAGCCCTTTAAATGGCAAATACTTTCCTGAAAAAACATAACAGAAGCAGGATTTTTTTTCCGTAATCAATTTTTTTCATGCACCTCATTGTTCTTTAAGAATGGACAGGTGTAGAGTAGTCAGTTTAGTGCATGCATTCCTAAGCAATGTCATGCAAGAGCTGTACTTACAGAAAAAGCTTGCCTTACTGAGTGAATACCACTGGCCATCCACTAATTTCTGAGCCTGCTCCAGGTCCCTGGCACAAATCACATGCAACTTGGTGGCTTGCACAACTTCCATGCAACTATTGGTCTTTAGCTGGAAAAAAATTGAGGGGTCAGTGAGATATCAAATTTTACATGCATGCTTTGTTTCAATGACCGACTAAGAAAAACAGCGGTTTCTGTGAGCGCAACTATTTTTTCACACTAGCTTTCTACAGTAAACCACGTTTATCGCGACCTAATTCACACTGACTTGCTGCACGGTCCCAGCACTACTTTGTATAGTTCTATGGTTTCAAATGCTTGTTAGCTCTGAGCCCATGGGCTTGCACTCGTTAATGCAGAAAACCTTGGAAAGGGCAACCACAGCTTCGAGCTTTAAGCCATAGGTATTCAGAAGCTCAGTGGTCTGTGGGAGAACTTTTGGCTGGGTGACAGAGTGACAAATGCTGTTCCAGTTACTTTCACTCCATTGGAAAAAACTCGCACAGCAGAGACCTGTCCTCTACTTTGCATTGCAGAAACAATCACTGAAATTCTAGGCACGTATACTAAATGCACACCTACCATCCAACACAGCTTCATAATATTGGGTATAATTATTGGAATGAAATACCAGTCAGTACATGTAGTTTTCAATTTATCCAAAAATTATAAGCAACCGACAAACAATAAACATTAAAAAGGAAATAAAATAACCAGAATTGTTTAAAAAATTTGGCAGAAGAATTATGTGACATCCACTACACTCCAGCAGTTCTTCGGGATTGTGCACCTTCAAACCACACTTTCTTACAGGCACATTTGCACAGAAATTGGGTTGAACCTGATCTTTAAGAATCTTTTTTTGGTGCAACAGTAGTAAGAAACCAGGTTTTACCCAAAAACGACGGGCCGTACACATTGCATCACAAGCCCACATGGTGCACTTGGGTAGCCTCTTAGGCTTATGCAAGAAACAGGAACAGAGATGTCTTGACTAAATCGTAAAAAGAGGAAGTGTAATGCAAGTGTAATGCACAGAACTACTAAACACTGGGAGGATTCCAAGAGTAGGTGAATGCATGAATGGGTGGCAATCAGATGGCTAAATGAGATTAGGAAATTTTAGGAAAAAGGGTGGTAGCATGCGGCACAGGATACAGTTACCTAAAATGAACTAGAGAATCATTGTTTTGCACTAATTTTAACAGCACATTCACACGACAGGCAAAATCACTAACTCCAGGAAAGGACTGCGCATCATGCGACTCAATGTCAATAACCATTGCAAATGGCACCAGCGGTGCGGACTGCACATGAGGAAAAATATGCATATTTTTGCTCTCAACTTTGAGCAGCAGTCAGCTGCGCTTTTAAGAGCAAAGCTCTAAAATACGGCAACATTGGCACTTTGTTTTACTGACATGAGGGTGCCCGTGAGCGTGCAAGTCCCATGTATGGTTTGCACAAAATGCGTTAATTGCGAGGTATGTTTAACTAAAGAGGGGAATCTAACATGGGCATCAGCCCTCCGCTAGGGCAGCTCTTCTTTACTTCCCTTCTATATCCCTCCCTTATATCAGGGTTCAAGTGTACACCAATATGTGAGACAGTTACTGTTACATTTCCTTGAATTTTCCTTCAAATAATTTTAAATTTTTCAAGGATGCAGCTTTAAGAATGTAGATGTACAAACTGCAGTATAACCTTATGCTATGGCAATAAACTAGCAATAAATCTGTGCTGAACACAGCTTGCCCAGTGCATTGCAAGTATGCTATGCCATACAAGGATTGGTGTGATCGTGCAATGTTCCTTTACTAACTGACAAATTGGTTTCTGAATCAGAAATACTGGTAAACCATCATTGTTGAGCACAATGTTTTTAAAGAGATAAATGAACTTACAGGTCCTTTTCGAGGACACATATGCATACCAGGCAACAGGTGTGCAATGTCAAAGCACGTTTATGTTAACAGCAGCTGCATCAAGAGCTACATCAGCGACTATACTTTGTACAAGTCTACAGTTCCGGTATTAATAAGCTGAGGTACTGCTGTGAAGAGCATGTAGAGTTTGCATGCATTTCTAAACCTAGCTGCAAGCCTATGTTGAAAATATATTTCTAAATAGGCAGCTAAGATATGCATCACTGAAAAAGAATAACTACCATGAACGGATCAGGAGGGATGACACAGCCGAAGGCAGGAAGCACGCATGGCCCAATAGATGCTGGCAGCTGGCAACTGCAAATAAATACATCCAGAGCAACAGCTGTCAGTGGCTGTAGCCATGTCATGAAAGACAAGAGAGGAAATCGTCTACTGCTTTATAAACTAAAATTAGACGTAATATAAGTAAAAAAACCAATGAGCTAGCCCATGACAAAAGAAATAAACAAATTTTATGTAATGCACCCATATACATTCTTTGAGAAGAGTCACAATGACTGTTATAACCACACTGAAAGATGAGCTGGCTGAAATACCGCGCACCAATTTGAATATAGGATGTGCAGGTTTTCATTAATTCCTATCATGGTGCCTTGCACCAATGTCTATGTTTAAATTGACAGTTGCAACCAGTCTGCCTTGGTTAAATGAGAAGAGAGAATGCAAAAAAGCATGTCTTCACTAGCAAGAAGCTTGATATCTCACAGCGCAGCTTAGTATCATAGAAAAATTGCTAGCGCAATTATCAAATCTGCATATAATTAAAAGCTGCACAAATTTGTCGACTGACATTGCAAGTAAGGGCAAGAGAAACAAAAAATGCCAAAGAACAGTCGTCAGTGCGGCGAAGGGAGGATTGTGAGTAGGATCCTGTGCTTGGGAAGAGTTCCGAGCTCGGAGAATCGCCGGCACCACAGCTGATGGCACGCAGCCGAGAATAAATAACAAAGTGAAAATAAGTAACAAAAAACAATGGACAATGGCGAACGACTTGAATGCGGGCCGCAAAAGCGAGGGATATAGCAAAAAGGTAGAAATCCTAAATAAATGTGCAGTTGCATCTCCGACAGCTCGCAGTGCTCAGAAGGAGAGGAAGCATCAACGCTTGCAGCTCAGGAGATGCAAGATTGATTTAACTTTGACATAACACTGCCTAAAATCCTGTTCTATTGGGGAAGGACAGATAAGTTTACAAATGACAAGGCGAGGAATATGCACCAGCCTTTCAAGTGCGATCACTTTCTCAGAATAATTTAGTATAACGAATATTAAGGCACAAGCACTAATCTGATAAGTCCCAACCCTGAGCAAAAAATAGTGCGGTGTCTGATCGCAGCTGGCCTAGAGCGAGTGCTCCGTCGCGCGGCACTTCTCGCTCATGGTCTTCTACGCAGTGCAAATTCATGCTTTTGCACTGAGTGTCGAAGCGCTAGCAAGCGAAAGCATAACTCTGTTGTGATATCTGGTGCCATTTTTATTCACCAGGGCACGCGAGTACTAAACGCACATAAAGACAATGACAACAACACTTGTCATGCTGGATATAGGCCCTGCTTTTTTGTCGCCGCAATATAGCTGCGGCAACCGCATTCAGACTGCCTCCACTCACATCCCGATATAGCCGCATACAAATAGCGCGTGTGAATACAGATCATTAGCACAGAAACGCAGAGCGGGACTCACCGGTCATGCTATTAATACAGGCTTAGTAAAACCGCGCAGGAGTATTCGTTCTCTTTATACATGACAAGACGTCGCAGCACTCTCTTTTTTTATGGCTTAACTGTTGAAACTCGCCAATGTTGACAGGCCGTAATCCTGGTCGTTGGCTTCCAAAACACACTCCTGCTCACCTTCCTATTGAATGAGATCTTCACACGTGTCCGCCGTACAAGTACTCAAGCAGTGCCTCAAAAGAGGCATATAATATAAAACGCGACGCGTCGGTTGCGCTGCAATGGCGCCGACGGCTGCGCTGGCGCTTCGTTGAAAAATTGCAACCGGCAAAAAACTTTGTTTTTTAAACCATGAATATTTATATTAGCTTCACAACAAAGACACTGCATTTTTTAAAATTATATTTATATTATTTAGAAGTACTAAAGCGCTTTCAGTTACTTTTTCTGGCATGTCGTTTGTAGAAGCTGTGATCCTGTGATCCCCTGAATTGACCCCGATGCCCTAGCAGACGACAGAGTAGACGACGGAGCAGACGACGGTGTTGACAGAATGCAATTTCGTTTGATGCCAGATAAAATCACTAAGTTGCGACAAAAACAGCGAATAAAAGTGCCGTATCTCAAGCTGGCGAATATCGTGGATAAGTTGAACGCAATTGGAACGATGGAGAGTAGCTGCGATGCATTAATTTGCGCGACACTGGCACGCTCACCGGAGATCTTGAAACTTAATAGCTTAAACGGTGACCAGTACAAGCGGATTGCTTTGATATCAACTGCGTTAGGAAACTAGTCGATACTTGCGTCTCACTTAAGCTTATATGCAACAGGGGCTAGCACTCGCCGCATCCTGATCGCGTGTAGTTTAACAAGAAAGAGCCTACTAGCGCATCGAAGCAGGCGTGTTTTCGAGTTCGTATCGTTACGATAAATACGAGCTGTTTGGCACGTACTGGAATTGAAGTTCTCAGCCTGTGCGTCACGGACGGTGTCGATGGCGTCGCGGACGATCTTAACTAAGACTTACCGCAACGCAGCCGATAACCCAAGCATATGGGCGTTAAAAGGTTGTTCACCAGTACTGCAAATGTGGGCATAAACTATCTCTCAGTCACAGCGCCAGTCGCTCCCTGCTCAATTTTCCAGCCTTCCGAGTGAAGGTCGCAAGCGGTTGAGCCAATCAGTTAGCCAGCCGGAGTGAGCGAGCCGAGCTTTCGTGAACGACGCCGCCTGCGGGCACGCCGGGCAATACACTACGCGCTACCCACTGGCTGCCCTAGTCGTCGCTAAGCCTAGCCGGTTTCACATCGATGCAGCAGTTGAGTGCACTTCGAAACTGGCTAGCGCTGAGGTACTCCTCTCGTCATCGTTTTACTGTGAACCTCGTCTCATAGTAAAACAAAGGTATGCGCGGTTTCCGCGACAACTTCAGGAGCTGAGCCAGCTGAGGCCAGGAGAGCCGCGATTGAGCAGCAGCAATTTAAGGCGCCGTGGGAAGACATTGGTTTGTATTCCTGTTATCGCTTCTACCAACAACTCAATATGGACCAACGACTCTCCATCCGACGGCTTAGTATGGACTTGAACAAACATTACTGTCGCATTTTTCTGACGCTGGCGGCCGGTATCTAGGCTGGCATGCCGGCCCCGAGAAGGGCGCCCGTACGTTATCATGGCGCTTAACTGTATTGCTGTGGTGCACATCAAAACCACCAGACATCCTCCTTTTCGCTTAGATTGTCATAGCACACAGTCACACTGGGACCAGAGCAGTTTAGAGGACCTAGCGCGGGTTCACAGGAGCTAAACTGTGTCAAAGCAGGCGAAACTCTTGAAAGCGCGCGATTGATGTCAGTACCAAGACTTATTCTTATTTCGACCGAGAATCAAATCGGTTCAAACTCGCCGGCCGCCGCATTTCACCTTCGGCGTCATGCGCTGTTGTCTATATTTAGGGACATTTTCGTGTCACCATCATGAAATTTTCAGTGAAGGCAATGAACGACATCGTAAAGTATTTTTTTGCTATTTTATGATAAGCAGCACGTCACTGCCACTAAAAAAATTCTCAGCCAACACTGCTCCAGTGTTGGACTTAAGAGCGTTAGCTACGAGAGCTTCAAGTGTTTAGATCGGGGTGCTAGATCGGGGTGCTCAGCAAACGTGGAGAATACAGAATACAAACATACTGAGGGCGTTTCGTTTCGGAAACATTCCTCCTAAGATACAAGCAGCGTCATCTATTTCAAAGATTTTGTACTACTATTGCGATTTACAGCCACCTTCGCTATATCCGGTATGCTTCCTCCTTAATTATCAGTTAACGAATTGTATAAACGTGTGCATTACAACAAGCCCAATTATTAGACCGCATCCGGAACCCTCTGAGACAAACGATTAGGCCATATGGCTGTCTGGAAATACCCGGAATGCACGGTTTTGGGGCGAAAAGGTCGTCGGTGCGAATCCCACACATATTTTGGGCTTCCTCTAAATATTTATTTTATCCTCAGGAACATGACAAGTCAAATGACACCACTTCGATCATTTGCTTCAATCGGGCGGCCCCCAAATTTGATGTAAAGGGGGGTCCCCGGGGTTCCACTTCGATAGCCGCTATACTGGCATATGTAAAACGGATCGAAGGTATCTGTGGCAACTGAGGCTCTACGCCCCCGCTGTTGCCATGTGATATATTGTGGTAACTGTCTTGGCCAATTTGGCCTTCCCTGTAGACAGGCGTGTCCTTGACAAACGTAAGTAGTAAGAGCTGATGCTCTTAAAACTTAAACGCGGAAAAATGATATCGGGGTCGCTTTGAACATTTATACAGAGAACTGCGTGCGTGTACATACATGCTGCCTTTGTGTAGCTGGATGATTATGGCGAGTAATTTTCTCTGATTGACAATAATTGACATTCTTTTCCGCGACGCGCGTATGTGTCCTTGGCCTTTTCTGCGCATGTAGTAGTAGCGGTACATTATGTTACATGGCTTGAACATGTTACAGAAGCCAATAGGACACTGAATTTCAATAGCACCATTCGACTTGCGCACACCGATTGGTGTGCAGGCGCTGTCATGGCTGCAGCTACATGCCGCCACCGCAAGCGCGTGCGCATACACCAGGGACCGCTGGCTTCGTCGCTTGTGCATTACAGCTTTTTGGGCTTTCAAAGCCGCATTATATACTCTTGAGCATGCACTACTTTCGTCACACTGTCATGTTTGAACAGAAAGGAATTAGGTGAGTGCTCGAGCAGTGCCTCTCCTCTAAGCCAATTCTCTTTCGGTGAGAGAGCCAGGTCGCGGGAAGCGAGTTGAAAACTCGATTCGCCAATGTGATTGAGCTCTCATTTCGCTCGGTGCCCGTCACCAACAGACCAGAGCACCTCGCATCCTCTTCGCGACTCGCCACAGTGAACGCGCTTTGAAGCATAATTTGTCAATTTGACCCTATCGCTGCACACGACAGCACGACAGTATTTCTAGAATTCTGCTGTAAAACAATTACCCTCACCAGGAATCTGTCGTACAAAACATCCAACGATAGGTATCTATCGCGCGGCACAAACCACGACAGGTATCTGTCGCGCGACACATCCCACGAGAGGTATCTGTCGCGCGGCATATCCCACGACAAGCTGTTGTGTCGCGCGACAGGCCGCACGACAGGTACTTTTGTCGCGTGAAAAGAGGCGCATTAGAAGTCTGTCGCGCGACTGAACCCACGACAGGCAACTTTGGTTAGGCACGCAATCTCTGTCGCGCGGCAAGACTTCCTCTGTCGCGCGACAGTACCTGCGACAGAAACCTGTCGCGCGACAAATGCTGCGACAGGGACCTTCTTCGCACGACAAAATGCAGGAAAGATGTCTGTCGTGCGGCAGAACCTACTACAAACAACTTTGTCGTGTGAAAGAACCCACGACACGAAGCTTGTCGCACGACACAAGGCACGACAAGAGAGCATGTCTTGCGACACAAAATTGTGTCGCGCGACAGATGCGCGACAAAAAATTCTGTCGTGCGTTTTGATCGGGTATGCCAGTTTTCTTAAAACTCTTGGCCACTACCTGGTCGGGATACCGCTTCACACTTCGACAATCCACCAGCAAAGCACCTCCACGGACTTCCTTCTGATTTTGCGCTCGGCGCCAGATCATGTTCGCCCGCCGCCATCCACTCTGCGTAAAGCCTTCGAACATTTTAATTGAACGGTTTGTTCAGTGACACGTCGAGAGGCCACCATAGAGAAACATACTTCGTAAAGAGCGGGCACTCCCATAGGGCCCTGCGGCAGAGCTACTACACTGCCGCCAGCGCCCCGATCGGGTGGTCAGACCGCTAATTTTGTCCTTTAGGCGATTGCTTTAGTCGAGTGCTTCAGCTCTGTTTCCGTTTCGGTTTCGATCGCAATGCTTTCGATTCTGGTTTATCTTTGGCTATAAAATATTCAACTACATCGTCAGAGAGGAGCACAGGGGCTTTAATATTTCATTTCTAAGCATGCCATACATATTGACGTAATAAACTCTCCGAGCGTAGAGGATTTCAGACCTTTACTGGAAATAACACTTAGCTTCTCGAAGTACGCAAGCTGAAGTAGCTCATGCAGGTTAGAATAATGCAATCAGAGCTGTTCTTACTTTAACTTTGCGCCGTCATTGAGCCGCCTCTTTCAGTTGCAGGCATACAAGGGAGTGTTTTCACACAGAGTTTAATTTTCCTTGTTTACAATTTGAACTGAAAAGAAAAAATGATGGACCACACACTTTTTATAAAATATTTTAAAATACAAAAGCATTACGAAAAAGTTATGGTAAAGCGGGTGGCATCATGTCTCGAACAAAAAATATTGCACATACGCGCTGCAGGTTTGTCATCTAAAACATCATCCGTGCGAACAACACAACAGGAGTTGCCAACAGCTAGACACAAGTAACGTGTTAAAAAGGTACGTATAGGGCGCTCGATTCCTGCACATGAGCAGCTTTGAGCGATAAGCATAGGTTCATAGGGTGTTGAGAAATACAAGCACAACATATTCAATACATCATAGTAACACAATAGCAAGCTTGCACTCTTCGTAAAAGACGAATATTGCAATTTTTCGGTCAAGGTGTACACACCACGCAAACAAATCCACATTCGGGCTGCACGCTCTTGTTCTAAAACAAGACAAATATGGACAAATGCAAACAACAACGTAAATCGTCTCTTTGGAAAAGGCTGCAGTTGCCTTCGAGAAAAAAAACTACAATTTTCAACAACAGTTACCCTACATGTACAGAATTGCATATCTTTACTAATTATCGAACCAGTAAAGGGAAGCAAAGTTGTAAAGATTGATCGTCTCAATAATGAACATAGCGACGGATATATGTAAGCGAACCCTGTGTTCTATTTGCAGCGATGAGTAGCAGACATCAGGCATTAAATTTGTCCAGCTGTCTGCCAGGCACTGATTTGTTGAAGCGAATGCTGTACAAATTTTTCCTGAATAAACGTACATGCCAGAAAAGGCGAGTTCTGCAGAACATCTTCGGGAACCTCTCACGGCACTGCAGGGAGCAAAAAGGAAAATCGCAAACACTTGCCATGAGCTATACAGTGTGCCGCAGACGTGGTGTACATGAGATGTTTCTTCAATTACAGAAAGAAGTCGAGTCTTCAGTTGCTGTATAAATGCAAACGCTGCTTGAGAAGGAAGTGTCAAGTTTCCAAAAAACCTACCCGGAATATGATCGGCTTTGAGCATGGTGAAATTCTGATGCGGTTTGTTTATGCCACAGTTCTTACCTTTGAGCACTTTGGAGCATGTGCATACTTGTTCTGTATTTCTGAGAAATTGCCTAATTAGAAATCCAGGACACGACAAGCGCACACTGAAAAAGACCTTGAGCGAGCTGACAACCACACTATCCTGTGGGCTGAACAGTAGGAATAGCCGTCTTCTTCAGCGAAGTCCTCCTGTGGTCCATGAAGTCATCTGCGGTGAAATGGTCCCCGCTGATGCGGTACGTGGTGTACAGCTGGGTCGGCGACGTTTCTAACAGGTCGCCCCTCTTGGCATACTCGATCCAAGCCTTCAAATTGAAACAAATATGGCACAGTATAACATGCAATTCTTCGCTTCACTGGGTGGCTAAAAAAGCATGCGCTTAATCCGGTTCTATCAAGAGATTGGCAGCACTGTTTTATATTTTCTTTAAAGTACACAGAAATGGTTTGGTTTATTCGGATCTCGTTCGAGGGCTCGATCACAATTGAAAGTGCCCGCGTGAAGAGGTATAAGAAAATCGTTGCGGATACTGCTGTCTACGCAATCATTACGACAGTGTGCGATCACTGTAAAATGAAAGCTTATCACTTGCCCGTGCCGTATATAGGTACGGTCTGGAAGAAAACCATAGAGAGAACCATTGACAACAGACACTGGTTTATAGACACAAAATCAGTTTACTTCAGCGCACTTCTGCAAGTGATTGATGCGAAGTTCTAGAGGCCCGTGTACTGTGCGATGTCAGTGCAAGTTAAAGAACCCCAGCTGGTCGAAATTATGGTGGCATAGAAATTATGGGGGCTTAACGTCCCAAAGCGACTCAGGCTATGAGAGACGCCGTTGTGAAGGACTCCGAAAATTTCGACCACCTGGGGTTCTTTAACGTGCAATGACCGCACAGTACACGGGCCTCTAGAATTCCGCTTCAATCTCTTGCAGAAGCGAGCTGAAGTAAACTGATTTTGTGTCTATAAACCATTGACTGTTGTCAATGGTTCTCTCTATAGTTTTCTTCCAGACAGTACGTATATACGGTACGGGCAAGTGATAAGCTTTCATTTTACAGAGATCGCACACTGTCGTAATGATTGCTTATATCGCAGTATCCGCAACGATTTTATTATACCCCTTCACGTGGGCGCTTTCGATTGTGATCGAGCCCTCGAACGGGATCCGACTTTCAATCGCGATGGAAAATGATCGCTGAACAGCGGTCCAAGGATCGGGAGTAATAACAGCCGTAGCGCAACAAATGTCACCAAGTAGGTCCGAAACAACCAAAATTTGCCAAGTTGGAAGAAAAAATCCTTGTATATTACTTTTTACATAAAAAAACATTTCAATTTGATATTTGGGCTAAAAAAAACGTACATATCAATGCCGACTTCCTGAAATTCTCTAAAATACATCGTGTCGGCGGTATTGACACAGACATGAGAAACATATTAGCATTTGTTGTACTGCAGTCTAAAACAACCATTTTTGTTTATATTGTAGGCATCTCTCTTTTGCTGTTCGTTTCCTAACACTCTATGACACCCAAAAAGGCACACAGTAGGTTTCTAACACAATCGGGCAGCTTGATTACGATGCTCCGATGGCAGTCAACTATACCTAAACGCAGCTCAAACGATATCTGGGCATTTTGAGGCCCGATTAGGATCTGAACAATTACGATCAAAACTGCCCGCTTCCCGTGTGACGAAGGTATTTTCATGTGGTGGATTTCAAATATGTATTACACTACTCGACCCACGCCATGTAAAAGGTTTGTGTTACGATACGGGAGAGCCATCGATAAATTCTGCGTTTTAAACCGAATGTGTTGCGAGTGACTTTTCAAAAATTACGCTTTCGAAGTAATGCACATGCTCTTCCGGAAAAGACAACAGACGGATGACTCACGGCTCCTATTATATGCAACGCGTGTAGAATACGTTCACGCAGCTTAAAAAACGACTTCCTACAATCTTCTTAGCTCAGGAAACACCTAAATTAATCCTGCGGGCAAAAGGAAACAACTTATCGGAAAAACAAGGAGACGCGTTGAAAAGCGCGGTGAGGTGGGCGTAACCGGCGGCACATGACCGGCCTAGCACTAGCTTCTATATGGAAATAGAGTGCTTGGACGCAACCCGATGGACGTGTGATAAGCTGTCGACCTTTGAAGTAGAGTGGAAGCAAATATTTGCCGCCTGCCGGGTGGTCAGACCCTTGTTTGCTCGGCCATGAAACGGCCGGATTGTCCGCTCTTTGCGAAGTATGTTTCTCTGTGAGGCTGCAGCAACGACGTCAGACCTCCCGGGATCTCTGCAATGTCCGTGCATAGCTCCTTAAGCTTTGCACGTACGATATCCACAAGATGGCCTCTGAAACTGTCCAAAACAAGAAGAGCGGGAAGCAGAAGCGCCCCTGGTCTTCGTCCCCAAACAGTCTTTATCCAGTGAACCATGCATCAGTTTGGCAGTCATCCAGCCTTTAGTTTGAGCACGGCATATGGATGCCAAGGGAGAATTTTTCCTTCAGAACAGTCTTCTGTTTAAATATAACATATAGTGGCAGCTTCCGCCCGCAGGCCGTCACAGCAAGCATGGCAGTGCATCGCTGCTTTTCTGCACCCGATGTCTTCAAGAGGACACTCCGAACGCCCTTCTCGTTGACCGTCGTGTTTCGGCTCATGCCGAAGGTTAGCGGAGTTTGGTTGGTGTTCCCTATTTGCGACAAGAGGTAGCCGCTCTTTACGCGGATCTTAGTGACAAAACGGTGAAAGTCTATTACCTTGCTCTCATACGTGGATGGGAGCCGCTGGCACAACGACGTCTGCCACCTCAGAGAAAGTCCATTTCGTTGCATGAAGCGGGTAGTCCAACCGGAGCTCGTGCGGAAGTCCTTTGCGGAAAATCCCAGCTTTCTGGCAGCTGTGCGTGCCTGTGTTTGAATCATTTCTAACGATACTGCACAACCATCTTTGCGCAGGTCCCTCACGTACTGAAGGACCGCCTCTTCAACGTGAGGAAACGCCCGTTTTGGGTCCGCGGAAAGCCTTACAAGTTTTGTTCGTAGCCATCAGCTTGTCACGCTGCTTATTCCAATACCATATCCGAATATCGTCGAAGACGAAATGTCTGGCAGCAGCATGATTGGAATGCTCCAGAGCATTAATCAATAGCCTTGAGCTTGAACGCGGCCGTAAAACTTGCATACCGCCCCATGGTGAAATGGCACCGACACACACACAATCACAAAGCACTCCGCAGACTTTCAAAATGGCGAACACGAATTTTCATACAGCATGGAGGAAGGAAAGAGACTCCATTTCCGTGCAAGTTTTTATAATATTTTTGTCAAGAATTATGAGAACGCGTTTTATGCGGGATGACTGCAGATCAACCAACCGGTGGCTGCCGCTGTAGCAGTGCGGAATATCAAAACAAAAATTGCGGCTGGCAGAGCAAGCTGAACCTAGCGCGGCAAGTTCGGGGTGCGATCATTACGCGGGGAGTAAGAAGAAGAGAATTTTGAGGAGAGAATTCAGGGGTGGGATCATTTCGCGAGTGCGATCATTGTGCGAGCAAATACGGTATGCAGAGCAACATTTGACATGTATTATGTACAAAATTTTTCTTTTTTAATAGCCATTTTATTCATTTGGTGCTTACGTACCGTTTTGACATGATTGTAAGTCGACTAGAATGTAAGTCGACCCCCACTTCAGATTTCAGAAAAAAGACTTGGAGGTCGTTTACGCTTGGCTTTCAATAATAGAACGCAATAGCACTATTCTGCGGCCTCCGCTTATCGCCAGCCGCTATCGGCTGCAGCGCGCGGGAGTGCCCGTGGGCGCATTCCAATACGAAAATGTATTAGTCAGAGGAAGTAGAACGTTCTAGCGGGCTAGTTGGTTCATTGCAGAAAAAAGGTTAATACTGCGCGAGTTAGACACGACAGGAGAACAGGAACAAACACGACAACACAGGCACAGGCTCGTACTTGCGGCGGCACTATCTTGGGATTCACACAGTACGCCAGGACACGGGATTGACAGGTGGTCACCGCGATGAGGCTCACACACGTCAACACAGCATCGCGCTTCGTTTGCGCGCACAAAACAGAGCCCAAAGTAGAAGAAATGTGAAGAAGCAGAACGTTCTTGCGGTATAGTTGGTTCATTGCAGAAAAAAAAGGTTTGTACTGCGCGAATTAGACACGACAGGAGAACAGGAACAAATACAACAACACAGGCACAGACTCGTACTTGCGGCGGCAGTATCTTGCGTTTCAAGCAGTACGCCAGGACACGGGACTAACAGGTGGTCACCGCGATGAGGTTTACACACGTCAACACAGCATAGCGCTTTGTTTGCGCACACGAAACAGAGCCCAGGGAAGAAGAAATGCGAGGAAGTAGAACGTTCTTGCGGGCTAGTTGGTTCATTGCAGAAAAAAGGTTATTACTGCGCGAATTATACACGACAAGAGAACAGGAACAAACACGACAACACATGCGCAGACTCGTACTTGCGGCGGCACAAACTTGCGTTTCGAGCGGTACGCCAGGACACGGGACTGACAGGTGGTCACCACGATGAGGTTCACACACATCCACACAGCAATGCACAAACGAAGCGCGCACACTTCGTTTTGGAACAATGCCTGATATCTCGTTTGTCTCTCCTTTATTTATAGTGCGATGTTTTGATTTCGATTTTAAGTTGATCCTCAGTGTAGATTTTCAAATATTGAAAAATAGGTGGACTTACAATCATGTAAATTTGGTAACAAACTGCATTCTATAGTAATTTTTAGGAGAATGGAAATCATGTAGACACCAAAAATATTTTACCGTAGTTATTTTATGCTGGCTACGCATTGCACACACACCTTGTGCACAACTTCCTTCTGACAAAACATGACAAACTCTTCTGCGAAATGTGTGGCGATGGACTCACAGTAAACCAGATTTTATTTCATGTACTAAACTTGAGCAACTAAGGTAAAAACAGTTTAGAATATTCTACAATGAATACATCCCATTGCACTCGATTTTGCTTTTAGCTGATCGAGCATTGGTTGATTTTTTCAGTATTTTTCAGTTTCTCAGAGAAGCCAACGTTTTAAACAAACTTTAGGCATAAAAAGCGGCACGTTTAAAAAAAGCTCTAACCTTGTCTTTGGCGCTTCATCGCCTTAGATTCTTCTGAGCCATTAAAATCAATATAACCATCTAAGTTTCGATTGCAAGACATCGTCTCAGAGACTCGGGACATCAGTGCGTGCTTGCACGTGTTTCATTTTCATTCACATTTTTTTGTAGTGTGCTTGATATGTGAAAAATGAGATTGGTTTTATTAGGTGTTTTCCTTTATGAAAATGGTTTATAGACTGTCTATAGACTATTTATAGACTCTATACACGCCCTTTAGACTGTTTTTTTTTTAATATACAGTCTATACAGAATCCATAGACTATAATCTATAACCGCCTAATTTCCTTTTGTCAATAGATGGTCCATAGACTACCTATAGGCTGAAGTCTATAACCGCATCAAATTTTTTCTGTCTACAGATGTTCTATAGACTAAAGTCTATAAGAGACATAATTTCCTTTGTCTACAGACGATCAAAAGATTATCTATAGACTAATGTCTATAACCGCCTTATTTCCTTTTGTCCATTGACTGTTTATAGATCATCTATAGACTAAAGTTCATAACAGACATAATTTTCCTTTGTCTATATTCAGTCAATAGATTATCTATAGACTAAAGTTTATAACAGCCTTAATTTCCTTCCGTCTATAGGTGGTACATAGACTATCTATAGACTAAAATCTATAACCGCATTAATTTTGTTCTCTCTATAAATGGTCGATAGAATATCTGTAGACTAGTCTGTAACAAAAGTTTTCTTTGTTTATAGACGGTCAATAGATTATCTGTAGACTGAAGTCAATAACTGCCTCATTTCCTTTTGTGCATAGAAAGTCTATTGACCATCTATAGACCGAAGTCTATAGTAAACATAATTTTCTTTTGTCTATAGGCGGTAATAGTTTTTCTATAGACTAAAGTCTATACCTGCCTTATTTCCTTTTGTCCATAGACAATCCATAGACCATCTATAGACTAAAGCCTATAACAGCCAGAATTTCCTTTTGTCTATAGACAATCTATAAACCATCTACAGACTAGCCTAAAACCGGCTTAGCAGCCATTTGTCTAAAGACGACCTATAGACAATTTATGGACCAAAATCTCTAACCGCCTTAACTTCCTATCGTCTATAGACAATCTTTAGAATGTATATAGACTATTGTCTATAGACCTATTGTCTATTGTTTATAACAATCCTAATGTTATCTAACAATGTATACAATGCCTTTCGACTAAGTTCATAAAATATCCATTTCTTTTCGCACTGAACTGAGTTGCTGAGTTGAACTGGATTGGGCCGCCGCGGTGGTTAAGTGGTTATGGCGCTCGGCTCCTGACCCGAAAGAGGCGGGTTCGTCCCCAGCCGCGGTGGTCGAATTTCGATGGACGCGAAATTTTTGAGGCCCGTGTAGTGTGCGAAGTCAGTGCACGTTAATAACCCCAGGCGGTCGAAATTTCCGGAGCCCTTTATTCACTACGGCATCCGTCAATCCCTGAGTTGGCTTGGGACGTTAAACCCCCAATGGCGATGCAATGTCTTCCTGTGTATTGTTTTTAGAAGCTTTGAAGAGCTAGTTTTTATTAAACCGCGACGCATATTAAGAATATAATTCAATAATCTTTAATGCTGACAAATAGAGCGAGGAAAGGCACCAATTTCTGAAGTAAGGGTGTTGCAAACTGTACTACATCAAACGAACACACTCTCCCTTAAAGGAATCGCTCGAGAATATACCATTACGTCGTTCTATCATTACTGTCCAACGCGCATAAATTAAGAAGCATTTCATCTGTGACTGTACATTTATTTCTCCTTAAAACCTCCTGTAAAATAAGGGGGAATAATGGGGGTGAGAATTCAAGGATGTGCCCATCTCTCAGAAACATGATTAGAAGAGTCTCAAAGATAATGGTTCTCTGCGGAATTAAGATATGTCATTTATACTTTTCCAGTTTGCATTCACGTGAAAAAGTGCTGCGACTCAACACTCAGAAACCCAGTATATTTTCGTTCTTTGCCGTACACCTGCTGCAGCGGAGGCGATAACACGCTGTTGTCCATACCGGTTTTCCAAACAAGAGCACACGCCAAAAAGGCGTTATGCTATGCAGCATTATAATTATTTGAAAAGGGCGCCACATACAATTTGATGGGAGTTGCGGCGCGCATGGACAAAGTAGTAAGGTTTTGGTTTTGGTTTTCGCGAAAGTAATAAGGTTTTTAAAGCGCGAATGGAGAATTTATGCTTTAAACCAATGGTCCTTTGTGTTCTTGGATGCTAGAGCAAGCTACACTTGGGAAGAGTGCAACCAATATAGACATGACCGTAAAATTCGTTTCTGTTTCACTGTTTACCCATTTTGCCCGTAGGTGGCGCAAAATCATCCGGGCAGCAAACAACTGTGTGCGCCGGTGTGTCGGCATCGGCGGCGTTTTCTCTCGTGGATTACGTTTTGATTGAAATTCAACTTAATCATCCACTTACGGTAAGTCTACACGATTATTTTTATTCATTTGGTCTTCTTAGCCACTCTAAGCAGTGCTGTGTGTGCACAGCAGATTATGTGCGCAGCGACAAACTTCCTATCCACGTTTGTAAGCGGCGTTTGTAAGCACGTTTGTGTCAGCAGCGGCAGCCGCCATGTGCTCAAATAATGCGCTTACATCTGTGCCGCTATGTCTCTTCTAACGCGCGGAAAGGCACTCGGTGCGAAACCCGGGACGGTAAGCCCTCCTCGCAAGCTCTACTGGCTTTTCCGTGTTGAAAGGTAGGTGCACAGCCAGAAATATCGGTTAGCCTGTGAGTGAAGGCCGAAATGAAACTATGCGTTAGAGCCGTGCGAGCACAATTTACTTGGCATCTGCGGAAACGCACAATCAAGTTCTGAGGTGGATTACATTTCTGTTTTATTCTTTGTGTTATCGCCTGTCGGGACCATGGAGTGCTGTTCATTGAGAGGTGTGCATTAATTGCTTGTTTGTTGTAGCCGCTCACTCGGTGCGCGTCGCGGGCAGCGACGTTTCACCAAATATGTTTTGTGACGCTATTCACTAGAGCTCGAGGCGTTTGTCAAAGTTTTAGTGAAGCGGCGGTGGAGGAATGCTAATAGAGTAATGGTTGAAAAAAAAGTGGTTGCCGGCGCAAATGGCGAGCGTGTACAAACACCGCGAAGAACCTACGAGCTGCATCCCGTCTCCCCTTTTGTTGCACACGTATGGATTCGTCCATCCCTGTTATCCGAGCGATTAGCCGCCGCCGCTGGCCTACGGGCAATTCATTTCTAAAGCTGAGTAAAGGTCGCCTCGACAAGAGATGGCTTACATTTCGTTCCGAGAGGCTCGTTCATGAACCCCGCTTACGCGTGCACAAATTTCTCCAGTACCAATTGTGCGAGAGGATGAGTATGCGTTTCTGATCGCAGACTCCTACATTACAAAAACATCAATGTAACTTGGCGGTTATTTGCGCCATGAATGCATTTCTGCTCGCACTGTTTTATTATAGCTGCGCCTTTTGATGAACACGTTAATTGTTTCAATGAAATAATTCTTACTTTGAGCGTGTTCGTTGCTTTCGGTGATTGTTCTATGAGCGTTAGGATATGGTACCTGCATGCAAGTGTCTCCTTTTACTGCTCTGTCCGGGCTGCACTTGAAGTAAAAACTTAAATGAATTTGGGATGGTATTTCATCCTTACAATAATGAGCTTGTTGTCTGAAGCTCACGTATGGTTCTGAAATGGCGCTGTTGCAGCCACTATGTGCTGTTTGATTTTTTCTGGATAATGAGCACGGCATGGAAGCGCTGTAACCCGCTTGTTCCAAGGAGCGCACTCTGGTGTACGAGTATGCTGTTTCGTCTCACTGTTTCAAGTTGTGGGCGCAAAACCGTGGTGAACTGGTTCGCAGTCTGCTTGGTAGGTTTTGCATGGCTTGTGCCCGTTTCAATATCGGCGTACGTACCAGGCTTCATGCAGGGTATTTTGAAGCGCTTGTTCAATAGGTGGTATAAGAATAAATGCTTGAGTATTCTGCAGTTGGTATTCATTTGCAAGGAGCACTGAATGTAGGTTTTATGGAGCAGCATTCATTCTCAACAGCTCGTAGTGAGTCAATGATAAGTGGCACAAGTTTCCTAAGTATTCTATTCCAATCAATGTAAACGGAATGCATACAGAGGTCAGTATTCAGAGTAGGTATTTAGTGTAGAGGTAGATTGTTGCACGGAATGTGGATATTAGCTACAATGTTTTATGACAGCCACATAGAATTTGTCATGCATATTTACTAAAATGATGAATCCGGCGCGATGGCTCAGTGCTTATCGTGTTCTTCAGGTGCTCAAGTTATGCCAAGTCTTCAGTTATGTTATGTAAAGCTACGTCATGTTATCGTCACCACTGCAAAATAGCGACGATAACTGCGAGCATAACATAACCGTCTCTGCCTTTGTGCAGATTACCCACTGTGCAGCCGTACGTCTCACTGGTCATCGCACGTTCCCTCAAGACGGACGGTAGTCTCGGGCAGCGGATCAGGAAGGCCTGGTCGTTGGTGTCACCCGGAAACCCGGCACAGCATGAACGGTTCACTGTGGGGTATAAAAGAAGATTCCTTCCACTGGGACCTCACTTGGCAGAGGTGACGGTAACTGCGAGCACCATGTAACCGTATATGCCTTTGTGCAGGTTTGTGCACAATTAGGCCTCAATGAATGTGATTTTGTTTTCTTTTTATGTCGTCACTGCTCCTAAGTGGATGGGTTTTTTGTAAAAGATCTGAGCGTAGTATAGCTCGTTGTTGTGCTTGCCGTCTTCCACTCACTGATAGCATCTTTTCGACATGCTCATAGTGCAAATTTAATTTTCATCGTGGTGCATGTGCGGGAATAACAGAAGAATCTTTCAATGCTAAGCGCGAAGCCAAAAAGAAAGCATGGAAATGTGACTCTTGTCGAGGCAACCACAAAGGCTCAAGCACCACAGAAAATCCGCAGCATGATTCCGACGTGATACTCAGATTACTGCAGACTGAAACGAAGCTTGATGCTCTTTTGCCTTTGTCAAAAAAGTTTGATGCATTTGAGACGCAAATGCAGTTGCTCTCTGATAAGTTTGACGACTTTCAGAACCACCTGACTGTTCAAGAAAAAAACTACAAAACAACTAATGAAGTGAGTTGAAGGGCTAGAATCTAACAATGTAGGTAGTGATATAACTCAGCCGAAGCAGGACCTAGATGGTTTGGAGTGGCCTAGTCGCTTTCTAACCCTAGAACTTCATATATTGACTGAAACCCAGGATCAGGACTTGCTAAGCAAAGTAAGCGAGATTGTACAAAAGCTGCAAGTTAAGGCTATTACACAAGACGACATTACCGCTGTGCATTACCTACACAGGGCTGAACTGACCAAAACATTGCAAACCTTTTCAACATGCACTTTGTAGAAGTTGGTTCCTCAAGTGATATTCATGGTACATTATTATGTGAACAATACATGAATGTTCAATGTCCTCAAGCTGTATTTCTCACTCCAACTTGCGCCGAAGAAGTCGTCAACGTAATCATGACGCTGAAGGACAACTGTGCATCAGTCTACGATGATGTGAAAGTTTCCCCCGGGAAAGCTGTAGCCGCACTGCTGATAACTCCAGTCCTTACGCATATATGCAACTGCATACTTTAAGTTGAGATATTTCCAAACCAAATGAATCTTGCGCGTTTTCCAGCTATTCATAAAGCTGGTGCTTTTGAAGACTAGAACAGCTATAGACCAATGTCAGTGCTTTCAGTCTTTTCAAAAGTTTCTGAATACATAATGAACAAAAGAATGTCGATTTCCTCAATTTGCATAAATTGATAGTAAAAAAGCAGTTGGGATTCAGAAAGAATAAGGCAACTGAAACTGCTTTACTTTATATTAAACAGAAAATTCTTGACAACATTAAGAAATGAAAGCTTACTTTGGGTTTATTTCTTGATTTCAGGAAAGCCTTTGATTCTGTCCATCATGATATAATAATAATAAAGCTACTGTTCTATGAAATCCAAGGTACAGCACATGCCCTGATGGAAAGCTGTTTAATTTGCAGGGAGCAATACACAACAATAAAGAGCACCGAATACGCTTGAGGCACTATTAAATACGGAGTTCCATAGGGATCCATTCTAGGCCCCATATTATTCTTGATATATATGAGTGACATTGTAAACACCCCAGGCTGCTCTGAAATGGTATTACATGCAGATGACACTAATGTATTTTTTCAGGTTGCAATGAAAGCTTCGTTTACAGGGAAGCAAATGAATGGCTTCACTGTTTAGAATTTTTGGTTAACCTTTAATAAACTAGACCTTAACATAAACAAGTTGGAATACCTGATTTTCAAGCCTAAAGGTAGCAAAAAAGATAGTTCAAATTGAAGTTTTGGAATAACATTATGAACCAGTCTAAGAGAATTTGCTTTCTAGGTGTTATCTTCCATGAAACTTTTCTCGGGAATTCGCACAAAGAAGTTCTCCGAATTGAACTTCACGTGTTTTGGCATATTAAACAGGTTGCCAGTGAAGCAACAAGCTTAATATGCTCTCTTTAACTCAGGTTTAACATACTGCTTCCTGGTATCGTCAGACACAACACAAAGAAACCTTGATGAGCTGCACCCTCTGCAAAAACGCTCAATATGTGGTATTCGAAAATTCCAAAAATAGAACATGGCTTGCCATACTTTAAGATCTATGACATACTAAAAATCAGTAAGCTATTCAAATATGTTATTTCTGGCAATCGTGCACCAGTATATGTTACACCGTTCAAATATTCAGGTTCAATACAAACAGAAACACACTCCACATCTCCTTAGGAAGATAAAATACCGGTGTCCCGATCTCGCACCAACTATGGTGATGTGAGATTATGTATGCAAATAGCAAATGTATTGAATCAATATCGAGCCATCTATGAATTATTGCCAATCTACCCATCACTACCTAAAGAAAACACTAAGGCATATGTACCTAATGTAATAATAAGTCAAAGAATTACTTTTGTGTCATGGATGATATTTGGGTGCGTTGTACGTGTAAATAGTATTCGGGAATCTGTAAACCTTTTTCTTCCGTATGCAGAAGCATGCACACAATAATCAGGGTTGTCCATTTGTTTTGTTTTTTGTGGGTGCATACATATTGGTTGTTGTACGATGTACAATACTGCAAATGTGTTCGAATATGCCTATAGTGGTTGCCACTGCTGTCAGGGGTGGGATGGCCTCATCAGGCAAAAATGCCATTAGCCTTCTCACCCAGGACAAATTTTGTATATTTTTTTTCCCAAATAAACTGTACAACTACTACAACCTGAATGATGCAGGTTCGATTCTGGTCTAGGCTGTCGCGTTTTGATAGAGGGAAAATGCTAGAGGCCTGTGTTCTATGCAATGTCAGTGCGCGGTTAGAAACCGCAGGTGGTCGAAATTCTTCCGCAACATTTCACTACGGCGCCTCTCACATCCTGAATATACTCTGCGATGTCAGTGCACGGTAAAGAACCCCAGGTGGTAGAAATTTCCGGAGCCCTCCAGGACGGCGTCTCTCATAGCCGGAGTCTCTTTGGGACGTTAAACCCACCATAAACCATAAAGATCCTGAATCACTTTGCGTTTTTGGACCACATAAAACCAAACCAAAACATCGACTAGCTTTCTTGAATGGGATAGCCAAGATATATATGCCTTGTGTTGTAAAGCACGTTTGTAGAGGTGGAGTGGGAAGTTTTTTTCAGTTCCTCATATTTTTTTTCTTCCACTGTACAGGTCAACATGCCTGGATGACTGACTGCAGACAACAGGTTGCAAGTTTGCTTCTGAGGAAACTACATTCGGACCATTACTTTGAACATTTATTTTTATGTGGTGCATTCTTATGGTGCATGTGCGGCATATTTCTTGCCTGCATAGCTTGGAAATAAACTAAATTGTAAGTATATTGATCGTCATGTCATTTTTGAAGACCGTGTGGTGACCTTTTTCAACAGATGTAGACTGTCTATAGGCAGTCTACAGACAATGTTCTATTAAGGTTTTTAGGCAGAGCTCTATAGACTGTCTGTAGACAAATATCTACAGCTTGCCAGGCCGCATAACTGTGGATTGTCTATAGACAGTCTATAGACCTATGTCTACTGTACCAGTAGATTTTTGTCTATAGACAGAAAGTGTATGGCCTAAGTCTATAGATCATCTATAGACTGCCTATAGACCTGTGTCTATTATCAGTAGACGTTTCTCTATAGACAGTCTATGGACAGAAGTCTATAAGAAGTGTATGGCCGTAAATCTATAAATCTTCTTTAGACTGTCTATGGACCTGTGTCTATAGACTCTCTATGGACATATCTACTTTCAATAGACATTTGTCTATAGACTGTCTATAGACAAAAGTCTACTAAAAGTGTATGGCCATAAATCTATAGATTGTTTATAGACTGGTCTAAAGGATTTGTCTATAGACTTCTTAGACTAAAATTCATAGACAGTCTATGGACTGTCTAAAGCAATTTTTGTAAGGGCTAGGGTCTTTGGAACATACTGGCAAGATATTTTACCAAATGCGCCAGCAGTATTTTGATATGATGATGTCAATGTCATGCCCCTGTCGCTCCTGGAAAGTTGCACCACCTAGGTCAATTCTATTACACAATCTCTGGTTTCATTTATATTCTTTGAATTTTCTAACGCGAGGAGCCAACATGAAAAATGAAACTGACCGGACTTCTGTCGCGCCACGTACTCCTGGAACGTGAGAAGCTACAGTGACCACTTTTTTTAGAGCAGCAGTGGTGAGCTACACAGCCATGTGGAATCGTTGCATTTCAGTTCTGAATTCGAGAGTTCGTCTCAGAGGCCCGTGACAGCGCATGCTTGGGCGCGTTCTGTTTTGTCGTTCATGTTGTATTTTGCAGTGCCAATTGATTTATAAATGATGAGAGTAGATTTATTTGGTCCCTCAGGGTCTTTGCAACATACTGTGAAGATATTTTACCAAATGCGCCAGCATATTTTTGAGAATGACGTCAAGGAAGGCCATGCCCCTATTCACCGATTGAACCGATTCGCTACCAACCGAAGAAAAAAACAGAAATAACAGGAACCTTAAGCTCTGCTCTTAAAAATAGAACAGAACTCAAAAGAAGTAGAATGTGCAGCACAGCCCACATAAAACCCTACTTCATGTCGTCACACGTGTGCTTTCTCTATTGGCACAGGAGTCATTTTGTCTAACTTTAAAGACCACCGAAAGGGCAGTGTATTATGTAAGCAGCTGGGAATCACAGTGGTGGCTAAGAACTTGTGCAACGTAAAACATCCCATGTTTTATTTTTGTAATCATATCTGACACAGTGATGCGGCCTATTTTTGTTTTGCTTGTAGTTTTTGTGTTACCAGCATATTTAGCCAATAAATATTTCATAAGTTTTGCAAACACAGCTCTGGGTTTTTTTGTTCACAAGTATCATCAGTAAGCTACAGATTGATGTATTACAATGCACAATGCCTTTAGCACTTCTTGAAGAATTAGTTTTTATTTTAAAACACTAAAATGTGGTAATTTTTTCGCGGTGAAGGTAGAGTTAAGCGCCCGTAAGTGCGTCGATGGCGGCGGCATCGCGACGGCCGAGTTAACGAGGTGCACAACGGGAGATGAAAGTGAGGTGATAGCGAACAGACCAAGAGGATAAAAGCGAAGGAGGAGAGGGTACACCGAGAGAATGAAGGGGAAAGCTGAGGATTAGTTCATGGCAAAAACTTGACGAGAAAAGAGGGAAGAGGAGGGTATGCCGGAAGTAGGTGAGAGTGGAGTGGCGTCATGCTTTATCTGTGGCAGCTGTTGAGAAAAGCGCTGGCTGAGCAGAGACTAGGGGCGTGAAGCTCTTGATTCCGCGCTTGGCTGAAGCCGAGTCCAAGCGCCGCCGTTGCTCGGCACTATGTGTTCCATATGGGTTTGTTCATGGTTGAAATAGCTCAACTGCCGTGCTCAAATTCCGCAACAAGTAGGAGATGGTGGGCGTACTGCACCAGGGTGGTCAAATCCTGTTCTTATGAGGGAGTGCATTGTCGGCTCTGGTCGCCCGGATCAGGCCGCACTCCAGGCTTCCGTATAGGCCTCTTTAAACATAAATTGTGTGATGTATTGTTGCCCATGCATGTTTGACATGCACATAATGGCAAACATTGGAGGGCCTCCATCATTAAAACTAAAAATATTTTGGATGCACAGTTAAGTCTTCTGACCTTTGCCGCCAATCCAGGCTGACTGCAGTTATCAGCTGCTCATCAGTCATATCCTGCTGACAGCTTGGGTCCTTTCAGAAAGTGATTGCTCCGCAACAGATATATTTCTCTTGCTCCTATCTGTGTGGGTTTTCTAACATGCAATAATTACACGCTTGTAATATTGACATGACTTGGCTCCATCTCTAATGGATTGCTCTGTGAAAGAGGCCGCTGAAGCCCTTGTCATTCTGGAGCAGTTCTGCTTCGACACTCCTGGTGGTGCTTACATATTAAAGCATTTATTGGAACTAGAAAAGTTGTTGTTGCTGCGTGGTTTTGATCTCAAAAGCGGACGACTGTGCCCAGTTTATTTACAAAAGAAATTTTCATTGATGCAAATATTTTTTTTTGGCCGGAGAGAATGCGGGGCGGAGCACTTATTATTCCGCTTTTCGGTTAACGATGACTTTTTTTCTGTCCCTTGGGATCGAAATTGTTGATGTTTTAGTTCTTATAATCTGAAAGCTGCTGCGTTAGTGCAGATAAACCTTGTTATAAAGGAGCAAAATTTGAAGTGAATGTGCTTTTGTATGTTCAGATTTATTTGTTAGCATATTTTTACCATTAACTGAAACGTGGTTGAAACCTGAAATTTCCGACACTGAAGTACTGCCCGATATTACCGACTACGTGATCTATCGCAAAGATAGTGAAATCAAACAGGGAGGAGGTGTTTTATTATCCATCAGGAAACGCATTGCGTCCCATTTCGTTAACCTACCCGGTCCTCATGAGATTATCTGGATTTGCATTAAGTCATAATTCGTTAACTCAATAATAGGCGTATGCTACAGACCGCCGAAAGTTCCGATGTCTTCATATTTCATTTGCCGATAGCCTAACTGCCATTAGACCGAAATTTCCCAAAGCTAATATATTTCTGACGGGCGACTTTATTTACCCAGACATTGACTGGTATAACCTCCCCTCTAGTTCTCGCTGCTCCAAAGAATTCATCAACTTAACAGCGGGCATTTCGCTTGCACAGTTAGTAAACCAACCTACACGTGGAATTAATATTGTTGACCTCGTTTTAATGTCATGCCCCCGAGAGCTCAAGCACCATTTCTACTAGTGAGGGATTCAGTGACCATCTGATTTTTATTTTTACAGCTAACGTCCTATTCGTTACACGGCTGTTCTCTTCAAAGCTCATCTTCAACTATAGAAACCCCTATTTCAGTGCCATTAACACTTGTCTTCAGGAATTTTCATGCTTCTACCTTTTTACTTTTGCTTCACTTAACCATGTTTAAAGAAAAGTTGCTGGAATTAATGCTTGCCATAATACCACAAATTTCATTTTGGGTCAACATTTCTAAGCCATGGTATCACAGGTCACTCCTCTCACTTAGGAATAAAAAGAGGCGCTTATTCAAAGCAATGAAAACATCTAGATCCCTCTCGCTGAAACTGCAACAGAAACGCTGTGAAAAACAATACTGCCATGCCATCCGTAAAGCGAAGCATAAATTTTATGCGCATAACCTTCGATCTATTATGCACAGCAACCCGAAAAAATTCTGGCTTATTATCTCCCCTGATAACACACAGGCCCACATCGCTCTACAGGATGATGCCGGAAATATCATTTCTGACGAAAGAAGGGCGACCATCTTCAAAAATTATTTCACATAAGTGCTCACCCAGGAAGATCATTCTAACAATTCCGCCACCATCGAAGTCCAGTACAGATATATGACCCTGATTGAATTGACCGTCGAAGGCGACAAGTCCTTAATAAAAAATCTTAAAATGTCCACTAGCTCTGATGCAGATAAAATTAACGCCAAGATCCTTAAACTATCTTTAAACTCAAGTAGCTTAATCCTATGTCACATTTTCAGCAGTCTCTATCTACAGGCAAACTTCCGTTTGATTGGAAAATTGTTAATATCACCCTGGGTTCAAATCTGGGGTCAAATTAATATCAGTAACTACCGACCCATATCTTTAAGAAGTATTGCATGTAAGCTATTTGAAAATATCGTTGCTTAAAATGTTCGCACCATGTTGAACAAAACAGCCTTTTTTAGCCCACATCAACATGGTTTCAGAAAGGACTACCGTGCGATACACAACTCATAGAATTTACTCACGATATCCTGTCTAAGCTGAACGCTAACCAGCATACTCATTGTATATTCATTGACTTTTCTAAGGCGTTCGATCCGGTAGCACATTGTTGTTTAAATGTCGAAACTCTTCTCGTTAAATATTGACTCATCAAAACTTTTTTGGATTAGAAATTTTCGCTGATTTCGCAAACAATTCACCTGCATAATTGCTCAGCCTCCCACTTTGAAATATCGTCCGGTGTTCAATAGGGCAGTGTTCTCGGTCCGTTAATATTCTAATATATATTAACGATCTCCTAAGCGACATTACCTATAACATCAGTCTGTTTGTCGATGATTGTATTATTTACCGTAAAATTTCTAATCCAGTCGATCATCTTGCTCTACAGAAAGATCTAGATCATTTTGGTGCTCTAAGTGGCTAATTACGGATAACGCTGATAAGTGTAAATTAATGACTTTTGGCTGTAATTCCTCATTCATCTCCTCGCTCAGCAGACACCATGTCACAACAGCGTCTTCATACAAATATCTTGGCATTCATCTTACTACAAAGCTTTAGAGGTCAACACAAATGAATAAAATCACAGCTAAGGCTTCACTCACTCACGGATAATTAAAACGCAATCTTTATGGTGCAGCATCTGACACTCGAAAATTTGCTTACCAGGCATTTGTTTGTCCGCAACTCGAATTTGCATCGCCCATCTGGTCACCTCACCAAGTATATCTAACACGTAGCCTCCAACACATACAGAACCATGCCGCATGCTTCAATGCTCGCAGTTATGACCGTCATTCCAGCGTCACTAACATCAGGTGTTTCCTGTCACTTGAGCCTTTAGAATCGCATCGTACAGTTGCACTGATTTGCTTATTTCATAAAATGGTTTTCAGTCTTCACAGTCACACTCTGTCTTTGTCACGGCCATGTCGTACATCCCATCGCTTCCAAATCAAAACGGCTTTACGCGTATTTTTGATCGTACTAAAGCATTTAACTTGTCTTCCTTACCACGTGCCATAAGCCTTCGGAATAGACTTCCTGACGAAGGTACAAACACCAGAAATCCTGCCACGGTTCGGAGTTATGATAAGCACCATAATCGTCTAATATCTTGGTTTTATATGGTTTTACCAGAAAACAATTTTACTGCTGTATAATATAAATGAAAGTGTGCTCTTGCTAACTGAAGTAAAAAAATCATGTTCCAATCCATCTTGCCGCATTTTGAAACTTGTATAACGCCTTTTAAATTTACACGTATTCTGCTGAATCTCTCTTTCTAACTATTACATAACGTTTCTCTTCAATCGTTGTTTTGCACTAATGGTTTCTGAATCCACGTGTATACTGCCCCACTCACATGCTCTTATGTAAAATAAGCCTTTCAGTAACCTGAATAAATAAATTAAAAGTACGGACATGAATTCGCAGAAGCAAATATGCAACTACGACCAAACTAAGGTTGCTCAAATATGAACAACACGAAGGACAAAATTGCACCAGTTTTTAATATGACGTCTGTCGTACGCACGTGAAACCTTGCCTGTCATATAATCTTACCCCTAAGATCTAAAATAAAAAGTTGATTGTTGAAGCTTATTTAATGAATTGTCCATTTAATGAGCTCTTCCACATACACACGCCCACTTTGCTGCATATTCGATCTGCACAAACTGCACGACAGTATCTCTTGCGGTTATTCAATATAAAATCTGTAAACGACATTAAAGAAAATCACCCTGTATGCAACCTTGTGGGCTCGCAGCACCACCTATGGCTTAGGAGGCCAACTCGCCAAATGGGATAGAGTAGGTACTTGTAGCAGCATGTGTGCGGAGCACGCCGAGAGCTTCAATCGGGATCTGGTTCGATCAGGATAAAAAGTGTGATAGCAGTAGTGACTCAAGCCAACAGCCTCTAAGCTGTCGGTGTAGATGACGTGCGATTGTTTATGTAAGGACAAATGAGCTTGGCAAGGATTAATCCCCATTCCTGACTTTATGAATGATTGGAAGCTTACTAACAATATCTTGTACAGTTTCTTTTATATTACACAGGGGCGGTCAGCATTCACTATAGTGCCTGTGTCTGTTTGCCTTTTCCATTTGCACTAGATAAGATGAATGTGATGTCATAATACCAATTAGCCCAACTGGTTAACTCTTTAAAATGAACTTGATTTTCAGGGAGATGCAGTAAAAATTTTTTCTGTGCTCTGTGCGTTGCAGTTCTGGGATGTGGCTCCTCCGAACGATCTGTTGACACTGATGGCTGAGAGCAGGCCAGAGCTGTCGTTGGCGCTGGCGAAACTTTTGCGGGACAGTTGCTTTGACCCCATGGCTGACGAGCGGAAGAATTTGGAACTCTATATGCTGTTTCACTCTCTCAACCCTGGAGCATTTCTTGTTTTCTGCAGTGGCCTGACAGACGTCGCACACATAAAGCCTATCAGTGCGGACTGCTTTTACTCTGCTCTTTTCTTTGCGGTCATCTGGTACAGCTGAATATTAGCATTGTCAGATATTTGATAGCCTCAGGAGTAAATTACAACTGCCTTTTATATATCTGTCAAGGTCATTGCGTTTTAATTATAAAAAAGAATAATGTGAACGCGGTTTTGGTCCACACTCAGGATATGTCTGCTCCGGACATACCTGAGTTTTTGTTTATATCGAACGATCAGAAGATTCCTTTAAAGTTAAGGGGAAGGCATTAGTGTGTCATCGTGAGTGTTCGGCCTCGGTGCAGGTTGCACACTGAGAAATGAAACGAAGACGCGCATCCGAATGCTGATTTCACAAAGAGATATGCAGTACTTAGTACTTAGTCCTGCCGTGTAATTAGTTGGACTGTGATAAACCCTGAGAAAGAATGCAGGACAAGACATCTCACACGTATTCTCAATTAAAAGAAGGTAAGCTTTGGTTTTAATTTCAGCGATTCTTGAGCTAAGTGAATATTGACTTGAGACAAACAAGGTAGCCTTATTTTAAAGTGATCCTAGTTATACCGATATGTACTTGATATAGAGGAACAATGCATATTCTAATTTAGATTGAACAGTGAATTAAAACTATGAAGCTTGGTGTTCCTGTATGTGATTAATCAGTTCATGTGAGGTGCTGGGGCTAGTTAGCGTACTTTCATTGTGAACAGTCTGCAGTAGGTCAGACTTGTAAGTACTTTTAAGACTCTACAGATTCTATCACTTCGCTGTCGTGCAGGTAAATGGCAGTATTTTAATGTGTTTTGTGAATCTCATGAGCTTAGATTCTTTTGGCAAGCTCTGCGAAGATAGGCACCATTCCTTCATTTATGTTTGTACAATCAGGTTTAAATAAAGGGCAATAGTTTATCATGCTTTCTCAGATGCACTAAAAGCACTTGCTCACCATGACACACGCTTGTGCAATCTTCTGCTGGTGCTGCTGCTGCTAGAGGTTTCATGATGAAGTTTAACTCTATGTGAAACTTAGTGGCTCATCCTACCCCTCACACAAAAGATCATTGCCTCTGCATGCAGTAACAACTGGAATCTGTGCCCTTACAGCTTGTTTATATTAAGGATCGAATGTCAACAGTGCAGTTCGCTAGGCCTTGTAGTATATGGTTGTATATATTCTCTTCTTTATACATTTTTGCTCTCCCTCCTGTCTGTAACAAAGAAGTAATTGCACTCAAGTGCAACTATATGGCTACAGAGGAAATCTGTTGTCAGTAGGTTGAGGCGACATAAAAGAATTAAAATTAATAAGCCCGGTCTCACAAAACCTTGTGGACGAAAAATTAGGAGACGAAAAACTAGTCGAAGAAAAATTCATCATAGTCTAAAAAGTGAGGACCACCACCTATCTGGGGCAGTTGCTCCACCAGCTAAGCTATAACCAGGAAGGCTAGCGGGTGGTATGGTGTGACCAAACTGATCGACAACTTGAAATGAAAATGATGTAAGCGCAATGATTAGGGGAACCCTCAAGGTGAAGCAGGTTTTTAAGAAGGGAGTAATTGCTCATTGGCATCCACCCAGGTGCAGTTCTTCTCTGACTTTAATTTATGCTGTCCACAGCACAAATGCTTAATGGGGGATATGGCTTTCAAATAACAAGTTTTAGAAAACGCCAGATTTTTTATTCCTTCCTTCAAACTACTTCAAAAATACTTCAAACAATAGGTTGATTGAAATTTTAAAACATTTGAATCAACTCTCATCTGAGTGCACATGTTTAAAACTTTCAGAGTGGAGGTAAAGACTAGGACTGGAAAAAGAAAACATCCAAATTAACCCAGCACTGGTTTTTATTTATTGAGGAAAAGTCAACGTTTATCTGAGTCACTGCGTCGATGTGGCAGTAAAAGTTTTTGAAGGATTTCCGAATATTTATTGAGAAACTATGATATCAGAAAGCTTTGTTTTTGATCGCCATCATCATAGGTTGTGCGGAAATGCGGCCTTGGCAATTATTTTTGTGTGGAATATATGAACCAGACTTCTCATGATATTTTGCTTTAAATGTTTTATCAATTCAGTACAAGTGCTAACTTTTCACGCTAGTTTATGTTTGTATAATTTGCGGATGGGCAATATTTGATTAGGTTTAAAATAAAGTGTAGTGTCTTCCGCAAGTGTTAAATTTCATATTGCTCGCACTGCTCACTTTTCAAACAAGAATGACTATCAGTGTTAATATTAGTTGTATCAAAAAGGTCTTTCTAATTATATCCTGAAATATTTGCCCCGAAAACAACCCAAAAGTGCTTTTAGTGACCATAGGTAGCAAAAACTAGGGCGTATTCGGAGATTGTGGCATAAGCGTCATAACCTGCTACACGCGGCCACCCCTGATTGGTAAAAAAACCGGAAGTGGATGTCGGTTAGGTTGCGACTGTGAGCGGCGGCATGATGTCACTGCGTTGCGGTTGCCGCAGTCCAGCGGTGCTTTTGCTCTCTGCCGAGAAAAGGAACGCGGCCAATGTGACACAAGAATCATTCAGCTACAAGTTTGGTTGCGCATCGGATTCCACTGCAAAGGAGTAATATCAAAGCTGCTTTATTTACTCAAAAGACTGCATCAAAAACAAACAATATTGTTCAGGCATTCTTTTTTGCAACGCAAACGCCGGAGATGATTTTAAAGAAAACATTGTACGCAACCACGCATGGTTTTTCAGTGACAGAAGGTGGCCTCTACAGCCGTCGATCGCTGATGGTAAATAAAAGGCAGCTAGCTTGTTCGCACAACACAGCATTTTACATTTATCGTGAGGAAAAGGAAACGGAGAGGAAAATTTGTAGAATGCACTCACTCGCTGCACAATGCGCGCTTCGTGCCGGGACACAAACTCGGAATGTGGACCCTGGCTGTGATCTTCATGGAAATGCCAGTTTTCTAAAAAGTATTTTTTGACCTGACAGCCCTGCTTGCAGAAAGCATAGCAAGACAATGAATTCAGGAATTTTTATCCGGTTTGTTGTATTTTGTTCCTTGATAAATTTTCTATGTTTCAAATTACTGGCTCATTTTTCACTGTCAAAAATTTTGCATGAAAGTTATGAATGTTCTTATTGAAGCTATGATATAATAATGTGTGTAGAAAAAACTCAGCTGATAAAAATATTTGGAGGACGTCACAGCCTGAACCATTCCTTTGGCTAAAGTTGAAGAGTGACTCTTGACTCCTACCATGTTTTGTTGCCATGCCAGGCTTTCTGCCAGTTTGATACATCACTGAAGCACATATAAATTTATAATGTCAATACTGCTGAGATATTGAGGGGAACATTGTATTTGTTCATTTAGTGCAATTCCGAATAAGTGTGCCAACTTTTATTGCTCTACACCAAAAATATAAAAAAATCCACCTCTGAAACCCGCATCCCGCCTAAATAAAGTAGATAGCGCTTGCCGTAGTTGGTATTTGTTGTTTCCTCCTGTTTTTGTTTTTTTATGTTCTAAATTAAACAACTACCTCTGCCACCACTAGATTTGGTCAGATTCTGATTTTTTGGTTTGATAGAAATTCAAAGAAAATTCCTATTTGCTTTTATTACTTTCAAAGCAGATGTTTTGAATACATTTGGCTCACATATACAGTTGTCTGGCACGATAGGCAACTTCAGCAGCATGTGTTTTTGTAACACACAAGGCCATTACAAATAAAAAACCTTGGACTAAATTTTAAAACTCAGCTTCAAAATTCTGAACCAGAGCACCTCAGGTACATGGAAAACGAAGTTCACCTGCTTGGTAATACAAGAGTAATACATGAAATACAAAATCAGGTACATAACAAGGCAATAGTATTTGTTAATATAACCCCAGAAAAAGTAACTGCGCATGTTTCAACAAAGGCAACGAGAGCAACTGTGTAAAAAAACATGCTGCACTATCAGGGAGCCACTGACATTTGCTGCTCCGCATGTTGAAGTCTAAATGTACCGATTTTATCATGCAGGAACTGTGGGAGTACTTTCATGAGGAATCACTGTTGAGGCTGAACTTGCAAGAGGCAGAGTGACGCCTGTGTTGCCCTCGCAGTCTGTGTCACCCTTGTGTAGAGCACTCGAGTGGTGTCCTCCCCTGCATAAAAGTTGGCACCTTGTCGTAGTGTATAGTCTTTCAAAGTCTATGCTTGCGCGGAAGTAGTTACGCGTGACCCTGCAGGCAATGTGGACGCAAGCAATTTGCCTGCAAACCATGGCCTCCTTTCTAATTTCACTTTTGACTACGTGGTGCAGACTGCTCGAGCACTCTACACAAGGGTAAAGCAGAGTGTACTAGGACAAGGACATGGCATTAGTACTTTGCACGGCAACCTACTCTTGCCAATTGTTTTGTGCAAGATTATTTCTTAACGTGCCCCACTTTCTCCTTAATTGCCTTGCTGCACAACATAAATAAATTAGTGCCGTTCCATCTCTTCACATGAGACTTTAGTGCATGGCTTCTGTTCCTTTGCAGTATTTGCCTTGATAGGCCATATACAGTCACAATGCATTCCTTTTGTTTACAACAATGTTTACAATTTGCATGCCAGGATATAGAGACCCCAAGTTGTTGTGGACACTTACTATCAGTGCTGAAAATTTATAACTTTGACTGTGCTCTCTTCCAGTGAATATCTTGGTTGCCATTTGCAAGGAATTGCGACTGAGCCTTTCACTCCTCAGTAAGATTGATGAAAAGAAGTACAGTGATCAAAACAAGAGCAGTGGCACCGAATTTGACCAGAAAAACATCATAGAGCATTGTTCGGTGCAAATACTGGTGGAAACAGTGGGAAGCACATACAACACTCTGTCTTTACGGAAGGAGCTCTACTCTTAAGTGAGTTTCACAGACTAAAATCATGGTGCATCACTCTGTGCCAGAATTGCTCATTGTCCATCTCCAGCTATTATCTAAACTGGTTCAGCCTGTGGCTAATCTAGTTACCTGCATTTGTTTCCTCAAGACATAAACCTCTTTTTTCATCCTTGAAGTCACTGACTACTTTTGTTTTCAAAAAGGCCAGCTGACAGGATGATGATATTATAGTCTACTGGCTTTTAATTGTACTAATGAGTTACAAAAGAGTAGACCCCATTGCAGTGGCTGAATTTTTAAGACACCTGATTGCTGAACATAAAGATGCGGGTTCGCTCCTGGCATTGGCGGCCATGGCAAAACTCAAGGAGCTAATGTGCTGTGCAATGTTATGGCATGTTAGAGAACCCCAGGTGGTCGAAATTATGCCGAAGCCCTGCACTACGGCGTCCCTAATAGCCCATGTCGCTTTGGGACGTTAAGCCGAAAATACTATACCTTATTACAAATGAGTGGTTTCTTTGCCGTTAATAAGAGTGCACATTGCCTAGCTGACAAGCTGCATTGCTAACAAGCAGGCTCTGAAAACTTGCGAAAACATTGTGAGAGTGAGAATGCTGCCAGCGTGGCCAATAAAAAGCAGCAATCGCGTGGCTAGCCAATTAAGAGAGACAGCTGAGAACCTTCCAGTTGACAGTAGCAACTCTCCTAGTGACAGATTTTGTCCCCAAACATTGCTTTGGGAGAAGTTCCATGACCATGAGGTGTGATCAAGAAGGAGGCTGGATTACTGCGTCATAATTTGAAAGCATATGTTTGATTTGCAAAATGATTGTTCCTATTTGGTTTTATTCTATTTGTGCTAAATTTTGTTGTTTTTTGTCCCTCTCTCTCCTTTTGCCTCCTTTTTGGTTAATGCTGGAAGGAGCTGAAGGAGCAGTGGAAGTACCTTGAGGACATCATGAAGAAGCCTATGAAAGGGTTGTTTTCATTGACTGACGTAGGTTTTTTTCTGCAGTCTCATTTCACTTTTAGATATAGCCGTGCATTTCACAATTTCAATGCTTTTCCTAACAATCATATTTTGTTCACTGAGCACTTGACAAAATTATGTCTGTTTTGTTGGCACAGCGGATGGACAGCACTTCGTGTTTTGTTGTGAACTGAAACGGAAGTGCAGGCAGAGCCGAGGGCGCACTAACGCAAAAACATGAGCACTATGGCTAGATGCATGAGTTAGGAATGCATTGTTCGGGAATGGCACAAAAGACCTGGCCGTCTTTTGCATTCTTCCTTAAAAATGCACGCATTGTGTGCATGCATGTACTTACGGGATGTATAATTATGCCAGAATGAAATGCAACCAGACCCTATGAGCAAATAAAATATTTCACCTGTGTACTTCCTGCTCCACTGCACAGCTAGCATTATTCATGTTCCTGGGTAAAGCGTCTAGCTAAGTATGTGTTCATAAACGAGTTGCAAAAGAATAACTCGGTGAAAAATGGAAAAGTATGAAATACGCATGTTCACATTTTGAATTAACCCAGTGATGTATATGCATCAAAGCTAATGGTCAATGTGGCTGGAGAACAAAAGGTTCTCTTATTATAGTGACATTCAGAGTGGTGATAAGTTACTGCACCTGGCCAGTGTGTGCCTCTGCGCATGTGCATTGGCAGCTACCAGCCGTGGTAAGTGATGAAGGTAGATGGTGTGTAGTATGCTAAAACTCTCTAATAAGAAAGTGGCAGCTGTTGTCATTGCTTCTACTGTTGCCATGCGTCCCCACCAAGATACATCGAGGAGTACTTGAAGTTAAGCTCTGTTCACAGCTGAAAACTCCTCTGTAACAAAGCGCAAACTAGCTTGTTAGCCTGATAAATGAGTTCCTTCTGACTGAATGTTCATTGTAAATGAATCCACTGTAAATAGAGTGTAATCAGTGAGATAGGACAACGAACCGAATGTAGCAGATCAGTGTGTTATATATTAATGACCATTGAAACTGATTACTTTGTAACCGAATGATACCATGGTCATGGCGTACATCACGCATGAATTGCTATGCTAGTCTCATCATCATAGCTGCCATCTCTCCCAAATTGCCCAGGAGACTACTGAATTTTGACTGACCCTCCCGATTGTACGAGCAGGCTCCTATTTCTCCCAAAAGTTGTCCTTGACATTCTTGGGAGTGTTTTTTTTAACTTCCTAGCACATGCTTGTTACCTGCCCGAAGCCAAGTTAAATTTTCTCTTTATTTATTGTGTTTCTATGAGATTTTATGGTTCATGTTTAAGCTGTTTGCCAGTTTTCTCGCGAACTTTGGAACGTGTTGCCAGAAAGTGAAAAACAGACAGAAAGGGTTCGACACCGAGCACATGGCTGCCACCTAAAACAGTTAGCGTCCTTTGCGAGGAGGATAAGAGGAAAGATGCAATGCGTGGCCTGTGATACCATGTGGATTGGTAAAGATACGCATCGTTGAAACTGGTAGGGTTAGACGCATGCACTCTGCAAGTCCGGCACCCAATTTTGAGCCTTCTTCGTTTTAGGGTTGATGAAATCCGTAGCTCTTCACACAAGTTCTAATGTGAAGTGAGAACAGCAGCGCTCGCCGGTGGCCGACATTGCTGCATGTACTGTCCAAGTGCAGCTTCAGAAGGAGTCCACCTTTCAGAAGTGGCGCGCCGTAAGCTATCGTTGTGGTCAGCGAATCTTGCCAACGAATTATCTCTAGACGCTCGCTGCCATTGCTACTTCGAACGACACAAGGCTCAAGGAGAAAGAAGAAAACTGGCACTGGAGGACACAGGGGCATAACTTGGCTCTGCTGAACTTATGTTGAATGAGAGCCACCATTTGTGAGAATTTTTTCAGAAAAGCTCTTGCAAAACGTTTTTGCAGTGAGCAAAGCCTTGTATGGTAAAGTCACTCTGCAAATCGGCAAGATAACCACTGGAAATATGCACTTAATGTTGCACGCGTTCATTGCTGCCCCCTCCCCTTCTTTAAACACCTTCTGAAGTTTGACCTAGGCAGGTTCGCAGGTATGCCTTGTGTTAATGCTTTTTTTTCTGTTGTGCTCTTTCATTGCTGATTGCATACCACCTCGCAGCTGTGGAGAAGCAGTACGGATATGTGTTAATCCGAATTAACGCATTGAATAAAGGAAGCCATAGCTCTTTGCTTTGCTACTTTTATATGCACAACCTCGTATTGAGGTTGCCTTGTATTGATAGATTAGCGCATCCTAGCGACAAGGATGCTTCTTTCACTGAAAACGAATTCTTTGTAAGCTAGACACTGCGAAAAAAATGAAATAGTGGTGTCTCCACCTACAGCTGTTCAGTTAGTAAACTCTGGTTTGTTGACACAGTTTTTAGTGCAGATCTTAGAGGCTAGGCTACACGACAAATCGCTTGTGGATGGTGATGTTGAAGTGCTTTTCAGTGTAGACATCATGAGATTTATTCAATTGATGGGAAGAATTTTAAATACAATTTTCTCAGCAATATATTAAAGTCCCTAACCGATTATGTAATCAATTCAGCAAAAGGGGGAAAAAATATGGGTTTTTCAAGAGAGTTCACTGCCACTTTGTGGGTGCTGCATGACATCTGACCAAAACTGTCCATCCCCGATGGTGGGCATCACCCAACGTTTGACAGCAAGAGTTTAATATTACTTTATTTCATTTTGGTGCAGTTGTCCTGTATAGTCATGGACATACTGTCATGAAAAAAATGGCGATAATTTAGCTCTGGTTAAAACTGAAGTGACGCGATGCTAAAGCTGTCCGGGTGGAACTTTGTCACGTGACTAACTACAAGACGAACCAAGTGATCAGCCACGGCGCCATGCCGCCGGCAGCTGCTCCGCACCACGTGACCAACCACATGACAGCGTGGCGGCCGTCACGCTGAAGACTCAAAATGCTATCGTGATGTAGCTGTGGCTACAAAAAAATTATGTACAGATTGTCTGGCCAGTTGAGGTCCTATTTTTGTGCAGTTGCTTGACTCTTTTATGAAAATGTTTAGGCAGTACCCAAGACAAGCTTGTTGTCAAGGAAACGTGCAAACAGAATTTAAGGTCTGCAAGTTGTAGTTCTTTCAAGGGCAGCTTTGTGTATCATGTAAATCGGCCGCGCGAATCAACAAGCACGAAAGAGAGACACGAAAACACAGGACATGTGCTGAACAAGCATGTTCAGTGCTTGCCCTGTGTCCTCGAGTCTCTCTTTTGTTCAGGTGCTTCGCGCTGCCGCTTTCCATGATAATTCACCAACTCGCCCGCACTATTATATTAATCCGCTTTATGTATGTAGGATAGGAGCTCTGATTGGTCTTCTGTGATATCAGTTACTGTGACCTCAGTTACGGCTGCAAAACAGTGATGTAGCATGCTTGTGAGGATCATATGTGGTGTGGACTTGCTGAACAGCTATTACTTCTGCAGCATTGTTAGTTGATGTGATGCCTATGCCATGGTTTGTGACGGAGCTCTGTTCGCTGAACTGGTGTGACACTGAAAATGCGAGCATGAAATGCATTGATGCGTTTCATTCTGTTATACTTCTACCAGGGCTTGCGTGCATTGTTTGGGTAAACAAAAACCACTGCCTAAATTCTGTAGGCACGTTTCATCGAGCTTCATGATTCCAATGGCGTGATTATAATTGTGTTTTTGAAATAATCGTTCAATAAATATGTCCAAAACAAATAAATCTGTAAAAATTGATGCCTTGAGGTCACATAGTGTTCAGCTCTACGCTTGGTACTTAGAAATTTCAATAGCTCGTTTGGCAGTTTACAGTGGTCCTTGGCTGTGCATGACAAAGCATAGAAGCAGGTGGTACCAATACAGAGTTAACCATTTTAAACTTCAATCCACTTTGCATGAATGAAACTAGCTGCATTGTTGGCAGCCAAGTAAGCAGTATGCGAGTGCTTTTTATCCTTGCATTATTTTCATTAATATAAACCCCGAGTTGCATCGTTTTTTATAGTGCACCATTTGATTTTTCTCTTTTTCATTCATGTTTTTTGTTTTCTTGATGCTTCACAGGTTAGATTTTTTCCATAAATTTTGCTGAAATTGCTGGCATAATTTTAAACAATGTGAAAACAGCCATCAAATGCGTTGTTCAAAAGGGGAATGTCCAAAGAAAGATCTCGTGCCGTAGATATATAAGAATTCAGAACCTGAGGAAAATTCAGAACTTTTCCTCGTGTTTCTTTTGATGCTCACTACTTACTCATTGAAATGGTGCATAAAATGCAGAATAACACTATAGTTCAGATTTGCCCGTCGCAGTGGCACAGTCGTTAGGGCACTTAGCTGCTGAGCTTATGGACACGGTTTAGATCTTAGCCATGGTGCCCAAATTTCAATGGGGGCAAAGTTGCCCCTGTACTCTGCAATGTCATTTAAGAACCCCAGGTGGTCGAAATTGATCTGGAACTCTCCACTACACTTTGGGGTGTCAAACACCCCACACCTCGTAAAAACGTGGTCATCTGTTTTAATTTTGGAGTTGAGAAGCAAAGAGCTTGTGCGTGGCTACTGCCTGCAATAATACTTTTTTTTTGCAAAACGCAGCAGTTCTTTTCTTGTTAACCTTCGAGTCAAAGCAACGTGAAGCGTCCTGTGGATTGCAGACAGTAGAAGCGCAGTGAAGCAAGATCTGTTGTTCTCTTTCCACACAGTGCCTCAGCATGAAGATCTCTATGCTGAGTGCTGCTAGCTTGCTGTCATCCAGAGAGGTTGGTAATCTGGCAATATGCTGACTGGCGATGCTTCGAGACTTCCTCACTGTGCCAGAGGCCGACACATCCATGCTTCTCTCCATGGAAGCCCAATCATGTGTGCTGCTCTTGTGATATTAATATGCATCGCACAGCTGACGTTTTCGGGATGGTGACTGACTCTGTTGAAAGGTTTAAGTTGAGTGTAAAGCGCTGAGCATGGAGGAAGGGGAGTCTAGCTTATGGCTTATAGTGGGGCCGTCTGGTGCCTCAAAGGCAACTACCACATTTGCTCGCATAACTTATAAATCACGAGTAAATACGGTATTTTATGTTCAACTTGCACTGCAGTCTAAAAAGTTATGCACCACGCCTGATCAGTTCCCGGTCCTGTGTGCCTTTGTTGGCACCACTGGACTTATATCTGGTTGTGTGCTCTTGCGTTCCTACTTCAAGGCATGGACACAGCGAGTGAGCATAGTGCTGAATTGTGTCTATGCTTTTATGTGTACACGTTTGTATCAAGTACACCTCGTAGAACCTCACTGGCACATTCTTGGTTCTTCTGATTCCTGACTTATGTGTTGTTGATGAGAAAACTGAGTTAAAATGCATTTCTTTTGGCCGACATGCATTTTTAATATGTGTGCTTTCTATATATTTATTGTTTGTCTAAATTTGATTTGTGTGGTTTCTTCTAGAACCAGGAGAAGGCACAGTGACTGACGTATGAATGAGCAGAACACAGTATGCCAGCAGCTGGCTGCTTAGCAGTTTTTCTGCACTGATTGAACCTCATGGTAATGCTAGCGTGCAGTCGGTTTTGCAGTGGTCATGCGGGCATAACTTTGATGCCTGCTGGAGCCTGCCCATGCCAAGGAATGACGTGGGTGTTAGGCAGGTACTACCCCAACAACATTCTTACTTGCAAACTGCTAAGTGCAACCAAAATTGAAGTGAATTTATCAACAGATAAAACATCTTTAAAAGTTAACGACAGTGATATGCAAGGCATGCTGCCAGCAGCTACCCTCGCTCAGACTATGGAAGCCGGAAATTTCCGCGAGTTGGTAAGTGTTCATTTTCGCTCTCAGCGCAACACGAACGGGACACAAGACGTGCTATTCCTTTGTCTTGTGTCCCGTTCGTGTTGCGCGGAGAGCGGAAAAAAATTTCGCTCAGATTACAGCTCGATTGAATATACTGCAATTTTTTTTCCGAAATAGGGACATTGAAAATGAGGACAAAAGTTTACAAGCTAGGATTGCCATGCAGCTGGTCAGAACTTGAGCCAGCAGAAGCTGAGACAAATTTGGGGTTGTGTGCAAATGTCACCTATTTGTGTACTAGCACTAGGATAAGCATGCAGGGCATTGCTTGTGCAGAACCCTACACTTGGAATTGTGGGTGACCGGTCTTCTGTACGCTATTCGACTCCTGCTTGGAGTATAAAAAAATGGAGGCATGTTGTTGTAGTACCACCTTCCCGTCTATTTTTCTACACATCGTTCGCTCTATTCATGCAGTAAGGAAACAATATGGTGAAGGAAATCACCTTTCAGTGAATCCTTTTCAATGAATGACCTTTCAGTCGAATCTTGATTCATGTAATCTTTAAAAAGTTCCATCTCTACTTTTTGTCATGCTTTTTTGCTCATAAAAAACGAGGTTCGGCTGTAATTAACTCAAAAGGTTTTTTTTCAATGGGACTTTAGATATTGCATGTAGCACTTTACAAGTGGAGATTTGCAACCGTAGGCTTTTCTTTCCCAAATTAAAACTGCTCAGTTATAAAAATATACTGCAGAGACTATCAAAATAGGAGGAGGATAATTCAACAAGGCCAGAAAATAAAGGTTTTATTGCTCCTTTATGAGTTTTTTGCATGATTCCAAATGGAATCAGTGGGACTTGGTGGTTGCAAAATGCATAGTAGGGGGATTACTTTGAGAATTTAAAATCAACTGCTTTGAAACGGCGCTTCTTTTTGCTGAAATATCGATGTGTGTACCAGCTCTTACTAGGAGAATGTGAGAATAATGTGGCACAAAGCTTGTACCTCTGTTAATTTTTATTGTGCTTGGGTAGGTGTTTGGTCCTCTGTAAGAGGAATTCTCGTTAGTTGAAGAGAAGCACTGATTGTTTTGAAAGGTGGCATGTAAGAGCCAGGACAACCGCACTCCACGTATCCAGATTTCTAGCCTCGTGCTCTCATCTAGCTTTCTGCATTGACTGAAACTTTGAAATGCAAAATTCTCAGATTTGGGTGGTGCAGAAGCTTTTGAGGCATTCATAGAGTCAAGGCGCTCTTGGCGCGATGGGGATTGTATTTATGATTTCTGCCTTGTTCAGAAGAATCATGGTGTGTCCACAAAACAGATTTTACTGTGATGCTTATTTTAGATGCACAACAACAACTGTTGTGCGTGTTGGTTGGCTTTTCGAAGAATGAAAGCTGGATGTTTTTCAACTTTCAGCATAGATGCATTGCCACTTCGTTCGTTTTAGTCCTGTTTTAAACTTGCTGCCTTGGGTGGCATTCCCTGATGTTCAGTAATTTCGTGTTTTATTTTGTCTTCGTGTTTGTCCAATGAGTGATCTTACTTTTTCATCGGATTACCCAGCACATGTTGTGGGCCACTTTCAGACTTTTTCCTTTCAATATGAAAAGTGCCTGCACAGAATGTAGAGATCTTCAGAGGAAAGAACATTTATTGTTACATACAGGCTTCGTCGGAGCGGTAATTACATGACACAAGTAGTCACAAGTACTCAACTACGACTAGAGCGCTTATTCTTCAATCTGAGGCTTAATACTTGCTGAGAATTGCTACAATATATAGAGCCGTGAAACAGAGTTGCCACGTTTTAGTATCGGCCAGTGTTGTTCCATAATTTCTCTGCTTATCAAGGGTTTTGTAACTAGCGGTGGTGTAGAGCCTAGAGATGAGCACACTGTGATAGATTAATATACATATCCAGAGGCACAAATTTTACTTACATTTGTGAAAAAACTTTGCCATAGTTTGTTATCAGTAATTATCTTCATTGACAAGTGGTTCATCAAGCCTTGTTTTTGAGCATTGCTTTTGTTGTGCTCTGCTTTTCTAGGACTCTGCTGGAGTTTCTTTGTGCCTCCAATAGCAGAATGCCGATCCAAGTCACCATGAAGGCAGCCTACGAGCTTTTTCTCCCCCTCCTCCCCTATGTCCTGCATAGCCACGAGCACCCTGTACGTTGTTTTGAACCCTGCCAAGCTTGCAGTTTTTCTACTCTGTGCAGATTTGTCTGGTGCGCTATTCGTACGGAACACAAAATGATGAAAAGTTCCTAAAAATCATGGACATGTTCGGTCTCTGAAAGCAAGAAATTCAACTGAATTTTTTCTTGAGATCAGACTACCGACAAACCTCTCTGTGGCCATTCTAGCACTTCAATGGGCAAACATGGCCTTTCTTGAGTGTGCGTGCACCCGTGAAAACCAGTGCTGGTAATAAAGTGCATGGCACATGCTAGGTAATGGTAGTGATGGCAGGAACTGTATAAAAGGTAAGCTGTTCTTGTAATTACGAATGCTTTTCAGCATTTGTGGTTCCTACTGCATATATCACCAAAATTTCCCGAGTCACTATATAGTACAAGTGCTGAAGAGCAATTATCTTCTGGCATCATTCCTAAAGGCAGGACATTGACATAGGCACAGGATATTGTCGCGATGATGCATGAGTGAATTCAGTGAGTTTATCACCGTGTGCTTTACTAGTGAACGTAATGACAATGGTGGTAAAGGTGCTGATGAATGAATGCTACAGAAGATTGTTGTAAGGTGCCCATTTGACAATAATTATTTTCCGCATTGGTCAGATGGATTTGTCCCCATTGTGCATGCATCTCATGAAGACAGAAAGATCTTGGACTTGATTATTCTGGTTGTAGCGTGTAACGTAACCCTTTTTGTCTAGCTATCAGTTGTTTAAAAAGAACTCTTTCATTTGAAGAGCTAAAAGTGCATTGTCATTTTTAAAGGCTACCTGCAGTGCATTGCTTCTTAGAAAAACCAGAAAAATGGCTGCGCATCTGCTTTTTTCTTATTGCCGTCTTGTGGCAAAACTTCGTGCTAACCAGTATGCACTAATTGATAGGCTGCTGTTAACCGGATTTATTTTGCATTATGTCTGCACTAACCTAAGCAGGGGTAGCATTAATTTTTATCTTATGAATAGATTGAACTGACAGGTTCAGGCGTAAGCAGCTGCAAAATTTCTTTATTTGTACCTAACTGCCAAGCTCTTGGGAGAAGGGGTTATTTTCTGCATGTTCTTGTGCTTCCTCGCGATAACATTTCTCTGGTGCTCGATGGCTATGCTTTTGTGCTATACTATACTAGTGCACGTGATCGGGCTAAGTCCAGTTGCCCAAATAGTAAAGTGCACATGGCACAGCAAGAAGTGTACAACGCCCGTCATGTGGGGGCCATGAAATGAGAAGGTGGAGGCTATGAAACAGACAGTGAGACAACCAATGTAGCTAGCCATTGTACCTATGGCATCTGCTTCTCTGGCGTTCAGTTTTGATCATAGCGAGCCTTTGAAGTGTTGAGCTGAGCTTTGAAGTCTGTTATTGTTTTTGTTTCATGACTAGGAAGATGAAAGGAAGCAAAATGCTAACTCGCATAGGCGATGAGTCAGGGTTATGAAGTGTTTTGCTTCTTGATTGCAGCCCACCCTCGATTTAGAGGGCCTTGTTTTTTGTCTCTTCACTGATCTTGCTGTATAGGCTCTTACTTAGTTTGTTACTTGCTTTTTATGCATTATGAAGGAAAGACCAAACTTGGAAAAGTTCCTTGAATTGCATTTATTATTCAAGTTCGCACAGCACACCATGTGTGGGAGTGATTCAAGCATGCATTCACACTGCATGATTCACGATGTGCCTAACCTGGTGTAATGTCAGCGGCATCATTCTAAGTGACTTATGCTGCCATTTTTTCTGAAACCAAATGGAATATTCAACTTTGTAGCCACACCTTTGGTAGTGCGGAAATAATTTGGGGCCTTATGTTCCTTACTTGCAGAATAAATAGTGAAGTTCACTTTTACTTTTCAAAGGCTTTCCTGAAGCAGAATTCTTGTTCAAAAAAGTTTAATGGTTTGTTGATGGAGAATTGGGAATACATAAATGTAGTAGCATTTCTTTAGCAGTTTCACTGCATTATGGTACCATGGTTAGGAAGCCCTACAGCAAAGAGTTGTGGCACCTTATTCTGCATGAACATTCTTTTTCATCAACCAACAACCTTATTGCATGTCCAATTGAAATTTCCGAGTCTCTTGACCAAGAGCACTAATGAATCTTGTTATTCAGTTTGCACTGCCATTTGCACTTGATGATTCCTGTTAAGAGGAGACTTTGCTTAGTTTGCATGACATCCCTGTACGATTGTTGACTGCAACCACACACAGGGGACGAAAACGATTTTCGAGGCAATAGCAGCATTCCAGTGCCAGATGATGTCGGTCAAAGAGGATCTGTTGCCAAGGCTGCAGGGTCGAACGGGAATAAGTCGAGAGCCACACCTCGAAATTCTTAAGTTAGGCCTGCTTTTTTTAACTAGTGAAATTTAATAATATTTCATTCATACGTGAATTGCCATAATCTGGAGGTCTTTGTTCCGAAACGAAGACTGGAGAAATGAAGCAATTTCCTTGCGATTCAAGCATGCTGGCAGACCATGCTCCAGGACTGTCAACACCTACCTGAAGTATTTTTCTGTCTTCATAAACTAGCTTATTCTGAATGAAAAAAAAATTAAATCTGCATGCGCACTTCCTTTTCCAAGAACAAATTACCGTACAAACGCGTGTAAGGAGCGCACTTATTTTCCAGATTAGAGGGCTAATTTTCAGAATGCAACCAATATTCGCGATGTGCGAAAATGAAGTTAGTTGGCCGTCGCGGTGGCTCAGTGGTTATGGCGCTCGGCTGCTGATCCAAAAGTAACGGGTTCGGTCCCGGCTGCGCCGGTAGAATTCGATGGGGGCAAAATTCTAGACGCCCGTGTACAGTGCGATGTCGGTGCACGTTAAAGAACCCCAGTTTGTCAAAATTTACGGAGCCCTTCACTACGGTGTCCCTCATAGCCTGAGTCGCTTTCGGGTGTTAAACCTCCATAAACCAAAACTTTGTTTTAACTAAGAACCCACCAATCAGGGAATGCGCGGGATTTATTCTACATTCAATCGTCACTCGCAGAGTCTTCCCACTCCGAGCTGGTTCTGTGCTCTAGTACATGCTCCTCCCACAAGAAGTCGCGCAGCATGTTCATCGTAAACGTGAAGCTGTTGTTCCGCACTTCCATGACAAAGCAAAACAACTCTTACAGTATGGGAGATTGCACGGCTTGCCTCAGAAAGCACGCTTTTTGCAGATTGCATTCCTCAATGCTGGTTGCACCGCCGTCGGACGCTCTTCTCACCCACGTCGAATTTTCTGCCTGCCGCACGCTTTCCGTGCTCAAGAGCAAACTCCCTGCCGCTCAGCTATTATGGGGCTTGCCCATCGTGCTAAAATTGCAATGCTCAGCGGCAGCACACCAAATCCACAACTACAGTGAGCTGCACGCTACGACGGCATAAAGCTGGAGCTGGTACTGGACACCTTCAGCATACCGCGTACCATGTCACCTTCGCGGGTACTGGAGTACCAGGAGCCCGCACGCAGCCAATGCGCATGCTCAAATCGCCTTAACAGTGCTAAATGGTGCCAGGTACCTGGCAGCTGCGCGGCGCCTGCAGCACTGAAACCAATCAGCCTGTGCTCAAGGCGTGCTCAGCAGCTCGCGGTGGAGGAAAAAGTTGACGGTAATGGTGACGACCTGTGGCCTCGGGCACCATCCGTGGACAGGGCGTGGAAGCACCTGTGCGCGTGCATTGCATTTCGGAGGCTATTTCCGCGGGAGCGTCATGACGATTGGCACTCGGAATGACCGAAACCGAAGTTCGTGCGCATAAAAAAAAACATTTTCACAAACGTACACCACGCATGTTGTAAGCCTTCATTGGGGACAGTTAACATGTTAGGGAACAGGCAGCGACAGGTTTGGTTCAGCTAAGGAAAGCTCGGAGGTGGGTTTAGCTCGGAATTTACTCGGACGCATTGACGCATGGGTCGTGAAAAGTTTCATGCAGCCCAGGGAAATGTTTTAAAACATTTCCTTCGGAAAAATAGGGCATGACCCATACACGGGTGCGGTTCTTACGCGTTTATAAGGTAAGCTTTTGCACGAGACAGTTCCCAGGACAGTGCTCAAGAAGTTGCAGTTAGGAACAAGATTTTCTTTTGAATATATGTGGACCGGGGCCTTTTAAAGGGCAGCTAAGCACGGGTTGTAGTTTTTTTTAACTTCAAAGAATGGAATATGTAAAACAGAGGTAAATCAAAATAACTTGTTTATTTCGGTTCATGAAATACAAAAACCGAGGATATACAGGCTAGAGGTGTTGCAAACACCTGACAAGGGCCTGTAGTCCTGGACATTGACAATCAGCGGCAAACAGCAACAGTTTTAGAACTTTTGCGCAGAAGCCACCCACAATCAAAACAAAGTGAAATTCTAGGAGGCAACTTAAAAGTAAAATACCCTTGCATGAAGGAAAGAAGTATCAGGCATAAGAATGAAATTGTATTAGAAAACACAAGGGCGGAATTTGTGTCGTTCACCTAGGATGCCAGGATTGCATGAACTTCGTTTTTAAAAGTGTTTCGTGTGTGGCCTTCAAGTGCTAAATCTACAATTCCGCGGTAGGTGTGTAATAAATTAGGTATCTGAAAGTTTAGCTTTTGAAAATTATAATTTTTACGGGGCTTACAGGTATGGTAATTGTGTCGCCAGAAATTATATGCTAAGCCTAATATGAGATATTTTCGAAATCATGTTTATTTACTGTAACGAGACTCTTAATATACATTGCTAGTTTCTTCTTGTAAGGATCGGATGTGCACTAAGAGAAGGGTAGCTTTGCTATGGCATGAACGGCTCGCCTCTGCAACGTGAAAACTTTATTCAGGATTGTGCTGGCCGTTGTGCCCCATGCAAGTTAGCCATAGTACATGTACGAATGAAAAAGGGAATAATAAATTTGGAATTTTACCTTTTCTGGTAACAGGTTTTTAAATTTCTTTAGCACGCCTACAGATCGGGCTATCTTTGGGCGAATATATTCCACGTCAGTTAACCAAAGAAGGTGCTCTTCAAACTTGACGCTAAGAATTTTATTGATGTTTCTTGAGTAAGACGACTGTATTCAAACGAAGACGAAGAAGTTGCTATCTACTTTAATGTTTTTTGCTCCAAATAGGATGTAGTTTGTTTTAGCCATATTTAATGTTAGTTCATTTGATTTTAGCCAGAAAGACAGTTCTTGTAACCAAGCGTTCGCCGTTTCCTTTATGACCTGCAAGTTCTGCCCAGCAAAGAATACATTAGAGTCGTCTGCATATATTATGATGTTTTTGTATGAGGCAAGTTAACTACATCATTTATGTAGAGTAGGAACAGAACTGCTCTCAGAATAGACAATTGGGGAACACCAGTGGTGACAAGACCCATGCGCGAACTTGCATTGTTGACTTTTGTGAACTGATACCGGTCGCTTTGGTAGCTTTGGAAAAGTTGTAGTGGAATTGCTCTTATCCCGTTGCTATCTAATTTCTTAAGTAATGTATTGTGATTGACACAGTCGAAGGCTTTACGCAGATCTAAAAATATGCCTAGGGTTATAAACTTATTTTCAATGTTCTCAATATTTCTCTCTTTTATTTCCAATAGTGAGACTCAGTTGTTCCGTTTTTCTGGAAACCATATTGCTGCCATGCAATTATTTCTTTTCTACAGAGATAATCATACAAACGGCTATTTATTATATTTTCAGTCACTTTTGAGAATGCTGTCAAGATAGAAATCGGTCTGTAGTTGGTCAGTTCACTTACATAACCTCCTTTATGCACAACGGTAACACGAGCAATTTTCATTTTGTCGGGGAAGCCGCCTGTAGTAAGCATACAGTTACATATATGAGCTAACGGTTTAGCTATAAAGTCAACTATCAATTTAATTGGTCTTGTTAGGACATTGTGTATGCCAGGGGCACTATCATCACGCAGAGAGGTGATTATGTTAATTACCTCTCTCTCGCTACAAGGGGATCAAAAAATTGAATCTGCGGATGTGCTGTCTATGTAGGTGGTCCGGTCCCTGTGATTATCTCGTATATGTGAAGGTTTACCAGAAGCAACAAAGTAGTTGTTAAATTATTTTGCTAATTCTGTGCCACTATGTACATTGTTGTCAATGTGAAGTTGAGGCGGCACGTTGTTACTATTACGCCCAAGTGAATAATTTATTAAATGCCACGTACCTTTTGAGCTGTCACACACAGCAAGCATGTTTATGCAGTACTGCGCACGCGCCTTTTTGATATCAAAACCAAGTTTATTTCTAACTTTTTTAAATTCACGAAATAGCTCCGCGTCTTTAGTCTTTACAAAGACCGCAAACATCTTATTTTTTATTTATTCTCTCATGCAAGGCTCTAATAATTCATGAATTTTATAGATTTTGCTTTTTTAAAAAGAACGTTCAGAAAACGATGCATATAGAGTCTGTTTATGACTTCCATAAATACGTCAAACGATTTATTCGTGTCTGCCTCTTTCATTATGTCATCCCAATTCGTACTGATGACAAATAGCGAAAGTTGGCTAAACTTTCATCATCAATTCTCCTGTACGTGATCTGTCGATCTTCAGAATAAGGCCGCTTGTTGTTTTGGAGGAGGAACGTAAAAATTGGCATGTGGTCACTTAATCTAAGTGTTAAAACGCCAGAAAAAAAATTGTGTCTGCTTTTGTCATTTGTGAATAAAGCGTATAACAAACTGCTAGAACTCTCTGTGAGTCTTGTAGGAGATTCAGTTAAATTCCTAAAATTATGGCAATATAGTCCTGCTAAAAATTCAGTCGTGGTTGTGTCGTCATACAATAAATTAACGTTCATGTCTCCTATGAGCACAGCAATCAGGTTGCTCAGTGACACGTAATCGAATATTTCATTCAGGAAGGCAGTAAACTGGGAAACATTGCCAGAAGGCGGACGATAAAAAAGCATGACAAGTGTACCACGCAGCACAGTTAGCACCTCGAAATCACTGTTAATGAGAGAATATTCTGGAGCTTTGCGGTATGTAATGCTACTCTTCAGAAACAATCACACACCGCCTCCATGTTTCCCGCTTCGAAACAGAGATAAACTGCTGTAGTTTTCAATATGTGGCACCTCCGAATATCTCACTTACTTGTATCTGCTGCAAACTACTAGAGCATATCTTCTTTTCCCACATCATGAACCATCTGAACCTAAATAACTTACTTCTCGAGAACCAGCACGGATTCCGGCAAAACCGATCATGCCAGTCGCAACTCTGAGCTTGTGACTTACCTTCATCAATCCCTACACATGTCTCATCTCACAGACGCCATTTTCATAGACTTTATAAAAGCTTTTGACCGTGTTGCCCACAAACGCTTACTGCTAAAGACGCGAAATTTACAGCTCGACGACAAAACAACTACGTGGATCGAGCAATTCCTAACCGATCGTTACCAGTCGGTCAAAATTGAGAACCTCATTTCTAAACCCACTCGCGTATTATCCGGTGTCCCACAGGGCTCAGTATTAGCGCCATTACTTTTTCTACTTTATATAAACGACATAGCCTCTAATAGTACTTCATCAATACGGCTTTTCGCATAAGACTGCGTAATATACAGGCAGATAACCACCCTGACTGATGCACTAGCTCTCCAATCAGATCTAACAGAACTAACTGAATGGTGTTCAACGTGGCAGATGGATATTAATGTCAGTAAAACTAAGCATGTAAGATTCTCTAGCGTAGCAGAAACATCACAGAATAATTACCGATTAAATAATAGTGGAATTGACTCCGTGTCGTGTATAAAATATCTGGGAGTGTTTTTCAGTCAGAACTTAACCTGGGATGCTCACATTGAATACATAACTAATAAAGCCTTTAAAAAAATTGGTCCCTTGAAACGCCGTTTACCCCTTGCGAACGTTGAAACACGGCACAGCGCTTATACAACGCTTATCAGATCATCTGTTGAATACGCTTCTGTTATATGGAACCCCTCCCACGCGATTCTTACAAATGCTCTAGAAGCAGTACAAAATAAAGCCGTCAGATTCATACTGTCATCCTACTCACGTAATCAAAGCGTATCAGCAATGAAGCAAGCCATGAATCTTCAACCTCTTGCTACACGTAGAAAGTTCGCCCGGTTGTCATTATTTCACACCTTATACTATAGCGAAACGCCATTATCCCGAAATCATATCTTTCCTGCATCTCATTGTTCAGCTCGCCTGGATCATGCGCATAAGGTATGTCCGATTTTCGCTCGCACACTAAAATATCAGAAGTCACCGCTGGTTTTGTCAATAAATGAATGGAACTCATTGCCACCCAGCATTGTCGGCCATACTGAACTATCATCTTTTAAAACAGCTTTACTAACATTTCTGAACACAGAAAATGCGTCATAGAGTGCTGAATGATTTACCGTGTCCGTGACTTTTTGGCGGTCCTTTTTTGCTTTGCCATTTCTTGTGTGCTGAACAGCTCCGGAGCCTCTTTTATGTGCCATTGTATTTTTAGTTACTTATCTTGACCTAATTATTACTCACTTGTTTGAACGTGTTGAATTTTGTGGTTTCGATATGTTATACTGCACTTAACCAAATGTTACCCAAACTTTGCCCTCTGTATATTTACCATCATTTGTTATGAGTTGATTTGTTATGTGTGCTTTCTTTTCATCATTCCCCCCCTATGTAATGCCCTCTTCTGGGTCTTTAGGGTAAATAAATAAATAAATTAGTAAACCACGTCTCGATGAAGGCCAGAGCATCGAACTGAACGGAAAGTTCATCCAGATAAAGGGATGATTCATCCAAGTTGTTGCGGAGGCTTCGGGCATTTAAGTGAAAAACTGACAAAAAACGAACGTAACGCTGCAGAAATTCTTTGACTCGCTTGTAAAGGATCCCGTGTCAATGTGCATTGTAATGTGCATTGTGCAAAGTATTAGCTTGCAAACAGGCTGCTGAACTTTATCAACGTCCCTCTCATCCGTTACGACGATAAAGCTATCGCCAGGTTTCTTTCGCGTGAACACCCTTCCGTTTTGCTGCCAAGGAAACTGGTAGCCAAGATTCTTTGTCTTTGTGCGCATGAGCCAAAGCAGTCGCTTATTGACAGCTGTCAAGTTATCATAGAAGCAAATATTGCTGTCATTTTTCCTGAATAATTTGGCTTTAGCATGCCATTGCTCCTTGGTTTTCTGGTTAGTGAAGTGAACGAGAATGGGCGGTTGCTTATCAAGCCTCGTAGATAGCCGATGAATTCCTTCAACGTCAGTGTCACAAAGAGGGCCTAAACCATAAGGCGCATTAGCTCAGTGAACGAAGTAATCAGACTTTCCTCAACTTTTGGTTCAACACTGTGTATCTCCAAGTTTTGCCTCCTTCCGTATTGTTCAAGGTCATTCAACTGCTGTTTCAGTGTTGCTACCTTTGAGTTCTGGTCACATGATTCCAAATGGTCCAGGCGCCTCTTCACATTCTGAATTTCTGTATTTTGTTTACCTGGTTAGCAAGGATGTCATCGTATTTAGCAGACGTCATTTGGACTGATTCCTGAAGGCTATGCATGGCTTCCCTTAAGCTAGGTAAGCAAACCACTTGAGCTTTTATTTCTAAGAGTAGAGTTAATTTTTTACTGATAGCAGTCAGCTCGGCCACGTGTTCACATTTTTGCTCGCCAGTTTGCTTTACACATGATTTATTGCCTCTCGTTCTCGCCGTTAAACTGGTCGGGTACTTTCAGGGATCTTTGGTGCCTTCACCTTTTCCAGGCTTCTCGTAGCCCCCTGAGCAGGCACCAAAGTGGTAGTTAGGTCACATTCTGTACAGATGGCGAACAGACTACCGTAAGTGAACGTCTCCTTACAACACAAAGAATTGGTGTATCTGACATGACTACTCGAGTTGAGCAGAAACAGTTGCAAATGAAAGAAGTGACAGCATGGCAGCAAAAATTGTCGTGCAAGCATTCAAAATGGTGATGCAATTCCTGAATAAAGCCACAACACCACTTCTTCACGCTGTGCAACGCTGGGTAGTGACCGCATGGTGTCACCTATGGGTGTGGTACTTTTCTAGCTCTTAAATGCTTGCTTTGATAAGAAAGTGATGTAAAACGAACAGTTGAGCTAGTTGGTGCAATATTCCGGGTGGTGCAGCGCAAAACGTATGAGACCAATAGAAGAGTGCACGGATGAGCGCTTACTAAGAACCGAAAATGAAAAGCTCGAAACTAGGCCTGTGAGAATTTTCAGTAATTTTGACTAAATAGTCGAATAGTTAAGTATTCAATTCAATCTGGGTAACTTCGGTTACTTGAAATCTCGAAGTATTAGTCTCAGGCAAATAGCTTTCAGCATACTCCTGGGATGGCACCACGGCACACGTGCAGCCACAGCCCTGACTCCATCGACACTTTATTAGACGCATTCCGCATGCGCTGCTTTGACTTCCGCAGGATGAGCCACAGCTGACTGTTGTAGCCGCAGCCACCCTTCTCCGTGTGAAATTAGCTAGTCATGTGCGTAGAAATAAAAGGCGTTCATAGAGTTCCTTGTTTAAAGCAATTGGAGGTCCCACAGACCCTTAAATATGTCGGCTGCGTGTGTAGGACTACTGCCCCAATTTCCAGTGGACATTTTTAAAGCAAGTCGTAACAGCTTCAATGCTTCATTGCACTTTTAGTTTTTTTATTGTAATAGCCTTAGGTTAGAAAAGTACATGATTTTGAGAGTGCCATTTGGGCCATTCAAACTTTATTGCGCACCAGAAGTATTCAAAAAATTTGCTTCGATATTATTCGAAGAATGTACTGTTTATTTTAATTCGCTTCAAAATCAAAAACCACTATTCGCAGAGGCCTACACCAAACGTAAAGCCTGCTCTCTGTTTCTTGGCAGCATTTGATGAGACATGGGAGGGTGCCGGCAGAAATCCGACTGCTTCTGTATATTGTCATCACCCAGCTTCTGTGTATGGCATGATGTTGTTACAGCTTTAGTTGATGATTAAATTGCCCATTTAAATGACAACACAAAAAGTTCTCATGCCTCACCTACAGTCTTACACATTCAAACCTATAAAGCTGGTAGAATTCTCAAAAAAGTAGGTAGTTTAATATTGTGGACAAGCCGAAAAATTTATTAGTTACTTAGAACCCCTGTCACACGGCATTTCTCTACCATCTTTCCAGCAAAGGCACAATTTTTCACCAGAGGGGCGAAAGCTTAAAGGAGCAGCGACGCTGCTACACAGTGGAGCCCAAAGATGAAACAGTGGTTCAGTATTAGCGCACGCTGCTGTGCTCGATCCGGCTGAAATGACAGTTTTAAAATTAAAGTAGAGAATCGTGTTCATTCGTTGAGCTCAGACAATTTTTTTTCATTCCGAGTGCTTGCTTGAAAGAACTGAAACAGCCGCTCTCATCAGCAGCAGCAGGTTTTGTTTATGGCCCTTGCCACCAGAGGCACTCGGTTTTGGTGCAACACTTTACTGTCTTAAAATCTGGGCATAAAATATAAACCACCGTACAAAACAAAAACAAAACTAGACACACCTTTTTTGATTTTAAAAGATGTTTTCAAACAATGTTGGCTGCATTTACTTTTTTTCATTTTCATTCCTTTTACTTTTTACGTTGGATGCCACTGTCATCGCAGGTTCTTGAAGACTGCGCCTTTGGGCTCCAATGGTTTCGAACGGGTGCCTTCACTTCCAAGGTCCTTAGCGGCAAAGGCGCAACATTTGTGCCGTGTAGCTGCACACCTTATGCCTTTGGGTATAAGGCACCGATGCTCACAGGCCTTTGCGGTGCCTGTGTGACAGGAGTATAAGTAGAAAGTCGGAGACAATGGAAGAGCTAGTGAAAAAACTTCTGTCAATGTTCCGAAATAGTTTTAAGAACTATTTTGGAAAACCCTACCATACAAATAACGTAACAGTTTCTACCTTAGAGCTTGACCAGCTTTCAGAAAGTGCCCAAGACCATAAGTATACATTGGATCACAGCAGCCCCCATCATTTCTGAAACATACACAGAAAAGACGCTCACATAAAACGGCAGCCGTCCTGTCTTGTGTCTTTCATGTCCTCGTTTACCTGCACTGATTTAATCTGTATGTTTGGAACATTGTTGTCACTTCTCCGCTCAGAAAGAAGGAAAAAACTGGTCTGGAGTTTTTCTCATTCTTCTGGGATTTTGTGTGCATGGGGAGTCTGCACGAATCAAAAGGAGTTGTAAGGCAGGCATGCCTGAAAACCAGATTTAATTACGTGCAAGGAACATGGTTTTGGAGGGAATATGGAGTAGATAGCTTAGTGACCAAATTTAAATCTAGGTTGTCTTTGGGAGAGTTGTTACCATGCAGTACAGTATGTGTGGGTGGTTTGTCAGTGGCACTGTCTGGTTACCTCTCATTTCAGGAGGCACTGTGACACCTGTAATATGGAATACCTTTATGTGTCATCGTTCTCCTGCACATTAAGGGGCTACATTGCTTTGAAATCCTCAAAAATGGCCAAACAATTGACTTTTGTAATTGTATTGGCTTGTATGCCTGCCTTTTTATGCTGTCCCAAAGTCTCATTGCTGCAGTCGACCGGGAAGCTTAAAAAGCTCGTTTTGTGAACTGCGGCAGGTGTACGTTGAAGGGAAATGCTTTACCAAGAGCTATTTTTCTCCTTTACTGCTTATTTCCTCGATACTCACCTTGTGGAGCAGATTTCTTAATGGCTGTTTCATCTATTTTGGTCCCATTTGTTTTGTCGCGCTACTAGGACTCAAGTGTTCGCCAAGAAGCTTTGTTTTCAGAGTTGTGAATTTTATGTTCTGTATGAAATTTTCTTCTCACTCCAGATATGTCAATGGACACTGCGTTGAAAAAAATTAAAAATAAATTTGTGCGTTGGGAAATAAAATTCTAAGATTGGCTTCACCTGTAGAACACAAGTTGGAATATAGTTACTGTTGAACCAGCTTCTGCCACAGTTTTTTAACTCTGCAGCTTTTTCACAAGATTTAGCAGAAAAATTATTATATATTATCCGAAAACAATTTCTGGAGATATGACTAAAATTTGTGGCCGTAGTCTTAAAATATTTCTAGTGTGCTCGAAAAATTATTTACGCAATAAAAATACTAAATATTAAAATTTTTGCTCAAAGCTGCACCCCACCTCTGTCAGACCAGTCAGACAGACGCTCGTAGTGGTGACCAAAAAATGATCCCTCTTAATGTTCCGTCGCACAATATATACAACCAGAACGGTCGCATGACTTATTTGAGAACTGGGTGAGGGAAAAGAAGCCATAGCGCATATCTCAGCGCGTATGAGTAGGACGGCCACGCGCACAGTGCTTATCACGATGACTGTCACGTCTTCCCCTGTTTTACAAGCACTGTTTGTGCCCACAAAGAAACAAAAAATACACTTCACCATTCAGTTATTGATACGGAGTCTTTTCGGTGTTCGTACGATGCGCCGATATCGCGTCGATCTTTCCATTGGTGTTGAAGTTGCATTTTCAGGTACGTTCGCTTGGGTGATGGATGACTGCTCCAGCACGATGGTCAGGCCATACGAATCAGAAGCAGCTCCCGTCGTCACGTCGTCGGTGCTTGTTTCTGTAATCTGGCTGCTTTGTTGACGCTGGTAGACCTGTGCGGTGCTGGTTTCTTCGTCAGGACCAGATGACGTCTGTTTCAGCGTATGGCTCCCCCTTCAGTCTGGACCAAGTAGGACCTTGGTGTCGAAGATGGACGAAGGACTTTGCCTCGGGCGCACCTGTCTCGCAGCCACACCTGGTTACCTGCAGACAAACTGCGAAGAGCTCTAGCAGCATGACGTCTGCCAAAATACAGTTTTGGTTTCTGTCGGCACTTTTCGTCTAGCTTTTTCCAAGAACTGACTACTCGAGGCTTTAGCGCGGATGGCATGCTTGGATCTCTTGAGCGTAAACGATGGATCATTAGCAGTTGGGCTGGACTATGGCCGGCAGGCCCCGGGGAATTTCTACAGTTCAGCAAAGCAATGTAGGGTTCTTGCGCTTTTTTCAACAGCCTTTTGAGAGTCCCTACCATGTGCTCAGCTTCCCCGTTAGCCTGAGGGTAACATGGGCTCGTCGTAACATGCTTGAAGCCGTAGAGTCTTGCAAACTCAATGAAAGCAAATGAGATGAACTGTGGACCATTGTCAGATATCACCGTTTTCGGGATTCCGTGCCTGGCGAAGGTACTTTTCAGATGCTGGATGACCACCCCCGACGATGTTCCTCGATCCAGCACGGCCAGCTCCGGATACCTGGAGTGATAATCGACCAAAGGAAGATAGAGAGCTCCTTTCATCTCGAATAAATCCACTCCAATTTTTTTCCCATGGAAGCTCCGTTTTTTGAGCGGGGATCATCGGTTAAAAAATTTTGGTGTGCTGCTTGCGCACAGGTTGCGCAGCTGGCTATGGTTCTTACTATTTCCTGGCTTATGCCTGGCCACCAGACCGAACTTTTAGCATTTGCGCTACAACGGATGACGCCCTCATGTCCCTAGTGGACTCGTTCCAGCATTTCTTTCCGCAGCGCTCGTGGAATTACTGGTCTGGAGTCCTTCAAATGTATATTCTTGCACAGTGTGATGCTGCCATGTTATGTCCAAGACTGTTCTAGAACTTGTGGTACCCGGCCCTTTTCAGGCCAACTGTGCCCGCACGCTTCAAGCAAAGAGGCGCACTCTGGATCCTTTGCCTGCTATCAGCGTATGCTGTCTAGTATGTTATCTTAGAGCGCATATCGGACAACTCCGTCCACGTATACCGAGCCGCCAGCTTCAAACAGTTCTCCGATGGCTAGTCCCGTGTCCCTCCCTCTAGGTCGAGAAAGAGTGTCCGCCGTAGCGATGCTTTGGCCCGGGACGTGTGTAAGCGAGAACGAGTATCTCATGAGACGCATCTTTAACCTTTGAATTCTAGGTAGAAGACAGTCAAGGAGATCACGACGTAGCAACGGAAAGAGGGGCTTGTGATCTGTCTCAAACATAAACGCCTGACCTCTCAGGAATTCGTCGAAGCGCTCCTCTGCACAAGACAAAGCTAACGCTTCCTTCCCGATCTGCGAATACCTCTGCTCAGCTTTCGTGAGCGATCTAGAGGCATATGCTGCAGGTCGTCTTTCGCCTGAGGGCTGATCTTCGAGTAGGACAGCACCAAGTCCGTGCGAAGATGCGTCCGCCGACACGATTGTCGGGTACACGGAGTTGTACCTTGCAAGGCACCTGTTCGAGCATAGAGTAGTCTTGATCTTTTTTAGACGTCCACTTCTTGGGTTTCCCTTAACCATTTGCTGTCTATGTTAAGGAGACTGCATAGAGGCGTCGACATAGACGCAGCGTGAGGAAGGAACCTTGCGATGTGGTTCATCATGCCTAGCAAGGAACGAACTTCAGCGACGTTTTCAGGTCGGGGCAACTCTTTGATAGCCCTAATCTTTTCAGGATCTGGGCGCACACAGCTGCCGTCAAAGAGCATGCCAAGAAAGGTTACCTGCCTGACAGAGAAACAACATTTTTCTTTGTTGAGGGTCACTCCCTTTGTTGCGGCTGGCTGAGCACTTCACAAAGGCGGCTGTCCTATTCCATTTTTGCTTGCCCTACACCAAAATGTCATCCATAAAGTTCAGCAGACCATCTAGGCCTTCTAGGACTTGCGAGAACTTCCTTTGAACATTTTCTGGTGCGGATGTGATCCCGAACGGTAACCTGCAGTAGCAGTACCCCCATACCGCGTAATGAAAGTGGTCGACCTTTGATACTCTTTGGAAAGCCGTATTTGGTAGAATCCAGAATTGGCGTCCAGTTAAGAGAAGACCTTAGCTTCCTGGAAGCTCCCCATGACTTGCTGCACCGTTGGCAGCTGATGGCGCTCCCGTCTTACAAACTAGTTCGGTTGCGTTAAGACAACGCAGATTGTTACTGCTCTAGACTGCTTCATTAAGGGGAGAATAGGAGCGCACCACTCTGTCGGCTATTCAACCTTTTATATCATTCCTTCTCGTTCTAGCCTGTCCAGGTCTTCCTTGACATTTTCTTTAAGGGTACAGGAATCCGCCTGCGTGCAGACACCGCGTAAGTGACTGCATTCGGCACGAGGCGTATCGTATGTTCCCCAGATATGAATTCTGTCTCTTGGAATACCTTAGGATACCTGCTTACTATGTCGCCAGCAACTCATCTAGAAAGCGTACAATTCTTAGGGCTTTGATAGCTGGCAATTCCAATAAGGGCGTGTGCAAGATGTGCACGAGGTAAATAGTTTCCTGCGAGCGGTTTTCTTTACGAACTATATCAGCATCAAATTTTCCCATTGTACGGATGCTTGTTTTTCAGCAGCGCAGGGAACAAAGGTCGAGACAAATGCACAGACACGCCGTGTCTATACACTTGTTTTGTCTTTTGTTCCCTGCGCTGCTGAAAAACAATGTGACACCAACTTGCCCAAGCTTCTACAGTATCTACTGATGCTTGAATTGCTCGGTCCGATCAGATCGCCTGCTCGGTCCAGGGAACATGAAAGGAACGAAAACTTTTCACCTACGATAGTTAATTCTGCTCCAGCATATACTTTCATGCGAACTTCGGGGTTTTTATCAGTACATTGACGAAGTGCGCAGGGGCTCCGTTCTGTGATTGCTCAACCGTGCGAAGAAATTTATCAGGTTCGGCAATGCCGTCGAGATTCCCGTCTTCCTGCTTTCTCGGGCACGCTTTTTCAATGTGGCTCAATTTTCGCAGAGCCAGCACCTTTCTTGTTGCGCTAGGCAACTGCTTTTTGTATGAGACTTACAGGCGTAAAAGATGCAGCTCTATGGACGATAACAATTCTTCTGTCTGCGTTAAAAGGCTCTCTTTCTCTCGGCTTTCGTGACTTCATTGCGCCGACACAAGCTTCCGGGACCGTACAGTTGCTGCTTTTTAGCTCGGCTTGCTGTTGCTTCACCGTTTCGCACATACCCGCTTCTGCCAAAGCCGTGTTCAGTTTGAGCTTGGGATCCCTTTGTAGTTCTTGCGAAAGAGTCTCATCCCGTAGACCGGCTGCGAACCTGTCTCTAATTAGGCAGTCATTCATATCTTTGAACTTGCATCTGTCTGCTAACCTGTTTAGCTCGTTTGCGAACTGGTCTACAGTTTCGCCGAGCTGCTGACGGCGTTGATTAAAGCGAGCACTCTCGTAGACTGTATTCTCGGTGTGGACGGAGTAGCTCTAAAACTTCGACTTTACGAATCTGAGGTCCTTCATTTCTTCATCTTGGACATTTAGTGCGCGAAGAATCTCCCGCGACTTTCTGCCCATAGTGTAGAGAAGAGTTCTTATTTGAACTTCGGCTGTCTTCTCGTGTAGTCCGGAGGAGAATCTGTAGTCAAATTCTTACATCCAGGCTGGCCAGTCCGCGACGTTCTAGAACTCGAAGGGCCTCAGAGGCTTGATTCCCGCCAATTTGAAGTGTTGCTTGTCGCCTGCCACCAGTACGACTTGCTCTGGTTTCAGCAGCCACTGGGCATCCTCTTGTTCATGGTGCTGTTGCGGTGCCCCATCAGAGCCCGCCATCATCCCATTTCTGACACCACGTCAGACCAGTCCGACAGACGCTCGTGTGGTGGTCAAGAAACGACCCCTTTTAATGTTCTGTCGCGCAAGATATACAGCCAGAACGGTCACATAACTCATGTGAGAACCGAGTGAGGGAAAGGAAGGCATAGCGCATATCCCAGCGCTTATTAGTTGGATGGCCGCGTGCACAGTGCTTATCACGCACTGTGATAAGCACAAAGCTCAACATGCTTTGTGTGGCAGCAGATTTTGGAAGAGCACTGGCATTGAAACATTAGACATATCTTTGCACTCGTGTGTTAAAATATGAGTGAATGTGCTACCCTTCTTCCCCTGTGCTGTCAGCAGCTGCAAAAAAGTGCCACTTGTAGCTACTAGTCAGTTGGCTTAACGTGGAGCAGGTGATGAAAAGGCAATTTACCACTGCAGCAGCTTAGGTGACCAATTTCATGAATTATGGTGGAAAGGTGTCGAATTAAGTGCTAACAGTATTTATTTGTTCAGGCTCATATTTGCTTTTCATTGTGCACTTCGCACTGACACCACAGTATAGCATAGTAATAGGCTAGAAATGTAAGCAGCTGTCTTCAGATTGCCTGAAAATTTTTGTTCGTGCTGTATCCATCCTGATTGAATACTTTTTACATGTGCACTTGGGGTCAAGCTTATGTGCCCTCAGTTCTGTCGCTTTTTTCAGATGTACTTGAAGGTGGTTATGTTTGTACTGTCGACAAGATCGGTCAACTTTGAGTTTCGAGAAAATTTCCTGCAGTTCCTGCTCTGGTGCCAAGAGATAAGTGAGTGCATGTTTTTGTTTGTTTCCAAAGCACATCTCTTAACTCTTTCCTCGCTGCACCATAAGCCGTCGCTCATATATGACCCACGTTTTGAACAAGCCGTCAAAAATTCAATTGGGTGTTTACAGACAAGCTGCGCCACCTAGTTTGCCTTCTACAGAACATTTTTTTTGGTTTCAGTTGTTTTTTTTTCATTTTCTAACGTGAGGAGGTGACGCGAAAAAAAGTGACTGACCGTGCCAGTCGCCGATCATATGTTGTCGATTTTGCAGTGTGGTACTCAGGGGTGAGAGGCTACACTGAGAACTTTTGTCAGTTTCTATGCTGCCTTGCTTTTTATAGCTGTAGTGGGGAGCTGGAAAACCACGTGGAATGGCAGGATTTTAGTTTAGATTACAATACCCCGCAGGGGGGCGTCTGCTAAATGCAGACGTTGGTAAGTGGCGACACCACGGGTTCCTGAGCATCCGCATGGAAATCCCCGCAGGGGGATAATGGCGAGTAATGCGTCACCACGGACCTCATCACCCGCGCCTAGCCATGCGTGACATCGCCGTGTCCGGGGAATAAGGAATCCTGGTGGTTGAGCTAATACCA